>NC_090382.1:63694016-64312359 GCF_036365525.1 Heterodontus francisci
TTTTGTCTTTTTTTTTGGAATAGAGCTCGAAAGAGTAAATCTCTATTTTTTTGGGTTAACCTATGTTTGTGTGTGTGTGTTGTTCAGGTAAAAAGGGAACTTTTATATTTCAGTCTGTTACTGCTTTGCTTCATACTGGTGATGTATTGTTTTATAATAAAGTGATAATTTTGTTGATTATTAATGAAATCTGGTTGGTTTATTTTATTCTGGGATTAAAATAGAGTATATTATTGATCGTATCGGTAACTGGGAAAAAATGTAAATATATGTTGTGACCTGTGGAGAAGTGGAACTAGAAAAACAGTGCTCTCTTCCCACCTCGGTCGTAACAGTTATAATATATAAAATATTATATATCATAATTGCAGTATACTGATATCTGGTGGTGTAATGTGGACTCATATCTGAATGGATAGACTGAGTGGAGCTGTCTGGATTATACCAGAGGTTATCAGTGAAGGACAGCAAAACTTTTAAGGATTAATGTTAAATGATAACAATTTGCAAAATAATCTTCATTAGCAAGGTAACTTCAGAACAGAAATCTACTTTCTTATGGATATATGCCTGTATAATTAGTATGAACACAGTTGTGATTTTTTTGTTTTGCTTTGATTAATGGTACAAAAGCAGACAGTATCTGGAAGGGATTTGATGTACTACACAGTGTTGGGAGGCATACAATAACAAAAAGGATTCCATGGATTAAATCCTCAGACTTAACTGTCAAGCTAGAAATTGTATATTAACCAGGAGGAACAATTGAGTTTTACAGGCATACCATATTCATGCAAAGACACAGTTCTGACAAATCAATTTAAATAATGTATTATATATGTATTGATAGGCTAATCAATTGGGTAGGTGAAGGAGATCTGTATCTGCTTACTAGCAGTGTACAGGTGGAAGTGTAAAATTTTGTTCATTGGTATAATAGTTTAATTTTTCAGGCTCAGGGTGCTGTGGGGTTACCTGGTTAGGTTACACAAGGGCTGCCCTACCTTGTCTAGGGGGAAATCATTGAGTTAACTCACTAACTGAAGTATTAAAAGCAGGAATTTCCGCTGCAGGATGTACAGCAGAAACCCCAGTTGTGGATGGGGAAGCTATGTCAACACATCGAGAAAATTAGCTAACTATCTGTGAAACTGTCTTTGCTGTGTTTCATCAATGATAACATTTTGTGGTAGTGATGATTCTGTTAATCAAAGTGTATAATAAATTATTCTTTCTCCTTACAAACGTAAGGTAGCATAGTGGTTATATTCTTTGGCCTCCTTATCTCGAGAGACAATGGATAAGCGCCTGGAGGTGGTCAGTGGTTTGTGAAGCAGCGCCTGGAGTGGCTATAAAGGCCAATTCTAGAGTGACAGGCTCTAATTTGAAAGAGAAATTTGTTTGTCGGGGCTGTTACACAGTTGGCTCTCCCCTTGCGCCTCTGTCTTTTTTCTTGCCAACTACTAAGTCTCTTCGACTCGCCACACTTTAGCCCCATCTTTATGGCTGCCCGCCAGCTCTGGCGAACGCTGGCAACTGACTCCCACGACTTGTGATCAATGTCACAGGATTTCATGTCGCGTTTGCAGACGTCTTTAAAGTGGAGACATGGACGGCCGGTGGGTCTGATACCAGTGGCGAGCTCGCTGTACAATGTGTCTTTGGGGATCCTGCCATCTTCCATGCGGCTCACATGGCCAAGCCATCTCAAGCGCCGCTGTCTCAGTAGTGTGTATAAGCTGGAGATGTTGGCCACCTCGAGGACTTCTGTGTTGGAGATACGGTCCTGCCACCTGATGCCAAGTATTCTCCGGAGGTAGCAAAGATGGAATGAATTGAGACGTCGCTCTTGGCTGACATACGTTGTCCAGGCCTCGCTGCCATAGAGCAAGGTACTGAGGACACAGGCCTGATACACTCGGACTTTTGTGTTCCGTGTCAGTGCGCCATTTTCCCACACTCTCTTGGCCAGTCTGGACATAGCAGTGGAAGCCTTTCCCATGCGCTTGTTGATTTCTGCATCGAGAGACAGGTTACTGGTGATAGTTGAGCCTAGGTAGGTGAACTCTTGAACCACTTCCAGAGCGTGGTCGCCAATATTGATGGATGGAGCATTTCTGATGTCCTGCCCCATGATGTTCGTTTTCTCGAGGCTGATGGTTATATTACTGAACTAATAATCCAGAGGACTGGACAAATAATCCATGCTCATATCCTACCATGACAGTTTGTGAATTTGAACTCAGTTAATTAAATAAATCTGGAACATGAAGCTAATATCAGTTATGGCGATCATAAAGCTATTAAATTGTAAAAACCTAACTCGTTCATCAAAATCCTTTAGGGAAGGAAACCTACGATCTTACCTGATCTGGTCTATTTGTGCCTCCAGACCTACAGCAATGTAGTTGACTGTTAACTACCTTCAGAAATGACCTAGCAAGCCATGCAGTTATATCAAACAACTACAAAAAATTACAAGAATAAAACCAAACGGACAATCGGCCATCGACCTAGGCACTAGACATAACAAAGGCGTATCCCACACAACAAAAGCACACCTAGCCCAATCAATCCTACAAAGTCCTCTTCACTAACCTCTGTAACTTGTGCCAAGGTTGAGAGAGCTGTCTCACAGCCTATCAAGTCTCAGACTGCTCCAACACCATCCTTAGGTATGTCCCAAAGGCAGAACAGACTCACCAGAGATGGCAGTACAGTGGTATAAAATCAGGTGAGAGTGACCCTGGGAGTCCTCAACATTGACTTGTGACCCCGTGAAGTCTCATGGCATCATGTAAGGCCTCCTTCTGATGGGTCAGTACTTCTCCATGTTGAACACTATGTGGAAGAAGCACTGAAGGTAGCAAGGGCACAATGCACACTTGGTAGGGAACTTAAATGTTCATCAAAACTGACTCAGTAGCCTCACTATGGTGCAAGCTAGCCAAGTCCTGAAGGAGATAGCTGCCAGACTGGGCTTGCGGCACATGCTAAGAGAACTAGCATGAGGGAAAACCTACCTGCTCTCATCCTCGCCAATCTATCTGTTGTAAAGGCACCTGTCCATGACAGTCCTCGTGGAGATAAAGTCTTGTTTGCACACTGAGGACACCATCCATCTTGTGTACTACCATGCTACATGGAATAGATTCAAAGGAAATCTAGCAGCTCAAAACTAAGCATTCATGAGGCACTGTGGGCCATCAGCAGCAACAAAATTCTATTCCACCAAAATCTGTAACCTTTATGGCCTGGCAAATCCCTCATCAATGATGAATATAGAAGAGTATGCCAGGAGCAGCACCAGGCATACCTGAAAATGAGGTGCCAACCTGGTGAAGCTACAACATAGATTACATGATAAATAGTAAAAGCAGCAAGCTATAGATAAGAGTCAAGTGATACCATATCAGATCAAACCTCTGCAGTCCTGCCACATCCAGTCATGAATGGCGGTGGACAATTAAACAACTAACAAGAGGAGGAGGCTCCATTGTCATCTCCATCCTCAATGGCATAGCCCAGCACGTGAGTGCAAAAGACAAGGTGGAAGTGTTTACAACCACCTTCAGCCAGAAGTGCCAAGTGTCTCAACTCAGTACCTCATCCATCTCAATCTCCTCCTGAAGTTCCCACCATCACAGATGCCAGTCTTCAGCAAATTTGATTCACTCCCATGTTGCTGGGTCAAATTCCTGGAACACCCTACATAACAGCACTGTGGGAGTGCCTTCATTACACCGAATGCAGAGGTTCAAGAGGCTTACCAGCACCTCCTCAAGGGCAGTTAGGTATGGGCAATAAATGCTGGCCTTGGCAGTGACAGCCACATCCCATTAATGAATAAATTTTAAAAAAACATTGAAACCATCATTAAGTTGATTATTTGAGGGAAATAGTTTTAAAATCAACATGCTATAAGCATAGTTTCTCCATTCAATATAATTTTCTTTTCCCTAACACAGTGAGAATTCAATGGGCCAAAAATTGCTGAAATGGGTTTATCTCATGGTGTGCTCTGTGAATTGGATTTTTTTTCTCACCCTTCAAGGCCCAATATTTTTGCACCACAAATTGCAGGAACTGTGAATCGATAATGGTGCAGCAACATCAGTGAGGCATCTGGGAACTCATGACCATTGGGTCCAACAGTCTATATCCTTAACCAATGAAAGTTAAAGATAGCGAAAAAACAGTGAATGATCGAAGATAAAATAGAATTCAAGTCAAATTAGATATTGAAAGAGAAATAAGAGCATAAGAAAAAGGAGCAGGAGTAGGCTATTTGGCCCTTCAAGCCTCCTCCACCATTCAATGCATTTACGACTCATCTACCACAACTCCACCTTCTTGCACTATCCCTATATCCTTTAACTCATTTAGTATCCAAAATCTATAGATTCCTGTGTTAAATATACTCAGCAACTGTGCATCCATAGCTGTCTGGGATAGAGAATTCCAAAGATCCACAACCCTTTGACTGAACAAATTTCTCCTAATCTCAGTCTTAAATGGCTGACCCCTTTTGAGACTGTGACCCCTAATTTTGGGCACCCCAGTCAGGGGAAGGATTCTTCTAGCACATACCCATCAAAGAGAGAGAAAGATTGAATTATAAGAGAGAGAACAAAAATGATAAGTAAGGAGAACATTTTAAAAAGTTAAAACTTTTACAGTTAAAATTTACAAAACCTCCACATTTTCAATTGTTCCCTTTCCAGGCCAGAGTGATTGAGTTTTATGTAAGTACCATGAATCACGTCATTAGCAGGATCCTTATGGCATGAAATATCTGTGATGAGATTCATTTACATTTATTATTGAAATGCAACAATTTCTTGAAACTCATTAGGAGGGTGACAGTGAACTCCCATTTTTGTTAGGCTAATGATGGAGCAGTGCAAATTGTCTCGCAATTTGTGGCAATTCACAACTCGCGCAGTATTTTCTCTTCGCCACAACTTGATGTGTTTTTTACACCGTGGACTGGATTTTACCAGCCCCCTGATGTTGGAGGTCATGGCAGAGGACCCCAGAAAATACCTCTGGGAGAGGCGGCCACAGGCCTCGATGCCGGGAAGGCCATGCCCCATATTACCAGTGGCGGCAAGGCCTCATGGCGCACCGCACCACCCGCCCCCCTCCCCACCACTCAGTGACGGGAACCCAATTAAAATATTTAAATTTATTTAAATTACATGAATAAAGACCTACCTTGACATGACGACTGTCCTGCTCCGATATTCTGGCCTGTTGCCGGAACTCCCACACCTTCAGATCTCCATTTGGAGATCCGAGGTGGAACACTTGTGGGAGTGGGGAGGAGTGAAGTTTTCAGGGCAGCAGGGGAAAACTCTTGCAATTGGTTGAGGGTGGGAAGGGGTTGAAGGTGAAAGTGAAGGAAGTTCAGGGGGAATGGTTGGGATCGAAAGTTGACTTTCTTTGGGGGGAGAGGGCAATTAACAAATTGAGTTCTCATTGCGGGGTTGGGAGAGGGGATTGGAACTACTAATAAAGTTTTAAATTTCGTTTCTTAAAGACCTGTACCTTTAAAAATTGAAATGGACCTGCAGGGTTTGAAGCCCTTTAAAAATGGCACCGACGCCTGCGCAGTGGCACCAGACGCCATTGCCGAGGACAGATCGCCTGCCCCATCTACATCATCGGGGCGGGCATTCCGCCCCCTCCATATAAATGAGCCGCCGCGCTAAATATCGTGGCAGCTGAGCGGCACAAATCTCGCACATGCGCTGCGCTGTTTTTGAAGCTGGAAAAATTCAGCCCCATGAATTTGCCATTATTTTTCCAGCAATTTCTGTCCCAATATGATCAATATTTGCCAGTAAAATAATTGGCCTTTTGTGAATGGTCAAATATTTTTTAATGAAAACATATTGTGTGATTGATATTAATGACTGTCCTCCAACAGATAAACCTTACTTTTGGCTTTGTGATCTTACTGTTTTTCACAGTTGCTCAGAAGGTCAATCAATTAAATCCCAGAGTATAATATAGAGACACATTAATGGTAGGGAGCTTATGAACCACTGGCTAAGTCATCTGCATTTCCATACTTGTTCTGAATTGATTTTTTAGTCATAAACTAAGCTAAATGAGATGAGATTAGATCAATTTTCCTTATGTGCCCATGATAAAAAAAAAACAAATTTCTCAGTTTCTGTAATTGATTGAAATAACAGCTTTTGGAATGTAAAACTTTTTAATTCAGTGGTTGCTGCTTGTACAAATATTTTGCAAATCTAAACACAGTTGTCTGGTAATTTTGTCAAACTGAACTGGCTATTTTTAAATTTATGATTTCAAATGTGTGGGTATGTTTCAGCAAAATAAAAGAGTGATTTACTTTTTAATTTATATCTATAAGGATAAGGATTTGTAACACCTTACAAACATATTGTTACAAATTGTTATTCTGCATGAACTGATACATGACTCATAAGCAGAACTGAACACATCCATTTCTGTTGTTATAATTGACTGAACATTTTAGGCTATATTCCCCATAAATTAAAAGATCAAGGTGTGTTATGGAGGACATCTAAGCCGTAGATTTTTTTATTCTTTCGTGGGATGTGGTGTCGCTGGCAAGGCCAGCATTTGTTGTCCATCCCTAATTGCTCTTGAAAAGGTTGTGGTGAGCCGCCATCTTGAACTGCTGCAGTCCATCTGGTACGGATGCTCCCACAATGCCGTTAGGAAGGGAGTTCCAGGATTTTGACCCAGCGACAGTGAAGGAACAGTGATATAGTTCCAAGTCAGGATGGCATGTGGCTTGAAGGGGAATTTGAAGGGTGTTCCCACGCTTCTGCCTATGTTCTTCTAGGTGGTAAAAGTCTTGAGTTTGGAAAGTGCTGTCGTAGTGTCATAAGAGTTTTTTTTTAACTAGGAGGTCTGTGTGCCTTTAAGACCTGTTGCTATTTTCTGTGAACAGTGACTGAATGTTGACATTTGGTTTGGAGTGCAGGCTGCAAGGCAATTTGTATCCAAGCAACAGGAAGATTTTGCAATGTGACTCTTATCGTTTGTAAAAAAAAAGGCTTTCAGTTTCATTTTGACAGTGTAAAAGTGACCTGGGGAGTTTGGAGCAGCAGAAAGAATTACTGCTGGAAACTGGCCAGGAATATAGCCCTGAAAAAACTCTTTCTCTTGAAAAATAGTCCCTGTATCAAGTAAAATTCTAATCTCTTCATGAAGTCAAAAGAACTTTGAAGGAATTGCAAATCTAATGCATGTGAGCTGAAACCCTTGTTGCTGTTTATGCCTGAAGAGAGAGGAAGAGTCCCAGAGAAAAGAGAAATTGCTACACTCTGTGGAGAAACACTGCTTTGGAGAAAAGAAGCCTGTGTTTCGGGTGGGGCAAGTTGCTGTTGCCTCCAGTCAAGAATCCCTGCCTCAAGACTGAGTTCTGTAATTGCTGTGCTCTGTGGAGAAGGCTCCTTTGCTAAGAGTAAGTCCTGTTGACTTTTGTGTTTTTGGAAGTTCCTGAACTCTCAAGAAATTTTCTACTGCTAGACTGCTACTTTAAAATTTAAATAGACCTGTTGCTACAACCTTTCATTGAAAGATCTGTGTGACGCCTGCTGCAGACGAACTACCTTGAACACCTACCCACCATAGGCTGTTCATTAATTTCATCTGGAAAGACATCGAGTGACATCTGACTATTCGACTCTGGGTCACCTCACCGGACAACAAAAGTACTACCAGAAGATACAACTCAGTTATTTTATTATCATTAAGAAACTGTTATAAAATCAATATAGCCATTTTCCCTGGTTAACCATTGGTAATTGAATGTGTGTGTGTGTGTGTGCCTGCATGAGGGCTAGGAAGATTAATGAGTTATAAAATCTTTTCATACATATAGATTCATCTCATTATCATTTAAAACTTGGTTTATTAATAAATACTTAATTTTGTTTTGGCGTGCTTTATTCTGGGGATAAATAAAGTGAATAATTTGGCTATTTTTCCAGTAGGCTGAAACCTTACTAATATGCTGTGACCTGTTGAGTAGTGGGACTGAATTAACAGTGCATTACTCCCCTACCTTGGTTGTAACAGTAGGAGCCTTGGTGAGTTTCTGCATTGCATCTTGTATATGGTACACATTGCTGCCACTGTGCGTCGGTGATGGAGGGAGTGAATGTTGAAGTTGGTGGATGGGATGTCAGTCAAGCGGACTGCTTTGTCCTGGATGGTGTTGAGCTTTTTGAGTGTTGTTGGAGCTGTACTTATTCAGGCAAGTGGAGAATATTCCATCGCACTCCTGACTTGTGCCTTGGAGATGATAGACAGGCTTTGTGGAGTCATGAGGTGGGTTACTAGCCTCAGAATTCCCAGTCTCTGATGTGCTTTTGTAATCACAGTATTTATGTGGCTGGTCCAGTTCAATTTCTGGTCAATGGTAGTCCCCAGGATGGTGTTAGTGGGGAAGTCAGCGATGGCAATGCCATTGAATGTCAAGGTGCGATGGTTAGCTTCTCTCTCGTTGCAGAGGATCATTTCCTAGCACACTTGTGTGGCATGAATGTTATTTGCCACTTATCAGCCCAAGCCTGAATATTATTCAGGTCTTGCTGCATCTGGACACAGGCTGCTTCAGTATCTGAGGAGTTGTGAATGGTACTGAACATTGTGCAATCATCAGCGAACATCTCACTTCTGACCTTATGATGGAGGGAAGGTCATTGATGAAGCAACTGAAGATGGTTGGGCCTAGAACACTTCTGCAGCGATGTCCTGGGAGTGAGATGATTGGCCTCCAAGAACCACATGTAAATGTCTGAAAAATTAAAGATGCAATTAAATTGCACTTTTGTATTGATGCAAAGCCTTTGCAGGTGCACATTAATGTGAAACATTTGATTATAAATATAAACTGAGTCTCATGTTCCAATCCAGCACTCGAGTACTCTAAAGGCGAACAATGTGAGGCTCCTCTAGAAGGCAATCTCACTGCTTTGAGTTTGCTTCAGATGGGGTTTAACACCAGTATGGTGAGAAATCGCATTTAAAAAATGCCTAGGAAGTCCATTGTAAATCCTGAGAATGTTGCATGGAATGTTTTTCATGTCAGGTAAAGCAGACATTAAGATCTAGCAGGCAGGAAAACAAAGCCCTGCACATATGTCAAAATGGGCAAGCACAACATTCCACTGAAATTGATGCCTGTCAGGCTGAGGTTTATCTGCTGTACAATGACAGAAATTATAATTCTCATATCAATAGTCAGACCATACTGTAGTACAGTTGTGAACCAAATATTTTGCTTTGTTTGACATACACTTTACTGAACATTATAGACAAAATCAGGTCCGATCAAGCATTCTGCAGTTCTCTGCACTGAGATTGTTAAGAAACATACACAATATTACAAACTCCTATATTAAGGTAGAATGATTGCAAAGCACTGAATTTTCTTTGAAAAAAATCCATTACCTAATGTCCACAGAACCTCCTGTTAGCAGAGTTATGTATCCCAGCTGCATCTTCAGATTTCTTTTTTACCAGCAACCGACAGATAAAGATACTTGGTGCACAAATTCGATTTACCTCCATGTCTGTTGCCCAGGAGCACTTGTTGCTTTGATAACTAAGGTTCAACATGAGAAGGCCTCAGTCACTCAATACAAAATGATACAAGCATATTACCACACAGTAAAACATTAAATTAAAATGCTATCAGTTGCATGGTTTTAAGTATTGTACAAATATAGTACTGAAATCCAATATAATTTACTTCCTTACAAAGAAATAAGAAAATTAAAATATATGGGGCAATTAAAAATCTGCAGCCAATCTGATGAACAGCTTCTGTAACTGTGGCAGGAATCCAACCTCTCGATGGAGGAAGCCATGCACTCACACGCTTGAGACATGCCAGCACTCATGGCATGGATGGACTCCTCCATCGTCCACTCATGGCCGTGCATTGCCTCTGAGGATATCATGGTGGGTGGAAGCGGGTATGTATGAAATTGTCTCTTGCCTCCCTGGCTTGTTGCTCAATGTGTCTGGCCTCTAGGTCAAGGAGTCTCCTCCAAATCCTCCTTGTTGGATGAGGACTGGCGATCAATCATGTCCTCTTCATGCAAGGTCTCCCCCCTCTTCAGTGCTAGATTGTTCAGAGCACAGCAGACCACCACAATACGTGAGACCCTTGCTGGGGCATACTGCAGGGCTCCACTGGATGGATCGAAGCACCAGAATCTCATCTTCAGCAGCCCAATGGCCTGTGTGATGGTGGCTCAGGTGGAGCCTTGGCAAGAGTTGTACCTCTCCTCTGCTGCAGTGTGAGGTATCCTCACAGGCATCAGTAGCCAAGTCTTCAATGGGTAGCCCTTGTTACTGAGAATCCATTCCTGAAGGCGAACATGGGGACCTGAAAAGCTGTGGCACTTGAGATTGTCGCAGTATGTAGGCTTTGTGGCTGCTTCCTAGGAAGCAGGCGCACACCTGCAGGAAATGCTTTTGGTGGTCACAGATCAGTTGAACATTGATTGAATGGAAGCCCTTCCTGTTGATTTTGGCAGCCGGCTGCTCCATAGGAACCTTGATGGCCGCGTGCATCAAGTCTATCACACCTCATACCTGGGGGAATCCAGCGATGACCCCGAAGCCAATGGCCTTCTCCGCCTGACAATTGTGGTTGGTCTGGTAATGCACATAGTCGCCAGCCCTCTTGAACATTAGTCACCTCCTAGATGCAGCGGTGGGCTGCTGCCTGGGAGACTCCACACATGCCCCTAGTGGATTTCGGGAAAGAACCAGACCTGTAAAGGTTGACGGCCTCAGTGACCTTCAAGGCCACGGATATTGGGTGTCCACTGAAGCCCATGGGCCGTAACTCATCCTGCAGCATGGTGCATAAGTTGTTGGGCATCCCTGGAGAGCCGCAGTCTTCGTTGACACTGCCACTTGGATATCTGGAGATAGCTGAATTGAGTCCGGTACATTCTCTGACACAGGTAGGCCCTTCTTAGCATAGTTGTTTGCTGCCACTCTCCTCTTGGAGCTTCAAGGGCAGGTGCAGTTGCCTCCTGGCCCTCCCTCTGTCAGAGATGCTGCATTGTGTCACAGGTGTCCATAAAAACATGGTGTATGAGACCCACGCCAGTCGATCAGCCCTCCAGAGCATTGTCCTTGCAAGATGAACTTGCTTTGGCACCTTTCCCTTTGCTAGTCCCCTCGGAATACGCGCTAATGGCCCTCAGTGCCCAGCCTTGCAGAGAGCTCAACACCCAGTACTGTGGCCACCAGAGCCTCTCACTCAGTACTTTGGTCACCGGAGCTTGTCACCCAGTACTGTGGCCAGTGGGCCCTCTCACTCAAGAACAAGCCCGCCCGGCACTGCCACCCAAGACCAAGCCCACCTGGCATTGTCACCTAGGACCAAGCCCTCCCGTGCAGCGTGCAGAGCATTGCAGGCCGACAATGGCCTCTTCTTCCCCCATCCACTGCTCCTCATGGCTGCCTGCCCATCACGGCACTGAGGCCTTGCCTCGGTGCCACCTCCTTTCAACGGCTGGGATCCGAAAGCATGTGAGGCCCTCTCAGCGTTGACTTAATTCCAAACCTCCCATTGAATCACAATCAGTTGCATGCTAATGTATTACAACAACTTGTTCAACAATTTAAATTGCAGTCCCGTCGCGTTAGAGTGCTGATGCCGCTTTGGAGCTTTCCCACCACTGACTAAATCCAGAACCAACGTCAGAATGTCAGATTTGTGGGCGGGTGTGTCCATCGCTCTTCTCCAGCACCCCCATGCCTTCATTCCCGCGCCTAATGACCTGATAAATTCCGCCCATAGTGTTCATGTTATACATTATTCTGTACTTCTGCTAACCGCTCTTTAATTTCAAAATAAATAACAGTATTGCAAGTCGGCCCAACAAACCTCAGTAGTATTTCTTTGCTCATTGTTAGAATTTGGTTCTGCTTCATTACTCCATTTAGCATGTGAGATGAGATATCAAATTACTCATCCTGTCTCTAATACTGAAAGTTGACTTGTGTATGAAGTTAATTTAAAAGTTTGGCTGAGTGAGCACCATGAGCTTAATGCTATACAACATTGGAAATGTATCCACAGCTTTAAAGAGACACAGGTATTTTAAAATGTACTAGACTCCTTAAAATAAAATATGGCTGTAATATCTTCATTCTGTTATGTAAACTGTGTTGTGTATGTTTTAGAGTATCCAGAAACTATATGTTCAAAGAATTTTGGTTGCTGATAATTTTATTACGTCTGCTGTGTTTTGCAGTACCATTTCCTTCCCTTCATTTTTCTGGTGAGAGTCAGTTTTAACATTAGCTCTCCCTTGCAATATGACTAATTAGTCCAGAAATTGCAGTGTGGCTTATCTATTTATCATCTCTCAAAATATTATTGTTTCTTCTAAATTTGATAAGTTTAACTAAAGGAAAAATGTAAAACATACTAAATTATTACACATTGTAACTAAGATAAAACTACTACAAAGTAGAATTTACTGAGATAAACAAGGGCAATACTTTTCACAGTTTTGCATTTTTAAATGTACTCGGCATGTTTCATGAGTATTTTTAATCTTCTGTAACAACATAATGAATTTTATAACCTTTAAATGTTCAAAATGATAGACTTAACTGTCATCCATCACAATAATCTGTGATTCATATTTGGAAACTGGCAATGAACCAGTGCTAGCACCACAGGAACTATGAGCTTAATGCTATACAACAGGTGCCAGAAATGGATTCACTCACCAGTTATATTGCAACTTTGGCATTATCACTTGTCAGCAATATATCGCAGACTACTTATCAGTATTTCTAATAAATTCTTGATAAAAGAAATAGTTTACTTGTTAATGGGAAACAATGCTAATGCAAAATAGAAGTACAAAATAGTGTAATATACTGTCACGCAGGCCCCGACCTGCCAAGAATGAGGCATATTAATTTTGTCATATGAACATTGATTTTAAACTGTTGCTAGAGTGAAGAAAGGACTTGCTAAAAAATCACCAGACACTTGGCTGGAAGGACATTTGCGTACTAACAGACAATGCTTGTGGAGACAAAGGGCTATTCCCTAGTCCACCTAACCCACAATGGATTTTGATCACCAGACATTGAAGATGTAAGGAAGAGCATTCCAGAGACTGCTAAGGTGACACAATCTACCAAAGCCAGGACTGATTAAATTAGCTGGTAACATGCCTAACTGGCTAGTCCAGGTTTTTTTTTGAACCAGCCACAGAGAGTTTGAACTTAGAAAGACTGTTTGCTCCTGGACTGAGAAGACCTCGCCTGTCTGCTCCCCTCTCTTTCTCATGGAACTCCAAATCCACTGAAGACATGAACCTCAAGAGAGCAAAGCCTCCTACATCGAACAAGATTTAAGAAGAATACCGTGCCCCAATGAAAAGCAAGATCTATCGACAATCAAGGACTCTACAGCAAGCTTGAAGAACAGTAACCAAAACCATCTTCAGATATTACCTCAAACTTTTCCACTTTATTTCTTCTGATCTTTTCTGTCTCTATCTGCATGTGTGTATCGCGTATGCATGCTAGCGTGGGCGCTTCGCAGATCCATAGGCGGTAACCAAATTAGAGTTTAAGTTTAATAAAGTTCAACTTTTTTTCTTTAAATCTAAGAAAACCTGTTTGGCTGGTTTCTTTGCCTTACAATTGGAAAGCAGTGAACAAGGATTCACTAAGGGGGGGGCTAAATAAACAGTGTGTTAAAAATAAAACCCTGTTATGGTAAGACCAGGTGAAGGCTGAGGGAGAACCCTAGACTCCTTTCTCACCAGGTCGTAACAATACCTTTCAGAAACATATTTTTGTTCTGTAATGGTCACTGATTTATTGTTTAGGTTGAGGTTACATTCATTATTAATAATTAATTGTTAGCAAAGTCATTGTTTGTATTGAAACTAATAACTTTAAATGTGCTATAAGTTTTAAAAGCTTGGCTTAGTCGTTTCACTGTCACTTCTGAGTCAGAAGATCAAGGGTTTAAATTCCACTCTAGGACTTGAGCACAAAATCTGGACTGATGCATCAGTGCATTGTTGAGAGAATGTGACATATTTGGAGGTGATGTCTTTTGTATGAGACATTAAACTTCTGGACAATGTAAAAGATCACATAGCACTACTCAAAGAAGAGCAGAGAGTTCTCCCAATGTCCTTACCAACATTTATTCTTCAACTAATACCACCAAAACAGATTATCTAGTCATCTATTTCACTGCTGTTTGGAGAATCTAGCTATGCACAAGTTGTGTGAAGTGTTTACTTACTTATCAACAATATTTCAAAAGTAATTAATTGACTGAAAAGCATTTTGGGATGCAGGAAAGGCACTTTATAACTGCAAGTTCTTTCTTCTTTCAACCTAAAAGCACAAATATTATCACAGATGGGAATATTCATTCCATGTCACGGATATTATTACAAGTTTAGGATCAGCCTTAGACAGCACCTCGGGTTCAGGGGAGTTAGCCATTCCTGTAAGTGGATTCCGTGCCGCTTGCATACTGAAGTTGACTCAGAATAACTAGTTATATGATAGTGTAAGAATGTACCCAACCCCTGACATAGAAACTGGATATTATGGGCTGGATTTAATATCAGCAACGGGGGTACTGGCGATGGGCCGGAAAGCGGGGGAGGCAACCACACCTTGGCCTTTTATTGGACCCCCATCTGATTTCCATAGAGCTATTGAAAGGTTACAGCACAGAAAGAGGACATTCAGCCCATCATCCTGTGTAGGCTGAAAAAAACATCCGCACAATCTAATCCCACCTTCCAGCACCTGGTCCATAGCCTTGCGGTTACAGCAGTTCAGGTGCAGGTCCAGGTACCTTTTAAATGAGTTGAGAGTTTATGCCTCCACCATCGATCTGGGATTCCAAACACCCACCACCTTCTGGGTGAAAACATTTTTCCTCATGTCCCCTCTAATCCTTCTACCAATCACCTTAAATCTGTATCCCGGTAATTGACCTCTCCGCTATGGGAAACGGGTCCTTCCTGTCTATTTTATCTAGGCCCCTCATAATTTTGTACACCTTAGTTAAGTCACCCCTCAGCCTCCTTGGTTCGAAGGAAAACAACCCTAGCCTAGCCAATCTTTCCTCGTAGCTGCAATTTTCAAGCCCTGGCAACATTCTGGTAAATCTCCTCTGTACTCTCTCCAGAACAATTATGTCCTTCCTGTAATGTGGTGACCAGGACAGTACACAATACTCCAGCTGTGGCCTAACCAGCTTTTTATACAGTTCCAGCATTGCATCCCTGCTTTTGTATTCTATACCTCGACCAAGAAAGGAAAGCATTCCATATGCCTTCTTCACCACTTTATCTACCCGTGCGGCCACCTTCAGTAGACATGCACTCCAAGGTCTCTCACTTCCTCTACTCCTCTCAATATCCTCCCATTTATTGTGTATTCTCTCTCTTTGTTTGCCCTTCCCAAATGTACTACCTCACACTTGTCCGGATTGAATTCCATTTGCCACTTTTCTGGAGTCTACAGCTATCCTCTTCACTATCAACTACACAGCCAATTTTTGTGTCATCTGCAAATTTTCCAACCATGCCTTCCACATTAATATATACCACAAACATCAAGGGACCCAACACTGAGCCCGGTGCAACACCACTGGAAACCGCCTTCCATTCGCAAATAACATCCGTTGACCATTACCCTTTGTTTCCTGTCTCTGAGCCAATTTTGGAACCAATTCACCACATTCCCCTGAATCCCATGGGCTTTTACTTTTCTGACCAGTCTGCCATGTGGGACCTTGTCAAAAGGCTTACTAAAATCCATGTGGACAACATCCGCTGCACTACGCTCATCAATCCTCCTGTTACTTCCTCCAAAAATTCAATTAAGTTAGTAAGACATGATCTTCCCTTAACAAATCCATGCTGATTAGCCCTGATTAAACCGTGTCTTTCTAAGTAACAGTTTATCCTATCTCACAGAATTAATTCTAAAAATTTGCCCACCAGTGAGGTCAGACTAACTGGCCTATAATTATTTGGCCTATCCCTCGTACCCTTTTTAATCAATGGTACAACGTTCTCAGACCTCCAATCCTCTGGTACCTCGCCTATATCTAGTGAGAATTTGAAGATGATCCTTAGAGCATCCACTATTTCCTCCCTGGCTTCCTTTAACAGCCTGGGACACAATCCATCTGGCCCTGTTGATTTATCCACTTGCAAGGATGTCAGACCCTCTAGTACTTCCTCTCTCATTATGCTAATCATATCTGATATTACACACTCCTCCTCTTTAACTACAATGTTTGCATCATCCCTCTCCTTTGTGAAGACAGAGACAAAGTGCTCATTAAGAACCATGCCCACATCTTCTTCATCCACACATAAGTTACCTTGCACATCTCTGATAGGCCCTACCCTTTTCTTTGTTATCCTCTTGCTTGTAATATACTGATGAAACATCTTTGGGTTTTCCTTAATTTACCTGCCAATATTTTTTCATGTCCTCTCTTTGCTTTCCTAATTGCCTTTTTTACTTCACCCCACACCATATATACTCTTGCTTGTAATATACTGATGAAACATCTTTGGGTTTTCCTTAATTTACCTGCCAATATTTTTTCATGTCCTCTCTTTGCTTTCCTAATTGCCTTTTTTACTTCACCCCACACCATATATACTCATCTCGGCTTTTTAAAGTATGAAGTTTTTTGTGACTGTCATAAGCTTTCTTTTTCTGTTTTATCTTACCCTGTAATTAATTGCCCGCCATTGGAGACGCCGCCCCCTTTAAGGGACAAATCCTGCCCCAAAAGCTGCTGGCCAATCAGAGGGCCGGCAGCTCAGTGGTAACACCAGGAACAGTGGCCACTGCTGGTACTGCAGTAGGCCTGAGACGAGAAGCAGCCATGGAGCCCAGGACTGCAGTTAGGCTAGCCCCTGTGAGGAGTGAGTGGGGGTGTGGTTGTAGAGGGCGGGGGAGTGGGTGTTGGCGCAGGGGTGGCCTTTGCGGCCAGGGGCCCTCAGTGGACCCTCTGTAGGCCAGAGATTGGCCAAGCAGGAGAGCCATTTCCCCCCCCTCCCCAATCCAGCCCTCAAGGAGGCGGCCTGGTGTTACTGGGTGGCTGCCCCACATGTCAGAGGGCCCCCCCTGCTGGTTAATTGCCAGGGACAGCAGGAAAATGGCCACTTAAGGACCATTAATTGGCCTCTGGCAGAAAGGCCGTCCTCGACCTTCCTTGCCCCTGACAAAATTGAATAGCGTCGGGAAGGTGATGGTCACTCCACCCCGTCCCCCACACCCCCCCCCCCACCGCCACCTTCCCTCGTCATTTTATGCCACCCCCCACCCCGTTATCCTGCCCGTCCCTAGAATACTGATAAAATTCAGCCCTATGTCTTTCGCACATGACTTAGCTCAAGATAACCCCTGCTGAGAACCAGGGACCTTCCGACCAAATGGGTGCGAGGTGTTTATTGATTGCAAAGATAACGCTAACAAAGTGCTTATTTTCATTGTTTTCAGTAGAACACCATCATAATTAATTTTAATTTTAAGCATCTTGCAACTTTGCCTTTTTGAAGGCAGATTGAGAAAACATTTGGTGAGATAATGCCAAGTTGCTTAGCTGCTACGTTTCATAGTATGTGAGCATACAGAGGAACAGTTATATTGGACTTGCTTAATTTAATCAGTACAATTTGTCTTCACAAATTAATAAGCACACTGTAGATCCCTACAGCAGTGGATTGTCTTGCTGGACTTAAACAAACTCTTAAATGCTCTATTACATTCTCCTTCTGAGCCTGGCCAAAGTCTGTTTATGCAGTATTAACTTGTATAACATTTCTGCATTGAAAGACAGGTTACTGGTGATAGTTGAGCCTAGGTAGGTGAACTCTTGAACCACTTTCAGAGCGTGGTCGCCAATATTGATGGATGGAGCATTTCTGACGTCCTGTCCCATGATGTTCGTTTTCTTGAGGCTGATGGTTAGGCCAAATTCGTTGCAGGCAGCCGCAAACCTGTCGATGAGTCTCTGCAGACACTCTTCCATCTGGGATGTTAATGCAGCATCGTCAGGAAAGAGGAGTTCCCTGATGAGGACTTTCCATACTTTGATCTTCGCTCCAAGAAGGGCAAGGTTGAACAACCTGCCATCTGATCTCGTGTGGAGGAAAATTCCTTCTTCTGAAGACTTAAACACATGTGAGAGCAGCAGTGAGAAGAAGATCCCAAACAGTGTAGGTATGAGAACACAGCCCTTTTTACACCATTCAGGATGGAAAAGGGGTCTGATGAGGCACCACTCTGCTGAATTGTGCCTTTCATATTGTCATGGAATGAGGTGATGATACTGAGTAGTTTTGATGGACATCCGATCTTTG
The DNA here is from genome assembly GCF_036365525.1 of Heterodontus francisci. Taxonomy (NCBI): domain Eukaryota; kingdom Metazoa; phylum Chordata; class Chondrichthyes; order Heterodontiformes; family Heterodontidae; genus Heterodontus; species Heterodontus francisci. The sequence continues at coordinate 63,712,448 of NC_090382.1, forward strand.
CTAGTAGTCTGAAAAGACCACATCTGCTGACAAGGTCAAGGCTTTGGTGAGATCTATGAAAGCAACATAGAGGGGCATCCGTTGTTCATGACATTTCTCCTGTAGCTGGCGAAGGCAGAACAGCATGTCAATGGTGGATCTCTCTGCTCGAAAGCCGCACTGTGACTCAGGGTAGACATGCTCAGCCAGCTTCTGGAGTCTGTTTAAAATGCCTCAAGCGAAGGCTTTCCCCACTATGCTGAACAGGGAGATTCCAAGGTAGTTGTTGCAGTCACTGCGGTCACCCTTGTTCTTATAGCGGGTGATGATATTGGCATCGCGCATGTCCTGTCGTACAGCTCCCTCATCCGAGCACAGACAAAGCAGTCCATGTAGTGCTGCGTGTATAGCAGGCTTGGCACTCTTGATTATTTCAGGGGTAATGCCGTCCTTTCCAGGAGCTTTTCCACTGGCTAGAGAATCGGTGGCATTACTGAGTTCTGATTTTGTTGGCGGTTGGCATGGAGCACAAAAGTCCAAATGTTTCAAGCCTGTGTCCTCAGTACCTTGCTGTATGGCAGCGAGGCCTGGACAACCTATGTTAGCCAAGAGCGACGTCTCAACACATTCCATCTTCGCTGTCTCCAGAGAATCCTAGGCATCAGGTAGCAGGACCGTATCTCCAATACAGAAGTCCTCGAGGCGGCCAACATCCCCAGCATATACGTCCTACTGAGCCAGCGGCACTTGAGATGGCTTGGCCATGTGAGCCACATGGAAGATGGCAGGATCCCCAAGGACGCATTGTACAGCAAGCTCGACACTGGTATCAGACCCACCTGCCGTCCATATCTCCACTTTAAAGATGTCTGCAAATGCGACAAGACAAGTTGTGGGAGTCAGTTGCCAGCGATCGCCAGAGCTGGCGGACAGCTATAAAGGCGGGGCTAAAGAGAGGCGAGTCAAAGAGACTTAACAGTTGGCAGGACAAGAGACAGAAATGTAAGGAGAGAGCCAACTGTGTAACAGCCCCGACAACCAATTTTATCTACAGCGTCTGTGGAAGAGTCTGTCACTCTAGAATTGGCCTTTATAGCCACTCCAGGCGCTGCTCCACAAACCACTGACCACCTCTAGGCACTTACCCATTCTGTTGAGACAAGGAGGCCAAAGAAGAAAGAAAGTTACACTCAGAAGGCGAAGGCTGCTCAGACGACCCCTGCTGAGAGCCAAGGACCAGGCACTTTCCAAACAAATGGGTGCGAGGTGTTTATTGATTGTCGAGATAATGCTAATAAAGTGTTATTGTTTACTGTTTTCAGGAGAACACCATCATAATTCATTGGAATTTTAACCATCTTGCAACTTTTCCTTTTTTTTAAACTTATGAGAATACCCTTTGCTTTAAAAAGAACCAAGGTTCAAATGTAAACCTGAAAGCTGTACTGTATATACATTTTGGGATATTAGTATCTTTAGCATAACTTACCCTCCCCCCATCCCCTAGGGTGGGCCATGTGTTAGCCCCAGGATTCCTTATTAAAAACCATGTCCTCCTCACTAGTGTGCCATCATGATTGCTGATCCTCCTGGACCTGAAGTCTCCACAAGCTGTGTGGAAACCTCCCCATGACATATGCAAACTCCGTTGTTGACATCTGACCCCATATGGCAGTTAAAGTTCCATGTATTATGTGGCCGAGCACACCTGTGCAATCTGATGGGCCTCAAAGACCTGTGAAGCCCCTGTGGCTGGATAAATGTGGATCCTCAGCTTCACCAGGATGATAGCTGCTGCTGGGATCCTCCAAGGACTGCCTCCACCTGTCCATCTGGCATCTACACAAGGCAGCCATGTCCAATGATTGACCCATCCAAGTTTGAAAACCTATATGTATTCCCCTTAGTAGGTGCGACACATAAGGCTGTTTCACCCTGCACAAGGAGTGGTGCAAATCTGTTTCCTGAATACCCCATGTCCCCAAGTGGAGCCTTTAAAACTTAATTCTCTCAAGTAAGAGGTGAGCTTTCTCCACACCCTCAGGCATGATTGGCCATTTGCACCTTCTCTACAGCTTCAAGTTCAAATATCTAGACCTCCCTGGATGATGAAACTCCTCAGACTATTTGACGCACCACTTGCCGCCATCCTGCCAGCCTCGGTGGCATTTGGAGCCAATGCAGTAATTCCTGCAGCAGGTCGCCTAATTCCTGAGTTTCCTTGGGTATGTGGAGTCCTCAACTTCATGCAACTTGGTTAGTGACTTCTGCAGCCACCTGCACAGGGCCAATAAGGGCAGTCTTGCACTGCATCACCCTGTTCTCCTCCTCCATGAGCTGCTTGTTTTTAACATCAGTACCTATGTCATTTTTCTATTAAAATAACAAACAAATGGTTGATTTAATAAATAACCACCACCCACCCCCCCCCAACCACCCACCTCCATGACCCATGAATAACCAAAATAATCCAAACAAACTCTGCCATAGGTCCTCCACAGTTCCAGATATGGACATTATGGAAGCCTTTCACCAAGTCACCATCTGCTTTAGTTTAGTTTAGTTTAGAGATACAGCACTGAAACAGGCCCTTCGGCCCACTGAGTCTGTGCCGACCATCAACCACCCATTTATACTAATCCTACACTAATCCCATATTCCTACCACATCCCCACCTGTCCCTATATTTCCCTACCACCTACCTATACTAGGGGCAATTTATAATGGCCAATTAACCTATCAACCAGCAAGTCTTTGGCATGTGGGAGGAAACCGGAGCACCCGGAGGAAACCCACACAGACACAGAGACAACTTGCAAACTCCACACAGGCAGTACCCAGAATTGAACCCGGGTTGCTGGAGCTGTGAGGCTGCGCCACTGTGCCGCCCTGTGCTATTGTGAAAGAGCTACAAGAATTTTACCACCCTTTTGTGTTATTTCTTTCATCATGAACAGATGATAGTAAGAAGTGAACCTATCTATGTCAGCGGTCATCACATAACTGCTACCTCATACACCTTGAGCTTACATGGGCTTTCCAATTTGCATCTGAGGACTTCTATGAGACCAGTGATGGTTTGCCTTGTGGACTTCCTCACCTTATTTATAACACCAGATCTCATTGTTAACATAAAAGCAAAATACTGCAGATGCTGGAAATCTGAAATAAAAACAAAAAATGCTGAAAATACTCAGCAGGTCTGGCAGCATCTGTGGAGAGAGAAACAGAGTTAACGCTTCAGGTCAGTGTCCTTCATCAGAACTGGCAAAGGTTAGAAATGTAATAGGTTTTAAGCAAATAAAGCGGGGGTGGGGAAAAAGATCACACAAGGGAAGGTTTTGATAGGACAGAGGGTCACAGAGAATAACTGACCTGAAGGTCATGGAGCAAAGGCAAAGGGTGTGTTCATGGTGCGCTGAAAGATAAAGCATTAGTGCAGAGAGGGTGTTAAATGACGGAATAATGAACAGCCCTGGCCAAAAGCACAAACATGAAAAAAAACAGTGGACAGGCACACGGTAAAAAAATTGAATGATGAAACAAACTAAAATAAAATAATTAGAAAACTAAAAATAAAAACGGGGGGCCAGTCATGCTCTGAAATTATTGAACTCAGTGTTCAGTCCGGTAGGCTGTAGCGTGCCTAATCGGTAAATGAGATGCTGCTCCTCGAGCTTGCATTGATGTTCGCTGGAACACTGCAGCAAGCCCAGGACAGAGATGTGGGCATGAAAGCAGGGAGGGGGGGTTGAAATGGCAAACAACAGGAAGCTCGGGGTCATGTTTTCAGACTGAACGAAGGTGTTCTGCAAGGGGTCACCCAATCTGCGTTTGGTCGCCCCATTGTAGAGGAGACTGCATTGTGAGTAGCGAATACAGTATAATAAATTGAAAGAAGTACAAGTAAATCGCTGCTTCACCTGAAAGGAGTATTTGGGGCCTGGGATAGTGAGGAGAGAGGATGTAAAAGGGCAGGTATTACACCTCCTGCAATTGCATGGGATGGTGCTGTGGGAAGGGGATGAGGTGTCGGGGGTAGTGGAGGAGTGGACCAGGGTGTCGCGGAGGAAATGATCCCTTCAGAATGCTGACAGGGGAGGGGAGGGGAAGATGCATTTGGTAGTGACATCATGCTGGAGATGGCGGAAATGGCAGCGGTTGATCCTTTGGATGTATAGAGCTGTGGGGTGCAAAGTGAGGACAAGGGGAACCCTGTAGTGGTTCTGGGAGTGAGGGGAAGGGGTGAGAGCAGAGGTGTGGGAAATGGGCCAAACACAGTTGAGGGCCCTGTCAACCATAGTGGGGGGGAATCCTTGGTTGAGTAAAAAGGAAGACTTATCAGAAGTGTTGTTGTGGAAGGTTGCATTATCAGAGCAGATGCATCGAAGATGGAGAAACTGGGAGAATTGAATGGAGTCCTTACAGGAGGCAAGATGTGAAGAAGTGTAGTCGACTGTTAACATCATTTTTCACATCTTCGACTTCTGCTTGGCAGCCCCCCACCCCCCACTCCCTCTGGCCTTGTTCAAGGTGGACTAAACAGTTTGATTGCTGAGAGCCTGTATGTGAGAAGTCTGTCACTCTAGAATTGGCTTTTATAGCCACTCCAGGCACTGCTTCACAAACCACTGACCACCTCCAGGCGCTTACCCATTGTCTCTCGAGACAAGGACGCCAAAGATAGATAGAAACAGTTTGGTTACTGAGAGCCTGTATGTGAGAAGGCATGAGGAATCCAATGCCTCACCCATACCACAATTTACCTGTGATCTTAATATCATAGAATAATCAGCACCTTTTCCTGGATGCATTGCTGTACACCCCAGAATGATATCAATGGTTTGGTTAAGTGGGCGGAAAAGTGGCAAATGGAATTCAATCCGGAGAAGTGTGAGGTAATGCATTTGGGGAGGGCAAATAAAGCGAGGGAATACACAATAAATGGGAGGATATTGAGAGGGGTAGAAGAAGTGAGAGACCTTGGAGTGCATGTCCACAGGTCCCTGAAGGAGGCAGGACAGGTAAATAGAGTGGTGAAGAAGGCATAGGGAATGCCTGAGTATTTCCAGCATTTCTTGTTTTTATTTTATATTATATGGAATGCTTTCCTTGCTTGGTCGAGGTATAGAATACAAATGCAGGGATGTGATGCTGGAACTATATAAAATGCTGGTTATGCCACAGCTGAAGTATTGCGTACAGTTCTGGTCACCATATTACAGGAAGGGCATAATTGCTCTGGAGAGAGTACAGAGGATATTTACCAGAATGTTGCCAGGGCTTGAAAATTGCAGCTATGAGGAAAGCTTGGATAGGATAGGGTTGTTTTCCTTAGAACCGAGGAGGCTGAGGGATGACTTAGTTGAGGTGTACAAAATTATGAAGGGCCTAGATAGAGTAGATAGGAAGCACCCATTTCCCATAGCGGAGAGGTCAATTACCAGGGGGCACAGATGTAAGGTGATTGCTAGAAGGATTAGAGGGGACATGAGGAAAAAAAATTTCACCAGAAGGTGGTGGGTGTCTGGAATTCACTGCCAGGAATGGTGGTGGAGGCAGAAATCCTCAACTCATTTAAAAGGTATCTAGACATGTACCTGAAGCGCTGTAACATGCAAGGCTATAGACCAGGTGCTGGAAGGTGGGATTAGATTGGGCGGCTGGCGCAGACACAATGGGCTGAATGGCCTCCTTCTGTGCTGTAATTTTTCTATGGTTCTATGTTTTGTGCATCAGAGTTTTACATTCTTGAGTAAGTTAATGTCGCAATAGATGAGCGGGGAATAGAGATATTAGCATAAAGATAGATCGAAAGGAGGTACTAAATATGTTGGCATCACTCAAAGTTCACAAGTCACCCGTTTCAGATGAGATGCATCCTTGGTTGCTCAGATGGGAAGTTGGAGCGAAGATAGCAAAAACTTTGGCCACAATGTTTCAATCCTCCTTGTAGAAGTGCTGGGGTTTGGGGTGGTGTGGGTGTCAGAGGACCTGAGGATTACAACTGTTAAAAAATTCTTCAGAAAAGGAAAAAGGGATAAACTGTAGGCCAGTCAGTCTTATGTCAGTAATGAGAAAACTCCAAGAGGTCATTGTCAAGAAAGAAAATTAATTTTCACTTGGAGAAGCATGGGTTAATATGTCAGTTATGTGGAGAGATTCGAGAAGCTAGGTTTGTTCTCCTTAGAGCAGAGAAGTTTAAGGGGAGATCTAATAGAGGTATTCAAAATTATGAGGGATTTTGTTGGAGCAAATAGGGAGAAAATATTTTCCCTGGCAAGTGGGTTGGTAACTGAAGGTCATAGATTTAAACTAATTAGCAAAAGAGCTGGAGGGGGAATAAGGAGAATGTTTTCACACAGATGCTTGTTAAGATCTAGAACACACTACCTGAAAGTGTGGTCAGAATCAGATTCCATAGGAGATTTCAAAAAACAATTGGGCATTTGCTTGAAGAGGACTAATTTACAGCGTTATCTGGAAAAAGCTGGGGTGTAGGACTAAATTGGACAGCTCTTTCAGTGAACCAGTATGTGCACAATGGGCCAAATGGTCTCCTTTTGTGGTGTAAGATTTTAACCAGATTCTGAAATTTCCTAGAATAATTTCCAAAACTTGACCCTAAATTGAACTAATTTAGTCTGGCTGAGCGGAAACTCTGTAAACAACCATCATGCTTGCAAATTTGTAAATTGCTGCAGAACTAAATGCTGAATGTTAAACCTGATCATTGCATAATCAAAGGTTGACTTGTTTTATGAATTAGCCCATTGTAATGCTAAAATTGTCGTAGGGCAATTGGGAACCTCCCACAGATGATAGACAAGCTAAGAATACCATAAACACGAATTATGAATAAATGCTGTTTTGCTGTGTAAGAAAGAAAGACTTGTACTGAAGCAGCACCTTCACAACCTCAGGATGCCAAAGCTCAATAGAGCCAATGAAATACTTTTTAAGTGACGTCAATGTTCTAATGTCAGAAGTTTAATAAATTGGCATTGCAAGTATGTGTCACATGATTTTAGTGCAATTTAACATTTCTAGCTAGATATAATGCTGTATTTGTAATTTGTGGTACCTGTGGAATTACTGATATAGCACAAACAAAATGAGGGATGTTATCTGCCTACATTGGATTCTGACATTAATTCTAAATAGGAGAGAGCATTGAATGCAGAAATTAACATACCACTACATTTTTTTGGAAAATGAAATGCACCGTTTGATTTCAAATCAATACGTTAAAAACCAGGTGGTAAGGGGTGTGTGTGGTTCCTACTGTTCACCTTTCAACTGACTGCAATCGTGTTTTGTTTAAAATGATGAGTTAGCCAGTGAGTGTTTTTAGGGTCAAATAAGCAGACAAATAACAGGTTTTCTTGTAGGTTTAAAATGGAAGATTAACTATTTATTGAACAATATTCATTCCTCAAATTGTTCGCAACACCACTCATGCGCACATTCACTCCCACATGCACTCTCAAGAGAAGATAGATAGGAAGTACAGGGTAAGAGTTCAAGGTGTAGTAGGTGTTTGTGGTTTATGGTGAACCTGTTGAATCTTCTAAGTAGGGCAGTCTCTTTTAAAGGTGCAGGCCTAGGGTTTGTAGTCTTGAACTTGTTGAGGTGTTATAGATTTCTGGTGGTTAAGATTTTGACTGGAGGTGGCAGTCACTTTCAGTTCTCTGCTGCAGCAAGTTGAAGTGTAAAATTAGTAGCAGGGCTTCTTCTTGTTTAGGTTCGGTCTTTCCACAGCCTCTGGCTGGACTGTATTCTGTGAGGTTGCTGTGATCTCTCCCTCCCTTTCCAGTGGGTTACCTTTTAAGGTCATAATTCATTACATTAGCATTTCTTTTATTTGACATATGGCCTTCTCCCCTGATGTGACCACACATTGGACCAGGATGTGGGATCCTTGGTTATCTTTTGATGTTTGAATGGGTATAATTCTGTTCAGATGTGGCTATTTCACGCATTCTTTGTCTCAGAATAAAACTATTCAGTTCAGGAACATCTCTTGATGGTTTCGAGATGGGTGTAGTCGACACTTCTTAGTTTGGAATGTATCCTTTTGGCCTTTTGAGACAGTGAGGCAGTGTTTGAATACACATGCCAGGTCATCTGACCTTCAGCCATCTTTTCCTTTTTTAAAGGAAAAGTCAATTTCAAACAGCCCACATTAAATAAAGTTTGTATCTTAAAGTGATATGATATGTTGTTACTGGGCATGCCATCATCAAGCAAAAAGTCAAAGAAATAGCCTGTACAAACTTGTTTTATCAATTTATTCCTGACCATTTGCTCATGAGTTAACTTGTTTTCTTTTGATATTGAATAATTTCTCAATTTCCCCATTCTTTATTGAGTATTCTCCACTGATATTGGATAAATGTGCATGTATGCAGATTAGTAACAAATAAATCTCTTATTGGTGGTCAGTTGGATTGCTTAACTCTGCCTGTTAAGGCATAAGCTTATTTTAAATAGGTTAATGTCCGCATGACAAAAAACACACAGTAATTGCAGTTTGAGCCATTTTGGTTATTGTAGGTAAACTTCACAGATCCAAAGTTTTACACTGTTATTTGCTAATTGTGCCTGTTAACATTGAAATAAAAACAGAAAATGCTGGAAATACTCAGCAGGTCAGACAGCATCCGTGGAGAGAGAAACAGATTAATCAGAAATGGAAAATGTTAGAGATGTAACTGTTTTTAAACAAATACAAAGGCAGGGGAAAGTAGGGAGGGGAGGAATCAGAAGGGAAGGTCTGTGATAGAGTGGAAGGCAGACGAGATTAAATGACAAAAGGGATGATTTCAAGGGAAAAGGGGTGGTGATGTTACAAGTAAAGAAACAAGAAATGAGTCTAAAGGAGCTTTAAATGGCAACAGCAGAATTGTTCCCAACATTAACTCTGTTTGTCTCTTCACAGCTGCTGCCTGACTTGCTCAGTATGTTCAGCATTTCCTGTTTTTGTTTCAAATTTCCAGCACCACATTTTTCAGTTTTCTGTTAACGTTGAAGTTCAGCTTAGCATTGTCTCAGTTTAATTTAGGAAATGCAATATGAAATTCCTTAATCAAATATTTCTGTATTATCTTGCCAGATTGAGCATTTCACGAAATGACTTATACTCTTGTTATGAGTTAGAATTGAGAGAGAACTGTTCTTTTCCTTTTACTGTCCATAATCAGTGTCTTTTTGATAAGGAAGATGTGTGTGTTTCTTAACCCCTGAGTGTATGGTCAATTTGAATAACCAGCAGCACACATTTCATGGGTTTAAACAAAGAGGATTATTTTTATTCACACGTTCAACCTGATAGTCTAAGGCTATGTCAGTCACTCACCACTCACGCACACACTCGAGAAAGAAAGCCAATAATGGGATAGCGCACTTTTACAAATGTTAAGACTTACATGCTAAGCCTATTGTAAGGAACTGACATTGCATCTCTTTGCTCAAACAAGCTTACTGTAGAAACATGACCAGTGCCAGAAGCTCACGCCAAGTATGCTATTGAGACCCAAGGACCAATTACCATCAACCTTGAGTTTCTTGGTTTGGACACTCCCTTGTTACACAGCGCTGAGTCTAATGGTCTCAGACAAAAATTTATCTCAATGTGTGATTTTTTAGTAGCAACAAGATTGATTAAATATACTATGAGGTAATTGGTACCGTATGCAGGTGTTGTTTGTTTGAACAGAATTAATTATGATGAGGTAACTGTCAGGTGTTGTTTGTTAGATATAGTCTCTGTTACCATTTCAAATTGTGTAGTAATGTCAATGTGAAAATGTCCTATGAATGTGAATGTGAAAATATCTGAGTGTTTCATAAAAAAGAGATCATTGAAAAATAAAAAATTAATGTAACAGATGCTATAGACCCTTCATAAAATTTTGTTTTAGTGACTTAAAATATGTTTTAAAAAGCAGCATGTTGTAAAAAGGTGCTTTATATGAATTCTATATTTGAAAAGGAGAACAAAATGATGCATATTATGTCAGGGTGTTGAAATGTATGAATGTTTTCTATTCAACAACATAAAAATAAACATGGGAAAAATAGCACATAATATTGCTTTTGAGCATTTGTGGAAAATAATTAGGTACTGGGATTAAATAAGCCTAGAATACCTTTAGGACTTAGATTCATCACAAGTATTAGGTGTCAGTCTTGGCTTAGTGCTAGCACTCTCACCTCTGAGTTAGATGGTTGTGAATTTAAGTCCTATTCCTAAGAGATAATACATAATCTAGACTGACAGTACAGTATTGAAGGAGTTCTGCACTGTTGGATGTATCATCTATCAGATGAGCTGTTAAACTCATCTGCACTCCCAGTTGAACATAAAGGGCTGGATTCTATGAGCTCACCGAAAAAAATGGCAGACTGCCTGTGCAGGCCGCAGGCTGAAGAGCCGTCACGATCGTAAGTGCGGAAGCTCATTTAAATATCTGGGGCGGCCCGCCACTCCAATCACCTGGCGGGGCGGGCTGTCCGTCCCCGGCAATGGCATCAGCTACTTGTGCGCGGGCGCTGCCGCCATTTTTGAAGGGCAGTCAGCGCTGCCGAAGATATTTAAATTTTTAAAGACATATCCCCCAGAATTGCATAAAGTTCCAACGCCCCTTTCCCACCCACCTCAATAACAATTACATAAACCATTTGCCCTTCCTCCCCAAAACACCTTTAACATCTGACCTCCCCCCCACCAAACTGCACAAAGTTTAAAGGACAACCCTTCCCCTCATCCCCTACATCCATGATGTTTATTTGACCCCATCCCCCCCACTGATAAACTTACATCCTCCCCCCTCCTCACCACTGTCACGCCTCGTTTCCCCGTTGGGAATCTGAAGGCGTGGGAGTACTGGCCGATACGCCGGAGATTGTGGAGGGCTGTCAAGATCGCGGGTGAGTATATTTAAATTAATTAATTTTATTCATTTAAATATTCAAATTGTGATCCCGTCAGCCAGCGGGGAGGGGGGGGGGGGCCGCCATGGAGCCTCACCACCGCCGGGAGGATCGGGCCAGGCCCTGTTCGCGTCGAAGTCCGTGACAGGCCTCATACAGAGCAATTTTTAGGCCCCCATCACCATGGATCACGACATTGAGGGCTGCTTAAAATCCAGTCCAAAATATCCCATGGCACTCTTAGAAGGGAAGAGGAGTGCTCCTGGTGTCCTGACCAACATTTACCCCTCAATTACTATTACTAAAACAGATCACATGACCTTTATCTCATTGCTGTCAATGGTGTTTTGCTGTGGGCATATTGTTCCCTGCATTCTTTTAAAAATTAATTTTTGAGATATGAGTGTTGCAAGCAAGGCCAACATTTATTGCCCATCACTCTTTGCTGGTGGTGAGTCGCCTTCTTGAACTGCTGCAGTCCACATGGTGAAGGTGCTGTCTGATGTAGGATTTTAGCCCAGCAATGATGAAGAAATAGGGAAATATGTTAAAATTGGGATGGTGTGTGGTTTGGAGCAAAATTTGGAGGTGTTGGCGTTCCCATGTACCTACTGCCCTTGTCCTTCTAGGTGGTGGAGGTCGCGTATTTGGATGGTGCTGTTGAATAAACCAGGGCGAATTGCTGCAGTGCATCTGTCATTACAGACAGGTGGGAAATTATAGGGGCAGTTTTCCTTTATCATCTCTCAACTGACCAAAGACAGCATTTTTATTAGAAATGTAATTTTAACCCCTGAGAGTTTTAACAGTCAACAAACAGACAAATGACAGATTTTCTCATAGGTTTAAAGATACTGAAATATTTATTATACAATACTCAAAAATATTCGCAACTTCACCCACACTTACACGCATATAAAGACACACACACACACACACACACACACACACTCAAGAAAAGATAGAGATTAGAAGATGGCATGTATTTAGATCTGATGGTTTTTAAAAGAGTTCAGTGTAACCCTTACGTTCTTCCCGGGGTGCGGGGTGGGTGGGTGGATGGTGAAGACTTAAAAAATGTTGCAAGCTGTTTTTTCTTTTTCCTGGTTCACTGAAGACAAACTTGAACAGTTTCAGGAGAGCGAATGCGTTGTTGCAGACTTTATTCTGTTGTATTTCAGTCACAGTTCAATGTCGAAAACCCTGGTACAATTTCTCAGGTGTGGAGTTCAAAGCCAGTTCCAGTCACTGCCTACTTGTAGTTTAAAAAATAGTGTTCTAGACAGGGTGCTTCTTCTTCTGCTGGAGCAGATGGAATCTCTTTCACTCTGGCTCTCTGTCTTTGTCTGCCAGCATATACTTTTATTAAGCTCCTCATCAGACCCCTGGGCTGGAATTTTACGTCGGAGCAGAGGTTCCACCCACCAGCCAAAAGGTCAGGAGCAAACCCGCCTCCGCCGAGCCTGGAAACCATGCTATGATTTTATGCGACTCAACCCCGTAAGTGGTCTCAGGCGGGACTTCTGCCAATCTGAAGCAGGAGGTCCCACCTCCAAGGGCTGGCAGCCAATCACCAGGTCAGCAACTCTTCAGTCCCAGCAGTGCCACCGGGAGTGATGGCCACTGCTGGGATTTGCCCCAGCGAGAGGAGCAGCAATGGCGGAGGCCCTGGAATTGAGCTAAGTGTGTGGGGCCTCACCAGGGACAATTGGCTGGGCCCCGGCTAGACAGGGGGTGGGGGGGGGGGTGCTGTCAGTCAAAGTGGGGGGGCGGGGAGATGCTCCAGCAGGGGCAGCTTGTGCTGTGTGGGCAGTGTCCTCCTCAGGGCACAGGGTGCCCAATCAGGAGAGACCTCCCCCCCCTCAGTCTGCAAGGAGGCCGCCAGGTTTTACTGGGCAGCTTCCTGAGATGCTGAGCTGCCTGTCCGCCATTGGTAATATACCAGCAGCGGTGGGAGGAAACCCTCAAATGGCAATTAATTGGCCTTGAGTGGGCAGGCCATTTGTCACCTCACCCACCAACGGGGGCAGCAAGATGACAGGAACCACATTCCCCCACCTCCGACTCAATTTTACACCCCACCACCAACCCCCCCCCCCCCCCACCCCCCACCCCTGCGCCTCCAGCCTGCTCCCGCAGACGGCGTAAAATTCTGGCCCTGGTTTCTGTCATGTGGCCATGGTTTCTCTTTACCATTGTTCTCATAAATGGTGTCTGATGGTGGATCCATTGTAGACAATGGGATCTGAGTGTCACTCATCTTTATCCCATTTTGGTAAAGTGGAGTTTTTTCACACCCATTCATTTGAATTTGAATTTGGAGACTCCATGTCTGCTGTGCCATTATTAACCCAATTTGTTGAAGAGATGTAGCCATTATCACAGAATAGGCCATTCACATTTTAATGCCTTCTCTAAGGCTGGTCCAGACATGAAGATTGACTCAGGGTTCTTGTAGTTTCCATATGTATTGGCAGTACAGGATGAGGTCACCTGACCTCTCAACTCCATCTTGTTTTTCATGAAAAGTGTTCATTTTGGGGATTATTTTGAGGGTTCATTATATGCTTTGTAGTTTCTCCATTCTTAAGCGTGACACTGTAGATAGTACAGACTGCAGCCATGGTGTGTCAATGATGGATGGAGTGGATGCTTAGGTTGGTGGATGGGATGTCAATCGAGTGGAATGCTTTGTTTTGGATGGCATTTGACTTCTTGAGTGCTGTTGCAGCTGCACCCATTCAGGCAAGTGGAGTGTGTCCCATCGCACTCCTGATTTGTGACTTGTAGGTGGTGGAGAGGATTTGGAGAGTCAGAGGTGAGCAACTTCTGACATGCTCTAGTGGACACAGCATTTATGTGCCTGGTCCAGTTGAGTTTCTGGTCCAAGATCACTCCCAGGATGTTGATGGTGGAAATTCAGCAATAGTAATGCCATTGAATAGGTGATTTGAATCTCTCATGTTAGAGATTGTCATTGCCAGATACTTGTGTGTGTGAATCTTACTTGCCACTTATCACCCCAAGTCCAGATCTTACTGCTTGCAGGTTTGGACTGCTTCATTATTTAAGGAATTGCAGATGCGTATGAACACTGTGTAATTATTAGCGAATAGCCTCACTATTTATTACATCACAGCAGTAACTACATTTCAGAGGTACTGACTGTGAAACACTTTCAGACATCCTGAGGTCATGAGAGGTACTATATAAGTTCAAGATTTTTTTTCTATCGGCAAGAAAAGTGGGTCACCATTGTCTCTTTACACAATTTGAAGGAAGATGATGATTGTAGAATACAACCATGACAAAGAATATATCAAGTTGGATGGTTGCAGAAGAGGTCATGGATATGAACAAGGAGCAGGGTGGAAGAGAGGATAGAACCTCCGGTACTTCTTGCGATTGTGGAGAAAGAGCCAGAGAATGAGCCATCAACTGCAACATAGACAAATAGAGATGGTTATTTGTTTGGGCATACACAGTACCAAATCCTGTCTAATGTTTTCGAAATGTCCAAAACAATGACACAATTCATTGACATGTTAAAAAGCAGTCCTTCCTTCATAAAAAGATTGGGGCTGCAAAATTCACTTCAGAAGCTGGAAGCCCTCATAATGCCACATGCTGGGCTTCCAGGTACTTCTGGCGTGGAAATGCTGAGAAGGGCGCTTGTAGGCAGTGGGCGGATCATGATGTCAAACAGCCTTTCAGGCTGATTTGATGCACACTCTGCAAACTTGGATCACGCCAATTCAGTGAATGCCCTCTGCTAACCACACAGAGCTAAACAAACATTCAGCTGCACAAGGGACCCCTCACTAATGCTATTTAAAGGGGTCATTACTCAACTTGCAGGTGAAGTGCTTTTGACTTAATGCTGCTCTGGCAAAGTTAGTGGAAGTACTTTAGTGTGTTCTGAAGGAGTTCTGGTGATTTACTGGATTTGGAAGGTTGTGTTGCTGTATCCTGACAGGGAGGGCACAGGAATTTTATGACCTAGCCACAGAAAGGTTGCAATATTTATGGAAGCTATAGTTGCAGTGCCTCAAGGTCTGCAACGTGACAGGGAAATGGAGCTGAGGCTGCAGATAGAGGAAGTTCTTCACGGAAGAAGAAGGAGGAGGGTCCTCCACAGAAAGCCTTACCCACCAAGGATTTTCAGGGAGCACTTCTCCTACCTCCACCTTAGCCAGGAGCAAAGCCTGAGGTGCTTGAGATTCACCAAAGAGGTGGTCACAGAACAGTGCCACCTCCTTCAACAGGAACTGCAGCCTCATCGCAGGATGAGGGCAGCACTGCCAGTGGCCATAAAGGTCACCATTAAACTCAGCTTTTACGTGACTGGATCCTTCCAGGCAGCAGCAGGGAACATTGCAATAATATTTCAGTTCCTCCTACATCACTGTATCTGGGAGGTGACGGAGGCCCTGTATGCGAGAAGAGAGATCACAGGGAAATAGACAGTAACCTAGGGGCTAAAGAAAGTGAGGAAATTAAGGAATTTCATATCAGCAGAGAAAAGCTATTGGAGAAACTTAAGGTACCAAAACCTGAAAAATCTCCAGGACCTGATGGCCTACATCTTCAGGTTCTAAAAGAGATAGCTGCAGAGAAAGTGGATGCGCTAGCTATGATTTTCCAAAATTCCTTAGATTCGGGAATGGTCCCATCAGATTGGAAATTGGCAAATGTCACACCGCTTTTCAAGAAAGGAGGGAGAGAGAAAACAGGGAACTACAGGCCTAACATCAGTCATTGGGAAAATGTTGGAATCTATTGTTAAGGAAGTCTTAAAAATACACTTAGAAAAGTACAGAATGATTAGAACAAGTCAACATGGTTTTACTAAACGGAAATCCTGTTTGACAAATGTATTAGAATTTTTTGAGGATTTTTAAAATATCTTAAAAAAAAGGGGAATTTTTTTTTTGTTGAAAAAAAAGCCTCTGGTGATAAGGTGAGTACTACTAAAGTGTTTTTTTTTATTCAGTGTAGCTTATTAAGGACTTTAGTAATTGTAGTGCGAAGAACAAGGCCCCGAGTGTAATTAGTATTTTTTAATTAAGGGAGTAACTAATTAATCTAAGGGTAAGTCATGGCAGGAGAGCTCAGCCCCGTGATATGCTCCTCCTGCGCTATGGGGGAAATCAGGGACGCTTCCAGTGTCCCTGATGACCATGTGTGCAGGAAGTGTATCCATCTGCAGCTACTGGCTAGCCGCATTACGGAGCTGGAGCTGCAGGTGGATTCACTGTGGAACATCCGTGATGCTGAGGACGTCGATAGCACGTTTAGTGAGGTGGTCACACCGCAGGTAATGGTTGCACAGGCAGAAAAGGGATGGGTGGCCACCAGACGGAGTAGTAGGCGCAAGCAGGTAGTGCAGGAGTCCCCTGTGGCCATCCTCTCTCAAACAGATATACCGCTTTGGATACTGTTGGGGGGGATGACCTCCCAGGGGAAAGCAGCAACAGCCAGGTCCGTGGCACCACTGCACAGCAGGGGAGGAAAAGGGGTGGAAGAGCTATTGTGATAGGGGATTCTATCGTAAGGGGTGCAGATAGGCGTTTCTGTGGCCACAAACGAGACTGCAGGATGGTATGTTGCCCCCCCGGTGCTAGGGTCAAAGATGTCTCAGAGCAGCTGCAGGACACTCTGAAAGGGGAGGGTGAGCAGCCAGAGGTCGTGGTCCATATTGGTACTAACAACATAAGCAGGAAGTGAGATGAGGTCCTGCAAAGTGAATATAGGGAGTTAGGCAGAAGGTTAAAAAGGAGGATCTCCAGGGTTGTAATCTCAGGATTACTCCCTGTGCCACGTGCTAGTGAGGGTAGGAATAGGAGCATAAGGCAAATGAATGCGTGGCTGAAGAGCTGGTGTAGGCGGGAGGGCTTCAGCTACTTGGATCATTGGGATCTCTTCTGGTGCAGAGGTGATCTGTACAAGAGGGACGAGTTGCATCTGAACTGGAGGGGGACCATTATCATTGCAGGGAGGTTTGCGAGTAATACTCGGGAGGGTTTAAACTAGTCTATTAGAGGGGTAGGACCCAAAGTAGTAGTCTCTCCGATTAGATAGTTGAGGCAAATGTGGAGGTTAAAGCAAGCAAGTCCAGTCGGCAGGCCGGGCAGGGGCAGGACAGGGAGCGTGGAAGGTCTGATAGGCTAAACTGCATTTACTTTAATGCAAGAAGCCTTACAGGTAAGGCAGATGAACTCAGAGCATGGATCGGCACATGGGATTGTGATATTATAGCTATTACAGAAACATGGTTGAGGGATGGGCAGGACTGGCAGTTCAATGT
Source organism: Heterodontus francisci (assembly GCF_036365525.1). NCBI lineage: Eukaryota > Metazoa > Chordata > Chondrichthyes > Heterodontiformes > Heterodontidae > Heterodontus > Heterodontus francisci. The sequence continues at coordinate 63,729,669 of NC_090382.1, forward strand.
TCCGGGGGCATGACAGAGGTGGAGGTAAGAGAAGAGGGAGAGTTGCACTATTGATAAGGAAGGACATTAAGGCAGTACTTAGAGAGGATATCCTGGGGGGAATGTCCAGCGAGGCCATATGGGTAGAACTTAGAAATAAGAAAGGGGTGATCACTTTGATGGGATTATACTATAGGCCCCCCAATAGTCAGAGGGAAATGGAGGAGCATATATGAAGGGAAATCACAGATAGGTGTAGGAATTATAGGGTTGTAATAGTAGGTGATTTTAACTTCCCTAATATTGACTGGGACTGCCTTAGTGCTAAGGGATCAGATGGGGAAGAGTTTGTTAAGTGTGTCCAGGATAGTTTTCTGAAGCCGTTTGTGGATGGCCCTACTAGAGAAGGGGCTACACTCAACCTCCTCTTGGGAAATGTGGCTAGGCAGGTGGTTGATGTGTCAGTGGGGGAACACTTTGGGACCAGTGACCATAACTCTATTAGCTTCAAGATAGTTATGGAAAAGGATAGGACTGGTCCTCAGGTTGAAGTCCTAAATTGGGGGAAGGCTAATTTCGATGGCATCAGACAAGAACTCTCAAAGGTTGAATGGGAGAGGCTGTTTACAGGTAAAGGGACGTCTAGCAAGTGGGAGGCTTTTAAAAGTGAGATAGGAAGAGTTCAGGGCCGGCTTGTTTCTGTTAGATGGAAGGGCAAGGCTGGCAAGTTTAGGGAACCTTGGTTGACAAGGGATATTGAGGGTCTGGTCAGGACAAAGAAGGAGGCATATGTCCAGTATAGGCAGCTGGGATCAAGCGAGTCTCTCGAGGAGTATAGGGAATGTAGGAGTCCACTTAAGAAGGAAATTAGGAGGGCGAAAAGGGGCCATGAGATTTCCCTGGCAGATAAGGTAAAGGAGAATCCTAAAAGATTCTATAAGTATATTAAGAGTAAAAGGGTAGCTAGGGAGAGAGTAGGTCCCCTTAAGGATCAGTGTGGCAATCTATGTGTGGAGCCACGGAAAATGGGCGAGGTCTTAAATGAATACTTCTCGTCTGTATTCACCGTGAAGAAGGTCATGGAAGCTAGTGAGTTCAAGGGAGGGAACTGCGATGTCCTGGAGCATATCAACATTACAAAGGAGGAGGTATTGGAGGTTTTGAAGCACATTAAGGTGGATAAATCCCCAGGGCCTGACCAGGTGTATCCTAGGATGCTATGGGAAACAAGGGAGGAGATTGCTGGGGCCCTGTCAGAGATTTTTGTATCCATTAGCCACGGGTGAGGTTCTGGAAGACTGGAGGATAGCTAATGTTGTGCCTTTATTTAAGAAGGGCAGCAGGGATAAGCCAGGGAACTACAGACCGGTAAGCCTTACATCAGTGGTGGGAAAGTTATTGGAAGGGATTCTGAGAGACAGGATTTATATGCATTTGGAAAGGCATGGTCTAATTAGGGATAGTCAGCATGGCTTTGTGCGTGGGAAATCATGTCTCACGAATTTGATTAAGTTTTTTTGAGGAGGTGACCAAGAGGATTGACGAGGGCAGGGCCATGGACGTTGTCTACATGGACTTTAGCAAGGCCTTTGACAAGGTCCCGCATGGTAGGCTGGTCCAGAAGGTTCAAACACATGGGATCCAGGGTGAGCTAGCCAATTGGATACAAAATTGGCTTGGTGACAGGGAGGCAGAGGGTGGTAGTGGAGGGTTGTTTTTCAGATTGGAGGCCGGTGACCAGTGGTGTGCCGCAGGGATCGGTGCTGGGCCCTCTGTTGTTTGTCACATATATTAAGGACTTGGATGTGAATGTAGGGGACATGATTAGTAAATTTGCAGATGACACCAAAATTGGTGGTATAGTGGACAGTGAAGAAGGTTGTCTAAGGTTACAACAGGATATCAATAATCTGAGAAAGTGGGCAAGGGATTGGCAAATGGAATTTAACGCAGACAAGTGCGAAGTGATGCATTTTGGGAAGTTAAACCAGGACAAGACATACACAGTGAATGGCAGGGCCCTGGGGAGTGTTGTTGAGCAGAGAGACCTTGGGGTACAAGTACATAGTTCCCTGAAAGCGGCAACACAGGTAGACAGGGTGGTGAAGAAGGCGTATGGCATGCTTGCCTTCTTCAGCCGAGGCATTGAGTACAAGAGTTGTGACGTCATGTTACAGTTGTACATAACGTTGGTTAGGCTGCACTTGGAGAACTGTGTGCAGTCTGGTCGCTGCACAACAGGAAAGATGTGATGAAGCTAGAGAGGGTGCAGAAAAGATTCACAAGGATGTTGCCTGGTTTGGAGGGCTTGAGTTATAAAGAGAGATTGGATAGGCTGGGTCTGTTTTCCCTGGAGCAAAGGAAGCTGAGAGGGGACATGATAGAGGTATATAAAATTATGAGAGGCATAGATAGGGTAGATAGCCAGAGTCTGTTTCCCATGGTAGGGGTGACTAAAACTAGAGGGAGGAGGTTTAAAGGGGATCAAAGGGATACCTTTTTCACACAATTAATAGTGGGTATCTGGAATGAGCTGCCAGAGGAGGTGGTGGAGGCAGGAACAGTAGCAACATTTAAGAGGCATCTGGACAGGTACTTGAATGAGAAAGGCATAGAGGGATTGTTTTTTTTATTCGTTCATGGGATATGGGAGTCACTGGCTCGGCCAGCATTTATTGCCCATTCCTAATTGCCCTTGAACTGAGTGGCCATTTCAGAGGGCATTTTAAGAGTCAACCACATTGCTGTGGATGTGGAGTCACATGTCGGCCAGACCAGGTAAGGACGGCAGATTTCCTTCCCTAAAGGACATTAGTGAACCAGATGGGTTTTTACAACAATCAACAATGGCTTCATGGTCACACTAGACTAGCTTTTTAATTCCAGATTTATTAATTGAATTCAAATTTCACCATCTGCTGTGGTGGGATTCGAGCCCACGTCCCCAGAACATTAGCCTGGGCCTCTTGGCTGCCAGTCCAGTGACATTACCACTACGCCACTGCCTCCTCATATGGAATTAATGCAGGCAGGTGGGATTAGTGTAGATAGGCATTATGGTCGGCATGGACGCGGTAGGCCAAAGGGCCTGTTTCTATGCTGTACGACTCTATGACTCTATGTAACTAGGAGGGTAGATAAAGGGGAACCAGTAGATGTAGTATACCTGGATTTCCAAAAGGTATTCGATAAAGTGTCACAGAAAAGGTTAATAGGCAAGATAAGGGCTCATGGAGTTGGGGATAATATATTCACATGGATAGATGATTGGGTAACAGACAGGAAACAACGAGTGGGCATAAATGGGGCATTTTCAAGTTGGCAGCCAGTAAATAGTGGAGCCTCGCAAGGATCAGTGCTAGGGCCTCAGCTATTTGCAATCTATATTAATGACTGAGATAAAGAGACAGAGTTATGTATCTAAGTTTGCTGATGATACAAAGATGGGTGGAAAGGTAAGCTGTGGGGAGGACCTAGAGAGGCTGCAAAGAGATATAGACAGGTTAAGTGAGTGAGCAACAAGATAGCAGATGGAGTATAATGTAGGGAAGTGTGAAGTTATGCACTTTGGTCGTAAGAATAGAAAAGCAGAATATTTTTTAAAAGGTGTGAAACTTGTAAGTGTTGATGTACACAGAGACTTGGGTGTGCCTGTTCAAGGTTAAGAAAGTTAGCATGCAGGTACAGCAAACAATTAGGAAGGCAATGGCATGTTGGCCTTTATTGCAAGGGGATTGGAGTATAGGAATAAGGAAGTATTGCTACAATTGTACAGGGTTTTGGTGTGACCACATCTGGAGTACTGTGTGCAGTTTTGGTCTCCACATTTAAGCAAGGATACACTTGCATTGGAGGTGGTACTGCAAAGGTTCACTAGTTTGGTTCCCGAGATGAGGAGGTTGTCCTGTGATGAGAGGCTAAGTAAATTGGGCCTGTATTCTCTGGAGTTTAGAAGAATGAGAGGTGATCTCATTGAAACATATAAGATTCTAAAGGGGCTGGATAAGGTAGACACTGAGAGATTATTTCCGCTGGTTGGGGAATCTAAAACACAGGGGCACAGTCTCAGGATAAGGGGCCGACCATTTAGGACTGAGATGGGGAGAAATTACTTCACTCAAAGAGTTGTGAATATTTGCAATGGCACTGGCAGAGTGGCAGTAGTAGGAACATGAAGGCTGTCATCCTGAGAGAGGACAGCAGGTTCATGCTCCGTGGAGCCACTGCCACTCCCTTGGGATGGTGCCTCAGCAATCCTGGTAATCTGTTGGAGGACAGATTACTGGACTGCTGTGTGAGCCTGCATGCCCCTTTGAACACTGAGATCAGTAACTATGATGGCAGCAGACTGAACAGCAATCACGGATCTTCTGAGCTCTGTCTGAGCTTCCAATGCAGCATTGAGACATTGGGTGGCTTCCGCTTGTGTTGCAGTGGAAGCTGAGTCAACAGCCACCAGATGCTGCAACACAGCTGGGCCCACAAGTGCTGTCATGGAGCTGACAACCACTTCCACACCAGAAAGGATGAGCTCCAAACTCTGCATGATGTCCTATGCCAAGAAGGAGCTAGAATCCTCCATGCTCCTTGACAATGACAAAAGGTTCTATTCCAGACCTGCCAATGCACCAAGCATCTCAGAGTGCATGCCCATCAGCCTTCTCCTGTATACCACCCCATCAAAATCCTCATCTGAATCGTCTGCAGCAGAACTTGTCTGTGACCTCGCCTCTAGTGAGTTGGTACACAAACTCCTTTCTCCCAGCCTAGCCGCAGCCCACTTGTGCCCGGTGACTCCCCATGTGCTGATCCCAACTCTGTACTTCCTTCTAAGTTGCATGCAGAGGCAGTATCTGACCTGGTGGCTGGGAGTGTTAGATCAACTGATGGCGGTGCTTCATCAGATGGATCTCATCTCACCCCGCATGGTAAGGCTGCACTGGCTGGCCAGGCAGTGAACCTTATCTATCTGAAAGCAAAAATGTAGAAAGGGCGGGTGAGGTGGAAAGCAAGAATTCCATGGCACCATCTGCATACCAGATAGCAGGATGAGGGTGAAGTGGGATTTGAGAAGGGACATAAGGCAGGAACATGTTATCACCTGATAGTTCTCGTGGATGCTGGATGCAACGGCCTCAGTCACAGCCGGCCCCATGATGTGGAACACTGTCTCCTCCAAAGGGCTTAGGAGGTGCAGGCATGCCTGTCCCCTGTTGGTTCTCTGCTGCTCCCTGAAGTTAGGCATGACCTTGTCCTGCAAGAGAAAGGGAAGAATGTCAGTGAATGTTTTGCAATATGTTTGGGTAAATCCAGTCAGAAGCATCTGAACCAGCAAACTGGTGACACATCATAAAGTGGTGCTGCAGGCATGCAATGAGATTAATAGAAACCTTATTTTAATTTGTTGCATGAAACGATTACTTTCTGAAAATTTGATGTTTTCTAAAGTTGTTGCTTGTTTAATTTATATTTAATGGATCCATGTTATTTTTATTATTAAAAAGATAAAGGGGAAAAATTTGTTCTATTAGTGCTGCTTTTACGAAGACTACATTGATTCCCTTGGGGGCAGGCAACGCCGTGCATTGTTATTTGCGCGCCCACGCAGCTTCAATGATATCAAGATAGCGGCCCGTGGCGCTGCCTTTCCCAAGGAATCAACATAAGTTTGCATAGCAGGTTCTACATGAACTAACTTTTCCCCCAAAGTGTAACATTGTTATTTATGAGAAAATACATTTCAGTGTTATAAACAAAGATTCACAAGCTCACCAAAACACCTGCAGAGTTTATCAAAATTCTCTGGAATTCATGTGAACCTGCTCAAAGTGCACATGCACGTCAGTAAATAGCACATAGCTACAGAACTTTCTTTACTTAACTTCAGGATTCTGAAGGATCGACAGCAACAATCTGTATTTAAATAGCATCTTTAATGGATAAAACATTCCAAGGTTCTTCAAAGGAACGGTAGCAAACAAAATTTGACACCAAGACATATGAGGACATATTAGGACAAGTGACCAAAATTTTGGTTTTAAAAGGACGAGTAGAGTGGTTTAGGGAGCGAGTTCCGTTGCTTGGGCCTAGGCAGTTGATGTCACGGCCACCAATGGTGTAGTAATGAAAACTGCAGATGCGCAAAAGACCAGGATTGGAGGAGCATAAAGATCACGGAGGGGCGTAGGGCTGGAAGAGGCTACCGAGATGGGGTGCAGCAAAATCATGGAGGGATTTGAAAACAAATCTGCGGGATCTGGAAGCAGGTACAAAAGTGCGATGGACTTCAGTGCAAACAGGGCACCTAATCTGCCTTACAGTATTGGATCAACATGCAAGTGTGATGCAGTTTGGAATGAAAAAGATGCAAGGCACAATAGATGGATTGCATGGTATGTTGAAATTCTAATTGGATGGTTTACAATCTAAACATCATGTGGGATCATCACACATTTTGGAATGGCTTCAGCCTCAGCTAGATTATTACAAAGAGTGGAATTCTAACCGGAAGAGCAGACATTACAGCAGAGTGACATTAAATAGGGCATATGATGCACATTAGTATTTGTGCAATACCAGACCTTTATTAAATGTTCCTCAACTTTAAGGAAAAGATCTTTTTGAGAGCCCCTATTAACAGTTTAGCAATGACCTAGATTTAGTTGGCTATGTGGACAAGTTGGATTGCCAAATGCCTTTATAAAGATTTCCTGGAACTTGCACCAAGTTAGTGATGTACAAATTGAAAGCGCCTATGACCTTCAACAATTACAGGTAGTTGCATTTAATTGGTTTATTGTCACTGCAATGTGGTTTCTGTTTATAGTAACACCAATGCTTCAGCTGCTTCTCAGACTATTGACTGCAGTATAAATGCAGTGCACAAGGATACATATATCAAATTTCATGCATCAATGATTGCATCTATGCTCAAGCACAAACAGAAGATACTGCTGTTGTCATTGACAAATATTCAGTTGTTCAGAAATCATAATGGGGGACAAATTGGATAAGGCCTAAAAACGGGCACGGGGAGCGTGATACACGATTAACCCTTGTCGGTTCATTTTAATGCATGCAACACACAAAATTCGTGCCACCAGCTCATTAACATGATTGCAGCATTCAGCCAGCACTATGCATGCTGTTGTGTGGCTGCACGCCTGAGTAGGGGACTGAAAAACATGAGAGGCTAGCATGAGTTCAATCTAGCCTGTGTTACCTAAAGCAAGGCTGCAACCCTTAAAAGGGAGGTGCATTTTGGTTGGTACAGGTGCTGGAATTCATTGCAGACATGAACCTGGGAAAGACACAGGAATGACTCTCCCTTCCCTTCCTTGCCTTCTCTATCTCGATTATCGACTAATATTCACTATAAGCCCACTGACTCCCACAGCTACCTTAAATACACTTCCTCCCACCACATTTCCTGTAAGGACTTGATTCCATTCTCTCAGTTTCTCCACCTTGGTGGCATCTATTCTGATGATGCAGCCTTTGATACTAGTGCTTCTGCTATGTCTTTTCCCTCAATGGAGGATTCTTCTCCATCATGGTTGACAGAGCCTTCAACCATGTCTGCCCCATTTCACACTTCTGCTTTGATTCCTTAACGTACGCACCCACCCACCTCCGCCGCCCCCCCCCCACCCCCCCTGCCATCCTCACATTCAATCCCACCAGCCTCCACATTCAACAGATCACCTCTGCCATTTTCTCCATCTCCAGCATGATGCCACCACTAAATACATTTTTCACTCCCTTCCCAGCATTCCTAGCCCTGGTCCACTCCTCAGTCACACCCAACAACCCCTCCTCTTCCCATCACACCTTCCCGAGCAAGTGCAAGAGATTCAACACCTGCCCTTTTACCTCCTCCCTTCCCACCAATCATGCCTTCCAGGTGAAACAACGATTTACTTGCACTTCTTTCAATTTAGTATACTGTATTCGCTGCTCATGATGTGGCCTGCTTTATGAATTCTCTGAATTGAATTCATTTGTCACTTTTCTGGCCACTTGACCAGTCCATTAATATCTTCCTACAATCTATAGCTTTCTTCCTCACTATCAAGCACATAGCCTATTTTTGTATCATCTGCAAATTTGTTAATCACACTTGCTTCATTTAAGTGTAATTCATTGATATAAATTATTTATACCAGGAAAAGCAAGGGAGCTTGTACTGAGTCCTGTGGAACCCCACTGCAAACAGCCTTTCAGTCACAAAAACACCCATTGACCATTGCTTCCTGCCTCTGGAGCAATATTGGATCCAACTTGTCGCTTGCCATTTTTGACCAGTCTGCGATATGGGACCATGTCAAAAGCCTTGCTAAGATCCATGTAGACTACATCAAACCTGCAAACATCATCGTCCATCCATGTTACTTACTCAAAAAATTCAATCAAGTTCATCAGGCAAGATGTTTCCTTGACAAATCCACACTGACTGTCCTTGATTAATCCGTGCCTTTCTAAATGACGACTTATATTGTCACTCAGAATTTTTTCCAATAATTTGCCCACCATTGATGTTAGGCTGACAGGCCTGTAATTATTCATTCTATCCCATCCTCCCTTTTTAAACAACACCACAACATTAGCAGTTCTCCAGTCTTCTGCCAACATGTCTGTAGCCCAACAAGATGGTCGGATAGAATCATACAAAGTTTAAGGCACAGAAAGAGGCGACTTGGCCCATCGTGGCTGTGCTGGCCGAAAAACGATCCACCAATTCTAATCCCACCTTCCAGCATTTGGTCTGTAGCCCTGCAGGTTACAGCACTTGAGGTGCATAGCCAGACTCCTTTTGAATGAGTTGAGGGTCTCTGCCTCAACTACCCTTTCAGGCTGTGAGTTCCAGATCATCATCACCCTCTGGGTGAAAAACCTTTTCCTCATTTCCCCTCTAATTTTTCTACCAATCACTTTAAGTCTATGCCCCGTTGTCACTGACCTCTCTGCGAAGGTAAATAGATGCTTTACCTCCACTCTATCCAAGCCCCTCAAAATTTTGCACATTTCAATCAGATCTCCCCTCAGCCTTCTCTGTTCCAAGGAGAACAACCACAGCCTATCCAATCCTTCCTCATAACTGCATTTTTCTAGTCCTGGCAACATCCTCGTAAATCTCCTCTGTACCCTCTCTAGTGCAATTACAACCTTTCCATAATGAGGTGACCAGAACTGCACACAGTACTCAAGTTGTGGCCTAAACAATGAATTATACAATTCCAGCATGACCTCCCTGTTCTTGTATACTATACCTCGGCTAATAAAGGAAAGGAATCCATATGCTTTCTTAACCACCTTATCGACCTGTCCTGCTACCTTCAGGGGTCTCTAGATCCTCCTCTATTTCCTCCCTTGCTTCGCTTAGCAACCTGGGATACATTTCATCTGGGCCTGGCAATTTATCCACTTTCAAAGATACTAAAACCCTTAATAGTTCCCCTCTTACTATGTTAATGCCATTCAATATTTCACACTCCTTCTCCTTAACTGCAATGTCTGCATCAACCCTAAAATAAAAACAAGAAATGTTGGAAATACTCAGCAGGTCTGGCAGCATCTGTGGAGAGAGAAACAGAGTTAACGTTTCAGGTCAGTGACCCTTCTTCAGAACCCGCTCTTTTGTGAAGACAGACACAAAGTAATCATTAAGAACCATGCCGACATCTTCTGCCTCCACACACAAGTTACCTTTTTGGTCTCTAATCAGCCCTACTGTTTCCTTGGTTATCCTCTTGCTCTTCATCTATTTATAAAACATCTTTGGGCTTTCCTTGATTGTACTTGCCAATATTTTTTCATGCCACTTTTGTTTTCCTAATTTCCTTTTTAATTTCATCCCTGCATTTCCTCAAGGCTTTCTGCTGTTTGAGCTTTTGGTACCTGGCATATCATCCTTTTTTTGCCTATCCTACTCTGTATGCCACCCTTTTTCTTTGTGGAAACAGATTTGTTCTGAACTCACTCTATCTCCTCCTTGAATGCCCCCACTGCTCGGGTCCTGATTTACTTTCAAGTAACTGTTTCCAATCCACATTTGTCAAATCGCATCTCAACTTGGTAAAATTGGCCTTTCCCCAGTTACGAGCTTTTGATCTCGGTCTATCTTTGGTCCTTTTCCTTGACTATGCGAAATCTAACTGAATTATAATTATAATTACTACCACAAAAATGGGGCGGCACAGTGGCGCAGTGGTTAGCACCGTAGCCTCACAGCTCCAGTGACCTGGGTTCAATTCTGGGTACTGCCTGTGTGGAGTTTGCAAGTTCTCCCTGTGTCTGCGTGGGTTTCCGCCGGGTGCTCCGGTTTCCTCTCACATGCCAAACACTTGCTGGCCATTATAAATTGCCCCTAGTATAGGTAGGTGGTAGGGACAGGTGGGGATGTGGTAGGAATATGGAATTAGTGTAGGATTAGTATAAATGGGTGGTTGATGGTCTGCACAGACTCGGTGGGCCGAAGGGCCTTTTTCAGTGCTGTATCTCTAAAAAAAAATGGTCTCCCACCGACACCCCTTCCACCTGCCCAGCTTTATTTCCTAAAACTAAATCCAGAGCTGCCCCTTCTCTTATATAAAAACAAGAAATGCTGGAAATACTGAGCAGGTCTGGCAGCATATGTGGAGAGAAAAGCAGAGTCAACATTTCAGGTCAGTGACCCTTCATCAGAACTGCCCCTTCTCTTGTTGGGCTTGCTACTTACTGGCTCAAAAAAGTTCTCCTGAATGCATTTTAAGAATTTTGTGCCCGCTATACCTTTTACACTGATTTTATCTCAGTTAATATTAGGGTAGTTGAAATCCCCTACTATAGCTGCCCTATTGTTTCTGCACTTCTCAGCAATTTGCCTACATATTTGCACTTCTATCTCCCTCAGATTGTTTGGATTCTATAGTATAACCCTAGTGATGTGATTGCCCCTTTTTTCTTCCTCAGTTCAACTCATATGGTCTCTTTTGATGATCCTTCTAGCATAGTTGTCACAGGTGTGATTTTTTCTTTAACCAACATTGCGACCCCCACACCTCATTTTTTATTCCCCTCTCTTATCTCGTCTGAAAATCCTGTAACCAGGAATGTTGAGCTGCCATTCCTATGCTTCTTTGAGCCATGTTTCAGTAATAGCTATGATATCAGACTTAATAGTATCTATCAGTGCCCCCAGTTCATCTGCTATATTTGCTAAATTCCTTGCAATAAAGTTCATACCACTAGTCACTGAAAAAACTCCTTTGTTGTCTATTTCCTAGCCTCTGTTTTCTCTGTCTTCCATACTTGATTATTAATTTACTGCCTTACATTTCCAGCCTTTCTTCTTCCCTTCTGGAATATGCTCAGGTCCCCATCCTCCATAGCAAGCTAGTTTAAACCCTCCCCAGAAGTATTAGCAACCCTACCTACCACAATATTGGTCCTGACCCTACTAAGGATGAGCCCTCGACATCGGGATCCATGGAGGGGTGGGGACATGCCTGAAGATGGCCCCAGATGAGGCCTGCCATGGACCTCGACGCCTGCAGGGCCTGGCCCGATATTGTCAGCGGCAGTGAGACCCTTGGCACCCGCCCCGCCACTCGGCGACAGGACCACATTATAAATATTTAAATAAATTACAATATCTGAAATAATGACTCTCCCGTTGCCTCCTAATGTCCCGCCATGATCATCACCCCAGCGGTTTCTCAATGCGGGAGGGGGGAGATGGGGTCAAATTAGCGTCATGGATGTAGAGGTTGATGGGAAGGGTTATAGTTCAAATTTGTGCAGTTTTGTAGGAAGGTCATAGGGTAAAGGTAAGTGTTTTGGGAGAAAGGGCAAATAATTAATTATTATGGTGGGGCAGGAGAGGGGCAAAAGAGATGTATTCAATTTATTTCATTTAATCTTTTTTAAAATATTTAAATTTGCCAATAGGGCTAACAATCCTTTAAAAATGGCATCAGCGCCTGCGCACAGGCAGCTGACGCCATTGCAGGGGACGAACAGTCCGCCCCCTCCACGTGATCGGCGGGGGAGGTGCGGCCCGCCCTGTCGATTTAAATAATCCGATGTGCTTGGAATTGCGGTGGCTCTTTGGCGCAGACTGCCATTTTTTTCAGCAGCAGGCTTATAGAATTCAGCCCATTATCTGAACATTTATCTCATTGTTGCTTGTGGGACCTTGCTGCGCACAGATCAGTTGTTGCATTTCCTACAGTATAACAGTGACTACACTTAAAAAGTACTTCATTGGCTGTGAAGTTCTTTGGGATATCCTGAGGTTGTGAAAGGCACAATATAAATGTAAGATATTTCTTTAACTGGTAAGAAAGGAGCTCTACTTGGGTGTGTAATCATACACACACACAGCTTCCTACTGGGCAAAAAAGTAGAGTTCCAGCCAGGGAGGAGCCACATAATATAACCAGGGTACTGTCTGGCCAGAAGCTTTCAGAGCTGCAGCTGCAGTGTAAGTGCATTATAACATTTTAAACTGGCATCACATTCGATGTGAATTAAATGTGGACAGGCACAGGTCAACTGTATTTGAAAATTGCAAAATAAATTGTTCATAGAATAAAAACCTTCAAAGGTTATTTTACATGGGGAGCTTCTAGGTATCAGTTTTTGGTTTCATTGTTTTTTTATGCAAGTCATTAGCATGGTTCATAAATAATTAGGTTCAAATCTGAAACAAATGTGAAGTACTGGAGGTGTAGCCAGTCTAGACAGTGCCTTCTCCCTAATTTGTAATCAGAAACCGTCACTGGAATCTATTGGAAAGATCATTAGATGATCCTCATTTTACTGCAGGTAATAATAGGTTGCATTCGATATGGGCTGATCGCATGACAGAGTCAGGTGATTGGTGCTATGAATGACTCACTTCTTTAAGAAACTAGGGCAGTGTAACTGAGAGGATGTATTACATCAGCTGCAGTCAAAACCTCATCTCAATCAATCAAAGTTACTCGACACTCCACTACACTTGTGTTTTTAATAGAAATCTATCACATGCAGACTTTAAGGCACTGTGTGTTATTTTTCCGTCTTGTGAACTGCTTTACATTTATTAAACTATGTGGAAAGCAGTGTGGAGAAGCTGAAAAAACATGGAATTTTACTCAGTGTTAGATTACAGTATTACTGTAGGACTCACCCACAACACTTTAAATTAACTGACACCAAAAACCAAAGCATCAGGTAACTATCTAGAAGATACAGTATTACACAATAAATAATACTTCTGTTGACTGTGTAAGATGAAATGGGCCTTGTGTGATGCTCCCTAAATTATGGCCTAGAATTTCCTGGAACTTTTCAGCATTACTATGAGTGGCAAAGTGTCATTCTCTCCCTCTCAAAGAAATTTGTGCATAACTGTTTTACGCCAACATTATGCCGAAACATATGTGAATTTCTTTGATTGTTTGCACTGCTTCTGAGATATGTCCGCAGTGGCCTTCTGCTGCTCATTTACATAGCCCCGCCTCCACTCAAAAGAATAGTAATGCGCTGGCATTAGATTTATGCCCAACATTTCGGTGCAGCACAGCCTGCAGTCACCTGATATCACCCTAGCTGAGATCGCTGGAGTTTGATAGCAATTTTATTTGTTTTTTTTTAAATTTTACTGAGACCTGACTAGAATTAACCAAAGTGCTGTCAGGCTCAGTGCACCTAAAACCTTTCAGAGCCCTGAAACTCCCAACATGCTCTACCACCTAGAAGTACAAGGGCAGCAGATGCATGGGAACACCACCATCTGCAAGTTCCCCTCCAAGCCACACACCATTCTGACTTGGAATTATATCACCATTCCTTCATTGTTGCTGGATCAAAATTCTGGAACTCCCTCCCTAATGGCACTGTGGGTGTACTCGCACCAGATGGATTGCAATAATTTAAGAAGGAGGCACCACCACCGACGCAAAGGCAGTTAGGAATGGACAACAAATGCTGGCCTTGCCAGTGATGCCCACATCCCATGAAATGAATAAAAAAGATCTAAGCAGCTGGAAGTCCTCGCGAAAGGGCATACTCCTGATCTGCATAACAATAGAAAAGGGAGAGGAGCAGCAGAGGCAAGAACCTCTGAGAGTGAGGTGCCATGGCAGAGGATAGTACTCCTCTCATTATTACACCACATTTTAAATTTCAGCATGAGAAAATGAGCTCTGCAAGAAATTTTGGTGCAAGTTCTCATCAGCACGATGGGCATAGACATTGGAGCAATTTCTGTATAAGTGCAATACAGAGAAAGTGCAGGCATAATCTCAAAACTTGAGAGCAGCACAGTGCCCTGTTCTATTGGAGCAATTTACTGATGGTGATTAATATGAGTGAAATTGATTCTTCACATCATCACTGAAAATTAAAATTGTTCCCACTGTCTTTTTACAACTTCACGTTGCCTTTATTCTCTCCTCTCTCTGCTGTCAGTCTTTAACTGCTGCTCATTGTTTTTCAATTTCTGTTTCCCACACTTTAGCTTGCCCTCATTCTCACTGTGAACTGTCTTCACTTGGCCAATTCTCATTCTCTCCATAGTCTGTGTCTCTCTTTTTATCCTGTCCTCATTCTGTCCAGCCTGTTTCTCATGGCTTAATCTGTTCATATTTTTTACACCATCTCTGTTTCCTGCTGTTTAACCCATCCTTATTCTCTCTGCAGTCTCTGGGCTGAGTTTTCCTGGCCCATTGGTGATGAACTGAGAGGCAGGAGGGCTGACAAAATGGTGGGGAAAGCACTGGGAGAGGAGCCTGACATCTTCCCACCAACATTCTATATTGCCAGCGGCAGTAAAGTTTGTGGCTTGGCTGCCCACTGGGTGGCCAATTGAGCCACTTAGGTGGCCAATTAAGGGCCACATCCCACCTCCATGGTAATTGTGCCCGTGTCGGGGCCCGCTGCCAGGTGGGGAGACCACCCAATGAAACCTTACGGCCTCCCAGCAGGCTCCGATGGAGGGGGGCCTTCCTATATGGGCACTCCGTGGCCCACAGAGATGGCCCCCTGGCAGCAAAGGCTGCCCTCATGGCAACGGCGCTGCTGATGCTCCACAACCCCAGCCCTCCGATTGCTGGGGCTTGACTGCCAGGCCCAGACTTCCCCCAACCTACTACAACTCTCTTCAAGGGTATCCCGCCATTGAGGCGCCCTTTCCCTGTAGCTGTAGCCTAAGCAATGGCCACCACTAACAGTGGTGCTGCTAAAATGCCGGCCCACTGATTGGGTAGGCCACTGACCTTAATTAGCCACCATTAGCAAAATGCCATTCCGGGTTCTGCCGCCTACCGAAGTGGGGTTGCCTCCCATTTTCGCTCCCGGCAGTGGGACTTGCTGGTACGCAGCAAAATTCATCCTCGTTTCTCACTGCTTAATGTGCTCATTCTCTTTAGTTGCTGTTTCTCACAGTTTAATCTGTCCACATTCTCTCCACTATGTGTTTCTCACTGTTTAAGTGGTCCTCATTCTATCCACTGTCTGTTTCTCTGGGCAAGAAATTGGGCTCACGATCACCCATTTTTTGGTTGCTATAAGTTAAAGGCCTGCACAAAAAACCTGACCCGAGCCCGACAGAACCACATCCGACCCGAGCCTGACCCGGCCCAAGTCCTTCCATTTTTTCCCATGCCCAACCCGACCTGACCCGATCATCAGTTCACTTCACTTCCGTTTTTCACTTTGTTGCTGATCTGCACAAGCTTAAAATAAGTGTAACAAAACCACCTTTCTAGTCCAAAAATTAAATTAACAGTGGATCCACTTACCTGTGATAGAGCATGTATGACCCGGCCCGACCTGAGCCTGAATGCCGGACCCGGAAGTGCAACCCGACCTGACCGGAACCCAACACGTTGTCAGGTTCCATCAGGTTTGGGTCGAGTAGCAGGCCTTTACTACAAGTGCCCTTGGAGCTCTAAAATGGCATTCGTGGCATGCGTGCACACATATGAGGTGAATGAAAGCGTTACTGAGCACACAGTCAACATCTGTTAAAGTCAACATGATAACATCATGATTTGCTTGCTCTGCTATGTCTGGCTCCTGTTTCCAGGAGCTCCTCATGCACTGGCAAGTGGAAGACATCAACCTTGCAATTTTCTTGCTGTTAAAGGTTAGAAAGCCTTGAACTCTCATGCTGCTCCAACCTCCTAATCTGCAGCCACCTTCTCCTGAGTTACTGAGATGCTGACACAGCATGGAGCCCATACAACGCTGGGAAAATTGCAATGTCGGTGGAAGATTGCAGTTAATTGCCTAATTATCCACCTTAATTGGCTTCCCACCGCTGCCGGAGGGGTTGCCGACATCAGACTCAGCCCATCTCTGGTAACACGTCGGCAAACTGGCCCAATGCATTTTTCTCTAATTTTGTTCCCCCCGCCTCCAAACACACTTCCAAACACACCTCCAAAGGCCTGATAAAATTCCTCACATAAACTTTATTTTAGAACATCTTTGTTAAGTGAAGGAGCAGCCTGGGTTCAGTTTCACTGCATTGTCACATGGTGTACTAATTCCAGCCAAAACCTAATGATTTCTATCCCACCTTAGAATGCAACAATTTGTTCAATGTCCTTTTAATAACTATACATCTTACAGTACATTTTCTGGCATTTTAAAGCTGCCTGAATCAATGTTTTACACATATCAATATTATGGATCTCATCCTTTCCTTTGCAATGTGAGATGACGGATTCTGGCACATTCCAGAAAGGTAACAAGATCAGGATCAAAGATGTGCTTGGACACTGATTGAGTGTTAACATTCCATAGATTTTGCATTGAATTTAATCAGAAACCACAAGATTACATTCATTTCCTTCATCAGTTTTAGTTCCTCTACTTGTAAAAAAAAATTGCAAATGGCTAACTAGGTGCTTTTTCAACATGTGTAATCAGCATGTTTCTTATTGGATTCTCAGCAGCACCAGCTTATTGCTAGACATTCATACGTTTGATCCCTATCACAGACTTCCCAGAAATTACTGCAGTTCAAGTCAGCTCTTTGTCACCAACCACAGAATTTCCAGTAATAGTGGTAATTTTCTGGGTAGTCATGAGCTTCCTGTTTTTACTATGCTACCTTGTCATTGATGGCATTTGTAATATCTACGTCAAAAAATCACATGCATAGACACGACAAAGGCACACCCAGTCCATTCAAACCTGCAAATTCTTCCCAACATCTAGGGACTTGTGCCAAAATTTCAAGAACTATCCCACAGACTAGTCAAGCAACACTCTGACTTAGTCATGCTAAGAGAATCATACCTTTCAGCCAATATCCCAGATTCCTCCCTCACCATCACTGGGTTTGTCCTGTCCCACCACCAGGACAGACCCATGAGAGGTGACGGCTCAGTGGTATACAGTCAGAAGGGAGTGGCCTGGGAGTCCTCAATATTAACTCTGGAACCCATGAGGTCTTATGACACCAGGTCAAACATGGGCAAGGAAACCTCCTGTTTATTGCTACTTATTGCCATCCCTCAACTGATGAATGAGTACTTTTCCATGTTGGACACCACTTGAAAGAAGCACTAAGGATAGCAAAGGTAGGGGACCTCAGTGTTCATCACCAAGACTGGATTGGTAGCATCACTACTGACCAAGCAGGTCCAGTCCTGAAGGACATAGCTTCCAGACAGGGCCAGTGGCAGGTGGTGAGAGAACCAACATGAGGGGAAAATAACTACCTCATCCTCACCAATCTACCTGTTGCAAATGCATCTATCCATGACAGTATTGGTAGGAGTGACCAGTGTACAGACCTTGTGGAAAAGAAGACCTATCTGCACATTGAGGACACCATCCATTATGTTGTGTGGCACTACCACCATGCTAACTGGGATAGATTATGAACAGATCTTGCAGCTCAAAACTGGGCATTCATGAGGTGTTTTTGGCCATCAACAGCAGCAGAATTGTGTTCAAGCACAACCTGTAATTTCATGACTCGGCATATCCCTTACTCTACCATTATCATCAAGCCATGGGATCAATCTTGGTTCAATGAGGAATGTAGGAAAGCATGCCAGGAGCAGCATCAGGCATACCTAAAACTGAGGGGCCAACCTGGTGAAGCTACAACTCAGGACTACATGCAAGCTAAACAGCAGAAGCAGCATACTATAGACAGAGCTAAGCAATCCCACAACCAATTGATCAGATCAAAGCTCTGCAGTCTTGCCACATCCAATCATGAATGCTAGTGAATAATTAAACAACTAATGGGAGGAGAACATCCCCATCCTCAATGCACAATGAAAAGCCTGAAGCATTTGCAACCATCGTCAGCCATAAGTGCCAAGTGGATGATCTATTTTGGCCTCCCCTTGAAGTCTACGTCATCACAGATGCCAGTCTTCAGCCAATTCGATTCACTCCACATGATATCAACAATCTGGACTGGATACAGAAAAGTCAAGGGGCCCTGACAATATCCCAAATGTAGTGCTGAAGTCTTGTGTTTCAGAACTAGCCACATCCCTGTTGTATGTTTGGTTTTTACACTGCCACCTTAATATGGTTAGTTAGTCTAGCTTAGAGAGATTGAATACTTTGAACTTTAACTTTTTATTATGTTACGAGATTTCTTTTTTTGTAAAATATGTCTTAAAAAACTTATAGTTGAATTATGGACATTGATTCATCTGAAGATTGCTGAACTTTGTGTTTTTTGAAAAAAAAGGAAGATCAACAGAAGGGTTGGGACTGAGTGAAATATAAACAGACTGAAAGGCACCTGTATCCAAATAACCCAGCAGGGGTTGTGCTTTTGACTTAGGAAAAAATGTTTGCAAAGGAGTGACAGGCCAGGATTTATGATTGTCATGCGACTTGCTTCCGAGCATTTTTAGTTTCATTTTAAACTGTTTCAAAAGTCAGTTTCTGTGTGCCTGCTAGGAGAAGACAGCTGATATCTTTCTCTCTTGAAAAGTATTCCTGCATCAAGTGTGTTTACTATTTCCTCCTGTATTTGAAGAAACCTTTACTGCTGCATGCTTCTATAAGACCGAAGAAAATCCTTGTTGCTACTTCCTGCTGTAAAGCCTGACTGGAGCTTTCTGTGCTGTATCTCTTGGAAAGCCTACCCAGACTGATCATCAACATTGCATGGAAAGAACTGTTCTAGGAAGATCTCATTAATAGCCACCTATTCACCTTTGGGACACCATTTTCTTCCATACCTTCTTTTCAGCTTACGTCAATGCTGCTGATGCTGGCAAGCATTCTGTGTATGTCAGTGCGCTGTTGCTGCATATATTCTGAGTGATGCCACATATGGCTCTCCAAGAGGTAGGTCACTCTCTCAAGGGAGGCGCTCACACACTCAAAGCACTGAGTCATTGTGGTGCACCTAAGATAAATGGACTCCTCCATTCTCATATCATGACTCCGCAGAGCCTCAGGTAACTCTGACATGTTGGCACACATCTCACACTGGTTCTCCAGGTAGAGCCACCTGTTTCGTGACTCCTGAGGCACTGCACCTCCACCCTGCTGAGCAGGGCTGCACCTGTCCTCCATTCTCTTACGGAGACTGGCCATAGCTGACTCTGCCTCCTCCAAATCTTCCATCTCTGAAATGACATGTGCCACCATATCTAATAATATGTGATGACCCACTGAGGTGTGAGTGGCAGTGATGGTGGAGGCTACACCAGTAAGATGTGATGGTGCAGGCTCCGGGATGTCTTCCTCCTCGGAGTCCTCAGGAACTTGTTCTGTGAGCATGGATCCTACCCTTCTGCAGTTGGCCCTGTGGGAGACATTAGAGAAGATGGTGATGAGAGATCAGTACAGTCAACAGATGCTTCTGCTGATTAAAATACTGAGATGACAGTTATGCATTGGCAGCTGGTTGCACTGGGAGCATTGCCACGCATCACCTGGAGATATTGAGATGTCTTTGTGCTGTCTGCAGTGGACTCCTGCTACACCATCCCCAGCGTCACTGAGGTTGGACACTGGCCACATCAAGGGCCTACTCCTCGAATTGCATCAGTACCACGAGCTGTGGCAGCCCACATTCCAGACATGGCCTCTTGTTCTCCCTGGCATTCAACACCTTTTTGGCCTGCAAGGTGAAGAATGATGCCATTATGACAATGCTTCCACTTGCAGCTTCTCATTTGTATACCATATTGCAGTCTGCACTCTGGCCTCCTGACCAGCAGCACTGACATGGAAACATACACGCACCACTATTTTGATATGCAGAGCAATTAATTGGCAAATTGGCCAATAGACTGGCCAAGAGGGTGTGGGAAAATGGCACACTGACACGGAACACAAAAGTCCACGTGTATCAAGCCTGTGTCCTCAGTACCTTGCTCTACGGCAGCGAGGCCTGGATAACGTATGTCCGCCAAAAGCAACGTCTCAACTCATTCCATCTTCGCTACCTCCGGAAAATCCTTGGCATCAGGTAGCAGGACCATATCTCCAACGCAGAAGTCTTCAAGGCGGCCAACACTGCCAGCATATACACCCTACTGAGCCAGCAGCGCTTGAGATGGCTTGGCCATGTGAGCGGCATGGAAGATGGCAGGATCCCCACGGATGCATTGTACAGTGAGCTCGTCACTGGTATCAGACCCACCGGCCATCCATGTCTCCACTTTAAAGACGTCCGCAAACGCGACATGAGGTCCTGCGACATTAACCACAAGTCGTGGGAACCAGTTGCCAGTGATCGCCAGAGCTGGCGGACAGCCATAAAGGTGGGGCTAAAGAGTGGCGAGTCGAAGAGCCTTAGCAGTTGGCAGGAAAAAAGACAGAAGCGCAAGGAGAGAGCCAACTGTGTAACAGCCCCGACAACCAATTTTATCTGCAGTGCCTGTGGAAGAGTCTGTTACTCTAGAATTGCCCTTTATAGCCACTCCAGGTGCTGCTTCATAAACCACTGACCACCTCTAGGCGCTTACCCATTGTCTCTCGAGACAAGGAGGCCAAAGAAAGAAAGTCGCATTCGCTATCAAATTAGCGGGGGCAACTATGGGAAGGAGGCTGAACTAAGCCAGCAGCATGCTCGATATAAAGGGCCAACAGCAGCCATTGTTGAGACTGCCATTTGCCTGGAAAATAGAAGCATGACCTGAACAGAGTGAAGTGGGCAGGGAGGGCCTCCATGCCAGGGCAGCACCACCCCGCATTTCCCAGACGACTTGCTGGAAGTCCTGCTGGAGGCAGAGTGCATGCAGGAACATTCCCTTCGATGTCAGGGGCCACAGAGGCTTGCAAGACTCATCAAGAAGGCATGGCTGGAGATGGCAGACAATGTCAACAGCAGAGAAGTGGTTTTGATCTATGCTTATGGGTCAGCAAGGCAGTGCACACCCCTCTCCCATGGTGAGGAGACCTCCATATGTCCTCAGGATGCCCCTCTCTTTTGAACTCTGTTGACTGCTGACTGGGGGACATACCATCTATGTCTCTCTTGCCACTCACCTTGCCAGACCTAAGGAGGTCATTGAAATGCTTCCTGCACTACATCCAGTTCCTCCTCACCACTCCTCTGCTGTTGACTTTGTCTGTCATCTCCAGCCATGCCCTCTTGATGAGCCTTGCTAGTTTAACCAGGAAAGGCTAAAAAGAGTTGATTCCTTACTTGCTTTTATCAATTGTATAAGTTGTTATCTTTAGGTTTTTCACTAATGGAATCTCTGTTTGCTAGCCAGTCAAATTGTGCAAGTTTAAAATAAAACAGATATGCTGGAAATGCTCAGTAGGTCCAGCATTTTTTGATTTTATTTCAGATTACCAGCATCCGCAGTATTTGACTTTTGTATTAGTGTTAAATTTTAAAGTCTATTTGTTGTTCTGTTTTCCAGACTAATCAACCTAAAAGAAAGTAAGTTAAATGCATTTTACTTCTGTTGTATATTCAAAGTTTGGTTTTATTAACAGTGCAGAGGTAAAATTCCTTATACATTCTACAACCCTGGTTCCTGCAAAACTATTTAGCCAAAAATTCTTAAATTTTCACAAAGATTTCTCTAAACTTCAATTTAAAAAGAATATTTTGAACTACTGCTTATGTGAACAATATGAGTGAAAAGAGAATAAAGTTAATCAAATCCTATTTAACACCAAATGACTCTAAATTTGTTTGCTATGTTTAGGTGACCAGTGACAGTGGATTGACGACAATTAATCAACTGATCATTAAAACTGATAACATAATAAAGGTAAGAAATGCTGGATTCACTCAGCAGGTCTGGCAGCATCTGTGGAAAGAGAAGCAGAGTTAACGTTTCGGGTCAGTGACCCTTCTTCGGAACTGTTCCGAAGAAGGGTCACTGACCCGAAACGTTAACTCTGCTTCTCTTTCCACAGATGCTGCCAGACCTGCTGAGTGAATCCAGCATTTCTTGTTTTTGTTTCAGATTTCCAGCATCCGCAGTATTTTGCTTTTATTAACATAATAAAGGTGTTTTGCTTAAAATAGTTGATCTGCATTTTCAGAGTAAATGGAAGTGGTTTCTACACTTGAATTCTGTGCTTGGTCAGATGTGAGTTAATTTGGATTTGACTAATAGCAATTAAGAAGTTTCTGTTGGCAAATGTATCCACTTTTCATTGTAATTAACTGCTTCATATTGTGTTACTGTGTTATTTTATGCCCTTAAAGTTAACTTTTTCATTGTAGAAAAACCACTTTGACCAACAAATCACAGGGTTTTTATGGTTGAAAGATTCATATTACCCTGTATTCCTCATAGGTATGAGCTCTGATTTTATGGTGGTAATGACAGCAAAACAGTCAGCGTCTGCCATCACTACTCCACTGAAACTGACAACAATTTCTTACCTAAGCTATTAATTGCACGTTAACTTTTTAGACATTTATATATTTATAGCATCGCTAATGAAATCAATGTGAAATTGGTTCATAGTAATCATGAATACAGATTTTAATATTTAGCTGAATAAAATCAATTTCTGCTTTTCTAAAAGATCTCAAATAATACTGTACCAAAAGGTATATTTTATTAAAATGTTACTTTTTCTTCAAGCCTGTGTGTGACCTGATAGCTGGTAGAAAACCTAATAAAATTGTTTAAAATGATGACACTGCTTAAATAGCTGACTTTTCTTGCCAGCTATACCTTTACTAACTGTTGGCACTGTGACTGATAGAAAGTATATGGCCTTAAAAAGGAGCTACTGGGTATTTGATATGCCATAAGCAGAACAGAATGTGGTGCAGAAAAGAAATCCAATCTAGCAAGGAACTGTTTGTCTTAGTCTAGCCAAACAGAGCCATTCCTTCACTGTCACTGGGTGAAAATCCTGGAACTCTCTTCCTAACAGCACTGTGGGTGTACCTACTCCACATGAGTGTCTTTGTGGCACTACTAACTGGTGAACTACTGTCCACTCCTTGCTCTCAGGTCTGTGAGGAGAACTCCATTTCCTTGCCAGTAACTCATTCTTTAAATATGAGCAATCAGGGACTCCCGCTGCTTCACTTTCAGACTGGGCAGCCTGTGCTAACTCTTGCAACACTAGGTCAGCTCACTGAGCCTCAGCTGGGGAAAATTTGTTTAATTCTTTCCCTGCGTCCTCTAACTTTCCAAAGAAAGTCTCAGACTGACAGACCTCATGGTCATCTGCCTGCAGTGCCAATTCAATCTCCTCTGGGTGAGCTGATTTGATCGTGGCCTGATTCATTGCACATTCAGGGAAACTGCAGGGGACCGCCTCCTGCCACTGCCTTGTCCCTCTGACCTCCTGTGGTCTTTCTTTCACCACTGGGGGATGGGGCTACCACCTTCACCCCCACCAGATCATTACCTAGGAGCAGGTCAACCTCATCCACAGGCAAACTAGGAACAATCCCTACTGTCACCGGTCCCGAAAAGACGTCGCACCCCAGGTGCACCCAGTGTACAGCTACAGGCATACACTGCCTTCCAATACTATTCACCACCATTCTGGTGGTGTTCACTGCACTCTCTGGGGGAGTGGTCAGGCCTTTTCCCAGTACAAGGGATCTTGTGGCCACTGTGTCCCTAAAAATCATTTTGGGCTTGCTTTCCCCACTTGAGGGATGTGGCGTTACTTTCCCTTCAAATGCAAAACCCTGATACCCTTCAGGAATCCTATTGAATTTTCCTGCACTTGCAGTAGTAAGCTTCCTGGGTCTCACTCTTACTGCAGTTAAAGCCACAGCTTGTTCTGCTGTGCTTTCCATCAGGTTTCTTTCTTCACTGAGCGAGTGTGCCCTGATAAACCCTACAGGTTTTCCCTTTCATTTCCAGCAGTCAGCTTTTAGATGCCCTGCCTTATTACAATGGAACCACACAGGTCTCCAGGTCTCACTCCTGCTCACAGCACCTTCCTTTTTGGCAGGAGGAGGGCCCCCTGTGTCTCCTGCTTTTCTTTCTCTCCCAGGACTTCTTGGGCTTCTATCACCTTCCCATCCTTTGTCCTTTTTGGATTTGTGGTGGTGACTAGGAAAGGTTCTCCCCTGGGAAACCGACATAAATTAAAGCAAATTCATCAGCCAGAATGACCGCTTGCTGGGCTCTCTAAACCCACTGCTCCTCTACATGGGTCTTTATGGAGAGTGGGAGAGAGTGTTTAAATTCCTCTAACAGAATTACTTCTCTGAGATTCTCATAGCTGAGCTGTACTTTAAGAGCTCTCAGCACTGATCAAAAGCCTGATGCTTACTTCTTTCAAACTCCAGATACGTTTGATTAGCTTGCTTCATGAGGGTACTAAACTTTTGGCGATAGGCTTCGGGTACTAATTCATACGCCCCGAAGATAATGTTTTTTGTCAGTTCATAATTTGATGAACTCTCACCTGGCAACAGGGAATAAACCTCATGAGCTTTTCCGGTTAGCTTGCTTTGTAATAAAAGAGGCTAGGTCTCAACTGACCATTTTAGCTGTCTTGCCAGTTACTCAAAAGATTCAAAAAACGCTTCCACATCTTCCTCGTTGAATTTTCGGATTAGTTGAGATAGTTTTAACAATTTTGTACCCAGCCCTGAATTACGTTCCTCCATATTGGCCATGCTTTCATTGGGGTTGCACAGTCGCTCCCTAGTTAACTCAAGCCACTTCAGCTCTCTCTCTTTGCATTCCTTCTGGAATATTCTTTCTCTCTCTCTCTCTCTCTCTCTCTCTCCTGCCTCTCTCTCATTCCTTTTCCTCAAATTCAAGTTTCCTCTGTTCCAATTGTATCTTTGCTCACAATACCATGCCGGAGTCTACTGATAACCCTGTTTCTGCTTCTTCAGATTCAAGGAAAAAATGTTGGCCACTAGCCTTAGGAGTTCAGACTTCCTAGCCTTACCACTTACAGTGATCCCACACTGCTTAGCCATTTTTCTCAGCACCTCCATAGACAGTGCTTTTAACTTATCCTAAGTTGTTTCACCCCATTTGGGGAGCTACTAGCTTCAGTTGTAGACATGTTAGTATTCAAGCACGCACAACCACAAGAAAACCTGTATTGGAATCTTGCTCTTTTTTGACTGGGAACAATTTGGCTTCCCACTTCCAATTTCCCTTGCTTGTCTGTGGGTAAAATCCAGGATGGTAGCCTCCAAAGCTCTGTTACAACCAGGTGAGAAAGGGATCTAGGGTTCCCTCTCAGCCTTCATCTGGTCTTACAGTAACAGGGTTTAATTTTTAACACACCATTTTTTTAGCTCCCCCTTCGTGAATCCTTGGTTCACTAACTTCCAATTATATGGCAAAGAAACTAGCCAAACATGTTTTCTTAGGTTTAAAGAAAAAACATTGAACTTTATTAAACTTAAACTCTAATTCGGTTAACATCTAGGGATACACGACGCGCCCACGTTAGCATGCATATGCGATAAAACACATGCAGATAGAGACAGAAAAGAGCTGAAGAAATAAAGTTGAAAAGTTTGAGGCAATATCTGAAGAGGGTTTTTGTTACGGTTCTTCAAGCTCACTGTAGAATCCTTGATTGTAAGTAGATCTTGCTTTTCATTGGGGCCCTGTATTCTTCTTAAATCTTGTTCACTGTCGGAGACTTTTCTGTCTTGGGTTTCATGTGTCTTCAGTGGATTTGGAGTTCCATGGGAAACAGATGTGCACAGACAGACAGGGGAGGTTTTCTTCACTCCAGGAGCATTCTGCAGTCTTTTGGTTCAAGCTCTTTGTACAATTCAGAAAAACCCAGGTTGCCAAGCAGGTTAGTCATGTGACTAGCTGGTCTGACCATGTCTGTTTGTGGATTCTCTTGTCTTAGCCGACCCTGGAATGTCTCTCCTTATACACAATAGCTGGTGCTCAAAGTCCATTGTGGGTTAAATTGGAGCAGGGAATAGCCCCTTTGACCCTCCAAGCCCTGTCTGTTAGTATGCAAAAATGCTTTTCCAGCCAAGTGTCTGGTGATTTTTTTAACAAGTACTTTCTTTACTTCAGTTTCAGTTTAAAATCGATGTTCGTACGACAAAATTAATATGCCTCATTCTTGGCAGGTGGGGGCCTGCATGCCAATATATTTGGCTGAATGTGTTTGTTGTATTGCAATTTGTAATCAATATTCTTTTCAATAACAACAGTGGTGTAAGTATGTATACAGGTATGCCAGGATGGGTAAGCAGAGCCTTATAAGGAAAGTTAAGCACCGTTTCCCTTTCTGAATCTAATAATCTTGAATCAAATCTAACCTTTGAACTGAGAACATTCTTCTGTAACATGCATAGTCATCCAAACATATTCAATACGTAGCATATATTTAAATGCTCAATGTTTCATATAGTTTTTCTTGTATGTTTGTTTGTTACACTGTCACCTTAGTTAGTCTAGCTAGAGAGATTCTTAGTCTGGAGTTGTCAGAACATTAATCTTTATTACATTATAACTATGTACAGCTTCACGCCAGTCTGTGTGACAAATCCAAAGCCATGCTGCATCCATCTTCAAGTCTCTCTCACATGTGATCTCTTACATCATCATGGTAGGAGGTATTCTTTACACTCTCTCAACATTATCTTTTTCAGACCCTTTTCCAACAGTTTTGTCACCATTATTCTTTAGGCATCTATTAACAAAAATAATAATTAACAAAATTATAATTTACAAAGTTAAAAATTGTATAAATGTTACTGTGCTATAGGATACTTTAGTACCCAAAGTGATAAAGCATTATGGAAAAAAGATCACATATTAGTCCATGATACTGTGATAAAAACCACACCTGCCAAAATGAGACATTTTAATTTCGTCATATGGAACATTATTTTTCGAACTGTTACTGGACTTGAAATTACTTGTTTAAAAAGTCCACAACAGTGACTGAAAACATGGCTGCACACTTGCATTCTAAAAGACAGTTGCAGGAAGAAGAAATGGGAGTGCCTCCCTGATTCAATTAGCCTGATAGATTAAGATGAAAAGACATTGAAAATATAAGAGCCAGCATTATAAGAGCCGACGAGAACTGCAAATCTTCAATCAAAGACTTTACATCAAACCCAAAGCCAGTAACTGCACTCCAGCTATTACTTCAAACCTTTCCCCTTCTTTCTCCTCCTCTGTCTCTATTTGCATGTGTGTTTATCGTGTATGCATGCTAGCGTGGTTGCGTCATGTATTTTTAGTAGTTTTAACTGAATTCGTCTTTTATGGGTAATTAACTTACACCTTTCCTGTTTGAATCTGAGAAAACCTGTCTGGTTGATTTCTTTGCCATTACAATTAAAGAGCAGTGAGAGTGAAGCTAAAACATGGTGTTTTAAAAGTTAAACCCTGTTACGGTCAAACTAGGAAAAGGGTGATAGGGGAGCCTTAGACCCCTGCCTCACCTGGTCGTAACAATACCAGATGAAGAGTTTTTCAGAAGTTGCTTTATTTGAAGTATTTGTCAGAACCAAATACGAATAGGTATTCAGTTTTCCATGTTGGATTGTGAGAGAGACAGAGTGAGAGAGAGAGGAGAACAGTGGGAGCAGAGGTTTAAAAAGCGCGCTAAAAGCCCAGAGTCGGAGACCGGAGACAGAGCGAGAAAGGAGCATAGCAGGAGCAGCAGGAGCGAAGCAGGGAAAAATAGAAAAGTGACATCAGAATGACGTCACAATCAACTGATACAACCAGGTGAGAAAGAGGTCTCGGGTTCCCTTTCAGCTTTCACCTGGTCTTACAGGATTTAATTTTACACACACCATGTTTTAGCTCCCCCTTGGCGAATCCTTGTTCACTGCTTTCCAATTATATGGCAAAGAAACAAGCACAACAGATTATCTCAGGTTTAAAGAAGAAAAGTGAAATTTATTAAACTTAAACTCCAATTCAGTTATCACCTATGGATACACGACGCGCCCACGCTAGCATGCAGACGCGATACACACATGCAGATAGGGACAGAAAGAGCGGAAGAAAAAATAAAGTGGAAAGATTTAAGGCAATATCTGAAGAGTTGTTGTTACAGTTCTTCAAGCTCACTGTAGAGTCCTTGATTGTAGGTAGATCTTGTTTTTCGTTGGGCCCAGTATTCTTCTTAAACTTTGTTCAATGTAGAAAACTTTTCTCTCTTGGGGTTCATGTGTCTTCAGTGGGTTTTGGAGTTCCATGAGAAAGAGATGGGAGCAGACAGGCAGGAGAGGAGGTCTGCTTCAATCCAGGAGCATTTTGCTTTCTGCAGACTCTCAGTTCAAACTCTACAATTCAGAAAAAAACCCAGACGGCCAAGCAGGTTAGTCATATGACTAACTGGTTTGTGGATTGTATTAGAGCAGGGGATAGCTGCATTGTTCCACACAGTGTCTATTAATATGCAAAAATGTATTTCCAGCCAGGGACCTGACAACCCCTTGACACAGGCCTTCTCTTCTTCACAGCAACAATTTGAAATTTAAAGTGTATGTGGCGAAATTAATGTGCCTCATTCTTGGCATGCATGACACAACAGAGAGAGAAGGGAAACAGAGAGTCGCTGGGGTGAGTATACAGGTAAACTTTTAATTTAATTTAATTTAAATCAAACATAGCATCAAACATCACAGGCAAGCAGGTAGGTGATTGGTTTGTGAAGAAGCTACCTTTTTGGTGAGTATCTGGTAAGTGATTAAGGTCCATTCTAATCCTAACATTTAATTTAGTAAAGGAACTAGTGGTAAGCTTAATAAAATGTATAAAAAAAGGAAAATAAAATAAATAATTGAATAAAATAATTAAGTAGTTAATTAAAACACATGGCAGGACAGGTGATGTGTCATAGCTGCAGCATGTGGGAGTTCCTGGATGCCAGTGTGATCCAGGGCAACCACGTCTGCAGTAAGTGTTTGAGGCTCGAAGAACTGCGGCTCAGAGTCATTGAACTGGAGTCCGAGCTGCAGACACTGCGACATATCAGGGAGGGGGAAAGTTACCTGGACATTTTGTACGAGGAGGTGGTCACACCCCTTAGGATAGGATCTTCTGATTTAGTCAATTGTCAGGGACAGGAGAGTGTGGCTGCAGCTGGGGGGCCCCAGAGGGCAGGAGTGCAGGAGCCTCAGTCTATGCGATTGCCAACAGGTTTGAGGTACTTTCAGCTTGTTTGGATGAGAGTGGGGACTGCAGGTTGGATGAGCAACCTGACCATGGCACCATGGTACAGGAAGCCATTCAAGTGGAGGGAGAAAAAAGGAATGTAGTGGTAGTATGGGACAGTATAGTTAGAGGGATTCACACTGTTCTCTGCTGCAAAGAGCAAGAGTGCAGATGGCTGTGTTGCCTGCCTGGTGCCAGGGTTCGGGACATCTGCTCAGGGTTGGAGAGGAACTTACAGTGGGTGGGGGCGGATCCAGTTGTCGTGGTCCATGTAAGTACCAATGACATAGGCAGGACAAGGAAAGAGGTTCTGCAAAGTCAGTATGAGGAACTCGGTGCCAAATTAAGAAGCAGAAACTCAACGGTAATAATCTCTGGATTATTACCTGAACCAGCAAATTGGCACAGGGCATATAAGATTAGAAAAATTAATGTATGGCTCAAAGACTGGTGTGGTAGAAGTGGGTTCCGGTTCATGGGGCACTGGCACCAGTACTGGGGAAAGTGGTGGCTGTACCGTTTGGATGGCCTACACCTGAACCATGCTAGCGAGCCGCATAACTAGGGAAGTAGAGAGGGTTTTAAATTAAATAGTGGGGACAAGGGATCAAATTTGGGAAGATATAGTAAATCAGGGAGCAGAGACAAGACAAGAGAGAAAGATATTAATTTGGGAAATGATAAACAGACTGTGACACGAAGAGCATACAAATCTAAGACGAAATCAACAGATAAGGCTAAAGGTTTCAAAAATAATAAAAGGATAAAACTAAAGGCTCTGTATCTGAATGCATGTAGCATTCAAAACAAAACAGATGAACCGAGACCGCAATTAGAAATAAATAAGTATGATCTGATAACCATTACAGAGACATGGCTACAGGATGACATAGATTGGGTCCTGAATATTAAAATGTACATGGCATTTAGGAAGGACCGGAAGCTAGGAAAAGGTGGAGGGGTAGCTCTGTTAATTAATAATGGTATTAGCGCAATAGAGAGGGATGACCTAAGTTCAGAAGACCAGAAATGTAGAAGCAGTTTGGGTAGAGATGAGAAATCATAAAGGCAAGAAGTCACTTGTGGGAGTGGGGTACAGGCCACCTAACATTATCCACACTGTAGGACAGGTATAAAGGAATAAATAATGGCAGCTTGTTAGAAATGTACAGCAAAAATTATGGGGGATTTTAACCTACACATAGACTGGAAAAATCAGATGGGCAGAGGTAGCCTAGATGAGGAGTACATAGAATGTTTTCGGGATAATGTCTTGGAACAATACGTTCTGGAGCCAACCAGAAAGCAGACTATACTAGACCTGGTATTGTGCAGTGAGATAGGATTAATTAATGACCTCATAGTTAAGGTGCCCCGAGGTAGCAGTGATCATAATATGATTGAATTTTACATTCAGTTTGAGGGAGAGAAGAGTGGGTCCAAGACTAGTATTTTAATCTTAAATAAGGACAATTATGAGGGCATGAAAGCAGAGCTAGCTAAAGTGAACTGGCAAATCAGGTTAAGGGGTAGGTCAATAGAGATGCAGTGGCAGACATTTAAGGGGATATTTCAGAATACACAGAATAGATACATTTCAACGAGAAAGAAAAATTCCAAGGGTGGGACCTGCCATCCATGGTTAACAGTTAAAGATAGTATCAAACTTAAAGAAAGAGCCTATAATTGTGCAAAGATGGGAGGCAGGTCAGAAGATTGGACAGAATATAAAAAACAGCAAAGAATGACTAAAAGATTAATAAGGAAGGTAAAATTAGAGTACGAGAGAAAGCTTGCTAGAAATATAAAGACAGATAGTAAGAGTTTCTATAGGTATTTAAAAAGAAAAGAGTTAACAAAGTGAGCATTGGTCCTATAGGAAGTGAGTCTGGGGAATTAATAATGGATAATAAGGAGATGGAAGATGAATTGAATGGATATTTTGCATCGGTCTTCACTATTGAGGATACAAAGTATTAGCTGTAAGTCAGGAAATGGAAGGGAGGGCGGAACTCAAGAAAATTACAATGATCAGGGAAGTGGTACTGAACAAATTGTTGGATCTGCGGGCTGACAAGTCCCCAGGTCCAGATGGACTTCATCCTAGGGTCTTAAAAGAAGTGGCTAATGAGATAGATTATGTGTTAGTTTTAATTTTCCAAAATTCCCCAGACTTTGGGAAGGTTCGTTAGATTGGAAAATAGCGAATCTAACTCCTTTATTCAAAAAGGGAGGGAGACAGAAAGCAGGAAACTACAGGCCAGTTAGCTTAACATCTGTCTTAGGGAAAATGTTAGACGCTATTATTAAAGACATTATAGCAGGGCATTTAGAAAAATTCAAGGTAATCAGGCAGAGTCAACATGGTTTTGTGAAAGGGAAATCATGTTTAACCAATTTATTGGAGTCCTTTGAGGGAGTTATATGTGCTGTGGATAAAGGGATGTATTGTACTTAGATTTCCAGAAGGGATTTGATAAGGTGCCACATCAAAGGTTATTGCAAAAAATAAAAGTTCATGATATAGGGGGTAACATAATGGCATGGATGGAAGATTGGCTAGCTAACAGGAAACAAAGAGTAGACATAAACGGGTCATTTTCTGGTTGGCAAGATGTAACAAGTGGTGTGCCACAGGGATCACTGCTGGGGCCTCAACTTTTGATCATTTATATAAATGACTTAGATGAAGGGACCGAAGGTATGGTTGCTAAATTTGCTGATGACACAATGATAAGTAGGAAAGTAACTTGTGAAGAGGACATAAGGGGGCTACAAAGGGATATAGATAGGCTAAGTGAGTGGGCAAAGACCTGGCAAATGGAGTATAATGTGGGAAATTGTCCACTTTGGCAGGAAGAATAAAAAAAAGCATATTATCTAAATGGTGAGATTGCAGAGCTCTGAGATGCAGAGGGATCTGGGTGTCCTAGTGCATGAATCGTAAAAGGTTAGTATGCAGGTACAGCATGTAATTAGGAAAGCTTATAGAATGTTATCGTTTATCGCAAGGGGAAGTGAATACAAAAGTAGGGAGGTTATGCTTCAGCTATAGAGGGCATTGGTGAGACCACATCTGGAGTACTGTGTACAGTACTGGTCTCCTTATTTAAGGAAGGATGTAAATGCATTGGAGGCAGTACAGAAAAGGTTTACTAGACTAATACCTGGAATGGGCAGGCTGTCTTACGAGGAAAGATTGGACAGACTAGGCTTGTATCCACTGGAATTTAGAAGAGTAAGAGGCAACTTGATTGAAACATATAAGATTCTGAGGGGTCTTGACAGGGTGGATGTGGAAAGAACTAGGGACCACTGTTTAAAAATAAGGGGTCGCCCATTTAAGACAGAGGTGAGGAGAATTTTTTTCTCTCAGAGGGTCGTGAATGTTTGGAATTCTCTTCCTCAAAAAGCAGTGGAAGCAGAGTCTTTGAATATTTTTAAGGCAGAGGTAGATAGATTCTTGATAAGCAAGGGGATGGAAGGTTATTGGGGGCAGGTGGAAATGTGGAACAATCAGTTCAGCCATGAACTTATTGAATGGCTGAGCAGGCTCGAAGGGCCGAGTGGCCTACTCCTACTCCTAATTCGTATGTTCGTAGTCCCTCCATGCTCCTCTGTAGTTTATACATATCTGCAGCATTGAATTCTGTCCATTTCTTTATACCAGCTAAAATGAAATATCAAAAAGGTTAATTAATAACACAAGAGGAAACAATTTAAAGTAATGACATAGCCATTGTCAGTGTGAATAAATCAATAATCAGAAGCAGAAAAAAAATCATTCAAGATATAAACCATCTTGGATCTCCAAACATTTTTAGCACTAGCTCTTATAATTATGGAAAAATAAATGATTTCTATTATATATTTAGAATGGTAAATGAGGTCAGTATTTCAAATGTGCTGCACTGCAGGACACCATGAATGTAACATTAAGTTACTAACTGAAACTACTCGGACTGCATCTAACATTATAGTGACAATCCGAAGTGCACCTTCCTCTCCCGCTCCTTATTCTCTCACCTCCCTTCCCTCTCGCCCTCCTTTTCTTCTCTACCCACCTACTTTGCCCACCTTCCCTTCCTTTCTTCTCCACAGTTCTTTCCCATTCTTACTTTGCTCCCTCTCCCCTTTCCTCCTCTCCTCCTTCTCCTCTCTCCTCCTTCCCTCACGCCCCACCCTTCCCTCCTCCTCCCCTGCATTGTCCTCCTCCTCTCTCTCCCCCTCTTTCTCCTCCGTCCTCCCATTTATACTTCTCCCTTCCCTTCCTCCTCTTGACCTCCCTTCTACCCTCTTCCTCTCACCTCTGCCTCCATCTCCCACTTGCTTCTCCCCCATTTCTTCCCTTCTATCGATTCCCATATATTTTCTCTGCCTCTTTGCTCCTCCTCCCCACCCTTCTTCCTCCTTCTCCCTTCCTTCTTTTCTGCTCCCTCTTGCTCCTGCACTTTTCCCCTCCTCCTTGTCTGTTTTCTCTGCCTCTTCCCTCATCCCTCCTTTACTACAGGCATGTCACAATTGGCCAAACACAGTCCTCCAAGAAAATCATGCCTGGTTACCATTTTGATTGGTGCTCTTTTAACTCTGCAAGAAAAGGTTTATTATCCTTTTTTTAAAAAAATGGGGGAGATACCCTGAAGTGAGTAACCTACTTTCCTTATATTTTACATGAATTATAATACAGTACTCCATCCAAACCTGGTAAAAGGGGAAAGAGTTATAGGAAGGATGAAAGCAATCATATGATGATGGTGAAGCAACCTCTCTCAAAGTGGTGTAGTCAGGCTATTTTTAAAGTAGACTGCCACTAAACCAGAATCACAAGAATATGCTATTCCTATTTCAGAAGAAGAAAAATAATGTGGTATGAAATGATGACTTCGAAGAAGAAGATATTTGCTTTCCATGTAGAAAAGGTTAACAGAATGGAGTAAGGAAGTAATTTCATCTTCACAGTTTGTTGCTCAGCTTACAGTGGACCACAAACAAATTTTAATCTTTTTTTAAAAAGACACACCTTTGTATTATTCATTTGTTGAAAGTGTTTATCAGTCTCACCAGCTTCAATGGATTTATTCTGAAGAGACCCCGGCACTGATGAGTCTTGTCCTCCTAAAGTACAAAATAAATACCATCGCTGCAGAATGCAATTACAATAGGAACAAAAAATTATGAATTTTGTATTCAGAAACTACGCACCAGCTTCAATACTTAGAGTTCGCACAGAAAGCAGAGTGATGCTCTCTTTATCTCCACTAACCTGAGAGCTGAAGGAAAATACAGATATATAGATATTTTAAAATCAACAGATAGTTAAATATGAGATTTAATTGCCTAAATGTATTTTACTTACCTTTCTGATGGTGCTGCATTCCTTGTCTTCCTCATATCTATTATGATAATCAATAAAAGGTGAAAATATAAAAGAATGAAATATATAGCAAGATATGAGCAAAATATTTAGTTGAATGGAATTTTTAAAAATAAATTTACAATATTTGCTCATATGTCTTTGTGGAAAGTGCAATAAGTGAAACGGCTTGGAATCTACACGCTGGAAGTGTAAAGCTGCATTTTTGCATTGCAAGGTGAATCATTCCATATTAGTTTTTAAAGGCAGTCTTGGTGGTAAAATGTATGATATATGACACAGTGCATAATTTGGCTAACATTAAATAATGTTGGCAAAAAAGCATAATAATTGGGTTGGCTACCTTGCGATGCGTCCTGAAAATCACAGCATTTAAACCTCAGACTGATCACACTGACGAGGATCACCACAACTATTACAAGGATAAGGATCAGGATGATCACAGCTGAAAACACAAGTGCAATAATTACATCTTACCCATTCATAAGGTGGAAATGGTAGATCTCAAAAAGGTAAATTTCAATATGACAGCAAACTCAAGAGCTAGGTAATTAAATAGCGAAGTTAAGGTTAATATAATAGATGAGGAAAAAAGATTAAAATAGCATGATTATATCAAAGATATAAAAATGAGTGCAGGATCAGTAAAGCGATAATTAGGAAGAGAGAAAAAGACATTGTTGAATAAATGGCAATGTTATTCGAGAAAAATATAAAACATTTAAAGGTAGCTTTAAATGATGGATTCACAATTTACACCTCAATTACCTCATTGTAAGTTAGACAATGTGCAATGGGGGCAGAAATAATGGAAGTTTTAATGCTTAACGTTGTCCTATCACAAAGGCTGATGTGTTTTCATATTCTAGGATGGGTACTGGATTGAAGAGTTAGTCCCTTATTTGAAGGTGGGGGCTAAGGTATTGGTGACTAAAGTAGCTATGTAAATCTGAAGTCAGGCCATCAGAATCAGTTATGCTCTGATACCCCTTTCATTCATTAATGATGAGTCCTCTGAATGCATAATGCTGTCTCTATCCTTCTGCCTCCAAAGAAGCTGGGATCACCTCCCCAAGATGTCCAAGTCCAGACCTTTCTGTATTTGCAGAGTTGTACAGGCAG
This sequence comes from Heterodontus francisci, assembly GCF_036365525.1. Lineage (NCBI taxonomy): Eukaryota > Metazoa > Chordata > Chondrichthyes > Heterodontiformes > Heterodontidae > Heterodontus > Heterodontus francisci. The sequence continues at coordinate 63,765,678 of NC_090382.1, forward strand.
AGCCAGTTACAACTATGGAACAAACAAGTTACTGCGGATCCCTATCAACCTTTCTAGGCAGTGAAAACGCCCCTTTAAGACCATGATTGTTCTCTCAATTACTGCTCTTGTAGAAGCATTTGTCGTGTTCTATAGAGCACTCCTCTGTTGCTGTTCAGGTTATTCTGAGCGGGGTTAATATCCATGGGAGCAGTGGGTAATTCTTGTCACACACAAGCCAACCTTTTACCTGATTTTATTCTTTGAAAAGCTCAAGCTAGGCTGAATTTCCAAGTTGAATGTATTATGACAACATTGCATTGATATGCAGAATCCTTTGTATGTTATCACATACATCTGCATGTAAGGGAATGGAAACCCTGTCTTTTGTTGAGGATTTTGCAGGAATTTTCTATATCATCTTACAAAGTAACAGTGCCATCTATTCACCCTTTACAACTTTGTAAAACTTGGTGATACTATATAGCTGCTATCTTACTGTGCTGTCAAACTGGTATGTTAAATTGTGCGACCATCCTTACTGCACTCTTTGTAAAATTTTCTCAGCGAGCAAAGTATTTACTACTCCCGGACTTGAGCACAAAGGTCTATGCTGACACTCCAGTGCAGTACTGAGGGTCTGAGTGTGTGATACACTGTTGGAGGTGCCGTCTTTCGGATGAGACATTAAACCGAGGACCCATCTGCTTTTGAATGGATGTAAAAGATCCCGTGGCACTATCTCGAAGAAGAGCAGGGGAGTTATCCCTAGTGTCCTGGCCAATATTTATCCCTCAATCAACATCACAAAAACAGATTATCTGGTCATTATCACATTGCTGTTTATGGGAGTTGCTGTGCACAATTTGCCAGCTGCATTTCCTATATTACAACAGTGACTACACTCCAAAGGTGCTCCATTGGTTGTAAATTGATTTGAGACCTCCGGTGGTTGTGTAAGGCACTATATAAATGCAAGTCTTTCTTTTTGTTTACATATACATGTAACTAAAACTTTTGGATTTCCTCCCAAATCCCAGAAAACACTGATTTGATCCAGTTAATGACATACTACCATGTTTTTTGGGTCAAACATTAAGGTTTCTCCCTGGGCCGAAAATTTTATTCCATTTTTTCTAAAATATTGCTAATTGGAACTGCCAGGTCCCACTTTAGAATTCAACATTTGAATGCAATGTTTCTCTTCTATACTAAGTTGTCTTGTTTCAGAATTTCAGAAATATGCTCCATGGTGAATTTAATTCTTTCTAGCTGAGCAAGGGTCGTTGCTGATTTAAGTTAGTTGATTCTGCTCTGTGGGTAGTGAGTTTGATGAAAGGGTAATACTAGAGTTAAAAACAGGAAGCTACAAAAGCTAGAGGCAGTCACAAGGTCTATGACAGGATGGATGGCAAGAGAGAGGAGATCGAAAATTTATTTTACGTCAAGCCAGATAACCCACTGAAGTTGGATAAGATATCATTTACATTATTTTTATATGATGCAGACAGCTTGAAAGAATTAAGTAAATATGATTATAAATGTTGTCATATATGTTTATCTTACGGAAAACAAAATAATGATTAATATCAAGTCTCATCACACCAAATGTTCACTCTCTTGGTCTTTAGAGTGATTGAAGAAATGTATGTAAATAGACATAAGTAGCCATCTGGAATACAAGAGGATACTGTTGCTATAGCCCTTGATATCTTGCTAAGTCAATATTGGCATGAGTCAACTCACATAGAAGAGGCTCAGACTGCCTAAGGGAGTGACTGATTTCACTGAACCTGAGAATGTATCTACAGCAGATCTGAATTTGCAACATCAGTCAAGTGAAGATTTAGCTGCTTGAGAAGTATGAAGGAAGCATGCTACTGAGTTATTATTACATGAAATCATAGAATAGATTCATAGAATGGTACAGCACCTAAGGAGGCCACTCAACCTACCGAGTCTACGTTGGATATTTCAAAGAGCAATCCGATTAGTTCCACACCCCCACATTCTACCCATATCCCTGCAATTTTTTCTTTCAAGTGTTTATCCAGTTGGTCCAATGTTTGAAGATAACATTAATTGATCTGCTTCACTTTTACAATATCAATAAATTCAATCCCTTATTTCCAAAATCAGGATTTTTTTACATAAGTCTTTATATCAAAGAGTAAATTCTGCAGGGCAAGGCTCTAGTTTTGATGTTTCGCAGAACTGAAGCCCTAGTGTCAACTGATCTATCTGGAAGCTCCGCTTCATCCAGCAAGACTCCATATCAGGAGTGGAGCCGAGCAAGATTTACCCCTCAACCTAATAAGAATAAAAGGGAAAGGTCAAAATTGACACTCTTATCACAGTATCCAATTTTCTTTTGAGCATCTCTATTTTTTTACCCTGCCTAACATATACATTCAACCACCTATGGCAATTGATTAGAGATATAAAAGGCAGAGCTAAATTGACTAAATGAACTGGGTATTCAACAGCAGAAAATTACCAAAGGCTAGTACAGATAAAGAGCTGGATCCACTTGTAGCAGGAGCTGTGGTTATCTCTGACCTAGATGTAGGATCTGTCAAAAGAAAGCAATATCATATAACCAATACTATGCTAATTATTGAATACACAATTGAAGTAAAAACCTTCAAACTCAAGGCACTTTGATCTGAGCTGCACTTAACTAATTTTAGACAGTTACTATAAACATACAATTGCCTTCAATTCTTCTTTTGTTAACTTTTATAGCTTTCTTTAACAGACTTCAGGCTCTTACAGTCACACATAAATATGAAACACCCGTTTCACTAATACTGCATTAAATTCGCACTTGCAAATTACCATGACAATGACTGATTGTGCTTTGAGGCAGATTTTTCCATTACGGAGCCTGTGCAAGTTTCTCTCCATTCAAATCTGCCCCACCGATTCTTTAACTTAGTTCCATAGCATCTTTGGAAAATGGTTTGAAAGAGTCAGTACAGAAAGTAAGGCATCTTTTACTGTGCAGTATTGTCAATGTATGGATCCTGCTCAATCAGTTGCACTACCAAAAGGGTACCTACCAGGCACTGTAAATCTGACAGTAATTGAAACCCAGTATTCCCTGCGTCTACAGATATGCCAATAGTTCTCAGATCTGCAGTGTGTTGGAGCTTTTGTGACAGGATGCAAATAGCATCATGATACAAGTATGCTGATGCCCAGGACTAGTAAGCATTTTGATGCCCATGACCTGGATTTTTTTTTAATTGACTAGAAAATCTGACAGAAAAGTGGCAGGCCTGGGCTGGACAGAGAGAAATCAGGTTTACATCTCCAGAGATAACCTTCAAGTGGCCCTTTGTGCATAGATTTCAAAATTGCATTTCCTTTCAGAGGTTCAGGCCTTTGATTCCAGCCAGGACACTGAGATGAGCTCCTCTTTCATTGTTTGCCAAGTAGCTACAAATGATCTTGCCAGATATTTGAGCCTCAATATTAACTCCCCCATGAGGTTAGGGCAGGGGAATTAAAAATGAAAAATGACTCCACTTTGCTGTGTATATGCCCACTGTCCTTTTTGCAGTGACAGGTTTTGTGTCATGCAAGTGTCCTATCATGGAGAGGTGGGACACTTCAGTTACTTATCAAAATTGGACTCCCACAGTGCAATTGCCAGGCCAATTTAAACTTCATCCATGCTGCGTGGATTTCCCTGGGGATGGGAAACCCGGCAATAAAAGGGAGGTTGGAGCTGTCAGTTCCACATGGTTAAGTGCCTTTTACAGCAGTCCTTGTGGGCCAGGAGAAGCAGGGGTGCTCGCTGGCTTCTCAAGGAAACCTTCAGCAGCCTCTCTGCTCATCACAATGGCTTTTCCCTCCAGTTGATCATGGATGATCCCAGCCCCTGCCCCAAGACCCATTCGTCATCCTTCTGCTTCCTATGATGGCCTGTCTCTGCTACCTTGAAGCCCTGACCTTTGACCTTTCCCCTCCCACAATGGCTTCTCTCCTGTCCCACCTCCAAGTCCCAATTGCCAAGGACCATCCCCAGTCTGTCAATTTGGTAGTTGCCTGGTGGGAAATGGAAGAAAAGAATAATAATCAGTTCCTGCCTTTAAGTTCAATGGGACTTGGGCATCCCTGGCCTTACCAGGTTCTTCTGCCATTTTCAGAATCCCTGCTCCCTCCTCGTCCCCATAAATATCAGGGCCATCGTGCCACCTATGGATTTATGCTAGGTTCTTCTGAAATCTGGGAAGAGAAGTATTCTTCATATCGCAAATCCCACCCCCCTTGGCCACACCCATTGTTAGTCATGTTAGGTGTAGACTTTGCCCAAACATGTCATACAAGAAGATTAGTCATTGTAGGTGTTTCCTTGTGACTGAATGGTGATAAATGTTTGTTAAGTAAATACACATGTGTGAAGTACATTTACCTGGATTGTGTGAGGGTATGTAGGGCGTTTGTTATTCTTAGTGTGTATGGCTAAAAAGGTGTTGCTGTAACCACACCTGTGGCTAGTGTTATGATCCTGTAGTTTTTTTTTTCTGGGAAGAATGCAATGTGCCTTTAAGGCTGGGAAAAGAGCCGCACTGCTTTAAGGCAGCAAGTTCTAAAGACTGAGTCAAAAAATGCATTCTTGTTGCCTTGGATACGCCACTAGGACTGAGCATCGAGAGATACATTTGTTACAATTTAATTTTGAACTGGTTTATCGTGCAAACAACCTGTTCTAACAGGGGACACAGACAGACAGCTGTGCATTAGCATCTGAAAGAAGGGCTCTCAGACCATTTGAATTGAAGGATTTAGTTGATCAACTGTGGTCATCGCTGGAGAAGGAAAGCATCACTTACCGCTGGAATTAGACTGCAGACTGTTCTACTGTTAAAGAACCTTTTCCCCATCGGATGACTGTGAGGATTTGAAGCAACCTTGGACTTTTTGACCTCTGACAGGAGCATAAATTTGCAAGGACTCTAATTTTTTTCTATTTTAAATGTTGTATAAATCTTCATAGTGTTTAAGAATTTAGTTTTTCTAATTAAATGGTTAATTTGTTGATTTAAAGACACCTGGTTTGGTTAGCCTCATTCAGGGGTTAATAGATGGCACAATTTGGCTGGGTCTATCTTTAATTTGGAAAGTTTAAAATGATATATTCGGCGATCTATGGAGGGACAGGATTGAATTAACAGTGTGTTTTTCCCACCATGATCAGAATCGTATATTTTGATTGGGGGCTTTGACTGGAGCAGTCGGTCAAACATATTAATTGGGGGCTCGCTCAAGATTTGAATCATATTAATTGGGTTTCTCGTCTCAGATTTGAATCATATTTTAATTGGGGGCTCATTCGCAGTTAAATCATATTTAATTTGTTGGCTCGCATCTGGGATCAGAATCAGGCTAATTTGGAGGGCTAGCATTTGGAATCATAGTAATTACTTGTCTCTAGGATAACATATTTCAATTGGGGTCCTGCATTTGGCATCATATTAATTGCTCTTGAGTCAGGGATCATATCAATTGGAGACTCAATTGTTGGGATCTAAATCTGATACCAATTACAAAGAAATTAAAAGAACCAGATCTCTTGTATAATAAGATACAGTCTATACCATTGTGATGGCATTAGTGGTTGTAGCAGAGATTTTGGGAAAGCAGAATGTTTCCCTGAGTGACTTGATAACTTTAATTAAGAACAACTTAGAAGAATTGGCAGCGAAATTGGAGTTGGAATTGAAATCAGGTGCCAAAAAAGCAGAGATAATTGAAATAATAGCCGTACATCTGGAATTAGGAGTAGAAGATGATGATACAGATGAAGAGTAATACAAGGAACAAGAAAGGGAATACAAGAGACATGATGGTGGTAGGTCCGAGAGTGATGCAGTGGTATTGGCTAAGATTCAGTTAAGAAATGAAAAAACTTGAATCAGAAGAAGAGGAAAAGGAAAAAGAAAAAGGAATAGCATTAAGAAAACTTGAATTGGAAAAAGAGGAAAAGGAAAAAGAAAAAGGAACAGCATGAAGAAAACCTGAATTGGAAAAAGAGCAAAGGGAGAAAGATAGAGCATTATGGCGAGGAAGTGAAAGAGAAGAGAAGGAATCTAAGTTGAAAGAATGGAGCTAAGACAAATGGGTAGTCATGAATCCAGAAAAAATTCAGGTCAGGAAGAATCTGAATTTAGATCAACACCCAGTGAGAAGTTGTTTAAATTTATACAGGCTCTTCCAAAGTTCGAAGAAAGGGATGTAGAGGCATTTTTTTATAGCTTTTCAAAAAGTGGCCGAAAGAAAGATGGACACTGCTCATGCAGGGCAGGCTGGTTGGCAGAGCTCATGAAGCTGATGCCATACTTTCTAAAGCAGCTTCTGCAGATTATGAGATGGCAAAAAAGGCTATTCTCGCTGTGTATGAGTTGGTCCCTGAAGTTTACCGTCAGAAGTTTATAAACATACGGAGATTGGCTGGGCAGACATCTTTAGAATTTGAGAGGGTGAAGCAAATTACTTTTGACATTGGATACAGGCATTAAAGATAGAAACCACATACGAGAAACTTCTCAGAGAATAGTAAACCCAGTAGTGGTTAGTGCTCCTAGCTGTGCAGTTCACCTGGTTGAGGTGATGGAAAGTAGGGACACTTAGAGGGAGAACACAAAACAATTGGAAGACTATGCTTGGAAATTCAAAAATGGGTTAATTGGGACAACCTTTTGAAAATTTAAAGCTGAAATGTTCTGGTGGAAGCTGTTGCTGTAGTCTTAACATTTTAGAAAAGTGTATGCTTGTAAATATGGAAATAAAAAATGTTAGCGTTTTTTTCAATTTGTATTGTTTTACCCATTGTAATGAAATGCATTCCAAGAATGGCATTTCATTCCACCAGGGGCGGAGGTGTTATGATCCTGTAGTATTTTTTCTGGGAAGAATGCGGTTTGCCTTTAAGGCTGGAAATTGAGCCGTATTGCTTTAAGGCAGCAAGCTCTAAAGACTGAGCCAAAGAATGCACTCTCATTGCCTCGGATACAGCCATTCGGAGACTGCAATTCAAAGGGTGCATTCTTGTTGCCTTGGATACAGCCACTAGGACTGATCATTGAGAGATACATTTGTTACAATTTAATTTTGAACTGGCTTACAGTGCAAACAGCCTGTTCTAACAGGGGACACAGACAGACTGCTGTGTGTTAGCACCTGAAAGAAGGGCTCTCAGACCATTTGAATTGAAGGAAGAGTATTTAGTCTATTTATTTATTATTTTCTCTCAAAATTCTAAAAAGTCAAGCCAAAACAGAGATCTTTGATAATTTAAACTGAATGAAGGGAAGTTAGACTGACAATCTTTTATCCCTCAAAAATTGTAAAACCAGATTGATTCTATTGAACGTGGTTGCGAGTTGTTGATCAACTGTGGTCATCACTGGAGAAGGATAGCATCACTTACTGCTGAAATTATACCACAGACTGTTCTACTGGTGAAGATCCTTTTTTTCTCCCCATCAGATGGTTGTGAGGGCTTCAAGCAACTTTGGACTTTTTCACCTCCGGCAGGAGCATAAATTTGCAAGGACTCTAATTTTTTCTATTTTAAATGTTGTTTAAATCTTCATAGTGTATAAGAATTTAGCTTTTCTAATTAAACAGTTAATTTGTTGATTTAAAGACACCTGGTTTGGTTAGCCTCATTCAGGAGTTAATAGATGATACAATTTGGCTGGGTCTTTCTTTAATTTGAAAGTTTAAAATGATATGTTAGGCGATCTGCGGAGGGACAGGATTTAATTAACAGTGCGCTTCTCCCAGCACAATCAGAATCGTATATTTTGATTGGGGGCTTTGACTGGAGCGGTCGGTCGTAACACTAGTCAGTGATTTATATTGGCAACATTACACTACAGAATTTTGCCAGTTCATTCTAGTTTAGATATTTTAATAGGATGAATGTCCGCATCCTTTTCACCAGTCATTTCTAGGCATATAATTGTACCCAAGACATGAAAAATTCTCATAAATATGAAGTCACGTTCATACTTTGCTTCTACCTTGTATTTTGTTTTTGCTGAAGTTCTTATTAAATTGCATCCACTTAATTCCTAAAATAACTCACAATTAAGGGATGTTTAAATAAAATTAAGAAAACAAACAGGATAGATTATTATCATCTTGAATGTAAATGTAGGTTTGTATCAGCTAATACAAAGTTAATCCAATGACTGTCTTTACCTGTTGCCTCAGTCTTGCTGGTTGATGTTATCAAGTGTGTGCTCTGTAATGTAGGTCCCAGAGAGAAAAACATTGGCTGAGCAGCAGTGCTAGTGTTAACTGTAAGGAAAAATCAGATAAATACAGGTACAAAGTAACTAAAAACTGCAAACATTAACAAATAGTGAGTGGAGACAGAGAACTTGAACAAGGATCCGTATTGCTAAATCTCTCTGGAATCAGCATTGTTGAATCATTGGGCTGACCTTCGATACCTGCCCAAATTGCTGTTGCACATTCTGAGCGAAAGCTTTATCTTAGTATTATAATTTGTACTAATTATATTGAAATTTATTAATATTCTCACTGGGATCATGCCTTGTGCTCAGCTTGTCAATGTAAAATTGGCAAAGAGGGAAGGGAACATCCTTGGTTGTTTAGAAAATTTGGCTATTTGCTTCTGTGTCATCGCCCTATTTGCAGGGCTAAAAACAGCAATATGAGAAAAATGAAGGCACATCCCTTAGAAGTGCATTCCCAATGTAAATAGTGCCCAGAACCCTGGAAAACATGTCTAAAAAGTAGGTGGACTGCTGATTCACAATGTGATCAGATAGGAAGTCTAACAATCAAACGTAAATGAAGCCGAGGAGTTAAAATACCCTGGGCCTGAAATTTCTGACAGTGGCCGGGATTTTGTCAGGGTGGTAGTGGCCCTGTCCACAGGCCGGAAAGCTGGGGACAAACCCGTCCCATTTCTGGAAGCCCTGGCCGTATTTTATGTACATCAGGCAACTAATGAGCTGCCGTTGAGGCTCCCATCCCTTTGAGGAATGAGAGCCCGCCTCCAATAGTTGCCGCAGATCTTCACTTCCAGCAGGGCCACTGGGAGCAGTGGCCACTGCTGGGACTGCACCCAGCCTGGAGAAGCAGCATGAACAACATCCTCAAACCAAGCTAAGTGGGGTCGGGATCGCCAGGGCCAGTCAGGCAGGCTCTGACGGGGAGTAGGAGGGAAAGGGAGGTGTTGCCCTGGGGGTGGCCATTGCAGCCAGTGGGGGTCCTCTGTGGCCCACAGAGTGCCCGGCTAGGAGGGCTGCCCCTGAGCCTGCAGGGAGACCATCAGGGCAGTCTCCCCATGTGGCAGAGATCCCAACCGCCCCAGTAAAATGCCAGTGGAGGCGGGAGAGGAGCTTGATTGGCCATTTAGGGGTCTCAATTGGCCTCTGGGTGGGAGGGTCATCTGCCACCTTCCCCACCGCTGGCAAAATGCCATGATGACAGGAAGACAATGGGCATGCAAACCCCGCACCCAACCCCGCCACCCCCCCACCCTCCCTATCGAATGCCTTCTACATCAACAGTTTAACTTAGCATCCTTCTTCTCGATAGTTACATCAGCACTTTTCTTTCACAAGCCATGTTCATGCTGGCATTCCTCACTACATCCTCCCCAATACCACCTCCCTCCCACCCAAACCAGTTGATGCTGCCACTTACCATTCCTACTCATTCTCAATTAGCTCTGACATTCCATTTCCTTCCCCACCCAAAAGCACCACTCCAGATTTCCCCTCCCCCAACTTCCCAGCTTCTCCCTCTTTCCACCTGACGCACCAGTCCCACCTTCTGCAATTTCCCTCTCCCTTTGCCATCTATTTCTCCTAACCCTCTCATCTTCATTACCCTCCATTTCTCTTTTCAATGTCATCCATTGAACTTCCTTTCACAGGCATCCATTCGCTGTTTACGCTCCAATCCATGCGCTGTAATAATGCTGTCTCTCTCTCAGCCATGGTGGGAAAAGACCCTTAATAGGCCACATAAGGGCCTCAATTGGCCAATGGGTGGGAAGGCCATCATCGGGCCTATCCTGCCCCTGATAAGATCGCTTGGCAATGAGGAGGCAGCAGGCCCTCCGCCGCACCACCCGTTGCGATTCTCCATGCCCCCCTCCTCTGGCCCCACCTCAGGAGTGCCCATAAAATCCAGCCCTCCATTATTTCCAGCTCAAACACGACAGAAGGATAGCGATGAGGAAGGGATGGATTTTCTTTTACCTTTTCTTGGAATAATCAAGGACCAGAGAACATTTGCTGGAACACCTGAAGTTAAATTTGAGGATGTTTGAGTAGTTTAGAAAGATTGCTCCATGTGCACGTGTCACATTCCTGCACAGCTCAGTGGGTCAGCGTACAGTACATAGAGTGGAAGCAATCCTTGTTTTTGCACCACAGGAGATATGAACTGTGAGCAAATGTGAGTTTAGACTGAATGATGAATGTAGTTGAAAGGAAAAAATGGCACAAAAAATGTATTTGTACTCAATGGGGGAATTCAATCCTGATAAAGAGTACTGGAGTAATTATGAACGAAGGGATGGAAGCAAATAAAATAGGCAATGAAGATAAAGTTAATGTCTGTCTCACCATAATGGGGCCAGATGCCTTTGATGTAGGGCTGAATTCTATAGGCCCACTGCCGGAATCAGCAACAGGTGAAAAAAATGGAGGCCCGCACACCCAGGCTGCACGCCAAAGAGTCGCCACGATTCAAAGCGCAGAGGCTCATATAAACAGCCGGGACGGGACGCGCCCCCCGATCACATGGAGGGGGCAGCTCGTCCATCACTGGCAATGGTGTCAGCTGCCTGTGCGCAGGCACTGACACCACTTTTAAAGGGCTACCAGCCCTCCGGGATTTTTTAAGAAAGCAGTAAACATTACTTAGAAAATTAAAACCAATATTTTTGCACTTCTCCCACCATCCACCCGTCCCCACCCCGCATAACCACAATATTAAATGCTTGCCCTCTCCAGCCCATAACACTTTCCTTTTTCAAATGACCTTCCCCACCTCAAAGTGCGTCAACTATAAACTTTACCCCTTCCCACCATCCCCTCCACCAATGAGAAGACTTTATCGCTGCTCCACCCCCACCCCACACAGAAAAACTGTCCTGCACCCCTCTCCCAACCAGTGTCGCGCCTCGATTCCCCGGATGGAGATTGGAAGGTACCGGAGTGCCGGCTAGCGGCATGAAGATCACAACTGGACCGGAGGTGGGCTTACAATTAAGTCAGGTATGTAGATTTATTTAAACATGTAAATCATGGTCCCATTACCAAGTGGTGGGGGGACGGCCACGAGGCCTCTCTGCCTCCATGGAAATCAGGCCAGGCCCTGCTGGTGTCGAGGTCCGCGATGAACCTCATCCGGGCAATCTTCATGCCCCCCCCGCCACAGATCCCGACGTCAAGGGTGTCTATAAAATCCAGCCCATAGTGTCTGACCAGTGTTGGCTGACAGACCTTATACACCAAAATAAATGAGATTCTGGACTCCTATTATGGTAAGACTAAGAATGAAATTGCATTGAGAGCTGCATTCCTTCAAAGGAACCAGTTGACAGGTGTGTCTGTAGCGGATTAACATTCTTGAGTTAAAGAAACTCTCCCATCACTGTGGGTACGGCACAAACTTAGAGATAAATCATAGAGACAATTTCATAGGGGGTTTGAAGAACAATAAAATCCAGGCCAAGCTTTGAGTAAAGGAAATAAGCTGACATGAAGGGAGGTCTGCGATGAAGCCATGGTCGTGGAAATGGCAGAGATAGTTACAAATTTCAAGGAAGCTCTTTTTGTAAGCCTACAGGTGAGGTCCCCAGGATTTCAGTGGGATTCAGGCCACTGCAGCCAAGTATGCAGTCTCAGTCAGAAGTTGCTCTGTTACCATTGCCAATAGTAGCCACAAGCTATCTCAATGTCTCCATTTCCAGTCAAAGCGCTATGCCTGTGGGAAAGTCTGTCATATCCGATGCCTTGCAGGAGTAGAAGAAACAGTAATTCTCCAAGTTGCAGTCAAGCTCCAGGTCGCAGTAAATTATCAGGCCGTGGTCAAGCACCAAGTTGGGGCCAAGTGTCAGTTCGCAGTCAAGCACCAAGTCGTTGTTGGGGTAGATCAAAAACAAATTTGGGAGCCTTGAATTCCTCAAATGCACAAATGATAGATATGGAAACAATAGTTGATGTTATGAAGTAGGGAGATTAAGAGTTGTACATATCTGACAGCCATAAAAACAACACATGTAAGATGAGCAAAATAGGGCTGAAGATGTAATTCCAGCACCCACGTAGAAATGAAAGTATAATTTCACAACTTACTTTCATCATTGATACAGCAGCAGCAGTGACTGTTATCTCAGAAGGAGAGTATAAAAGATTCCTCAGTCACATTCCCTTATATAAAACTGATGTGAAACTGACTACTTATTACAATAACAGTATTCCAGTGGCAGGTCAAGTTAGTGTTAGGGTGGAATATGATGATGCATCCTGTTACTTGCCATTGGTAGTAGTTGAAAGGAACAAAGTCTCCCTGATGGGAAGGAATTGGCTTAAGAAGATGCGGTTAAACTAGTATGAGTAGGAATCAGTAAGAATATGTCTGACATGGAGACAGTGCTAAGAAAGTACAAAGTGTTTTTTGAGCAAGGAGGACCAAATGATAAATTAGGTATCACAAGTCTAAAGTCAAGGTAAAGGACAATGTGCAGCTGACATTTTGCAAGGCTAAGCCAGTGCCTTATGCCCAGTTAGAAGTAATACGTGAAGAATTACATTAATTAGAAAGATCGGGGTCAATTAAGGTGAAGAGAAGTGAATGAGCTGCACCCATTGTAGTAGGTAATAAAACAGACCGGTCCATTCAGATTTGTGGTGATTACAAGCAAACAGTAAATAAGGTGGTCAAAAATGATACTTGCCCACTGCCTACCAGTGAAGATTTGTTTTCTAATTTAGCCAAAGAGAAGGTGTTCAGTAAGATAGATCTGTCAAATGCATACTTGCAATTAGAAATATCTGATAAGAGTAAGGAATTGCTTACCATTCATACACACAAAGGATGGTACCAGTACGAAAGGTTACCATTTGGAGTGTCTACAGCTCCCACAGTTTTCTAGAACATCATGGATCAGGTACTAAGTGGGATGAAGGAATTGTGCTTAGATAACATTCTAATTAGCAGTAAGAGACAGGAAGAGTACATTGTAAGGTTGAACAAAGTCCTAGATCGACTTCAAGAGTATGGCATCAAAGCAAAAAAAGCACATGTTGCTTCATGGTGTCAAGAGTAACATACCTGGGTCACCAAATAGATGGTGAAAGTAGGAGAATGCAAAGCAGGAGAAGGTTGAACGGATTTTGAAAGCAAAGGAAGAAGAGAACAAAGAAGAGCTTAGAACATTCATAGGGATTGTTGTGTATTATTCTAAGTTCATCCCTGACTTGTCTAAAACTTTCGCCCCACTGTATAAACTTCTCAAAACTGGAATCACTTGGGAGTGGTCTATTGAGTGCCAGAAAGCATTTGAAGAAGTGAAAAAAGTACAGATGAGTGATGCTGTTTCAGCCCACTGTGATTCCAAGAAATGGTCTAGTAAGCCACTCAGTTGTGTCAAACTGCTACAAAGTCTAAGAAAAGGAATGAAACCAGACAGAAGACCTGGCATTGATCTAGGCACTGGAAATGACAATGGCAACCCCAGCCCTGTCAACCCTGCAGAGTCCTCCTTACTAACATCTGGGGGCTTGTGCCAAAGTTGGGAGAGCTGTCCCACAGACTCGTCAGGCAACAGCCTGACATAGTCATACTCATGGAATGATACAAAGAACAAACAAAGAACAACAGCACAGGAACAGGCCATTCGGCCCTCCAAGCCTGCGCCAATCTTGATGCCTGCCTAAACTAACACCTTCTGCACTTCCGGGGCCTATATCCCTCTATTCCCTTCCTATTCATATATTTGTCAAGATGTCTCTTAAATGTCGCTATCGTATCTGCTTCCACCACCTCCCCTGGCAGCAAGTTCCAGGCACTCACCACCCTCTGTGTAAAAAACTTGCCTCGCACATCCCCTCTAAACTTTGCCCCTCACACCTTAAACCTATGTCCCCTAGTAACTGACTCTTCCACCCTGGGAAAAAGCTTCTGACTATCCACTCTGTCCATGCCGCTCATAACTTTGTAAACCTCTATCATGTCGCCCCTCCACCTCCTTCGTTCCAGTGAAAACAATCCAAGTTTTTCCAACCTCTCCTCATAGCTAATGCCCTCCAGACCAGGCAACATCCTGGTAAACCTCCTCTGTACCCTCTCCAAAGCCTCCACGTCCTTCTGGTAGTGTGGCGACCAGAATTGTACGCAATATTCTAAGTGTGGCCTAATTAAGGTTCTGTACAGCTGCAACATGACTTGCCAATTTTTATACTCTATGCCCCGACCGATGAAGGCAAGCATGCCGTATGCCTTCTTGACTACCTTATCCACCTGCGTTGCCACTTTCAGTGACCTGTGGACCTGTACGCCCAGATCTCTCTGCCTGTCAATACTCCTAAGGGTTCTGCCATTTACTGTAGACCTCCCACCTGCATTAAACCTTCCAAAATGCATTACCTCACATTTGTCCGGATTAAACTCCATCTGCCATTTCTCCGCTGTCCACCATCTACAAGGCACAAGTCAGGAGTGTGATGGAATACTCTCCACTTACCTGGATGGGTGCAGCTCCAACAATACTCAAGAAGCTCGTCACCATCCAGGACAAAGCAGGCCCCTTGATCGGCACCCCAACCACAACCTTCAACATTCACTCCCTTCATCACTGACACACAGTGGCAACAGTGTGTACCATCTACAAGATGCACTGCAGCAACTCAGCAAGTCTCCTTCGACAGCACCTTCCAAACCCACGACCTCTACCACCTAGAAGGATAAGGGCAACAGATGCATGGGAACACCACCACCTTGCAAGTTCCCCTCCAAGCCACACACCATCCTGACTTGGAACTATATCATTGTTCCTTCACTGTCACTGGATCAAAATTCTGGAACTCCCTTCTTAACAGCACTGTGGGTGTACTTACAGCCCAAGGACTGCAGCAGTTCAAGAAGGCAGCTCATTACCACCTTCTCAAGGGCAATTAGGGATGGGCAATAAATGTTGGCCTAGCCAGTGACACCCACATCCCATGAACGAATTTTAAAAAACTGTTTAAATGTGTGATGCCTCACCACAAGTGTTAGGTGTGGTGTTATCTCCCATAATGGAAGATGGTGTGGAGAGGCCAGTGGCCTATGCCACACATACATTAAGGAAGTTAGAGCAAAATTACTTTCAATCTGAGAAAGAGGTGTTAGCCTTCATATATGGTGTTGTAAAGTTCCACAAGTATCTGTACGATAGGATATTCAAGTTGTTACCTGACCACCAAGCCCTTGCAATCATATTTGGTTTAAACAAGGGGGTAACATCCTCGCAGCAGCACAGCTTCAGAGGTGGCTTTAATTTTGATGGCCCTTCAGTACGATATTAAATATCATTAAGTTAGCAGATCATGCTAATGCAGGTGTTCTTGCAATATTTCCTGTGAAGGCTGATTCATTGTTAGCCACTGAGTTACTTATGACTTATTTTACATACACAAATTACATGCCAGTGTCTGTCAGAGAAGTTAGTGAAGCAACATGCAGGGTTGTGGTGCTCAGTAAAGTACTAAATTATGTTGTGAATGGTTGGCCTAAATAGTGTGATGATGAGAAACTGCAGGAATATTGCACACGAAGAAATGAACTGAGTCCAGATCAGGCTGTCTCTTTTGGGGTTTAACAGTCATTATTTTGCCAAGAT
This sequence comes from Heterodontus francisci, assembly GCF_036365525.1. Taxonomy (NCBI): domain Eukaryota; kingdom Metazoa; phylum Chordata; class Chondrichthyes; order Heterodontiformes; family Heterodontidae; genus Heterodontus; species Heterodontus francisci. Next base: position 63,781,546 of record NC_090382.1, read on the forward strand.
TTAGAGAGAGATTGTTGGAGGAACTACATCAATAGCACACAGGGATGATAAGCATGAAAGCAGTAGGAAGAAGCTATCTTTGGTATCCAGAGATATTGAAGAATTGGTGAAAAGTTGTGAAGTTTGTCTCAGAATGAGAAATGATCCACCCAAAATTCCTTTCAATCCATGGTCAAACACAAGGAAATCATGGCAATGTGTACGTGTCAATTTCTTTGAAGGGAAAGGGAAGGGAAAGAGTACTTTGTTTTGGTCAATAGATATCTTCTTTCCTTCTTTGGCCTCCTTGTCTCGAGAGACAATGGGTAAGCGCCTGGAGGTGGTCAGTGGTGTGTGGAGCAGCGCCTGGAGTGGCTATAAAGGCCAATTCTAGAGTGACAGACTCTTCCACAGGTGCTGCAGAAAAATTTGTTTGACGGGGCTGTTACACAGTTGGCTCTTTCCTTGCGCCTCTGTCTTTTTTCCTGCCAACTGCTAAGTCTCTTCGACTCGCCACACTTTAGCCCCACCTTTATGGCTGCCCGCCAGTATATAGATATAGCAAGTGCATAAATGTTGAGTCTATGCCCAATACCACAAGTGCCAAAGCTGTTGAGTTTCTGAGAAGTTGGTTTGCAATTTATGGGTTGCCAGAGGTGTTGGTTTCAGACAATGGCCCACAGTTTATCTCAGAAGAGTTCGAAATATTTCTGAATAAGAATGGAGTGAAACACACTCTGCTACCACCATCTCACCCAGCATTGAATGGTGCTGCAGAAAGGAGGGTGCAGATTGTGAAGAGATCTTTGCAAAAGCATTTTCTAGATGACAAGCTAGACAGTAATTCCCATGTTTCTCTTCAACATTGGCTCGACAATTTTCTGTTCTCTTTCAGAATAACCCCACAGTCTACAACCTTATGAATTAGTGTTTAAAGAGAGGTTAAGTATTATTTTTTACTATTTTATTTTGTCAAACAATAGGCCGTTAGACTAAATGGTATGTTGAAATACTTGAAGTAGTGTAGTTAGATATTGTGCATGTGCAAATGGTACACAAAACACACAATACATATACAGTGTTATTTCAGGAAAGAAGTTGTTGTTTTCATTATTGTCAAATGATGATTTTTGTTATACACATCTTGGTGTTGAGGTAGAAGAATTTTTTTATATGTATTGGTTGTACTGGATATATTGGCTGAGATTACAGGAAAAACAAAAATGCAACCCAACCTGTTAAATTGCACGTATTGTTGAGATTGATTGAGTCATATTGTATTGTGAGGTAATTTTTATTTGAGGGGGAGGGAGTGTAATATATGATAAGAGCTGATCATATTGTAATACTGCCCTTTCTGTTGGGAGGAGTGATGAATAAAGGGGGAGATAACATGGCTGATTAAGTAGGCTCTCCATGTGAGTTGTTTCCAGTCCAAACATGACGGATCCCTACAGTGGAGGAATAAAAGAAGTTCACACAGTAGTAGGTGAGCACATGTTGTGAGCTGGCATGTAGCATTGGAAGAAGTTGCAGATGTAGGGTGGAGAGAAAGAGGTTGAGACTGATTTTATATGTGAGAAATTTGAGGTCAACACATTGGGGAATTGGGAGCCACTAGAGGGCAGTGATCTTTTATCTTCATCAATTCCATTCCAATTTGCACCAACATAACTGGAACATTTCCTGCAAAGGCCTCTTATTCTGTGATTACATTGTCACCTGCAGCACACCTCAAAATTTCACCCTTGGCCCTTTCCTGTTCATTTTATATATGCTGCCTTTCAAATCCATGGCCTGACAGTCCTGCATTCAATTCAAGTGTTTCTCACCATCCTGGAATAGCCAGGGACAATTTTGTGAAATTTCTGTCTTTGTTATAACAATGTCCAAATTCACTCTGTAATTGTCATCTAATATACAGACGCAACAAACACATACATTTACAAGTAACATTGATTGTTTACCCTGTATGTAAGTACAATCTAGATCTGTGGGACTGCAATATTTTAATGCAGCAACAAGTTTTACCTATTGTTTCATTCTTCTCTGGGGTTGTCATTTCAGATGTAAAGTTTTCAGTTCCTGTAGATGGTATAATGCTTGAAATGTCTGTCACTGAAGAACTACTTGATACTGCAAATGAAAAGTATTTGCAATTATGATCATCACAAGAGCTAGAAGCACTTACTAGCAAATAATAAGGTAATAATTGTTTTTCTTTCAATTTGTATTTTTGAGGCAAAGTTGACTACTCAGTAAGGTGTTTCAATAAAATAAAATATTTCAATTTATGCCCAATGTTAGCATCAAGCAGGATCCTGCATCAAGATTAAAGGGGTTAATCTATGATCCTGTGTTCCTGGCAGGGAGTATGCTTGCAGGGAGTGTTGGCCAGAGACAGGCCTGCAGCATTGTACTTTCAAATTTCTGACCCATGCTCCCTGAAAACATAGCTCCCCATTGGGAACACAGGACTGCCAAATTACTGTTTACTTGCACAGTAAAGCTTCTTGTAATTTGTTTCGACAAAATCCTTGAAGCCCTATGTCAGCACCAGAATGAGTCTTTCATTTTCCACGGCAGCCAACCTAAGATATTAAAACTCTGCACTTCAAAACGACTGTTACACTACTTAATAATAGCTTTATAATATAATGTTTATTCCATTATTTCATACACTGGAACCATCTTAAGGTAAATTCTTATTTGCCTTAAAAATAATTAAAAGCCAATCTGTGCAATAAAACTCTTCCAGATTTAGAAATATTGGGGCTAAATTCGATTGGGGATCGCAAGACGTGATTAACTCAAGCCCATGGACTGCAAAGCAGGCAGTACACCAATTTTGTTCCGCCAGCTGTTCTGCATGATTTCATCATCAAGCCAGTAACCATGGTGTTGATTGGTTGGATGCCTCAGAGGGGGGCCTGCACTGTTTAAAGCTAGCCTGCACCTCTCAAAAGGGAGGTGTATTGTGGCTGCAGCAAGTGCTGGGAGTCCTGTGGGAGCTGAATCTGACCTGGGAAAGACAGAGGAATAGCAGAACATAGGAGAGAACACGAGCTCCAAGGTTTTCGGATGCTGCTCTGGAGGTCTTGGTGGAGGAGATGTCCTTAATCTTTAGGGGGACAGGAGTTTCTCCAGACACAAGTTCAAAAGGTACTGTGAGCCGAAAGCTGTGAAGGTTAATCCCAGGGGTCAAGCCCCGAGGGCCCTGATGCAATGCTGCAACAAGTTCAATGATTACACGAGTGGTCAGGGTCAGTTAACAGCTTCAAATCCTACCACTAGCCTCAGACACTGCTCAATTCACCACATCCCCATCACTCACCCACCAGCAATCTCTATTAACATAGAAACAAAGAAAATAGGAGTAGGAGTAGGCCATTCGACCCTTCGAGCCTGCTTTGGCATTCATTATGATCATGGTTGATCATCCAACTCAGTAACCTGTTCCCGCTTTCCCACCATATCCTTTGATCCCTTTCACCCCAAGAGCTATATCTAACTCCTTCTTGAATACATACAATGTTTTGGCCTCAACTGCTTTCTGTGGTAACGAATTCCACAGGCTCACCACTCTCTGGGAACATCCTTCCTGCATCTACCCTGCCAAGTCCTGTTAGAATTTTATAGGTTTCTATGAGATTCCCCCCTCACTCTTCTGAACTCCAGCGAATATAAATCCTAATTAACTCAATCTCTCCTCATACGTCAGTCCCCACATCCCAGGAATCAGTCAGGTAAACCTTCGCTGCCATCCCTCGATAGCAAGAACATCCTTACTCAGATAAGGAGACCAAAACTGCACACAATATTCCAGGTGTGGCCTCACCAAGGCCCTGCATAGTTGCAGCAAGACATCCCTGCTCCTGTACTTGAATCCTCTCACTATGAAGGCCAACATTCCATTTGCCTTTTTTATCGCCTGTTGCACCTGCACGCTTACCTTCAGCGACTTGTGTACGAGAACACCCAGGTCCCGTTGCATATTCCCCTCTCTCAGTTTATAGCCGTTCAGATAATAGCTGCCTTCCTGTTTTTGCTACCAAAGTGGATAATATCACATTTATCCACATTATACTGCATCTGCCATGCATTTGCCCACTCACTCAACTTGTCCAAATCACCCTGAAGCCTCTCTGCATCCTCCTCACAACTCACCTTCCCACCCAGTTTTGTGTCATCTGCAAATTTGGAGATATTACATTTAGTTCCCTCATCTAAATCATTAATATATATTGTGAATAGCTGGGGTCCGAGCACCGATCCCTGCAGTACCCCACTAGTCATTGCCTGTCATTCGGAAAAAGACCCGATTATTCCTACTCTTTGTTTCCTGTCTGCCAACCAATTTTCTATCCATCGCAATACACTACCCCCAATCCCATGTGCTTTAATTCTACACGCTAATCTCTTATGTAGGACTTTGTCGAAAGCCTTCTGAAAGTCCAAATAAACCACATCAACTAGCTGTCCCTCATCAACTCTACTAGTTACATCCTCGAAGAATTCTAGTAGATTTGTCAAGCATGATTTCCCTTTTGTAAATCTATGCTGACTCTGCCCGATTCTACCACTGTTCTCCAAGTGCTGTGCTATAAAATCTTTGATAATGGACTCTAGAATTTTCCCCACTACCGATGTCAGGCTGACTGGTCTATAATTCCCTGTTTTCTCTCTACCTCCCTTTTTAAATAGTGGGGTTACATTAGCTACCCTCCAATCTGTAGGAACTGTTCCAGAGTCTATAGAATCTTGGAAGATGACCACCAATGCATTTCTAGGGCCACTTCCTTAAGTACTGTGGGATGTAGATTATCAGGCCCTGGGGATTTATCAGCCTTCATTCCCATCAATTTCCCCAACACTATTTCTCTACTAATACTGATTTCCTTCAGTTCCTCTCTCTCACTAAACCCTGTGTTCCCCAACATTTCTGGTATGATATTTGTGTCCTCCTTTCTGAAAGAACCAAAGTATGCATTTAGTTGGTCAGCCGTTTCTTTGTTCCCCATAGTAAATTCCCCTGTTTCTGACTTTAAGGGACCTACATTTGTCTTCACCAATCTTTTTCTCTTCACACACTTATAGAAATTTTTACAGTCAGTTTTTATGTTCCCCGCAAGCTTACTCTCTTACTCTATTTTCCCCTTCTTAATCAACCCCTTGGTCCTCCTTTGCTGAATTCTAAACTTCTCCCAATCCTCAGGTCTATTGATTTTTCTGGCAAATTTGTATGCCTCTTCCTTGGATCTAATGCTATCTCTAATTTCCCTTGTAAGCCATGGTTTGGCTGTAAGACACATATAAGATTCTAACAGGACTTGACAGGGTAGATGCAGGAAGGGTGTTCCCGATGGTGGGGGAGTCCAGAACCAGGGGTCACAGTCTCAAGATACGGGGTAAACCTTTCAGGACTGAGATGAGCAGGAATTTCTTCACCCAGTGAGTGGTGAACCTGTGGAATTCGCTGCCACAGAAAGCAGTTGAGGCCAAAACATTGTATGTTTTCAAGAAGGAATTAGATATAGCTCTTGGGGCGAAAGGGATCAAAGGGTATGGGGCGAAAGTGGGAACATGTTACTGAGTTGGATGATCAGCCATGATCATAATGAATGGCGGAGCAGGCTCGAAGGACCGAATGGCCTACTCCTGCTCCTATTTTCTATGTTGCTATGTTTACCGTTCCCATTTTACTTTTGTGCCAGACAGGAATAAACAATTGTTGCAGTTCATCCATGCACTCTTTGAATGTTTACCATTGCCTATCCACCGTCATCCCTTTAAATAACGTTTCCCAATCCATTATAGCCAACTTGCGCCTCATAACTTCGTAGTTTCCTTTATTAAGATTCAGGACCCCAGTCTCAGAATCAACTACTCAGGAATCATACCCAGAATTCACATGGTACACTTCACCCTCACACATTTAACATTGCTGCAAGCCTCACAGCTACATCTCACAGCTTGCAAACACTGCAAGCTATTCAACCATTCCAGCCACATCAGCCAAACAGATTGCACAACACTCACTGACACACCTCCCTCTCTCTTGCAGGACAAGGTGGTGCACAACCAGAGGCAGCAGGAGCTAATTGGAGGGGGCAGGCATCCCTGCGTATCCAGACCCTCATGGAGGAGATGAAGCTGGTCATTATTGGGACACCCATTGCTGAGGCTGTGGCCTGCAGAGGCACTGAAACCATCGAAGATGGCAGCATCCTCGTTCTTAATCCTCCTTCTCACATCCTGCCTTCTCTTCTGATTTATAAACTCCAGATGATATAAGCATGCAACTCTTACTTTCCCCCCTTCCCTGCACCACAACTTTTCTCTTGTGGCTTTTTTCTTTCAGATACCAAAGAAGTGCAACCTGGCCAAGCAGTGGTGGAACAGCAAGAAGACATTGATGATGAAGACGCAGCATCATCACTTGATTTCATACTCATAGCCACCAGCTCAGGTACTGACACTGTGCATATCTTATGTTCTATTTCAGAAAGCCAGGCAGTGAAGGACAGAACTGGGTCCTAATCTTTGTACACTTTATAATAACAGAGATACACATTACAAACATGCATCTCCAAATCCAACAACCACAGTTTCAGAGTAAATGTTTCTCTCTTCACAGATGCTGCCAGACCTGTTGAGTATTTCAAGTGTTCTCTGTTTTTATTCCAGATTTTCAGCATCTGCAGTATTTTGCTTTTAACCATAGTTTCAGTTTGTTCCTGTAAATAGGAGCACAAGTGAATCCCCAGTTAATGCCCACCACCTGAACCCAATTAAATACTCAATTGCCATGCAATTAATATCTTATAGGATAGCATAGAGGCTATATCTGCAAGTGGTGAGACATAGACCACATGTAGTATGCAGCTAGAGCAGGGGGCAAGGATAGCGCAGGTGCCAACTTGCCTGAGGGTAAGGTCCTGCTGTAGAGGACTTATATGAACACTTTAATGGGGCAGCATACAGAAGAATGCTGATGTGTATTGTTACAACAAGGTGAGGCAGGAGTCTCGGACTCCCCTATCAGCCTTTTCCTGGTTTGGCCCTAACAGGGTTTAACTTTTAAATACACCATGTTTTAGCTTCCCTGTCAGTGAGTCCTTGTTCACTGCTCTCTAATTGTAAAGGCAAAGAAATCAACCAGACAGGTTTCCTCAGATTTAAACAAGAAAGGTGCAAGTTTATTAACCTTAAAACTCTAATTCAATTAAAACTACTAAAAATACACGACACAACCATGCTAGCATGCATACGCGATAAACACACACACAAAAATGGACACAGAGGAAGAGAAAAAATTAAAGGGGAAAGGGTTTGAAGCTGGAGTTCAGCTACTGGTTTTGGGTTTGATGTAAAGTCTTTAATTGAAGTGAAGTCTTGCAGTTCTCGTTGGGGCCCAGTGCACACTTTCACACTCATTTCACTGATCTTCTGTCTTGAGGCTTAAGTTACTCCTGTGCATTCCTGGAACTTTGCTTGAGAGAGAGGGAGAGACCTTCCTTCTCTTTGGTCTTCAAATTTCAGTCTCTCCCTTTCTGTGTGGCACAATTCAGAAAACCCCCAGGTTGCCAGCAGACTAGACATGTGACTAGCTCCTTATTTGGAACAACCTTTCCGACGAGGTTTGTGTAATTCGTCCAAGCTTACCAGATGCTCTCAGTGATGGGGGTGGGTGGGGGGTGCGGTGTGGAATGCTGGCTTTTACACATTCAATGTTACTTGATCAAAATTCATCTGGCTAATTGCTAATTGAATCAGGGAGGCACTCCCATTGTCTTCTTCCTGCAACTGTCTTTTAGAATGCAAATGTGCAGCCATGTTTTCAGCCACTGTTGTGGTCTTTTTAAACAAGTTATTTCAAGTCCAATAACAGTTCAAAAATAATGTTCTATATGACGAAATTAGTATGTCTAATTTTGGAAGGTGTGGTTTTCATCACAGTATGCACAATGAAATGCTTGGTGCATTGGGTAGACTGCTAGAAATCCTGTGGTCATTGTTAAAGAGCATGGAGGAGTGCAGACCCAATTCAGCACAGGGATTTGTGTAGAGCTTGTAGCCCATCCTTTCCAGCATGGAAGCAGTGGCCAACTCCATCAGCACACTTGTGGATCCAACCATGATGCAGCGTCTGATAGCCGATGTCTCAGCTTCCATTGCAACACCAGTAGCTTCCACCAGAGGTTTGAGTTCTGCAGCAAAAGCTCAGATTGAAGTCATAGAGTCATAGAGTTATACAGCACAGAAACAGGCCCTTTGGTCCAACGTGTCTGCGTCATGCAAGGTCAGATTGTTGCTACGTCATCACTGTGGATTACAGTGCACAAAGGCTCTTGCAGGGTCTCATAGCAGTCCAGCAAACTATCCTCCAACAGAATACTAGGATTGCTGAAGTGCTGCCTCCAGGGGAGTGGCAGTGACTCCGTCGAGCATGAAACTGCGTCCACCCTCAGGATGACAGCATTCATTCTCCCAACTGCTGCCATTCCGCCTGCGCCCTTGCTGTTGCCTTTCAGCTGGCCAGTCCAGACTCCTGCCACCCATGCCAAGGTGATGCAGTCTGAACCCAGGCCTTCTATGACCAGTGCTGTTCAAGGGTAATCTGCAGTCTCACCCATTGAGAGTCAACAGCCTTCCATTTTCCATTCTGCAGTTACTAGTGTAGCACTGCATAGAATCACTAGGCCAGGCACAGGCATATGCGAAGACAGACACTAAGGGAATGCACAAAGGTGATTAGTTGAATTTTGTATGCAATGGAATGTTTTCACTTATGAATTTGGTTTGGATTGTTTATATTATGGTGGCTTTATTTTGAATTGTAGCCGAGAAGACACTGTGATCGTCAGTGACAGTGGGAAGGTAAGTTTGATGAATTGAGGTTGCAGGTACTGATATCGCACTTGGATGATATCTTCACAGACAGCTCAGACAAAAATGGGCTGTCTAGATTGCCTCCTCGGTTCCTCTTCTTTCTGCTCCTTCTCTTCCTCTTCTTCTTCTTCAGGCTCCTGCTCCTTGGCTGCTCGCCATATATATAGCCACATGGACTGTCCCCTCATGATGCCAAGGTTGTGCAGCATGCAGCAGACCACAAGGAATCTTGACCCTGCTCTGTCAAGTACTGCAGGGCTCCTCCAGAACAGTCCAGGTAGCAGAATTGTTGTTTCAGCATGCCGCTGATCTACACTATCACATTTCGTGTGGCAGCATGCTTTACACATGGAATCATAGAAATATGCAACTCGGAAGGAGACCATTTGGCTTATCGTGTCCATGCTGGCCAAAAAAGAGTTATCCAGCCTACTACCACTTTCCAGCTATTGGTCGATAGCCTTGTAGGATAAAGCACTTCAGGTGTATTTTAAATGCAATGAGGGTTTCTGCTTCGAACATCCTTTCAAACTGTGAGTCAGACTCCACCACCCTCTGGGTGAAAAACATGTCTCCTCGACTCCCCTCCAGTTCTTCAGCCAATTACTTTAAATCTATGCCCCCTGATTATTGACTTCTCTGTGAAAGGAAATAGATCCTTCCTATCCGCTCTATCTTGGCCCTTCATAATTTTATACACCTCAATTAACTCTCCACTCAACCTCCTCTGTTCCAAAGAAAACAATCCCACTTGTCCAATCTTTGCTCATAGCTAAAGTTTTCCAATCTGGCAACATCCTCCCAAATCTCCTCTGTACTCTCTCTAGTGTGATCACATCCTTCCTGTTATGTGGTGACCAGAGATGTAGACAGTGCTCTAGTTGTGGCCGAACTAGTATTTTACATAAGTTCCAGCATAACCTCCCTACTCTTATAATAAAAACAAGAAATGCTGGAACCACTCAGCAGGTCTGGCAGCATCTGTGGAAAGAGAAGCAGAGTTAATGTTTCGGGCCAGTGACCCTTCTTCGGAACTGACAAATATTAGAAATGTCACATATTAAGCAAGTGAGGTGGGGGTGGGGCAAGAGATAACAAAGGAGAAGGTGTAGATTGGACAAGGCCACAGAGCTGACCAAAAGGTCACGGAGCAAAGGCAAACAATATGTTAATGGTGTGTTGAAAGACAAAGCATTAGTACAGATAAAGTGTTAACGGACTGAATATTGAACAGCAGCAAGTGCAAACATGAAAAAAAACAGTGGGTAAGCAAATTGAACAAACTAAGGTGAAATGAAATAAATGCAAAAAAAAGGTTGTAAAAAATGAAAAAAGAAAAAAAGAAAAAACAACTAAAAATGAAAGTAAAATGGGGGGCTGTCATGCTCTGAACTCAATGTTCAGTCCGGCAGGCTGTAGTGTGCCTAATCGGTAAATGAGATGCTGTTCCTCGAGCTTGCGTTGATGTTCACTGGAACACTGCAGCAATCCCAGAACAGAGATGTGAGCATGAGAGCAGGGGGGAGTGTTGAAATGGCAAGCAACTGGAAGCTCAGGGTCCTGCTTGCGGACTGAGCGGAGGTGTTCCGCAAAGCGGTCACCCAGTCTGCGCTTGGTCTCCCCAATGTAGAGGAGACCACATTGTGAGCAGCGAATACAGTATACTACATTGAAAGAAGTACAAGTAAATCGCTGCTTCACCTGAAAGGAGTGTTTGGGGCCTGGGATAGTGAGGAGAGAGAGGAGGTAAATGGGCAGGTATTACACCTCCTGCGATTGTAGGGGAAGGTGCCATGGGACGGGGACGAGGTGGGGGTAATGGAGGAGTGGACCAGGGTGTCGCATAGGGAACGATCCCTTCGGAATGCTGACAGGGGAAGGGAGGGGAAGATGCGTTTGGTAGTGGCATCACGCTGGAGGTGGCGGAAATGGCGGAGGATGATCCTTTGGATATGGAGGCTGATGGCGTGGAAAGTGAGGACAAGGGGAACCCTGTCATGGTTCTGGGAGGGAAGGGAAGGGTTGAGGGGAGAGGTACGGGAAATGGGCCGGACACGGTTGAGGGCCCTGTCAACAACAGTGGGGGGGAATCCTCGGTTGAGGAAAAAGGAGGTCATACCAGAAGCACCGTCATGGAAGGTAGCATCATCAGAGCCACTTACCCGCACTTGATCTCTTCATTGAAAACTGTCGGCGAGACATTGGTCATCTCAATTTCTCTGCCTACCTCACTCACTCTAACCAGTCCCCTTCTGAACTTGAGGCACTCCATTCTCTCAGGTCTGACCCCGACATGGTCATCAAACCTACAGACAAGGGTGGTGCTGTTGTTGTATGGCGTACTGACCTCTACCTTGCAGAAGCTCAATGCCAACTCACAGACACTTCTTCCTACCTCCCTCTGGGCCATGACCCCATCACCGAACATCAAGCCACGGTCCAAAGGACTGTCACTGACCTCATCTCCTCTGGAGATCTTCTCCCTACAGCTTCCAACCTCATAGTCCCGCAACCCCGGACAGCCCGCTTCTACCTCCTTCCCAAAATCCACAAACAGGACTGTCCCGGCAGACCCATTGTGTCAGCCTGCTCCTGCCCCACTGAACTTATTTCTTCCTATCTTGACTCTATCTTTTCTCCGCTGGTCCAGTCTCTTCCCACCTACATCCGTGACTCTTCTGACGCCCTACGTCATTTTGACAATTTCCAGTTTCCTGGTCCCAACTGCCTCCTCTTCACTATGGAGGTCCAATCGCTCTACAGCTCCAACCCCCACCAGGATGGTTTGAGGGCTCTCCGCTTCTTCCTGGAACAGAGGCCCAACCAGGCCCCATCCACCACCACCCTCCTCCGCCTGGCTGAACTTGTTCTCACATTGAACAACTTCTCCTTCAACTCCACGCACTTCCTTCAAGTAAAAGGTGTCGCTATGGATATCCGCATGGGTCCTAGTTATGCCTGTCTTTTTGTGGGATATGTCGAGCATTCTTTGTTCCAGTCCTACTCAGGCCCCTTCCCCCAACTCTTTTTCCAGTACATTGATGACTGTATCGGTGCCGTTTCCTGCTCCCGCCCCGAACTGGAAAACTTTATCAACTTTGCTTCCAATTTCCACCCTTCTCTCACCTTTACATGGTCCATCTCTGACACTTGCCTTCCCTTCCTCGACTTTTCTGTCTCCATCTCTGGGGATAGGATGTCTACTAATATCCATTATAAGCCCACCGACTCCCACAGCTACCTCGAATACACTTCTTCACACCCTACCTCCTGTAAGGACTCCATTCCATTCTCCCAGTTTCTCCGTCTCCGACGCATCTGCTCTGATGATGCTACCTTCCATGACAGTGCCTCTGGTATGACCTCCTTTTCCCTCAACCGAGGATTCCCCCCCACTGTTGTTGACAGGGCCCTCAACCGTGTCCGGCCCATTTCCCGTACCTCTGCCCTCAACCCTTTCCCTCTCTCCCAGAACCATGACAGGGTTTCCCTTGTCCTCACTTTCCACCCCATCAGCCTCCATATCCAAAGGATCATCCTCCGCCATTTCCGCCACCTCCAGCGTGATGCCACTACCAAACGCATCTTCCCCTCCCTTCCCCTGTCAGCATTCCGAAGGGATCGTTCCCTCCGCGACACCCTGGTCCACTCCTCCATTACCCCCACCTCGTCCCCGTCCCATGGCACCTTCCCCTGCAATCGCAGGAGGTGTAATACCTACCCAATTACCTCCTCTCTCCTCACTATCCCAGGCCCCAAACACTCCTTTCAGGTGAAGCAGCGATTTACTTGTACTTCTTTCAATGTAGTATACTGTATTCGCTGCTCACAATGTGGTCTCCTCTACATTGGGGAGACCAAGCGCAGACTGGGTGACCGCTTTGCGGAACATCTCCGCTCAGTCCGCAAGCAGGACCCTGAGCTTCCAGTTGCTTGCCATTTCAACACTCCCCCCTGCTCTCATGCTCACATCTCTGTTCTGGGATTGCTGCAGTGTTCCAGTGAACATCAACGCAAGCTCGAGGAACAGCATCTCATCTACCGATTAGGCACACTGCAGCCTGCCGAACTGAACATTGAGTTCAATAATTTCAGAGCATGACAGCCCCCCATTTTACTTTCATTTTTAGTTGTTTTTTCTTTTTTTCTTTTTTACATTTTTTACAACCTTTTTTTTGCATTTATTTCATTTCACCTTAGTTTGTTCAATTTGCTTACCCACTGTTTTTTTTCATGTTTGCACTTGCTGCTGTTCAATATTCAGTCCGTTAACACTTTATCTGTACTAATGCTTTGTCTTTCAACACACCATTAACATATTGTTTGCCTTTGCTCCATGACCTTTTGGTCAGCTCTGTGGCCTTGTCCAATCTACACCTTCTCCTTTGTTATCTCTTGCCCCACCCCCACCTCACTTGCTTAATATGTGACATTTCTAATATTTGTCAGTTCCGAAGAAGGGTCACTGACCCGAAACGTTAACTCTGCTTCTCTTTCCACAGATGCTGCCAGACCTGCTGAGTGGTTCCAGCATTTCTTGTTTTTATTTCAGATTTCCAGCATCCGCAGTATTTTGCTCCCTACTCTTATATTCTCTGTCTCGGCTAGTGAAGGAAAGTATCCCAAATGCCTACTGAACCACCTTATCTACCTGTCCAGCTACCTTCAGGGATCTTTGGGCATGCACTCCAAGGTCCCTCTGCTTCCGTGCACTCTCAGTATCCTACCATTTATTGTTTTCTTTCTTGCCTCGTTTGCCCTCCCCAAATACATTACCTCAGACTTTTCTAGTAGGAATTCCATTTGCCACTTTTCTGCCCACCTGACCAGTCCATTGATATCTTCCTACAGTCTACAGCTTTCTTCCTCACTATCAACCACGAGCCAATTTTTGTTATCTGCAAACTTTTTAATTATGCCCCCTACATAAAATGTATGCACGCTGCACATGTGTGCATGAGTTGTGCATCGGAGTCTTCAACCATGTCATTAGCGGATAGCCCTGTAACTCAGTCGGCTCCCTTTGGTTTGATGTGGTGGCTCAAATGCAGCTAGCATTACTGACTGCCGGAGAATAAAGGCACCATGACTGTTGCCAGGATACCAGGTATTGACCTGCGTGATTCTCATGTTTATTTCAGCATTGTGGCCAAGAGGATGCTGTGATGGTCAGTGACAGAGGGAAGGTAAGATGTGGGATTGTTGAATGGGGAATTAGGATTGTACTCACTGGTACTGCAGTCAGATTAGCTGATCACGGGTAGCCTGAGCGGAAAGGGATGTGTTGGTTGCCTCTTCCTTTCCTACTACTCCTCAGCTGCTTTCTGTATTTTTTTTTATTCATTCATGGGATGTGGGCGACGCTGGCCAGGCTAGCATTTATTGCCCATCCCTAATTGCCCTTGAGAAGGTGGTGGTGAGCTGCCTTCTTGAACCGCTGCAGTCCATTTGGGGTAGGAAGACCCACAGTGCTGTTAGGAAGGAAGTTCCAGGATTTTGACCCAGTGACAGTGAAGGAACGGCGATATAGTTCCAAGTCAGGATGGTGTGTGACTTGGAGGGGAACTTGCAGGTGGTGGTGTTCCCATGTATTTGCTGCCCTTGTCCTTCTAGTTGGTAGAGGTCACGGGTTTGGAAGGTGCTGTCTAAGGAGCCTTGGTGCATTGCTGCAGCGCATCTTGTAGATGGTACACACTGCTGCCACTGTGCGTCGGTGGTGGAGGGAGTGAATGTTTGTAGATGGGGTGCCAATCAAGCGGGCTGCTTTGTCCTGGATGATGTTGAGCTTCTTGAGTGTTGTTGGAGCTGCACCCATCTAGGCAAGTGGAGAGTATTCCATCACACTCCTGACTTGTGCCTTGTAGATGGTGGACAGGCTTTGGGGAGTCAGGAGGTGAGTTACTCGCCTCAGGATTCCTAGCCTCTGCCTGCTCTTGTAGCCAAAGTATTTATATGGCTACTCCAGTTCAGTTTCTGGTCAATGGTAACCCCTAGGATGTTGATAGTGGGGGATTCAGCGATGGTAATGCTGTTGAATGTCAAGGGGAGATGGTTAGATTCTCTCTTATTGGAGATGGTCATTGCCTGGCACATGTTTGGCGCAAATGTTACTTGCCTATTATCGGACCAGGCCTGGATATTGTCCAGGTCTTGCTGCATTTCTACACGGACTGCTTCAGTATCTGAGGAGTCACGAATGGTGCTGAACATTCCCACTTCTGACCTTATGATTGAAGGAAGGTCATTGATGAAGCAGCTGAAGATGGTTGGCCCTAGGACACTACCCTGAGGAACTCCTGCAGTGATGTCCTGGAGCTCAGATGATTGAGCTCCAACAACCACAACTATCTTCCTTTGCGTTAGGTATGACTCCAGCCAGCGGAGGGTTTTCCCCCTGATTCCCATTGACCTCAGTTTTGCTAGGGCTCCTTGATGTCATACTCGGTCAAATGCTGCCTTGATGTCAAGGGCAGTCACTCTCACCTCACCTCTTGAGTTCAGCTCTTTTGTTCATGTTTGGACCAAGGCTGCAATGAGGTCAGGAGCTGAGTGGCCCTGGCAGAACCCAAACTGAGCGTCACTGAGCAGGTTATTGCTAAGCAAGTGCTGCTTGATGGCACCGTTGATGACACCTTCCATCACTTTACTGATGATAGAGAGTAGGCTGATGGGGCGGTAATTGGCCGGGTTGGGTTTGTTCTGCTTTTTGTGTACAAGACATACCTGGGCAATTTTCCACATTGCAGGGTAGATGCCAGTGTTGTAGCTGTACTGGAACAGCTTGGCTAGAGGCGCGGAAAGTTCTGGACCACAGGTCTTCAGGACTATTGCCGGAATATTGTCAGGGCCCATAGCTTTTGCAATGTCCAGTACCTTCAGTCGTTTCTTGATATCACGTGGAGTGAATCAAATTGGCTGAAGTCTGGCATCTGTGATGCTGGGGACTTCAGGAGGAGGCCAAGATGGATCATCAACTCGGCACTTCTGGCTGAAGATCGTTGCAAATGCTTCAGCCTTATCTTTCACACTGATGTGCTGGGCTCCCCCATCATTGAGGATGGGGATATTTGTGGAGCCACCTCCTCCAGTTAGTTGTTTAATTGTCCACCACCATTCACGGCTGGATGTGGAGGACTGCAGAGCTTAGATCTGATCCGTTGGTTGAGGGATCGCTTATCTCTGTCTATCGCATGCTGCTTACGCAGTTTGGCACACAGATAGTCCTGGGTTGTAGCTTCACCAGGTTGACACCTCATTTTGAGGTATGCCTGGTGCTGCTCCTGGCATGCCCTCCTGCACTCTTCATTGAACCAGGGTTGGTCTCCTGGCTTGATGGTAATGGTAGAGTGGGGGATATGCCGGGCCATGAGGTTACAGATTGTGATTGAGTACAATTCTGCTGCTGCTGATGGCCCACAGCGCCTCATGGATGCCCAGTTTTGCATTGCTAGATCTTTTCGAAATCTATCCCATTTAGCATGGTGATAGTGCCACACAACACGATGGATGGTATCCTCAATGTGAAGGTGGGACTTCGTCTCCACAAGGACTGTGCGATGGTCACTCCTACCAATACAGTCATGGACAGAAGCATCTGCAGCAGGCAGATTGGTGAGGACGAGGTCAAGTATGCTTTTCCCTCGTGCTGGTTCCCCCACCACCTGCCGCAGACCCAGTCTCGCAGCTATGTCCTTTAGGACTCGGTCAGCTCGGTCAGTAGTGGTGCTACCGAGCAACTCTTGGTGATGGACATTGAAGTCCCCCACCCAGAGTACATTTTGTGCCCTTGCCACCCTCAGTGCTTCCTCCAAGTGGTGTTCAACATGGTGGAGTACTTAGTCATCAGCTGACGGAGGGCAGTGGTGGTAATCAGTAGGAGGTTACCTTGCCCATATTTGACCTGATGCCATGAGACTTCATGGGGTCCGGAGTCGATGTTGAGGACTCCCAGGGCAACTCCCTCCCTACTGTATACCATTGTGCCACCACCTCTGCTGGGTCTGTCCTGCCGGTGGGACAGGACATACCCAGGGATAGTGATGGCAGTGTCTGGGACATTGTCTGTAAGGTATGATTCCGTGTATACTTGATAATACGGGCTATGCCCTCACAATGGCAAGGTTGTGCAGGATACAGCAGACCATGACGAATTGTGACATGCACGCTACTGCAAGATTCCTCCACAGCTGTCCAGGCAGCAGAAGCATTGCTTGAGCACCCCAATGGTCTGCTCGATGATAGTTCAGGTGGCAGCATGGTTCTCATTGTGTGCATGCTGCCCAGATGTGGTTGAATTGTGCCATGGGCCAAGTGGTCAGCAGTCAGCCCATATCACCCAGCAGCCACCCTCTGGTTTGACGTGGTGGCTCAAATTCTGATGGTATAGTGAACTGGCACAGAATAAAGTCATCATGACTGCTGCCAGGATACCAGGCTTTCATTTGCATGATGAGCTGAGTATGGTCACACTCCAACTCCACAGTCAGGGAGTCAAACCCGTTGCTGCTAGTATACATCTCTGCATTTAGACCTAGCACCCACAAAGCCACGGGTGTGCAGTCAATGGCACCCTGCACCATGGGGAAGCCTGCTATCCTGATAAAACCGCATGCATGCTCAGCCTACTTCTCTCTGGCCAAACAGAATTACTATGTACTCCCCTATCCTGGCATGAGGAGCATCAGTGGCCTCCCTTATACAGCAGTGGATGACAAACTGGGAAATGTTAAACATGTTGTCTGCTCCAGCCTGAAAGGATCCCGACAGGAAGAAATTCATCGCCACAGTCACCTTCCACTGGCAGTGCTGTCTTCGCCCTCCTGTTGGGATGCAGGTCTGCCCATAAGAGGTGGCAGATTTCATTAACCACTTTATTCATAAAACGTAAATGCTGCACACTTGTTCCTCTCTGAGGTTGAGGTAAGAGAAATGTTCCCTGAAGGCTGTGGTTGGATAAGGCCTCCTGCTGAGAGCTCTTCTCCCCAAGCTGATGAGGAAGAACCCATGACTGAGAACAAGTGGTCTGAGCAAAACGTTTCACATGCACCACTACTCTCTGGCACCTTACCAAGTTTAAGTAGTAATAGAAAACTCACAGCATTTCGACAAACTTCAGCAGCAGCCAGTAGAAATCAATCAGCAACTAACCTGAAAGTAATTGATGATCCCTTTAAATAGCACTAGTAGAGGGGGTCCTTCCTGTTACTGAATGCTTGTTCAGCTGTCGTGTTTAAGAGAGGGCATTAGCTGGAATGTCAAGGTTGAAAATGGCACCACTGCCATCAAATCAGCATTACACGCTGACAACTGTCACGATCTGCCTACTCTACAAACTTCCAGCGCTGCTCCTAACACTCGCGATAATGGTCTCACCAAAATGGTGTCTGGCGCAGGCCACACCAGAAGTGTGCGTGCATGATGGGAACACCATTTTGCAACCAATATCGCACCTGTAGCACTGAAAATACAGGTCCTAGTGAGTTGGTACAAGGGACCAAGAATTTCTGTTGAATATGCTTAGTCATAATATTTATCTGTAATCATGGTTGACCTTTTTGTTAGTTGCATTTTTCTTCTTTACTCTTCACAAAGTATGTCTTCAGGTTGTCAGCATTACCACTTGTTGCTATACTTGTTTTTTAATTGGAAGGATAGTACAATTAGGATGAGGGCTTCTCTGCATCTGCTTTCTCTATGTCATGATGGTAAGTTGCTGCAAGATGGACAACTTTTTTTTCACCGTGTGGAATTGACCAAAATTGGTGAAATTTGAAAAGTTAGTTGAATCGTGAATGCTTGCTACATTGGCACACAAACTTTTCCTGGAGTTTTAAGGAAATTGACTTGTATTATTCCATATTAATAAATTATTGAGTATGAAGTTGAAATGTAACAATACTCTTCCTCTTACTTGGAGTTTCTGTAGATTGTAGGCTACCAGCATCTTGTGAAGTTGTCTCACCACTTATCACTGACGAATTTGGATGCTCTGTTGTAACAGCTGTCGTCTTTCCACTGCTCATTGTTCCTAAAGCATAACATTCATAGGACAGTTTTCTATTATCCATTAATAAAAGATTAATGACCAGCTTCAGTGCTACTACACTAATCATTTTCAAAGCTGAGGATGGTCAGAACCATATTGCCAGGTACCAACAGCCAGTGAAGTGCTTTTGGTTGTCAGTTTTGTACTGGACAATTGTTCAACATTGGGAGGAGGGGCACTGAAAACAATGGGGGGACCTGGGGTAGGAGGAACACAGGGGCAAATGGGCAAGGAGACAGTCAAGGATGCCGCTGGGGGCAAAAGGCACAGGTGATATTTTTTCTTTTAAATGTTGATGGTGGCTTCCCTGATCAAGTGCTGCAACCATAATATGGGGTGGCTGCCTAATTTGCATTGAAGTCAGGGGCCTGATAAGTCCATCCTGTACACAGGCCGTCATCCCCTTGTTCACTCACAGCCATTTCAGGTTCTGCTAAATGCCTAGGACGTATTGTAGCCTGTCAGCATCTAAAAGATAAATGGATGGACAGTTCATCAGAAGAAACAAAATATGAAACTGTCCATCCAAAACCTGAACCCATCCTTTCTCTTTCAGATGATGATAGAACTGCAATGTTTTTCCAGCATTTTTGTTTCTTACTGAAATACTCAACAAAGCTGTTCCAATGTCAATCACAATGTATTCTTTATAGTCTATTGGAAAATATGGAATTTATTGTGACATTTTATTTCCTCTTAGAGATCATATTTTCATAAAAACAATTCTCAGGTTTAAGGTAGTTCAATCATAGGGTGTACATTCAGAATCATAAGGGAAGTTAGGAAGGAAATAGTGAAGGCTCTGACAATAATTTTCCAACATTCACTGGAAAGGAAATTATGCCAGTACTAAGGATGGAAAGTGTGACTCCCATCTAAAAAAAAAAGACAGAGATAAGTCAGGAAAACATAGAACAATTAGTTTTACCTCAGTTTTTTGCTAAATTTTTAGAGTGAATAATGTAACATCATTACGAAGCACTTGTGGAATCATGAATTAAGTCAAGTGACTTTCTAAATGGCAGGTCATGCTGAATCAACCTTATAGAAATATTTGAAATAATAACAAAGGATATATAAAGGAATTGCAATGGTGAAGTTTACATAGATTTTCAACATACCTTTGAAAAGATACCATACAAGAGACTTTTGTATATGGAATTAAGGGGAGTGTAGCCATATGTGCACAGACTGTTGGAGAGGAGAAGGCAATGGATAGAGGTAAGAGAAAGTTTCTTGTATTGGAAGTCTGGAAAGCTGTAACTAGTGGTATTTCATAATTGTCTTTGTCAGAGCTGCTGTACATAAATAAATGATCTCAACTCAGGAATTGAGTGAACAATATAGAAATTATTTGATGAGACCATATTAGGACACAGATAAGGCAAATTGTGATGAAGATTGTGGAAAAACTGCAGGAAGAAACATTGAAACATAGAAAATAGGAGCAGGAGTAGGCCATTCAGCCCTTCGAGACTGCTCCGCCATTCATTATGATCATGGTTGATCATCCAACTCAGTAACCTGTTCCCGCTTTCCCCCCATATCCTTTGATCCCTTTCGCCCCAAGAGCTATATCTAACTCCTTCTTGAAAACATACAATGTTTTGGCCTCAACTGCTTTCTGTGGTAGTGAATTCCACAGGCTCACCACTCTCTGGGTGAAGAAATTTCTCCTCATCTCAGTCCTGAAAGGTTTACCCCATATCCTTAGACTATGACCCCTGGTTCTGGACTCCCCCACCATCGGGAACATCCTTCCTGCATCTACCCTGTCAAATCCTGTTAGAATTTTATAGGAAGACATAGGTAAGTGAGGAGGATCGGCAGAGAAGTGGCAGATGCAGTTCAATGTGCAGAGATCTTGGAAGCAAGAATATATGCAAGAAGTAAACCTTAAATTAAAAGATTTTAAATGCAGTAGAAGAGTAGAGTGACCTTGGTATACAGAATACCGATTATCAAAGGTGTCAGTACGCATAGATAATTCAATACAAAAGAAATGGGAAAGTTTAACTTTGTACTAAGAGGCAAAAAACACAATAGTGCAGACATAGTATTGAATCTGCAAGAAATTTTAGCTAGACAACAGCTGGATTGCATTGTATACAATCTTGGGTACTCTATTATTTGAAGGATCAAAAAGCAAGGCAATTCTGCAATTTATGTTCACAAGGAATTTACCAAGAATGAGTGTTTATATTAGAATATTTAATGCTAGATTACTTCTATTTGTTTGGGATATAGTAATGAGAGGACAGACATTGAAAAGTATTGTAAAAAGAATTAAGAGTGATGTAGAAAACCTATTACAATTTGGAACTCTGCCACAAAGCTGCTACACTTTTTAATGATGCTGTGGTGGTTAAAATCATTGTCAATCAATTTCTTAAGAAGAATTAGGGATTATGACTTTGTCATTTATTAACCTCAATGTGTTTGATTGTCTAGTACAAACAATACAATGTAACAAGTACCTGTTAATGTTGTTGGATTCGTCTGGGAAGTTGTCAGAAAATTTGCAGAGTTATTTGTGACATTACCTGAAACAAGAAATGAAGAGAAATGTTATAAGATATTTTAACAAATTTAATCAAAGCTGAGCTGAGTTTCTTTCAACACTTCATTTTAAATTTAGGTTAATTTTACAATTTGAATATTCTCTGTACTTACAGACTTAACAGATTTAACAAAACTACCAATAAACACTATTACAAAAGCAAAATACTGTGAATGCTGAAAATCTGAAATAAAAACAGAAAATGCTGGAAATACTCAGCAGATCTGGCAGCATCTGTGGAGAGAGAAACTGAGTTAAGGTCTGTGATGATGACCTCCTATGTATTTGCAGCATTTTCTGTTTTTATTACTGCCAATAAACTCATTAAAATAAATTAAAAGTGCTCTTTATACAAAAAATAATTGAATCGAAATATCTGGATAATAATTAGTTCAAATAAACTCTATGTACTCAGAGATTTTGATGAAAGCCTAGGAAAATAGGAAGATAGCAACCTTAGGGGAGGATGTTTAGAAATAGCTTTGTTCTGCAAAGAGTCCTTGGAAATCGCAGTATCACCAGCCAGTATTATCAACCTCATTCTCTATGTTCAGTATCCCTGTTTCCAAGGATGGATATGATTTAATCAAAGGTCTTGCATCTTTTAAGAAGCTCTGATGAGCAAAGGTTAATAGGCAGTGCCCCTGGAGGTTCTGGTTCTGGTCCTGGCATTAATGTCTTTGGTCTGAATGTTGTGTATTTGAACTACAAAGGATATTGGGTGTAATAAAAACAGAAAGTGCTGGAAAAACTCAGCAGGTCTTGCAGCATCTGTGGAGAGAGAAGCAGAGTTAACATTTTAGGTCAGTGAAGTCAGGTCAGTTCTGCAGAAGGGTCAGTGACCTGAAACGTTAACTCTGCTTCTCTCTCCACAGCTGCTGCCAGAGCTGCTAAGTTTTTCCAGCACTTACTGTTTTTATTTTGGATTTCCAGCATCTGCAGTATTTTGATTTTATTTAAGGATATTGGGTGATTCAGACCTAAGGCATGGGGGTTAGGCCTCGTTGAAAAAAAACTCACACTTCGATGATTAATTGTTAAACATTTAACTGTTTGGTGTTTCAATTTGTATCTGTTTATTAGTAATAAATGCAGAAACCTTAACGGAATCAGTGACATGTATTTAACTTTAGTTATTTATATCGCCACTGTGCTATCTTTTTTCATTCATTATTCTACATTACTTGTACCATTATATTTGTGTTGGCTTGAAGTCCAATCCCAGTAATCTCCACATAAGAGAGATTTAAGGAGTTAAAGTCCACATATGACACCCAAGAGACAATGAAAAGAATGCACTATGCAAAAACAATGGGGGTAATTTTGACTTAGTGCAATAATGTAAAGTAGGTGTTATATGACCAGTGAGAAAGGGGTCTAGGGTTCCCTTCAGCCTTCACCTGGTCTTACCGGAACAGGGTTTAATTTGTAACACACCGTTTTTTTAAGTTCCCCCTTAGTGAATCCTTGTTCACTAACTTCCAATTATAAGGCAAAGAAACTAGTCAAACAGGTTTTCTTTGGTTTAAGGAAAAAAGGTTGAACTTTATTAAACTTAAACTCTAATTCGGTTAACGCCTAGGGATACGCTAGCATTCATACATGATACACACATGCAGATCGAGACAGAAAAGAGCAGAAGAAATAAAGTGGAAAACTTTGAGGCAATATCTGAAGATAATTTGGTTACTGTTCTTCGAGGTCGCTGTAAAGTCCTTGATTGTAGGTCGGTCTTGCTTTTCGTTGGGGCCCAGTATTCTTCTTAAACCTTGTTCGATGTAGGAGACTTTTCTGTCTTGAAGTTCATGTGTCTTCAGTGGGTTCAGAGGCTTGTGAAAAATAGATGGGAGCAGACAGGAGATGTCTTCTCAATCCAGGAGCAAACAGTCTTTCTGAGTTCAAAAAAACTGTCTGTGCACAATTCAAAAACTCCCCAGTTGGCCAGCAGGTTAGTCACATGACCAACTGGTTTACCCACTTCAGTGTTTGTGAATTTTCTTGTCCTAGCAAACCCTGGAATGTCTCTTCTTACATGCAATACCTGGTGATCAAAGTCCCTTTTAGGGTAAGTGGATAAGGGAAGTAATCTCTCTTGTCTCCATTGTTATGCAAATGTCCTCCATCCAAGTGTCTGGCAGCCCTTGTAACAGGCCTTCTCTTCTTCCCAGCAACAATTTGAAATTTAATGTCCATATAGCGAAATTTATGTGCCTCATTCTTGGCAGGCGGGGGCCCAGCATGACATAGGCAATAGCAAATCAGCATCCCAATTTATATGTCTTCCAATTCTTATTTCCACTGAAGTCAGGAGAGATGTGAAATGGGCTGCAATTTGCCATAACCCATTTTATACTATCACACAAATTATCCCTAGATGTGTGAAGATCAATAATTAATAAATAGAAATCAATTCAGAGAAACTGAGAACAGGAATAAAAGGTATGGAATTTTTCAACAAATCAAAAATGTAATACCCTTGTTTCAGCTGACCTAAGATAGATACTTGTGGCATTACAGATATCAGCAGTTCTACACCCTCACCAAGGTTCCTATGTTCCTAATCTAACACATTGGTAATGCTATTATCACATAACAGCTACCACCTTGAGACTGGTACCTGCTAACAGTAATGCAGAGCCAACAGACCTCAATCACATGACTGGCATGGCACTGTTCTTTGGGCAGGCAAATTGCAGTTCAACAGAGTCCAATGGCGGTTAAATTTTAATCTTAGTGAGGAGTCAATATCATTGTTGGATCTATGCTAACATTAAAAATGGCTGAAGGTCAAATTTAAAAATGTCCTAGATGATGAAAAGTTGTAGCAATATAGTAGCTGATGCAAAGCCAAAGCAGTGCAAAACTATCTTAAGAAGGAAACCACTTAATGGGAGGAGTTTTAATCAAAACATGTGAGTGAGCCTTGGTTCAGAAGGCTTGTTAAAATCAGCAAAGGTGCCAACACATCCGAAAGCTCGACCTCTGGGTTTAACTCGGGCGCAGTTTTGATGTGTGTGCATCACCTCCGCTGCAGAGGTGCATTACTGCTTATAATATTTTAAATGAGCCACTTTTGATAAGATTTTGACCAGCATCTAGATTTAACTTCACATGAAGGGGTTTCCCGAGCTTCCTGAAACTTGCCATTAAAACGAAAGTGCAAAGACTGAATGGCAATTCATAAGGCTCATTAAAAGTCAGGCAAATGGACATCAATAAATACTCAGTGTTCAAAGTTGCTTTTTTACCTCCCACTCAGAAAGGGTTTTGTTAAGAGGCTAATTTATGCACATTGGAAGTATTGAGACATGAGATTGGAAGTGGTTGGTGCCATGGATTTAAGGTAAGGGGCAGGAGGTTTAGTGGGGATTTGAGGAAATCTTTTTCACCCAGAGGATGGTTGAAATCTGGAACACACTACCTAAAGGGGTGGTAGAGGCAGGAACCCTCACAACATTTAAGACGTATTTAGATGAGCACTTGAAATGCAATAGCATACAAATTTATGGGCCAAGTGCTGGAAAATGGGATTAGAATAGATTGGTGCTTGATGGCTGACACAGACACGATGGGCCGAAGGGACTGTTTCTGTGCTGTATAACTCTATGACTCTATGACATGGCTGCCTTAGATTGGACCTCAGACTAGGAGCAAGTTGACCATTATCAGCAGCAACAGCCTGTTGTGGAGAGACTTACAGGTGGTCAGCAGAGAGTCAAGCAGCAGCAGAGAGGGTAGCAACAATGGGGTCAAACTCACAGGGAGCACTACCCGCGTAACAGGTTGTACAGGCAGAGGCTCCATTTCCATGGCCTCTCGGAGGTTTCCAGAGGCTGAGATTGTTGCATCAGGTGGTGGCAAACATTTGCTACCTTTTAGAAGAAGACCTACTCCCTGCTGGGCTAGATGGCCACATATTGCCAGCAGCTGTGAAAGTGATAACTGCTCTCAACTTTTTTGCCTCCAGATCTTTCCAGGGCGGTGCCAGAGACATATCCAGGATCTCCAAGCTGGCTGAACATAAATACATAAGGCATGTCACTGATGGGTTGTTAGCCAGGGACAGCAATTGTGTTAAGAACATAAGAAATAGGAGCAGGAGTAGACCATTCAGCCCTTTAAGCCCTCTCTGCCATTCAATGAGATCATGGCTAATCATCTACTTCAGCACCATTCACCTGCACTATCCCCATATCCCTTGATGTTTTTATTATGTAGACATCTATCGATCTCTGACTTGAATATACTCAATGGCTGAACCTCCACAGCCCTCTGGGGAAGAGAATTCCAAAGATTCACCACCCTCTGAGTGAAGAAATTCTTCCTCATCTCTGTCCAAAATGGCCTGCCTGTTATTCTAAGACTGTGCCCCCTGGTTCTAGACTCTCCAGCCAGAGGAAACATCCTTCCTGCATCTACCCTATCAGTCCTGTAAGAATTTTGTATGTTTGAATGAGATCACCTCTCATTCTTCTAAACTCCAGGACATCCAAGTCCCTTTGAATTTCAACACATCCCAGCCTCTCACCATTTAAGAAACTTTGTCTTTGATGATGCAAGTCAAAATGAGCAGGCGCTTGTGTTGGGGCTCTGTTTGGCTTCTCACAGGGGCAGGGCATCATGAACTGCACACGAGTCACAACCCCAGATCAACCAGAGGCCTGGACTAATACTCTGGAGACACAAGTTCAAATCCCGCCATGATAACTGTCGAGTTTTAATTCAAGAAATTTGAAATAAAAAGCTCATACACATAATGGTGACCATGGAACTACTGGATCGTTGTAAAAAAATCTGATTCAGTAATATCCTTTTGAAAAAATCTGCCACCCTTGTCCAGTTTGGCTGACATGTGACTCCAGACCCACAGCAACATGGTTGACTCTCAAGTGCCCTCTTAAATGGCCTAGCAAACTACTCAGTTGTGTAAAGTTGCTACGAAAAAGTCGAATAAGAATAAAACTGGACCCCAGCATCAACCTAGGCACCAGAAACAACAAAGGCGCACCCAGTCCAGTCGACCTTACAAAGTCTTCCTCACTAATATCTGGGGACTTGTGCTAAAATTGGGAGCCTAGTCAAGCAACAGCCTCACATAGTCATACCAATATCCTAGACAGTTCCATCACTATCCCTTGATATGTCATGTCCCACTCATCAGAGGTGGCAGCACAGTCTTATATAGTCAGAAGGGAGAGGCCCTGGGAACCTCAACATTGACTCCAGACCCCATGAAGTCTCATGGCATCAGGTCAAACATAGTCAAACCTCAGTTGATGAATGAGTACTTCTCCATGTTGAGCACCACTTGGAGAAGCAATGAGGTTAGCAAGGGAATAGAATGTAATGTGAGTGAGGGACTTCAATGCCCATTACCTTGATTGTCTCGGTAGCACCACTACTGACCGAACTGGCCCAGGTCCTGAAGGACATATCTGCCAGACTGGGCCTGTGGTAGATGATGAGAGGACCAACAAGTGGGAAAAAGCTACTTGACCTCGACCTCGCCCTCACTAAGTACCTGTTGCAGATGTATCTTTCTATGACAGTATTGGTAGGAGTGACCACCGGACAATCCTTATGGAAACAAAGTCCCATCTTCATACTGAGGACACTCTCCATCCTGGTGTGTGGCATTACCGCTGTGCTAAATGGGAAAGATTCAGAACAGATATCGCAGCTCAAAACTGGATATGCATAAGGCACTGTGGGTCATCGTCAGCAGCAGAATTGTATTCAGCCACAACCTGTAACCTCATGGCCTGACATATCCCTCACTCTATCATTGCCATAAAGCCAGGGGACAAACCCTGGTTCAATGAGAAGTGTAGGAGAGCTTGTCAGGAGCAGCATCAGGCATACCTAAAAATGAGTTGCCAACCCGGTCAAACTGCCACACAGGACTACCTGCACGTTAAACAGTGGAAGAAAAATAATTAAATGGCCTCCATAACCAACATATCAGATCAAAGCTCTGCAATTCTGTCACATACAGTCATGAGTGGTGGTGGACAATTAAACAACTAACTAGAGGACGAAGCTCCAAAAACACTGCCACCCTCAGTGATGGCAGAGTCCAGTATGTTAGTGTAAAAGACAAGGTTGAAACATTTGCAACCATCTTCAGACAAAAATGCCAAGCCAATGAACTGTCTTGGCCTTCTCCTGAGATCCCCACCATCAACTATGCAGGTTTTTAGCCAACTCAATACACTCCTGGTGACATCAAGAAACATGAGCAAATTGGATAAAGCAAAGGCTACGAACCCTGACAATATCCTGGCTCTAGAGATGAAAACTTGTGTTCCAGACCTAGCCATGCCCCTAACCAAGTTGTTCCAGTACAGCTACAACACTGGCATCTACCCAACAATGTGGAAAATTGCCTAGATATATCCTATCCACAAAAAGCAGGACAATCCCATCAGTCTACTCTCAATCATCAGGTAGGTGTGGTCGACAATGTTATTTAGGTGCAGTTACTCAGCAATAACTTGCTCACCAATGGCAGTTTGGGTTTCGCCAGGATGACTCAGCTCCAAACTTCATTACAGCTTTGGTCCAAGCATGGACTAAAGAACTGAATTCCAGAGGTGATGTGAGAATGATGCCCTTTGAGATCAAGGCAGCATTTGACCAAGTGTGTACCTACATCACATGAACAGCTGTGATTCAAGAAGATGGCTCACCACCACCTTCTCAAAGGCAATTAGGAATGGGCAATAATGCTGCCCTTGTCAGAAACATCCACGTCCCATGAAAGAATGAGGAACCCAGGAGTACTTTGTAAACCACAAGGGGTCCCATTCCACAAGTGGGATTTTGATCCAGCAACAATAAAATGAAAGGCAAAATATATCAAAGTCGAGATGGAATGTGACTTAATGGGGAACTTGTAGGTGTTGGTGTCCCAGGCACTTGCTGCCCTTGTTTTTCTAGGGAAGATAGACGTCACGGGTTTGGAAGGTGCTGTCGAAGAAGCCTTGTCGAGTTGCTGCAGTGCATCTTGTAGATGGTATATACTGCAGCCGCTGTGCACCAGCAGTGGAGGGCGTGAATGCTTAAGGTGGTGGATGGGTGTGAATCAGGCTAACAGCCTTGCCCGAGATGGTGTCAAGCTTCTTCAGTGTTGTTGCAGCTGCACCAACTAAACAAGGTTTCTTTGAAAAACTGTAAAGGAAAAATTAGTGAATTTTAAGGAGGAGATGTTTCAGGTACAGGCTGAGTATATTACAAGGGTGAAAGGTAAGGGAACCAAAGCCAGGGCTCCTTGGTTGAGAGAGATAGAGAATATGTTGAAACCAAAAAATAGGGTGTTACAATACATGTTAGGTGAATTCTTCAAGCAAAAATCAGGCCAAATACAATAAGTTGAGAGGGAAAGTGAAATGGAAATTAAAACTGGCAAAGAGAGAATATGAGGCTAGAATGGCAGTAAAAGGGAACCCAAAAATCTTACACTGGTATGGAAATAGTAAGTGGGTAGTAAGAGGCAGGGTGGGTCAGATTAGGGATAAACAGGGTGATATATGCTTAGAGGTGCAGGGCAAGGCTATAATACTTATTGAGTACTCAATGTTTAATAAGGAAGAGGATACTGACAAAATATTGGTAGAAGTGGAGATAGTAGAGGTAATGGATGGGATAAAAATTGATAGACAGGATGTATTGGAAAGGCTGGCTATGTTTAGAGTGGATAAGTCACCTGGTCCAGATGGCTTGCATCTCAGTTGCTAATGGAAGTGGGAGTAGAGATAACGGCAGGGCTTTCCATAATCTTCCAATCTTCCCTGGATATGTGGGTGTGCTAGAGGATTGGAGAGTAGCAAATATGATACCCTTATTCAAGAACGGGTGTAAGGACATTCTGAATAATTACAGACTGGTCTGTTTAACATCAGTGATGGGTAAGGTTTTAGAAACTACAATCAGGGAAAAAAATTAGCTGGCACTTGGAGAGGTTTGAGTTAATTAATGAGAGCCAGCATAGATTTGTAAAAGGCGGATCATGCTTGACTAATCTAATTGAATTTTTTGATAAAGTAACAGAGAAGGTTGATGAAGGGAATGCAATGGTTGCTTTCTATATGGATTTTAAGAAGGTATTTGACAAAATATCACATAAAAGGCTGGTTAACAAAATTGAGTCTCATGGAATAGGAGGGTCAGTGTCAGCTTGGATAAAAAATTGGCTTCAGAACAGAAAACAGTGAGTCGTGGTAAATGATTGTTTTTCGGACTGGAGGATGGTAGACAGTGGGGTTCCCCAATTATAAGTGCTAGGACCAAACTTGGAGGTGTGGCAAAATGTGAGATGATACCAATCGATTCAACAGAACAGGCTAGCAGAATGGGCAGACAAGTGACAGATGGAATTTAATGCAGAGAAGTGTGAGGTGATGCATTTTGGCAGAAGGGACAGGGAGAGACAATATAGAACTTAATGACACTGTTCTAAAGAGTGTGCAGGGCCAGAGAGACCTGGTGGTTCATGTGTATAGGTCTTTGAAGGTGACAGGACATATTGAGAGAGTAATTAGCAAAGTAAATGGGATCTTGGACTTCAAAATTAAAGGTATTGAGTACAAAAGCAGGGAAGTTATGCTGAACCTTTATAAAGCTCTGTTTAGGCCATCCAGTTTTCATTACCACATTTTA
The DNA here is from genome assembly GCF_036365525.1 of Heterodontus francisci. Lineage (NCBI taxonomy): Eukaryota > Metazoa > Chordata > Chondrichthyes > Heterodontiformes > Heterodontidae > Heterodontus > Heterodontus francisci. The sequence continues at coordinate 63,811,680 of NC_090382.1, forward strand.
GGAAGGATGTGAGTGTTCTTGAGAGGGTACAGATGAGAGTTACCAGAATAGTTCCAGGATGAGGGATTTTAGCTACAAGGCTAGTTTGGAGAATCTGTGGTTGTTCTTCTTGGAGCAAAGGAAAGAAATTTGATAGAGGTGTACAAGTTTATGAGAGGTTTAGATAAGGTAGACAAAGAAAAGCTGTTCCCATTAGCTGATCGTACAAGGACTAGGGGATTAAGCAATGAGATATACTCTGTAACATTATCAGAGGTGAGGCAGGAGTCTTTTAAAGTTATTTTCACAATGGTTTTGCCAGAAAATACTAAAGAAAAGTAATATTTATTGCTTAATTTTTTAATATAGAGAAGTTGAACTTGTGTATATCATTGTTTTTTTTTTATTCTTTCATGGGCTGTGGGCATGCCAGCAAGGCCTGCGTTTGTTGCCCATCCTGAATTGCCCTTGACAACTGAATGGCTTGCTAGACCATTTCAGAGGGCAGTTAAGAGTCAATCACATTGCTGTACATCTGGAGTCACATGTAGGCCAGACCAGCTAAGGACGGCAGATTTCCTTCCCTAAAGGACATTAGTGAACTAGATGGATTTTTAATGACAATCGATAGTTTCATGGCACCGTTACTGAGACTAGCTTTCAATTCCAGATTTTTATTAATGAATTGAATTTGATCTGGGGTTCCCTTTGATCTTTGTGACACTTTTACTTGAATCATTTCACTGACAAGTACACCAGATAAAATCTGTTGATATATTTTTATTGTTGGACTGTACATCTGATGTTTTTCTAAACTATTTTAAATTTCTCACAATATCACCCATAGATTTTTATACAGCACAGGAGGAGGCTATTTATGTGTGTGTTGGTTCTTTCCCAGAGCAATCCAAAAGTAACTTGACTGCCCTGCCCGAACACATACACATTTATGGTGTTAAACTTTGTTTGATAATCCTCCTGTTAAATGCCTTGGGATATGTTACTAAATTGAAAGTGCTGTATTAGAAACAATTTCTGTTATTTGCTATTTTCAAATCTGCTATTTGATCAACTGATGGGGCAGTCAAGAAGATAATGGATAGGTGCAGTAGTGATGGTAAGATATTGTTTAAACTATGTTAGAATTTGGAAGGCAATTGAAAAATGTATTGAACATTTGAGGGATTCTGCAGACAGGTTTGGGTAGAGTCCCAAGACATGGCTGAGGTTTTAAATGTATTTTGTGTTGCTCTTGCGGGGAGAGGATGATTCTGAGCTGCCTCTATTGCAGCAGAGGATTGAACACAACATGGATGCCGAACTAGTCCTTAATAGAATTGTAGCCCTTGAAGCAGATCAGGCTGCTGGCTCTAATAATATTCATCCTAAGATGAGCAAAGAAATCAGTGCTGTGTTATATGTGTCATTGGCTTAAATATTTAATTGCTTAAGAAGTCTGGGATTATTCTCAGGCACTGAAGAGAGGGCCATGTGGTGCCTACATTTAAAAAAGGAATTAGATCAGAAGCAGGAAATTATATCCTGTTTAACATGAGTTATAGGCAAGGTGCCAGAGAGGATTATTTGTGATGTATTACATGAATATCTTGAAGGAACTAGTGTTATTAAAGATTCTCAGCATGGATTCTGGAAAAGGAGATAGAATAGGGAGGGCAGGACATGGAAGGCTAGCAGCAGAAATCATAACACTGGTGGATGAGGGGATATTGTGGGGGTGGTGGATGATTTTCCTGTTTTTCAGCTTAAATGAAGCATGAGGCAGTAAGTGAGCCTCGTAAAAATACCCCTAAATTGGGGTCCTACACTGTATATAGGACCGTGGTGAAATTTTGGTCTTCCACCTAGGTGAAGTGCATGACTGTTGAATGGGGAAAACATTGGTGCTTAAAGAGGCTGCTGCAGGCTGCTTTGAATCCCCATCACCACCCCCACCAATCACACGTACCACCCTCACTTCACCCAAAACCAAATAAAAAGTTGTGCCTTCATTTTTGGGAGCCAGGAGGAGCATGAGTGCTTCTCTTAGCTCCATAAAAATCCTCTCACACGGCCCTCCATGTCCTGACTTGCCAGTATTATCTCCTCCCTTTAATGATTCCCTTCCAGCTTGGCTCCACAGCAGATCTGTCATATTCTACCCCACCACCCCCTGCCCCCCTGCCCCCCCACCACACCACCAGCACCCCTCCACCTCTCCCCTCCTCCAGATGCATGAGCTTCCTGATAATGTTTGTTCCGTGCCAGTAGCTCAACTATATTATTGTAGTGAGGCCCCATCCAGAACACGGTTCAGCCTGTCATTGGTGCTATCAGGTGAGTAACACCACCCATTGTGCTCCCAAAATAAAAATTAGTCCAATGTATCTGAACTTTCAAAAAGCCTTCAGTAAGGCACCACATTGAAGGTGACTAAGCTGCGTAGCAAGTCTTCATCTTGTGGGATTGATGGGCAGTCATTAGGCTGGAGTAAGAATCAGTTGCATTTGAGCAGTCAGAGAACAGTTATGGTTGTGACTGCACTTGAGGTTCAGTCACCAGTGGAGTCATGCAAAGATTGATGTTAGAACCATTGATTTTCTCGATATTTATTAAGACTCAAGATGATAACATTGGGAAAAAATCCACTCATCTGCAGATGACACCAAGATATGGCTGAGTAAAAGGACCTTAATCAAAGCAATAAGATGAAGGTAGATCTGTGTATAATGGGGTAATGTGCCCCTGCTTTGCAGATGTTTTTTTAATGTGGACAAATGTCGTGTTATGTTATTGGTACCAGGCAACTGAGTGCATGTATACACACGTTTGTGAGCTCAAGGCAACTGAACGGGCAAAGAACCTGAGCGGGGTGCAGTTCATGAATCCATGACTATTGTTGTGAGGCTGTTGTGAAGGCAAATCAGATGTTAGGATACATGCCGAAGACAATTAAATTTAAGGCCAAAAGTATGATCTTTATACAAGATAAAAGCAAAATACTGCGGATGCTGGAAATCTGAAATAAAAACAAGAAATGCTGGAATCACTCAGCAGGTCTGGCAGCATCTGTGAAAAGAGAAGCAGAGTTAACGTTTCGGGTCAATGACCCTTCTTCGGAACTGACAAATATTAGAAAAGTCACAGGTTATAAGCAAGTGAGGTGGGGGTGGGGCAAGAGATAACAAAGGAGAAGGTGCAGATTGGACCAGGCCACATAGCTGACCAAAAGGTCACGGAGCAAAGGCAAACAATATGTTAATGGTGTGTTGAAAGACAAAGCATTAGTACAGATTAGGTGTTAATATACTGAATATTGAACAGCAGCAAGTGCAAACCTGAAAAAAAACAGTGAGTAAGCAAACTGAACAAACTAAGATGAAATGAAATAAATGCAAAAAAATTGTAAAAAATGTAAAAAAGAATGTAAAAAAAAGGAAGAAAAAATAATTAAAAATGAAAGTAAAATGGGGGGCTGTCATGCTCTGAAATTATTGAACTCAATGTTCAGTCCGGCAGGCTGTAGTGTGCCTAATCGGTAGATGAGATGCTGTTCCTCGATCTTGCGTTGATGTTCACTGGAACACTGCAGCAATCCCAGGACAGAGATGTGAGCATGAGAGCAGGGGGGAGTGTTGAAATGGCAAGCAACCGGAAGCTCAGGGTCCTGCTCGCGGACTGAGCGGAGATGTTCCGCAAAGCGGTCACCCAGTCTGCGCTTGGTCTCCCCAATGTAGAGGAGACCACACTGTGAGCAGCGAATATAGTATACTACATTGAAAGAAGTACAAGTAAATCGCTGCGTCACCTGAAAGGAGTGTTTGGGGCCTGGGATAGTGAGGAGAGAGGAGGTAAATGGGCAGGTATTAGACCTCCTGCGATTGCAGGGGAAGGTGCCATGGGACGGGGACGAGGTGGTGGGGGTAATGGAGGAGTGGACCAGGGTGTCGCGGAGGGAACGATCCCTTCGGAATGCTGACAGGGGAAGGGAGGGGAAGATGCGACTGGTAGTGGCATCACGCTGAAGGTGGCGGAAATGGCGGAGGATGATCCTTTGGATATGGAGGCTGATGGGGTGAAAAGTGAGGACAAGGGGAACCCTGTCACGGTTCTGGGAGGGAGGGGAAGGGGTGAGAGTAGAGGTGCGGGGAATGGGCCGGACACGGTTGAGGGCCCTGTCAACCACAGTGGGGGGAAATCCTCGGTTGAGGAAAAAGGAGGTCATATCAGAAGCACCGTCATGGAAGGTAGCATCATCAGAGCAGATGCGTCGGAGACGGAGAAACTGGGAGAATGGAATGGAGTCCTTACAGGAGGTAGGGTGTGAAGAAGTGTAGTCGAGGTAGCTGTGGGAGTCGGTGGGCTTATAATGGATATTAGTAGACTTTTTTTACATTTTTTACAATTTTTTTTGCATTTATTTCATTTCATCTTAGTTTGTTCAGTTTGCTTACCCACTGTTTTTTTTCAGGTTTGCACTTGCTGCTGTTCAATATTCAGTGTATTAACACCTAATCTGTTCTAATGCTTTGTCTTTCAACACACCATTAACATATTGTTTGCCTTTGCTCCGTGACCTTTTGGTCAGCTATGTGGCCTGGTCCAATCTAGACCTCCTTTGTTATCTCTTGCCCCACCCCCACCTCACTTGCTTATAACCTGTGACTTTTCTAATATTTGTCAGTTCCGAAGAAGGGTCACTGACCCGAAACGTTAACTCTGCTTCTCTTTCCACAGATGCTGCCAGACCTGCTGAGTGATTCCAGCATTTATCTTTATACAAGACCCTGGTCTGGCTACACCTAGAACACTGTTTTGATCCCATCATGTGATGAAGGATATAAGATGCCTGAAAAAGCTCACAGGAAATTTGAGTGGTACTTAATTAGTATCTAGTCTAAAGACCTAAAGTTATCTGGAAAGACTTAGAGGGTTGTGACATTTTACCTTTAAGGGGATAATGATTGATATGAAGGGATCTGAAGCACTTCGCTTCAAAAGGTGGTGGAAGCTAATTCTATAAATAATTTTTAAAAGTGAGTTGGACAGGTACTTGAGGATAAGGAACTTATAGCATTACAGACAAAAATCAGGGATGTGGGGCTAAGCACAAATGTTCTTTCAAAGAGTCAGCATGGGCATGATGGGCCAAATGGCCTTCTTCAGTGGTGTAAATTTCTTTGTTTCTATGATTCTATGAATCGATGCTTTCCAGGTGAGTGGGTTACTTGATTTAGATAAGCAGAGAAGACTTAGGCAGCATCAGTATAAACCATGGAAACATTGGCCGGGATTTTACTGAGCTCCCGACGTCGGGTTTTGTGGCGGGAGGGGGCCGGAAGATCATTCTGGCAGCGGCCTGCCACGCAGTCCGACGCCAGGAGTCCCAGGCCCGATCTTCCGGACGGTGGTGAGGCTCCGTGGTTACCCCCTGTGGCGACCCCCCCGCCGCTGGACGACGGGTCCCAGACTAACATATTTAAATTAATGAAATGAATACATTTAAATAAAATCAACAGCAGTCTTACCATTGGGCCACGATCTTCCGAGCTGCGACCGGCACTCATGCGCCTTCACTTTCCCATTTAGAGAAAGCTGGCGCCACTGTGGTGGGGATTATGATTTTTAGTGCAGTGGGTGGGGGGGGGTGCATGGGCTCTAATGCAAAATACTAGTGTAGGAGGGGGACGTGAGAAGGGAAGACATCTGCACATTGATCGTTTTGGGCTGGGGGGTGGGGTGGGTAGGTCAAGTTTTGACGGTAAGTGTTTTGCGGGGCGGTGAGAAGGCAAATGTTGAATTTAATTGGTCTGGGGGGAACGTAGTGATAGATTTATCAGCAGTACGTTGGGCGAGGTAGCCCTTTAAAAATTTAAATGACCCGGCAGGGCTGGCTGTCCTTTAAAAATGATGCCAATGCCTGCGCACAGGCAGCAGACATCATTGCCAGTATCAGAGAGCACTGCACTCCCCCCACCCCCCCCCCTCCCCCCACACTCGCATGATTGGGGGATGGCGGGGTTGGCCCGACCAGCTCATTATCCTGGGCCGCCACAAGGACTCACAGAATCACAGAATTGTTACAGCGCAGGAGGACGCCATTTGGCCCATCATGTCTGTATCGGCTGTCCGCTGATGAAGGAAAGCTGTTCCCATTAGCTGATGGTACAAGGACTAGGGGATGCAGATTTAAAGTTTTGGGCAAGAGATGCAGGGAGGATGTGAGAAAGAATGTTTTTATGCAGTGAGAGGTAATGACCTGGAACTCACTGCCTGCAAGGATGTTGGAAGTGGAGACAATGAATGATTTCAAAAGGAAATTGGATGGGCACTTGAGGGAAATAGAATTGCCGGGCTATGGGGATAGAGTGGGGCAATGGGACTGATTGGATTGCTCTACAGAGAGCCAGCATGGACTCAATGTGCTGAATGATCGACTCCTGTGCTGTAATGACTCTATGGCTCTAAGCGGAATGGAATAATATTGCCGTGGTTCCTACCAAAGGATGCTAGCCACTGTGCTGCTAATGTTTTCTGATGGTGGTGCAATGTTATTAAAATTTAACTTCTGAATATGCATGCCAACATGTTAAAGACTGTGCTGTGTTGTTTTGCTTCATTGCTCTTTACTATATTTAGCATTACTACTTTCCATCTTGGGTAGGGCTAAACATTTGCACATTGTAAATACAAAAGAAGCCAAGAACCCAAAGGATTCAATTGTTACTTCTTTTGCTGAAATACAAGTCAGTCTTTTTCTTTATTGTTAAAATATTTCCGACACAAATATGTTTAATTATAATGCGGTGCTGAAATCATTGCTTCAATGGTGTATAAAAAGGGCACAAAAGGGTACAACAATTTCTCAGTGGTAGTACAGTAGATGCATTTGAAAGGCTTTGTGAGTGTAACCTTTAACGATATAAATGTTAAGTTCACTGATCCTTCACTCCCAGTGTGGAATTGTGACTGAGGGCAGCAGGGATTGGAGAATCCGCACCCCATTGCTGTTTCCTTATTTCCCACTCATGTAACCTTCATGCATGGCTGATGTAAGCTACCTATAAAAAATGTAAGGCAGCAGTTGAATAACAGTAAGACACAAGCTGATTTTTAACATTGGTCTAATTCTTCGCAGAGAATTTAACCAACACAGAAGCCAGAATGTCTGTAAGTAATCCAAGGCTAGATCAGATGGTTCCTGTATACTGTGATACAGAAACCATATGCTATCCAAGAGTAGAATGGATAATAATTTCTCTTGTTCTATTATTTTGATGACAGTATATATGTATTACCGGATTAGAATTTTGCCTTAGATATTCTCTTGTGTACAAGAGTACTGGCCACTATTTATTTATTTTTTTAAATAAAAAAAATAAAATAAATAGTGGCCAGTACTCTTGTACACAAGAGAATATCTAAGGCAAAATTCTAATCTGGTAATACCACTACCATCAGCATTCTGAGCATGTTATGTTTAGAGGTGTGATGGTACTGTCCAACACATATATGTTAGCTTAATACAGGTAGAACAATAGTATGCTGCTGTGACCTGAACTGAATATCCATGTCTTTCATATGTGTACTTCTTCAATCACTTCAAAGGCAGACCTAGAAAACAGATGGGCCCTAATATTGACAGGGATGGGTTTTCCGAGTCTGAGGCGGTTGGGGGCATTTGCGGAAGTTCGAGTATCCCTTCATGCAGTGGAGTTTTGATTAAAAGCCTTAGCTTCCATCGGGCTGAGAGCACTTTGAAGCAGGTTGCAGCTGCAGGTAAGGAGTCCACAGCTGCTCATGGAAACGTTCTAGGAGAGGTGTCCGATCCCGAACCTGGGGATTGTCCAATTCTGGGGAGCAGGGTTTCCAACCCCCAATTAGAGGTGGGTTGTTGGATGGGGGGTGGGGGGGGGACTCTGATGGTCAGGGGCTCGATCCCAGGAAAATAGGTGAGCTTGTAGTGGGCTGGAGGTGAGAAGCACTGTTGCTCTCCTGGCCCACAGGCAGTGATGTAAAGCCACTTACCTATTCTGCAAAGCTGTCCTTGACCCACTTGAGCTGCTGGTTTCCCGATGTTTCAGAAATCCAGCCAGCCAGTGCTAACCTTTAAGGGAAGTTAAATGTGAGGCTCCCAGCTTGTTATAACATATAAATAGCCAACAGGCCTCCTGGGACTAGGTAGGCTGCCCACTTCTATCTCGCCTCCGTTAAACCTGAAAGTGGTTGGGTTACAAGTGGGTTGGGATCAGGTTAAATTTTTTTTAATTTTTACATCTCGCCCGACCCCAACCCACCTGTTTTGGGGGATTAAAGGAGACCGGAGACAGAGTGAGAGAGAGGAGCACGACGGGAGCAGCAGGGGCGGAACAGGGAAAAATCAAAAAGTGACATCAGAGTGACGTCACAATCAATAGTGAGAGCAGGGAAACAGAGAGTCACCTGGGTGAGTATACAGGTAAGCCTTTAATTTAATTTAAATCAAACATAGCATCAAACACCACAGGCAAGCAGGTAGGTGATTGGTTTGGGAAGAAGCTACCTGTTTGTTGAGTACCTGGTAAGTGATTAAGGTCCATTCTAATCCCAATGTTTAAAAACCTAGTGGTGAGCTGAATAAAATATATAAAAAAAGTAAAATAAAATAAATAATTGAATAAAATAATTAAGTAGTTAATGAAAACACATCAAGGATGCCAGGACAGGCGATGTGCCACGGCTGCAGCATGTGGGAGCTCCTGGATGCCAGTGTGATCCAGGGCAAACACGTTCCCCCACCCCACCCCATCTCGACCAACTCCCCCCACCCCCCCCCCCCCACCCCCCGTCTCGCTGGGACCCAGCCAATTGTCCCCGGTGAGGCCCCACACACTTAACTCTATTCCGGGGCTTCCTCCATTGCTGGTCCTCCCGCTGGGGACTCCCAGCAGTGGCAACCACTCTCGGTGGCGCTGCTGGGACTGAAGAGCTGCCAGCCCGCTGATTGTCCGGCAGCTCTTGAAGGCAGAACTTCCTGCCTCAAAGGGGCGGGAGTTCTGCCCAAGGCCAATTAAGGGCCTGGGCCACGTAAAATTACAGCATGGCTTCCAGGCCCGGCGGAGGTGGGCTCAGCCCAGACTTTTTGGCCAGTGGGCTGGGCCTCTGCTCCGACGTAAAATTCCAGTCTTTGTTTCAACATTCCTATGGTGTATTGGATAATGGCTGTCATATATAACTGCACTGTATACATGTGCTTGACTGATGCGCATGGCTGCTGTAGAGGTATAATGAGCCAGGGCTGCAAATGGTAACATAGGAACCAATGTTGCATTTTTATGTTAATGGTAGGAGTATGGTGAACTGCTTTAAAATACAGGTATCAAAACTGATACCAGTTAAGCAGGGACCCACCTACACATGGGCAAAGATGATCTTCACGTTGATGGAGCTTCTTGTAGTCTTTATGAGAAATAAATGCAACAGGGGCGGCACAGTGGCGCAGTGGTTAGCACTGCAGCCTCACAGCTCCAGCGACCCGGGTTCAATTCTGGGTACTGCCTGTGTGGAGTTTGCTAGTTCTCCCTGTGTCTGCATGGGTTTCCTCCCACAAGCCAAAAGACTTGCAGGTTGGTAGGTAAATTGGCCATTATAAATTGCCCCTAGTATAGGTAGGTGGTAGGGAAATATAGGGACAGGTGGGGATGTGGTAGGAATATGGGATTAGTGTAGGATTAGTATAAATGGGTGGTTGATGGTCGGCACAGACTCGGTGGGCCGAAGGGCTTGTTTCAGTGCTGTATCTCTTTGTGACTCTATAACTCATCAAGCCTCTTTCAAAGATCAATCCCCTTTAATTTGCCAATTGAGTTTTTTTTAAAAAGCTGGCAAACAAATCTAGGGTGGTTACAAATCAAAGGGTCATCTATGTTTAATCAGTAATGGGAAATGTGAAGACCCTAAACAATGGGAACCTCACTGAACTTGATGGAGACAGCATGCCTGCAGCTGCCTCAATCATGGCTTTTAATTATCATATGATTTCCTGGAATAAAGAGAAGATTTAGAGTTGAAAATAATTAGTTTAAATTGCACTCTGGGACATCCCATTTTTCCCACATTGCTATGGAGATAAATGATGCAAGGGGGTGCCTGTTGGTGTTTTCATCGGTATGCTTGCTACAGACAAGCAGTTGGCTTTTGGGAAGCTGTTGATTTCAGACAGGCTGTTGGTCACAGAGAAAGCTGTTGACTTTGAAAGCAGCTGGGCTCAGAAGTAAAGAGGCCATCAGGGACCAAGGGTCTTTCTGTTTTGAGTAAGGCTCAAGCTGTGATTTCCAGATTCGGGAGGTGTTCGAAGAGAACCAGAAGATTGCCTAGCAGAGTGGGAGAATTCCCAGGAGATCTCAAATCTCGGAAGACAGCTGAGAGATTAAGGAATCGAAGTGAATTCTTAAGAACTCTGGTGCACTTTGGATTCGTCCCAGGAGAAGTGAACAAACCAATAAGATCCTATGTGTAAAGAGGAACTCTTAGGATGGAAGTAACAGTCAAACAGGAGTATTCCGTTGAGATTTAGAGCTAAGGTATACATCTTCATGTTCTGTTAAGATTTTAAATTTAAAATATACATGTTTCCAAATTGCAGTGTTAAGTTAGTAGTGTTTTGCTTTGTTTAACTCTTGTACAGTAAAGTTTTTGTTTAAAACATGAAATTTTGTGGTGTAATTCAGTGATAACTGGGAATTTGACTTTTTCTTTTTAAAAGTTAACAGTCTGTAACGGGATCGTAACACACTGTGCTGAATTTTATCAGCTTGTCGCCGTGATCAGCATCAGATCACATGAGGAGTAGGTGCAGGGGCCCTATTTAAAGGGCAGCCAGTCCTTCATTTGTTTAAAAAGCTGAAAAAATAACCTTGCAGCCACAAGTGAGAGCTGTTAGATTGTGGAACAACCTGTGCATTTAAAGAACCAGACCAAAATCCGAAGATAGCAGAGGGGCACTCCAGGGTGGCCCCACTGTTCAGCAATGCCTTCCTGCTCATTCTCCTTCAGTCTGTGTGGGCAAAGTGGGAGGTCCTTTTCCCCAGCAATGTTAAGAAGAGGTCCTCCCGCCTGACCAAGACAGCCTGGCTTGAAGTGGTAGAGGAGGTTAGGAGCTGTGGGGCCATCCAGCGTGACTGGGTACAATGCGGCAAGAGGATAAATGATCTGCTTCGCACCACAAAAGTAAGTGGCACTTTGTATCATGGCTCCACTGAACCTGGGTGTCCCCACACAGAGTGGCACATGTGTGCCACTGCCATGTCAAAGACAGGGGGATTGGGCAGGGAGGAATGACGTGACATCAATGGATGATTATAAGAAAGAACTCACCCTTGTCTGCTGCTCAGAGCATGGCACCTACATGATAGTCTCACTCAGTCGTGCACACTGAGTCTCCCCCCCCCCCCCCCCCCTTTGGGCCCAGTACCCCTTTTGTGACATGTGTCATGTTGCTGCCTTGCCATGCTTAATATCTGCCTCCTTGCTCCTCCAGGAAAAGAGGGCCCACAATTCACGGGAGGCGAGTTGAACTGGTGAAGGAGTGCCAGATCTCCGAATGCTGACACAGCCCTCAAACTGGCAGCGATACGTGTGGACCGTTCAGTCGGTAATGTTGAGCTCGGGGTCCTGGGTGAACATACAGCCATTTGATATACACAATGATCACTGTGAAAATCTTATTAGATACATAGAAACATGGAAATAATACAGCACAGAAGGAGGCCATTCAGCCTTTCATGTCAATGCCAGCCGAATAAGCTATCCACCCAAACTAATCCCACCTTCCAGCACCTGGTCCATAGCCCCGCAGGTTACAGCACCTAAGGTGCATGTCCAGGTACCTTTTAAAATAATTGAGGGTCTCTGCCTCCACCACCAATCCTGGCAGTGAATTCCAGACACCCACCACCTTCTGGGTGAAAAAGTTTCTCCTCATGTCCCCTCTAATCCTTCTACCAATCACCTCTCCGCCCCCTGGTAATTGACCTCTCCGCCAGGGGAAACAGGTCCTTCCTGTCTACTCTATCTAGGCCCCTCATAATTTTGTGTACCTCAATCAAGTCACCCCTCAGCCTCCTCAATTCCAGGGAAAACAACCCCAGCCTATCCATTGATTCTGATGAAAAGTCACCGACCTGAAACGTTAACTCTGTTTCTCTCTCCACAGATGCTGCCAGACCTGCTGAGTATTTTCAGCATTTCTTGTTTTTATTTCAGATTTACAGCATCTGCAGTATTTTTCTTTTATCCCAGCTTATCCAATCTTTCCTCATAGCTGCAACCCTCAAGTCCGGGCAACATTCTTGTAAATCTCCTCTGTACTCTCTCCAGAGCAAGTATTTCCTTTCTGTAATGTGATGACCAGAACTGCACGCAATACACATCCCTGCTCCTGTACTCTATACCTCAGCCAATAAATGAAAGCAATCTATATGCCTTCTTCACCACTCTATCTACCTGTCCTGCCACCTTCAGGGACCTGTGGACATGCACTCCAAGGTTTCTCACTTCTTCTATCCCTCTCAACTTCCTCCTGTTTATTGTATATTCCCTCGCTTTATTTGCCCTCCACAAATGCATCACCTTACACTTCTCGGGATTGAATTCCATTTGTCATGTTTCCGCCCACTCAACCAAACCATTGATATCATTCTGGAGTCCACAACTCTCCTCCTCACTATTAACTACATGGCCAATTTTTGTGTCATCAGCAAATTTTCCAATCATGCCTCCCACATTTAAGTCCAAATCATTAATATATACCACAAACAGCAAGGGACCCAACACTGAGCCCTGTGGAACACCACTGGAAACAGCTTTCCATTCAGAAAAACATCCATCGACTACTGCTTTTTGTTTCCTGTCACTGTGCCAATTCTAGATCCAACCTGCCACCTTCCCCTGTGTTCCATGGGCTTTCATTTTACTGATTAGTCTGCCATGCGGGATCTTGTCAAATGCCTTACTAAAATCCATGTAAATCACACCCACTGCACTACCCTCATCAATCCTCCTTATTACTTCTTTTTGCAGCGGCGACAGGGAGAGCGAGGTGGCAGCTGGGTAAGTGAGTTTACAACTTATATAAACTTACCTTTTTGTTTTGGCGGTTTCTTTTTGCAGCGGCGACAGGGAGAGCGAGGTGGCAGCTGGGTAAGTAAGTCCTATATATTTGGGCAGCGGCTGAACCCGAGACACTACACCTGTAGTGTCTCCCACCCGCCCTCCTCCACTAACCAAAAAAAAAGGACTCGGTGGTGTGCAGATAAGGTAAGGCTTTTTCTATTTCTTTTTTTTTCGTGTGATTGGTAAAAACTTTTTGTTCCTTTTTCATTTATCTAAGTTAAGACTAACTTAAGCTTAAGATTGAAAATGGCAGGAGATCTCAGACCCGTGTTATGCTCCTCTTGCTCAATGTGGGAGCTCAGGGACACGGCTGATGTCCCTGACTCCTTCACGTGCTGGAAGTGTGTCCAGCTGCAGCTCTTGTTAGACCGCATGACGGCTCTGGAGCTGCGGATGGACTCACTTTGGAGCATCCGCGATGCTGAGGAGGTCGTAGATAGCACGTTTAGCGAATTGGTCACACCGCAGATTAGGATTGCTGAGGGTGAAAGGGAATGGGTGACCAAAAGGCAGAGAAAGAGCAGGAAGGCAGCGCAGGTGTCCCCTGCGGTCATCTCCCTCCAAAACAGGTATACTGTTTTGGATACTGTTGAGGGAGATGGCTCACCAGGGGAAGGCAGCAGTAGCCAGGTTCATGGCACCGTGGCTGGCTCTGCAGTTCGGAAGGGCGGGAAAAAGAGTGGAAGGGCTATAGTCATCGGGGATTCGATTGTAAGGGGAGTAGATAGGCGGTTCTGTGGTTGAAAACGAGACTCCCGAATGGTATGTTGCCTCCCAGGTGCACGGGTCAGGGATGTCTCAGATCGGCTGCAGAACATTCTGAAAGGGGAGGGTGAACAGCCAGTTGTCGTTGTGCACATAGGCACCAATGATATAGGTAAAAAACGGGATGAGGTCCTACAAGCAGAATTTAGGGAGTTAGGAGCCAAGTTAAAATGTAGGACCTCAGAGGTAGTAATCTCAGGATTGCTACCTCAGAGTAGAAATGAAAGAATAGTCAGGATGAATGCATGGCTTGAGAGATGGTGCAGGAGGGAGGGGTTCAGATTTTTGGGACATTGGGACCGGTTCTGGGGGAGGTGGGACTATTACAAATTGGACGGTCTACACCTGGGCCGGACTGGAACCAATGTCCTTGGGGGTGCTTTTGCTAACGCTGTTGGGGAGGGTTTAAACTAATGTGGCAGGGGGGTGGGAACCAAATGAGGTCAGTGGACAGTAAGGAGGTAGTAACTAAAGCCTGTAAGGAACTAGATAATGAAGTCAGCGTGATTAAGGGAAAGAGTAGACAGGGAGCAGTTGATGAACGCAAAGGGACTGGTGGTCTGAGGTGCATTTGTTTTAATGCAAGAAGTGTAGTAGGTAAGGCAGATGAACTTAGGGCCTGGATTAGTACCTGGGAGTCTGATGTTATTGCTATTACTGAGAGTTGGTTGAGGGAAGGGCATGATTGGCAACTAGATATCCCAGGATATCGATGCTTCCGGCAGGATAGAGAGGGAGGTAAAAGGGGTGGAGGAGTTGCAGTACTGGTCAAAGAGGATATCACAGCTATGCTGAAGGAGGGCACTATGGAGGACTTGAGCAGTGAGGCAATATGGGCAGAACTCAGAAATAGGAAGGGTGCGGTAACAATGTTGGGGCTGTACTACAGGCCTCCCAACAGCGAGCGTGAGATAGAGGGACAAATATGTAAACAGATTATGGAAAGATGTAGGAGCAACAGAGTCGTGGTGATAGGAGATTTTAATTTTCCCAACATTGACTGGGATTCACTTAGTGTTAGAGGTCTAGATGGAGCAGAATTTGTAAGGAGCATCCAGGAGGGTTTTCTAGAGCAGTATGTAAATAGTCCAACTCGGGAAGGGGCCATACTGGACCTGGTGTTGGGGAATGAGCCCGGCCAGGTGGTTGAAGTTTCAGTAGGGGACTACTTTGGGAATAGTGATCACAATTCCGTTAGTTTTAGAATACTCATGGACAAAGACGAGAGTGGTCCCAAAGGAAGAGTGCTAAATTGGGGGAAGGCCAACTATACCAAAATTCGGCAGGAGCTGGGGAATGTAGATTGGGAGCAGCTGTTTGAAGGTAAATCCACATTTGATATGTGGGAGGCTTTTAAAGAGAGGTTGATTAGCGTGCAGGAGAGACATGTTCCTGTGAAAATGAGGGATAGAAATGGCAAGATTAGGGAACCATGGATGACAGGTGAAATTGTGAGACTAGCTAAGAGGAAAAAGGAAGCATACATAAGGTCTAGGAGGCTGAAGAAAGACGAAGCTTTGAAAGAATATCGGGAATGTAGGACCAATCTGAAACGAGGAATTAAGAGGGCTAAAAGGGGTCATGAAATATCTTTAGCAAACAGTGTTAAGGAAAATCCCAAAGCCTTTTATTCATATATAAGGAGCAAGAGGGTAACTAGAGAAAGGATTGGCCCACTCAAGGACAAAGGAGGAAAGTTAAGCGTGGAGTCAGAGAAAATGGGTCAGATTTTAAACGAGTACTTTGCATCGGTATTCACCGAGGAGAGGGACATGACGGATGTTGAGGTTAGGGACAGATGTTTGATTACTCTAGGTCAAGTCGGCATAAGGAGGGAGGAAGTTTTGGGTATTCTAAAAGGCATTAAGGTGGACAAGTCCCCAGGTCCGGATGGGATCTATCCCAGGTTACTGAGGGAAGCGAGAGAGGAAATAGCTGGGGCCTTAACAGATATCTTTGCAGCATCCTTAAACACGGGTGAGGTCCCGGAGGACTGGTTGTCCCCTTGTTTAAGAAGGGTAGCAGGGAAAATCCAGGTAATTACAGACCGGTGAGCCTGACGTCAGTGGTAGGGAAGCTGCTGGAGAAGATACTGAGGGATAGGATCTATTCCCATTTGGAAGAAAATGGGCTTATCAGTGATAGGCAACATGGTTTTGTGCAGGGAAGGTCATGTCTTACCAACTTAATAGAATTCTTTGAGGAAGTGACAAAGTTGATTGATGAGGGAAGGGCTGTAGATGTCATATACATGGACTTCAGTAAGGCGTTTGATAAGATTCCCCATGGTAGGCTGATGGAGAAAGTGAAGTCGCATGGGGTCCAGGGTGTACTAGCTAGATGGATAAAGAACTGGCTGGGCAACTGGAGACAGAGAGTAGCAGTGGAAGGGAGTTTCTCAAAATGGAGACGTGTGACCAGTGGTGTTCCACAGGGATCCGTGCTGGGACCACTGTTGTTTGTGATATACATAAATGATTTGGAGGAAAGTATAGGTGGTCTGATTAGCAAGTTTGCAGACGACACTAAGATTGGTGGAGTAGCAGATAGTGAAGGGGACTGTCAGAGAATACAGCAGAATATAAATAGATTGGAGAGTTGGGCAGAGAAATGGCAGATGGAGTTCAATCAGGGCAAATGCGAGGTGATGCATTTTGGAAGATCCAATTCAAGAGTGAACTATACAGTAAATGGAAAAGTCCTGGGGAAAATTGATGTACAGAGAGATTTGGGTGTTCAGGTCCATTGTTCCCTGAAGGTGGCAACGCAGGTCAATAGAGTGGTCAAGAAGGCATATGGCATGCTTTCCTTCATCGGACGGGGTATTGAGTACAAGGGTTGGCAGGTCATATTACAGTTGTATAAGACTTTGGTTCGGCCACATTTGGAATACTGCGTGCAGTTCTGGTCGCCACATTACCAAAAGGATGTAGATGCTTTGGAGAGGGTGCAGAGGAGGTTCACCAGGATGTTGCCTGGTATGGAGGGCGCTAGCTATGAAGAGAGATTGAGCAGATTAGGATTATTTTCATTAGAAAGACGGAGGTTGAGGGGGGACCTGATTGAGGTGTACAAAATCATGAGAGGTATCGACAGGGTGGATAGCAAGAAGCTTTTTCCCAGAGTGGGGGATTCAAATACTCGGGGTCACGAGTTCAAAGTGAGAGGGGAAAAGTTTAGGGGGGATATGCGTGGAAAGTTCTTTACGCAGAGGGTGGTGGGTGCCTGGAACGCGTTGCCAGCGGAGGTGGTAGACGCGGGCACGATAGCGTCTTTTAAGATGTATCTAGACAGATACATGAATGGGCAGGAAGCAAAGAGATACAGACCCTTAGAAAATAGGCAACATGTTTAGATAGAGGATCTGGATCGGCGCAGGCTTGGAGGGCCGAAGGGCCTGTAATTTTCTTTGTTCTTTGTTCCTCAAAAAACTCAATCAAGTTAGTAAGACATGACCTTCCCTTAACAAATCCATGCTGACTTTCCCTGATTAATCCGTGCCTTTCTAAGTGACAGTTTATCCTGTCCCTCAGAATAGATTCTAACAATTTACCCACCACTGAGGTCAGACTGACTCACCCATAATTACCTGGTTTATCCCTCACACTCTTTTTAACAATGGTCCAATGTTTGCAGACCTCCAATCATCTGGTACCTCAACTGTATCTCGTGAGGATTTATAGATGATCCTTAGCACATCAGTTATTTCCTCCCTGGTTTCCTTTAACAGCCTGGGATGCAAACCATCTGGTCCTGGCGATTTATCCACCTTCAGGGATGTCAGACCCTCAAGCACTTCCTCTCACATTATGCTTATCTTATCTAATATTTCACACTCCTCCTCTTTAACTACAATGTCTGCACCAATCCTCTCCTTTGTGAAGACAGAGACAAAACCTCATTAAGAACCCTGCCCACATCTTCTGCATCCACGCATAAGTTCCCCTGTACATTTCTGATAGGCCCTACCCTTTCCTTAGTTAACCTTTTACTCTTAATGTACTGATAAAACATCTTCAGGTTTCCCTTGATTTTACCTGCCAATAATTTTTCATGTCCTCTCTTTGCTTTTCTAATTTCCTTTTTTACTTCACCCCTGCACTTTCTATACTCCTATAGTCTTTCTATAATTCTATTGTATTAAGATATTTGTGATCATCATAAGCTTTTTTTTGCTTTAATTTACCCTGTAAGCTTTTAGATAACCAGGGAGCTCTAGATTTGGCAGTATCACCCTTTATCTTTGTGGGGACATGCTTACACTGTGCCTGTAGTATCTTGCTCTTGAATGCCTCCCACTGGTTTGCCACTGATTTTCCTTCAAGTAGCTGTATCCAGTCCATCTTCGCCAGGTCACCTCTCAATTTCGTAAAATTTGCCTTCTCCCAATTTAGAACCTTTGCTCCTGCTTTATCTTTGTCCTTTTCTATGATTATGCTAAAACGAACTGTATTATGGTCACTATCTCCAAAATGGTCACCCACTGTTACTTCATCCATTTGCCCAGCTTCATTACCTAAAACTAATTCTAAAATTGCGCCCCCTCTCATTGGGCTTGTTACGTGCTGGCTAAAAAAGTTCTCTTGAATGCAGTCGAAGAATTTTGTCCCCTCTGTGCCCTTCGCACTGTTTGTATCCCAGTCAATACTGGGGTCGTTGAAATCCCCTAACATCACCGCCCTAAAACTATTGCACTCAGAAATTTGCAGGCATATTTGTTCCTCTATCTCCCTCTCACTATTTGGGGGTTTATAGTTCACCCCCTATAATGTGGCTGTCCCCTTTTTATCACTGCGTTCCACCCATATGGCCTCATTTGATGATTCATTTAGCATATCATCCTTCCTCAAAGCTGTTATTGATTCCTTGACTAATAATGCTACATCCCGCCCCCCTTTTTATCTCCCTCTCTATCACGCATGAATACTCTAAATCGAAGGATATTGAGCTGCCATTCTTGGCCCTCTTTAAGCCAATTTTCCATTATAGCAATGATATCATGTTGCCATGTGTCTATCTGTGATCTCAACTCATCTGCTTTATTTACTATACTCCTTGCATTTAAATACCCTTCAACACTGCCAAATTCCTGTTTTGCACACGTTTTTAACCTTTTCTTCTTCTGTCTTTTAGAGTCACTCGCCAATTGTGCTAATTTTCTGCATCCTGTTCCCTGCCCTGAAATTGTCCTATCTTAAACTCCTGCACTACCTGCCCTGACCTTCTTGTCCATCTGGCAGCCACCCAGTCCCTCTCTGACTGTGCTCACTTAGGCACTGGGTTGACTACCTCCTGAAATGTGCCATCCACGTAGTCCTCCACCTCGCGGATGTGCCACAGTGACTCCAATCGCCACTTGAGCTGCAAAACCCCAAGCTCAAGCTTCTGCAGCCGGAGACACTTTCTGCAGACATGTTCGTCAAGGTCACATGGTACGTCCACGACTTCCCACAAACCACAGGAGGCACATTCCACTTGGCCGAGCTGCCCTGCCATTACTTAGCTTTACCATGAAATTTAGCTTGTGTAATAACTTACCAGCTATTTGCAATCAGCTTTATCCCCGATACCGTTAAGGCTGAAAAGGCAGAAAAGAAAGAGACCAAAATGCACCTAACCCCCATCCCCCTGTCCCCGGCCAGCGAAATCCCCTATACTCAACTCACAGCCTCACTCTGTGCAAACAGCACTATTCCAGATAGTAATCACTAGTAAATTAGAGGTAGCTATCCTAGGGCTTTATTTTAAAAAGAACCTTTTTTTTCACTCTGGTCTATTTAATCTATCCACAGGCAACAACAGCTGCCACCCACTGACCAATCAGACCACAGAATCACTGTTAGTTTTTTCCCCACTTAGCAAACAGAGTGAGTGCCGACACAGCCAGAGAGTCTGCCACGGAGTGCCACTGAGTGCCGTTGAGTGCCGCTGAATGCCAGTGAGTGCCGCTGACTGCCAGTGAGTGCCGCTGACTGCCACTGAGTGCTGCTGAGTGCGACTGACTGCAGCTGACTGCTGCTGATGCCACTGACTGCCGCTGACTGCCGCTGACTGCCGCTGACAGCCACTGACTGCCGCTGAGTGCCGGTGACTGCCACTGAGTGCCACTGACTGCCGTTGACTGCCGCTGAGTGCCACTGAGTGCCGGTGACTGCCACTGAGTGCCACTGACTGCCGTTGACTGCCACTGACTGCCGTTGACTGCCACTGAGTGCTGTTGACTGCCACTGAGTGCCACTGAGTGCCGCTGACTGCCGCTGACTACCACTGACTGCCACTGACTGCCGCTGACTGCCACTGACTGCCGCTGACTGCCGCTGACTGCCACTGACTGCCACTGAGTGCCGCTGAATGCCATTGAGTGCCGCTGAATGCCATTGAGTGCCACTGACTGTCGCTGACAGCTACTGACTGCCGCTGAGTGCCACTGACTGCCGCTGAGTGCCGCTGAGTGCCACTGAGTGCCGCTGAGTGCCACTGAGTGCCGCTGAGTGCCGCTGACTACCACTGACTGTCGCTGACAGCTACTGACTGCCGCTGAGTGCCACTGACTGCCGCTGACTGCCGCTGACTGTCGCTGACAGCTACTGACTGCCGCTGACTGCCACTGACTGCCGCTGTGCCACTGAGTGCCACTGACTGCCGCTGAGTGCCACTGACTGCCACTGACTGCCACTGACTGCCGCTGAGTGCCACTGACTGCCGTTGAGTGCCACTGAGTACCACTGAGTACCACTGAGTGCCACTGAATGCCACTGAATGCCACTGAATGCCACTGAATGCCGCTGACTGTCGCTGACAGCTACTGACTGCCGCTGACTGCCACTGACTGCAGCTGTGCCACTGAGTGCCACTGACTGCCACTGACTGCCGCTGAGTGCCACTGACAACTACTGACTGCCACTGACTGCCGCTGAGTGCTGCTGAGTGCCACTGAGTGCCACTGACTGCCGCTGAGTGCCACTGAGTGCCACTGAATGCCGCTGAGTGCCGCTGAGTGCCGCTGAGTGCCGCTGAGTGCCGCTGAGTGCCACTGAGTGCCACTGAATGCCGCTGAGTGCCGCTGAATGCCATTGAGTGCCGCTGAATGCCATTGAGTGCCACTGACTACCACTGACTACCACTGACTGCCGCTGACTACCACTGACTGCCGCTGACTACCACTGACTGTCGCTGACAGCTACTGACTGCCGCTGACTGCCACTGACTGCCGCTGACTGCCACTGACTGCCGCTGTGCCACTGAGTGCCACTGACTGCCACTGACTGCCGCTGAGTGCTGCTGAGTGCCACTGACTGCCGCTGACTGCCGCTGACTGTCGCTGACAGCTACTGACTGCCGCTGACTGCCACTGACTGCCACTGACTGCCGCTGTGCCACTGAGTGCCACTGACTGCCACTGACTGCCACTGAC
This sequence comes from Heterodontus francisci, assembly GCF_036365525.1. Lineage (NCBI taxonomy): Eukaryota > Metazoa > Chordata > Chondrichthyes > Heterodontiformes > Heterodontidae > Heterodontus > Heterodontus francisci. Next base: position 63,832,987 of record NC_090382.1, read on the forward strand.
TGCCGCTGAGTGCCGCTGAGTGCCACTGACTGCCGCTGAGTGCCACTGACTGCCACTGACTGCCACTGACTGCCGCTGAGTGCCGCTGAGTGCCACTGACTGCCGCTGAGTGCCACTGACTGCCACTGAGTGCCACTGAATGCCGCTGAGTGCCGCTGAGTGCCGCTGAGTGCCGCTGAGTGCCACTGACTGCCGCTGAGTGCCACTGGGTGCCACTGACTGCAGCTGTGCCACTGAGTGCCACTGACTGCCGCTGAGTGCCACTGACAACTACTGTCTGCCACTGACTGCCGCTGAGTGCCGCTGAGTGCCACTGAGTGCCGCTGAGTGCCACTGAGTGCCACTGAATGCCGCTGAGTGCCGCTGAGTGCCGCTGAGTGCCAGTGAGTGCCGCTGAGTGCCACTGAGTGCCACTGAGTGCCACTGACTGCCGCTGAGTGCCACTGAATGCCGCTGACTGCCGCTGACTACCACTGACTGCCGCTGACTGCCACTGACTGCCACTGACTGCCACTGACTGCCGCTGACTGCCACTGACTGCCACTGAGTGCCGCTGAGTGCCACTGAGTGCCATTGACTGTCGCTGACAGCTACTGACTGCCGCTGACTGCCACTGACTGCCGCTGACTGCCACTGACTGCCGCTGTGCCACTGACTGCCACTGACTGCCACTGACTGCCACTGACTGCCACTGAGTGCCGCTGAGTGCCGCTGAGTGCCACTGACTGCCGCTGACTGTCGCTGACAGCTACTCACTGCCGCTGACAGCTACTGACTGCCGCTGACTGCCACTGACTGCCGCTGTGCCACTGAGTGCCACTGAGTGCCACTGAGTGCCACTGACTGCCGCTGAGTGCCGCTGAGTGCCGCTGAGTGCCACTGACTGCCACTGACTGCCGCTGAGAGCCACTGAGTGCCACTGACTGCCATTGAGTGCCACTGACTGCCATTGAGTGCCACTGAGTGCCACTGAGTGCCGCTGAGTGCCACTGAGTGCCACTGAGTGCCGCTGAGTGCCGCTGAGTGCCACTGACTGCCACTGACTGCCGCTGAGTGCCACTGAGTGCCACTGAGTGCCGCTGAGTGCCGCTGAGTGCCACTGACTGCAGCTGTGCCACTGAGTGCCACTGAATGCCGCTGACTCCCGCTGACTACCACTGACTGCCGCTGACTGCCGCTGACTGCCACTGACTGCCACTGACTGCCACTGACTGCCTCTGACTGCCGCTGAGTGCCGCTGAGTGCCGCTGAGTGCCGCTGAATGCCATTGAGTGCCGCTGAATGCCATTGAGTGCCACTGACTACCACTGACTGCCGCTGACTACCACTGACTGTCGCTGACAGCTACTGATTGCCGCTGACTGCCACTGACTGCCGCTGACTGCCGCTGACTGCCACTGACTGCCGCTGTGCCACTGACTGCCACTGACTGCCACTGACTGCCACTGACTGCCGCTGAGTGCCGCTGACTGCCGCTGACTGCCGCTGACTGTCGCTGACAGCTACTGACTGCCGCTGACAGCTACTGACTGCCGCTGACTGCCACAGACTGCCGCTGACTGCCACTGACTGCCGCTGTGCCACTGAGTGCCACTGACTGCCACTGACTGCCGCTGAGTGCTGCTGAGTGCCACTGACTGCCGCTGACTGCCGCTGACTGTCGCTGACAGCTACTGACTGCCGCTGACAGCCACTGACTGCCGCTGACTGCCACTGACTGCCACTGACTGCCGCTGTGCCACTGAGTGCCACTGACTGCCACTGACTGCCACTGAGTGCCGCTGAGTGCCACTGACTGCCGCTGAGTGCCACTGACTGCCACTGACTGCCACTGACTGCCGCTGAGTGCCGCTGAGTGCCACTGACTGCCGCTGAGTGCCACTGAGTGCCACTGAGTGCCACTGAATGCCGCTGAGTGCCGCTGAGTGCCACTGAGTGCCACTGACTGCCGCTGAGTGCCACTGGGTGCCACTGACTGCAGCTGTGCCACTGAGTGCCACTGACTGCCGCTGAGTGCCACTGACAACTACTGTCTGCCACTGACTGCCGCTGAGTGCCGCTGAGTGCCACTGACTGCCGCTGAGTGCCACTGAGTGCCACTGAATGCCGCTGAGTGCCGCTGAGTGCCGCTGAGTGCCAGTGAGTGCCGCTGAGTGCCACTGAGTGCCACTGAGTGCCACTGACTGCCGCTGAGTGCCACTGAATGCCGCTGACTGCCGCTGACTACCACTGACTGCCGCTGACTGCCACTGAGTGCCACTGACTGCCACTGACTGCCGCTGACTGCCGCTGACTGCCACTGACTGCCACTGAGTGCCGCTGAGTGCCACTGAGTGCCATTGACTGTCGCTGACAGCTACTGACTGCCGCTGACTGCCACTGACTGCCGCTGACTGCCACTGACTGCCGCTGTGCCACTGACTGCCACTGACTGCCACTGACTGCCACTGAGTGCCGCTGAGTGCCACTGACTGCCGCTGACTGTCGCTGACAGCTACTGACTGCCGCTGACAGCTACTGACTGCCGCTGACTGCCACTGACTGCCGCTGTGCCACTGAGTGCCACTGACTGCCACTGACTGCCGCTGAGTGCCGCTGAGTGCCACTGACTGCCGCTGACTGTCGCTGACAGCTACTGACTGCCGCTGACAGCTACTGACTGCCGCTGACTGCCACTGACTGCCGCTGTGCCACTGAGTGCCACTGACTGCCACTGACTGCCACTGACTGCCGCTGAGTGCCGCTGAGTGCCACTGACTGCCACTGACTGCCGCTGACTGCCACTGACTGCCGCTGAGTGCCGCTGAGTGCCACTGAGTGCCACTGACTGCCATTGAGTGCCACTGACTGCCATTGAGTGCCACTGAGTGCCGCTGAGTGCCGCTGAGTGCCACTGAGTGCCACTGAGTGCCGCTGAGTGCCGCTGAGTGCCACTGAGTGCCACTGACTGCCGCTGAGTGCCACTGAGTGCCACTGAGTGCCGCTGAGTGCCGCTGAGTGCCACTGACTGCAGCTGTGCCACTGAGTGCCACTGAATGCCGCTGACTCCCGCTGACTACCACTGACTGCCGCTGACTGCCGCTGACTGCCACTGAGTGCCACTGACTGCCGCTGACTGCCGCTGAGTGCCGCTGAGTGCCGCTGAATGCCATTGAGTGCCACTGACTACCACTGACTGCCGCTGACTACCACTGACTGTCGCTGACAGCTACTGATTGCCGCTGACTGCCACTGACTGCCGCTGACTGCCGCTGACTGCCACTGACTGCCGCTGTGCCACTGAGTGCCACTGACTGCCACTGACTGCCGCTGAGTGCCGCTGAGTGCCGCTGAGTGCCACTGACTGCCACTGACTGCCGCTGACTGCCGCTGACTGTCGCTGACAGCTACTGACTGCCGCTGACAGCTACTGACTGCCGCTGACTGCCACTGACTGTCGCTGTGCCACTGACTGCCACTGACTGCCACTGACTGCCACTGACTGCCGCTGAGTGCCGCTGAGTGCCACTGACTGCCGCTGAGTGCCACTGACTGCCACTGACTGCCACTGACTGCCGCTGAGTGCCACTGACTGCCGCTGAGTGCCACTGAGTGCCACTGAGTGCCACTGAATGCCGCTGAGTGCCGCTGAGTGCCACTGAGTGCCACTGACTGCCGCTGAGTGCCACTGACTGCAGCTGTGCCACTGAGTGCCACTGACTGCCGCTGAGTGCCACTGACTGCAGCTGTGCCACTGAGTGCCGCTGAGTGCCACTGAGTGCCACTGACTGCCGCTGAGTGCCACTGACTGCCGCTGAGTGCCACTGAGTGCCACTGAATGCCGCTGAGTGCCGCTGAGTGCCGCTGAGTGCCACTGAGTGCCACTGAGTGCCGCTGAGTGCCACTGAATGCCGCTGACTGCCGCTGACTACCACTGACTGCCGCTGACTGCCACTGACTGCCACTGACTGCCACTGACTGCCGCTGACTGCCACTGACTGCCACTGAGTGCCGCTGAGTGCCACTGAGTGCCATTGACTGTCGCTGACAGCTACTGACTGCCGCTGACTGCCACTGACTGCCGCTGACTGCCACTGACTGCCGCTGTGCCACTGAGTGCCACTGAGTGCCACTGACTGCCACTGACTGCCGCTGAGTGCCGCTGAGTGCCACTGACTGTCGCTGACAGCTACTGACTGCCGCTGACAGCTACTGACTGCCGCTGACTGCCACTGACTGCCGCTGTGCCACTGAGTGCCACTGACTGCCACTGACTGCCACTGACTGCCGCTGACTGCCATTGAGTGCCATTGAGTGCCACTGAGTGCCACTGAGTGCCGCTGAGTGCCGCTGAGTGCCACTGAGAGCCGCTGAGTGCCACTGAGTGCCACTGACTGCCATTGAGTGCCACTGAGTGCCACTGAGTGCCACTGAGTGCCGCTGAGTGCCACTGAGTGCCACTGACTGCAGCTGTGCCACTGAGTGCCACTGAATGCCGCTGACTCCCGCTGACTACCACTGACTGCCGCTGACTGCCGCTGACTGCCACTGACTGCCACTGACTGCCGCTGACTGCCACTGAGTGCCGCTGAGTGCCACTGAGTGCCATTGACTGTCGCTGACAGCTACTGACTGCCGCTGACTGCCACTGACTGCCGCTGACTGCCACTGACTGGCGCTGTGCCACTGAGTGCCACTGACTGCCACTGACTGCCACTGACTGCCACTGACTGCCGCTGAGTGCCGCTGAGTGCCACTGACTGCCGCTGACTGTCGCTGACAGCTACTGACTGCCGCTGACAGCTACTGACTGCCGCTGACTGCCACTGACTGCCGCTGTGCCACTGACTGCCACTGACTGCCACTGACTGCCGCTGAGTGCCGCTGAGTGCCACTGACTGCCGCTGACTGCCGCTGACTGCCACTGACTGCCACTGAGTGCCGCTGAGTGCCACTGAGTGCCACTGACTGCCATTGAGTGCCACTGAGTGCCACTGAATGCCGCTGAGTGCCGCTGAGTGCCGCTGAGTGCCACTGAGTGCCGCTGAGTGTCGCTGAGTGCCGCTGAGTGCCACTGAGTGCCACTGAATGCCGCTGAGTGCCACTGAGTGCCACTGAGTGCCGCTGAGTGCCGCTGACTGCCGCTGACTACCACTGACTGCCGCTGACTGCTGCTGTCTGCCACTGAGTGCCACTGAGTGCCACTGACTGCCGCTGACTGCCGCTGACTGCCACTGACTGCCGCTGAGTGCCGCTGAGTGCCACTGAGTGCCACTGAGTGCCACTGACTGCCACTGAGTGCCACTGACTGCCATTGAGTGCCGCTGACTGCCGCTGACTACCACTGACTGCCGCTGAGTGCCGCTGAGTGCCGCTGAGTGCCGCTGACTGCCACTGACTGCCGCTGACTGCCGCTGACTGCCGCTGACTGCCGCTGAGTGGCGCTGAGTGCCGCTGAGTGCCACTGACTGCCGCTGAGTGCCGCTGAGTGCCGCTGAGTGCCACTGACTGCCGCTGACTGCCACTGACTGCCGCTGAGTGCCACTGACTGCCACTGGCTGCCACTGAGTGCCACTGAGTGCCGCTGACTGCCATTGCGTGCCGCAAACTGCCACTGACTGCCGCTGACTGCCACTGACTGCCACTGACTGCCGCTGACTGCCACTGAGTGCCACTGAGTGCCGCTGAATGCCATTGAGTGCCACTGACTACCACTGACTACCACTGACTGCCGCTGAGTGCCGCTGAATGCCACTGAGTGCCACTGAATGCCACTGAATGCCACTGAGTGCCACTGACTGCCACTGACTGCCGCTGAGTGCCACTGAGAGCCGCTGAATGCCATTGAGTGCCACTGACTACCACTGACTGCCGCTGACTGCCACTGACTGCCGCTGAATGCCACTGAATGCCATTGAGTGCCACTGACTACCACTGACTGCCGCTGACTGCCGCTGACTGCCACTGAGTGCCACTGAATGCCATTGAGTGCCACTGACTACCACTGACTGCCGCTGACTGCCACTGACTGCCGCTGCATGCCACTGAGTGCCACTGAATGCCACTGAATGCCATTGAGTGCCACTGACTACCACTGACTGCCGCTGACTGCCACTGACTGCTACTGAGTGCCACTGATTGCCGCTGAGTGCCGCTGAATGCCGCTGAGTGCCACTGAGTGCCACTGAATGCCATTGAGTGCCACTGACTACCACTGACTGCCGCTGACTGCCACTGACTGCCGCTGCATGCCACTGACTGCCGCTGAGTGCCACTGAGTGCCACTGAGTGCCACTGAATGCCGCTGAGTGCCGCTGAGTGCCGCTGAGTGCCACTGAGTGCCACTGAGTGCCACTGAATGCCGCTGACTGCCACTGAGTGCCACTGAGTGCCGCTGACTGCCGCTGACTACCACTGACTGCCGCTGACTGCCACTGAGTGCCACTGAGTGCCGCTGACTGCCGCTGACTGCCACTGACTGCCACTGAGTGCCGCTGACTGCCATTGAGTGCCACTGACTGCCATTGAGTGCCACTGACTGCCGCTGACTACCACTGACTGCCGCTGAGTGCCGCTGAGTGCCGCTGACTGCCGCTGACTACCACTGACTGCCGCTGACTGCCGCTGACTGCCGCTGAGTGCCACTGAGTGGCGCTGAGTGCCGCTGAGTGCCACTGACTGCCGCTGAGTGCCACTGACTGCCACTGGCTGCCACTGAGTGCCACTGAGTGCCGCTGACTGCCATTGCGTGCCGCAAACTGCCACTGACTGCCGCTGACTGCCACTGAGTGCCACTGACTGCCGCTGACTGCCACTGAGTGCCGCTGAATGCCACTGAGTGCCACTGAGTGCCGCTGAATGCCATTGAGTGCCACTGACTACCACTGACTGCCGCTGACTGCCACTGACTGCCGCTGAATGCCACTGAATGCCATTGAGTGCCACTGACTACCACTGACTGCCGCTGACTGCCGCTGACTGCCACTGACTGCCGCTGTGCCACTGACTGCCGCTGTGCCACTGACTGCCACTGACTGCCACTGACTGCCGCTGAGTGCCGCTGAGTGCCACTGACTGACGCTGACTGCCACTGACTGCCACTGAGTGCCGCTGAGTGCCACTGAGTGCCACTGACTGCCACTGACTGCCATTGAGTGCCGCTGACTGCCATTGAGTGCCACTGAGTGCCGCTGAGTGCCACTGAGTGCCGCTGAGTGCCGCTGAGTGCCACTGACTGCCACTGACTGCCGCTGAGTGCCACTGAGTGCCACTGAGTGCCACTGACTGCAGCTGTGCCACTGAGTGCCACTGACTGCCGCTGAGTGCCACTGACAACTACTGACTGCCACTGACTGCCGCTGAGTGCCGCTGAGTGCCACTGAGTGCCACTGAGTGCCACTGACTGCCACTGACTGCCGCTGAGTGCCACTGAGTGCCACTGAGTGCCACTGAATGCCGCTGAGTGCCGCTGAGTGCCACTGAGTGCCACTGAGTGCCACTGAATGCCGCTGACTGCCACTGAGTGCCACTGAGTGCCGCTGACTGCCGCTGACTACCACTGACTGCCGCTGACTGCCACTGAGTGCCACTGAGTGCCGCTGACTGCCGCTGACTGCCACTGACTGCCACTGAGTGCCGCTGACTGCCATTGAGTGCCACTGACTGCCATTGAGTGCCACTGACTGCCGCTGACTACCACTGACTGCCGCTGAGTGCCGCTGAGTGCCGCTGACTGCCGCTGACTACCACTGACTGCCGCTGACTGCCGCTGACTGCCGCTGAGTGCCACTGAGTGGCGCTGAGTGCCGCTGAGTGCCACTGACTGCCGCTGAGTGCCACTGACTGCCACTGGCTGCCACTGAGTGCCACTGAGTGCCGCTGACTGCCATTGCGTGCCGCAAACTGCCACTGACTGCCGCTGACTGCCACTGAGTGCCACTGACTGCCGCTGACTGCCACTGAGTGCCGCTGAATGCCACTGAGTGCCACTGAGTGCCGCTGAATGCCATTGAGTGCCACTGACTACCACTGACTGCCGCTGACTGCCACTGACTGCCGCTGAATGCCACTGAATGCCATTGAGTGCCACTGACTACCACTGACTGCCGCTGACTGCCGCTGACTGCCACTGAGTGCCACTGAGTGCCACTGAATGCCATTGAGTGCCACTGACTACCACTGACTGCCGCTGATTGCCACTGACTGCCGCTGAATGCCACTGAGTGCCACTGAGTGCCGCTGAATGCCATTGAGTGCCACTGACTACCACTGACTGCCGCTGACTGCCACTGACTGCCGCTGAATGCCACTGAGTGCCACTGAATGCCATTGAGTGCCACTGACTACCACTGACTGCCGCTGACTGCCACTGACTGCTACTGAGTGCCACTGATTGCCGCTCAGTGCCGCTGAATGCCACTGAGTGCCGCTGAATGCCACTGAGTGCCACTGAGTGCCACTGAGTGCCGCTGAATGCCATTGAGTGCCACTGACTACCACTGACTGCCGCTGAGTGCCGCTGACTGCCACTGAGTGCCGCTGAATGCCACTGACTACCACTGACTGCCGCTGAGTGCCGCTGACTGCCACTGAGTGCCACTGACTACCACTGAGTGCCGCTGAGTGCCGCTGACTGCCGCTGAGTGCCGCTGACTGCCACTGAGTGCTGCTGAATGCCATTGAGTGCCACTGACTACCACTGACTGCCGCTGAGTGCCGCTGACTGCCGCTGACTGCCACTGAGTGCCACCGAGTGCCGCTGACTGCCACTGAGTGCCACTGAGTGCCGCTGAATGCCATTGAGTGCCACTGACTACCACTGACTACCATTGAGTGCCGCTGACTGCCGCTGACTGCCATTGAGTGCCACTGAGTGCTGCTGACTGCCACTGAGTGCCGCTGAATGCCATTGAGTGCCACTGACTACCACTGACTACCACTGACTGCCGCTGACTGCCGCTGACTGCCACTGAGTGCCGCTGACTGCCGCTGAGTGCCGCTGACTGCCGCTGAGTGCCGCTGACTGCCGCTGACAGCCGCTGACTGCCGCTGACTGCCGCTGACTGCCACTGAGTGCCACTGAGTGCCACTGAGTGCCGCTGACTGCCACTGAGTGCCACTGACTGCCACTGAGTGCCACTGACTGCCACTGAGTGCCACTGACTGCCAGTGACTACCACTGACTGCCAGTGACTGCCGCTGACTGCCACTGACTGCCGCTGAGTGCCGCTGACTGTTGCTGACTGTCGCTGACTGCGTGAGTGCCGCTGACTGCCACTGAATGCCGCTGACTGTTGCTGACTGTCGCTGACAGCCGCTGACTGCCGCTGAGTGCCGCTGACTGCGTGAGTGCCGCTGACTGCCACTGAATGCCGCTGACTGTCACTGAATGCCGCTGACTGCCACTGAGTGCCGCTGAGTGCCGTTGAGTTCCGCTGAATGCCACTGAATGCCGCTGACTGCCACTGAGTGCCGTTGAGTGCCGCTGAATGCCACTGAGTGCCGCTGACTGCTGCTGATGCCACTGAGTGCCGCTGAATGCCACTGAATGCTGCTGGCTGCCGCTGACTGTTGCTGACTGCTACTGAGTGCCGCTGACTGCCACCGACTGCGTGAGTGTCGCTGACTGCCACTGAGTGCCGTTGAGTGCCGCTGAATGCCATTGAGTGCCACTGACTGTTGCTGACTGCTACTGAGTGCCGTTGAGTGCCACTGACTGCCAGTGAGTGCCGCTGACTGCCACTGAGAGCTACTGAGTGCTGCTGACTGCCACTGAGCACGTGAGTGCCGCTGACTGCTGCTGACTGACACTGAGTGCCAGTGACTGCCAGTGACTGTGTAAGTGCCGCTGAATGCCGCTGACTGCCATTGAGTGCCGCTGAGTGCCGCTGAGTGCCGCTGAGTGCCGCTGAGTGCCGTTGAGTGCCGCTGACTGCTGCTGACTGCCGCTCACTGCCACTGACTGCGTGAGTGCCGCTGAATGCCGCTGAATGCCGCTGACTGCCATTGAGTGCCGTTGAGTGCCGCTGAGTGCCGCTGAGTGCCGCTGACTGCTGCTGACTGCCGCTCACTGCCACTGACTGCGTGAGTGCCGCTGACTGCCACTGAGTGCCGCTGACTGCTGCTGACTGCGTGAGTGCCGCTGACTGCTGCTGACTGCCACTGACTGCCATTGAGTGCCGCTGACTGCCATTGAGTGCTACTGACTGCCGCTGACTGCCACTGACTGCCGCTGACTGCCACTGACGACCCTGACTGCCACTGACTGCTACTGACTGACCCTGAGTGCCGCTGAGTGCCGCTGAGTGCCGCTGACTGCCGCTGACTGCCGCTGACTGCCGCTGAGTGCCGCTGAGTGCCACTGAATGCCACTGAGTGCCGCTGAGTGCCGCTGAGTGCCGTTGCCCCTGACTTCAGATAAGTGAGGGCCTTGAGCCCTGCTCTTTATTTATACAGCTCCACTGAAACATTGTTGGAGACAATGCTGTCATAAACGTTACATGCGCACCATCAAGACTGACAATTCAGTGCTCTGAATTGACCCCGGCAGCCCAGGATTCCTCCTGCAACTCTGAGCAAGAGATATCCTCAGAGGACGCAGTGTCCCATGACACTCCTGCGGCTTCCACCAGCGCAGGTACACTCACTTCGACAGGAATGCGATCGGTCATAGAGTCTGGGTCACAAGCCGGTGAGAGCACTGTACACGCGCATGAACAGTTGACTGAGGCTGAGACATGTGCAAACCCATGATTCCCCCAGCCAGCCGGGGCCCTCCTGGCCTTGTTCGCACAGAGGACAACCACCGAAATCATCCACAGCCAAAGGGCAATCCGATCAGCAGCCTTCCTCCAGTCAGGCTGCTAGAACAGAGGTGGTACCTCATTGGAGCACTCGCAACTGTTTAAAAAAAACATTGTGACACAAATGGGTCAGCATGGGTAACACTTCACTGTAAAAAGTTAAATCACTAAATGTTCTTCGCTAGCGTGTGTCGTTTTTACTGTGTAAATGATAGCATGTAAAGATTGTGTCTCCTCCCATTACATCATTGGCCGTTCAGAACTGCCATTGTATGGAATAACATCATTGCCATGCCAGCATTACTCATGTGCGTTTCCACGGATGCAGTAACATGGACAATGGTTCAGTCTGCTGCTGCCAGTAATGGTTGCGACAAAGATGTTGCAGATGTGGATTGCTGCTCAGCAGGTGAACGAGGTTGCGGTGTGGCTTGCAGAGCACATGTTAGTTCTTATGGCATGGAGAACCTTTGATCAATAAGGCATTGCCATTCATCCCTTGCTCGCTGCTCGTCCTGTATGTGGCGCCTGGATGCTCTCTGTCCTCTCATGTGCATTTCCTGCTGTAAGTCTTCTCAGTCCTCATTGTCCAAGGAGGTGTCCTACTCAGGTCTCCTCTTGTCCTGCGAGGCTTGCACCCTATTAAGTGCATAGTTGTGCAGAATGCAGCAAACAACAACTGTATGAGCTATCCTTTCTGGCTCGTACTGCAGGGCGCCAACTGATTTATGCAGGCAGCGGAAGCGCATTTTGAGCATGCAGATTGCCTGCTCAATGGTGGCTCTTGTCACTCCATGGCTGGTATTGTATCTTTCCTCTGCATCACTGGTGGAGTTTGTCACTGGTGTCAGGAGCTATGTCTGCAAGGGGTAGCTCGTCTTCAAGAAGCCACCCCTCAATGTGAGCCAGATCATTGAACAGCAACGGCACCGGGGACTGGCACAAGATGAAGGCATCATGGCAGCTGCTTGGAAAATGATCACATACTGGCTGAACGTTGAGCGAGTGGAAGCCCTTTTGGTTTACGTATGCAGCTGGTCACCCGGCCGGAACCTTGATGGCCAGATGGGTGCAGTCTATGACCGCTTTCACCTGTGAGAATCCCACAATGGAGTCAAAACCAATGGTCCTCTGGGCCTGGCTCCCAGGGTCCGCCGTGAAGCAGACATAGTCACCGGCCCTCCGGTACAGGGCATCAGTGACCTCCCTGATGCAGCGGTGCACTGCTGACTGTGTGACCCCACATAGGTTGCCGGTGGGTCCCTGAAATGATGCAGAGGCAAAGAAGTTAAGAGCTGATGTCACTTTGAGGGCCACAGGCATAGGATGTCCACTGAAGCCCATGGGCTGCAGGCCATTATTGAGCAGGGCACAGAGATGTGTCACTGCCTGTCTCGACATCCGCAGTCGCCTCTGACACTGGTGCTCAGACATCTGCAGGTATGTCATTTGGGACCTGCAGATGCACAGTGATCTATAGTGGTGAGCTCACCTTGGGGGCTGCTGGCGCTCACGACCGGGGGCTTCCACGTGGGCTGCACCTGCCTGTGGTGCATATGACTCCTCACGACAAGCAGATCAATAAATATAGGGTGAACCATCCCGTCTACAAGTTGCGATTAAACTTGATTCTTTCATTTCTTCGAAGGTAGCTAACAGGGCAAAGAATCATGTTGACTGGTATATCAGGTGCTTTCAGGCATCAACTATGTGGCATGGCATTGCCCATCTTAGATTCCACTAAGAGTGGCACAGCATGACCACATTCAGATTGTAGCAGTTGCATCGATTGGCCCAACAGCCAGATTACCTTTAAATGTTTACAGTTTATGGCACTCTCCCCAGACACAGGGTTCCTCCTTCACTCACACAAACATTCAATGGCGCAGAGAGCTCCCCTTTACAGAGGGAGGGTACGCAGCAGCTCCCTTTATGCCTGCAGAGTTGTGTCCCCTTTAATGCACTCCCCCACCCACCTCCCTACAAACATGCAGAGTTGTGCCACCGGTAATACCAACAACCCTCCCACCTCCCTTGATGCCTGCAGAATTGTGCCCCCGATAATACCATCCCCCTCCCACCTCTGTACAAGTCTGCAGAGTTGAGCCCCCGTCTCGCCACAATAACCTTCACAGGCTCCGATCACGGTAACTTCTGTCCAGCCGGCTTTTATTAGTTGGGAACGGGAAGGCACGTGAGACACATCCATTCAGTTGAACATTAGAAAGTTTCCAAAGTGGCAGCGGGATGCATAATGAGGCAAGGTAAGTAGCGCTTTGTATATGTTGATTTCGCTCCCGTCGCCAAGTAGCGGGGTGGCCGCCATGAAACTTCACCGCCTCTGGCAATATGGGGCGGGGCCTTCGCAGCATTGGGGAGTATGGCGGGCCTCTCTTGGAGGCATTTTCCGGCCACCCTGTCACGAGAAGTGTCAGTGGGGGAGCATTTCGGGGATAGTGACCATAACTCTGTAAGATTTAAGGTTGTTATGGAAAAGGACATAGAGGGTCCAGAAATAAGAGTACTGAATTGGGGGAAGGCAGATTTCAATATGATAAAGCAGGATCTGGCCAAAGTGAACTGGGAGCAGCTTCTTATACGAAAGTCTACATCAGACCAGTGGGAGTCATTTAGAAGGGAAATTGTGAGGGTTCAGGTGCAGCATGTTCCTGTAAAGGTGAGGAGTAGGACCAACAGGTCAAGGGAACCTTGGATGTCAAGGGATATAGAGGATTGGATAAGGAAACAAAAAGGAGGCATATGGCAGATTCAGAAAACAGCGGAGGTCCTAAAGGAGTATAGAAGGTGTTGGGGAGTACTTAAAAAAGTAATTAGGAGAGCGAAGAGGGGGCATGAAAAATCATTGGCAGACAAGATAAAGGAAAATCCTAAGGCGTTTTATAAGTATGTTATGGGCAAGAGGATAACCAGGGAAAAAGTGGGGCCCATTACAGATCAAAGAGGCAATCTGCGTGTGGAGCCGGAGGACATAGGTGAGGTTTTGAATGATTACTTTTCATCTGTGTTCACTATGGAGAAGGACGATGTAGGTGTAAAGATCAGGGAGGGGATTGTGATATACTTGATCAAATTAGCATTGAAAAGGAGGAAGTATTAGCTGTATTAGCGGGCTTAAAAGTGGATAAATTCCCAGGCCCAGATGAAATGTATCCCAGGCTGTGATGTGAGGCAAGGGAAGAGATAGCAGGGGCTCTGGCACAAATTTTCAGATCCTCTCTGGCCACAGGAGAGGTACCAGAGGACTGGAGGACAGCGAATGTGGTACCATTATTCAAGAAGGGTAGCAGGGATAAACCAGGTAATTACAGGCCGGTGAGTCTAACATCAATGGTAGGGAAATTATTGGAAAAATTTTTGAGAGACAGGATTAATCTTCACTTGGAAAGGCAAGGATTAATCAGGGATAGTCAGCATGGCTTTTCAGGGGGAGATTGTATCTAACTAACTTGATTGAATTTTTCGAGGAGGTGACTGGAGGTGTAGATGAGGGTAAATCAGTTGATGTAGTCTACATGAACTTCAGTAAGGCTTTCGATAAGGTCCCACATGGGAGATTGGTTAAGAAAGTAAAGGCCCATGGGATCCAGGGTAATTTGGCAAATTGGATTCAAAATTGGCTTAGTGGCAGGAGGCAGAGGGTGATGGTCGAGGGTTGTTTCTGCAAATGGAAGCCTGTGACCAGTGGTGTACCGCAGGGATTGGTGCTGGGACCCTTACTGTTTGTAGTGTACATTAATGATTTAGACATGAATATAGGAGGTATGATCAGTAAGTTCGCAGACGACACGAAAATTGGTGGTGTCGTAAATAGTAAGGAGGAAAGCCTTAGATTACAGGACAATATAGATGGGCTGATAAGATGGGCGGAGCCATGGCAAATGGAATTTAATCCTGAGAAGTGTGAGGTGATGCACTTTGGGAGGTCTAACAAGACAATGGAATATAAAATGAATGGTAGGATCCTAGGGAGTACAAGAGGTGCTTGTCCATAGATCACTGAAGGCAGCAGCACAGGTAGATAAGGTGGTTAGGAAGGCATACGGGATACTTGCTTTTATTAGCCGAGGCACAGAATATAAGAGCAGGGAGGTTATGATGGAGCTGTATAAAATGCTGGTTAGGCCACAGCTGGAGTACTGTGTATAGTTCTGGTCGACACACTATAGGAAAGATGTGATTATACTGGAGAGGGTGCAGAGGAGATTCACCAGGATGTTGCCTGGGCTGGAGCATTTCAGTTATGAAGACAGACTAGATAGGCTGGGGTTGTTTTCCTTAGAGTGGAGAAGGCTGAGGGGGAACCTGATTGAGGTATACAAAATTATGAGGGGCATTGATAGGATAGATAGGAAGAAACTTTTTCCCTTAGCGAAGAGGTAAATAACTAGGGGGCATAGATTTAAGGCAAGGGGCAGAAGGTTTACAGGGGAGTTGAGGAGGAATTTTTTCACTCAGAGGGTGGTTAGAATGTGGAACACACTGCCTGAAGGGGCGGTAGAGGCAGGAACACTCACGACATTCAAGAGATATTTAGATGAGCACTTGAAACGCCTTAGCATAGAAGGCTACGGGCCAAGAGCGGGGAAATGGGATTAGTTAGGACGGGTGCTTGATGGTCAGCGCAGGCACATTGGGCCGAAGGGCCTGTTTCTGTGCTGTAAAACACTATGACTCTATGACTCCCGGCGTCAGGGGGTTGGTAAAAGTTAGCCCACTGCCCCACTCTTTGCTCATGTCCCTACAATTTTTGCTCCTTCGAGTATTTATCCTGTTCCTTTTTGGAGGATACTATTGAATTTATATCCACCACATTATAAGGCAATGTATCCCAAATCCTAACAACTTGTTGCGTAAACAATTTCTTCCTCATGCCACCTGTGGTTCTTTTACCGATCACCTTAAAGCTGTGCCCTTCGTTAATCAACCCCTTAGCCATTGGATACTATTTCTCTTCATTTACTCTTCTTAAAACTTTGATAATTTTAAACTCTTCTATCAGATCTCCTCTGAGCTTTCTCTGCTCTATGAAGAACAACCCCAGCTTCTCCAGTTTATCTACATAACTGTGTCATGCAGGCCCCCACCTGCCAAGAATAAGGCACATTAATTTTGCCACATGGACATTAAGTTTCAAATTGTTGCTGGGGAGAATAGAAGGCCTGTAACAAGGGCTTGGCAGGCCCCTGGCTGGAAAGATATTTTTGCATATTAACCGACAGTTTTGGAACAAAGGAGCTATCCCCTGCTCCAATACAATTCACAAACAGACCTGGTCAAACCAGTTAGTCCCATGATAAACTGCTTGGCAGTCTTTTTTTTTCTGAATTGTAGAGGTTTGAGCAGAAAGCTCTTTGCATCTGGATTGAAATGACCTCTCCTGACTGGCTCGCCACAGCCTCTCCTGTCTGCTCCCATCTCTTTCTCACGGGATACTCCAAAAACTGACTGAAGCCACATGAACCCCAAGAGAGAAAAGTCTCCTACAGTGAACAAGGTTTAAAAAGACTACTGGGCCCCAATGAAAAGGAAGACCTACCTACAATCAATGATTCTACAGTGAGCTTGACGTACCGTAGCAACAACTCTTCAGATATTGCGTCAAACCTTTCCACTTTATTTTTTCTTCTGCACTTTTCTGTCCCTATCTGCATGTGTGTATCGCATATGCATGCAAGCGTGGGTGCATTGTGTATCCATAGGCGTTAACCAAATTAGAGTTTAAGTTTAATAATTATCAGTTTTCTTCTTTAAACCTAAGAAAGCCTGTTTGTGCTTGTTTCTTTACCTTATAATTGGGCAGTGGTAAACAAGAGTTCACCAAGGGGGGGGCTAAAAATACTGTTTAAAAATAAAACCCTGTTACAATAAGACCAGGTGAAGGCTGAAAGGGAACCCTTGACCTCTTTCTCACCTGATCTTAACAACTGTAATCCCTTATCCCCCCAACCTTTCTGGTAAATCTCTTCTGTACTCTCACCAAAGCCTTCACGTCCTTCCTAAAGTGTGCTGCCCTGAATTGGACACATATGTTTAATGCCTTCTTTATCAAATTGGTTTTCCCCAAATGCAGCTGGCATCATTCCAGCTATGTTCAGAAAAAACTAGGTCTACATGTGTCCTAATGAGGGACTGCTGCAGGACACCATCAAAAAAGTAAGCTTTTAAAAAGTACTTAGCTGAATATGAAGCCGGGCAGTGCAGGACTGATCCTTCTGGCTCCATATTAAAAGCACAGGCTGTGCTGGCTACTGCTCGCCCACCCTCTCAATCACCACCTCCCTCTCCCCTTTGTTGCACACCCTTTCCTTCTCAGTTACTGACCCTATCTCACAGGAGGAGCAGGAGATAATGATTATGATTATCATGATGAATTCCCTAGCTCTCCAGTGAAGTGTGTTAGTCATCTGACGAAGTCATGCTCATGCTGCACCCTGGCTGATATTACAGAAGTCCCTCATGAATTGTGCATATGCAATAAAAATTCAGTGTAATTGTCAGCTTCGTAGCCAGGTGACCTTGGCCACAGGGCATCATGCATTTCTTACATGAGATGCAGTGCCACTGGCCCTCATTATAATTTATTTAAATAAGCTCAATCAGGTTTCAGCTGACAGAATGTAAGAAAGTTCAAAATACATTATATAAATGCAAGTTCTTTCTTACCATTGGTATGATTTAATCCATAAGTATTTTATTCTTACCATGTTTGTGAAACAAATTCATGTATTATCTATGCATCGATTTGTTCAATCATAACTTGGCTTGTCACCACTATTGATTACCTGTGTACTAAATCTACCAACAGCTAATGCATAAAAATTATTTTAACTCAAGTGGTCATAACACATTATCACAAGGGGTGAATGTGTGAAAGAGGCACTCAAATACAGAATAAAATGAGAAACAAAGGCAGAAAAATGTACGAGCAGAATGAATAAAAAAACATTTTTTAAACAGGTAGAAGGACTGCAAAATCCAATGTTGAAAAAAATTCTGGAATGGTTACTTACAAATTTATATTTGGAATTTACCAAATGGTGAATTCTTACTCTTGCCTATACTGCAAGCAAAGGTGCAAGAGGAAGAAGAGACTATCAGCTGCAAGTCAGTCTGGGCCCAATTTTAATTCTGTGTAAGTGAATGGGTTTTAAATGACTTAAAATCAGGCCGTCCTCTCTGTCCTTGCTCCTTTCATTGTAAATTTTGAATATAACAAGTTGCTGCATGCAAGGTAGATGCATTTTAACACCTAAGATCAATGGTAAGAAAATGGTTTGGATTTTGCAGTTGTAATGACCCCAGTGTTCCCATGGTCCTTACTCTGTGAAACTGTCAGCAACTTCTGGTGTCCACACATGCCAAGTTAAATACAGAAATTCAACAGTTCTTGTCATTGATTCGCTGCTGCTCCACAGGATGGGCTGTTGAAGTCCTTGCAGATCAAAATCTTAGAAAAATTATTTTTAGTCCCCGCTCCAAACTCTGTTCCCGAGCCACTGACTCCATCCCTCTCTGTGGCAGCAGTCTGAGACAAAACCAGTCTGTTCACAATGTTCGTGTCATACTTGACCCTGAAATGTGTTCTGTAATTGCCTTTAAGAGCGATATCCCTTTATGATCTTAGTATGCAAATAAGCCATGTACCAGATGCAGTCTTGTGACTGAGAGCCAGAGTGACTCTGCTACTGTAACATCAAGAGGCAAGTCCTATGAATAGTTAGCTCTGCACTGTATATACTTGTTAGCTGTTAATAAACTTGTTTGAGACCTTCAATCAACTGACCTCCAGACATCTCATTTATTTTTCATCAGACAACATAAAAAGCTTCTCATTACAAGGTGAACATCCGACCACATATTCACGCCATCACTGAGACCTCCGTATTTCCACCTCTGTACATCACCCGACTTCACGCCTGCCTCGTCTGCTGCTGAAATCCTCATGCATCTCTTTGCTACCTCTAAAGTTGACTGTTACAACACACTCCTGGCTGGTCTCTCAGTTTCTACTCTCTGTAGCCTTTAGGTCATCCAAAGCCCTGCTGCCTGTGTCTTAACTCGCACCGGGTCCTGTTCACCTATCACCCCTATGCTTGTTGACTTACGTTGGCTCTTGGTCAAGCAACATCTTGATTTTAAAATTATCATCCTTGTTTTTAAATCCCTCCATGGCCCCGCTCCTTCCTACCTCTAGCCCCACAATCCTCTGAGATATCAGCAGTCATCTTATTTTGCCCTCTTGTGCAACCCTAATTTTAATCATTCCACCATTGGTAGCTGTGTTTTCAGTTGCCTAGGTCCTAAGCTCTGGAATTCCCTCCCTACACCTCCCTGCTTCTCTCCCTTACTTTCCTCCTTTAAGCCACTTCTTATAACCTACCTCTTTGACCAAGCTTTTCGGTCATTTGCCCTACTATGTGGCTCAGTGTCATATTTTGTTTTATAATGTTCCTACGAAGTGCCTTGGAATGTTTTATTACTTTAAAGGCACTGTAAAAATATAAGTTGCTGTTTTTGTGGTGTCACATGATTTAATGTGAATTCTCACTATTTACTCTCAATCTTGCTGTAAAAAAAACATTGAAAAATTTGCACCTTGTTGCATGAGTTGTAACTGGGATTTTATGGCATACTATGTCATAATTATTGCTGAGAAATATCACTGGCTCTGAAAAACAAATGTTATATTTATGGAATGTCAAATTTCTCCATTCCTGATTTTTTAAAAATCTAGAGATTTTTAAAATAATAAAAAATATATTTTTTAAGGTTTATGATATTTCAGTTTCTACCTTAATCCCATGTATATGTCCCAATCTTTATTTTGCTCTCTGTAAAATGATTAAAAAGTATAGGATAATCAGTGCTTTTTATTCCTTGGGTTTTTCTGTCTGTGAGAAGTCTTCAATGTGATTGGCTGCTTAGCCTGCTTGATGGCATTACTGTTGCTTAACACTGGAGAGACCACATAGCTACTGCCAGAGTGAAATTAAAATTAGGAAAGATAAAACCAATGCTACAGAGATGTTAGGTCTTTGTGGGCAGCTTTCTTCAGGTCAACGGCATGTTCCATCCCTTTGCTGCTGATCGCAAAATCTGGACCATAGTTACAGAATGTATGACTGTTGCATAACCGTGTGGAAGAGAAATGCACCTCATGACAGCTTGTTTCTCTGATGTAAAATCAGTTAGAGCTCTGAATTTTGTGTCATAGAATCACAGAATAGTACTGCATAGAGGGAGGCCATTCGAACCATCAAGTCGATATTGGAGTTTGTGTCGTGGTTTGCCATGCCCAGCAGTGTGCTGGATGCCATATTGACTCAGCAACTTTCAGTCATCGAGGGTGGCTGCCTAAAAGCAGTGGGGGCCTAATAAATAAATGAGGGAATCCATGCAATCCCATTTATCCCAGAGCACTAAGTTAGACATGGTAGTAAATTAGTGAGGCATTGACAGTGATTATGAGGGAATCATTGAATACTGGAAAGCTAATAGGGTGACCAATTTCAAAAAGTGTTGACAAAGCTGAAGGTAACTATGAGCCCAGTAAACTTACTTTCGTACAGAATGGAATTGATTAATAAACTTGAAGATTACTTGTATAATAGTAACGTAGTAATTATCAGTCAACATGGATTCAGAATGTGAAAATCATGGACTGTGGAAAACCTATGATGTGGTGTGCCTAGACTCCCAAAAAGCTTTTAACACATTTCTGCTCTAAAGGCTACTAATTACATTCAGAATTGTTGTGATGTAGACCAAGGCAGGGATTTTGCCAGTCCCCGGATAGCTGGATAGAAGACAGGTGCCAGTAAAATGCAGGAGAGCCATTTTACTGGCGGTGGGAAGGGCAGTGACTCAGCCTCCTTCTGACCAGAAACAGGCGGCCAATTAAGCTATTTCCCTGGGTTTCCAGCATTTTGCTGGTGGCAGAGCAGCCCTTGTCGAGTGGGGAGGCCACCAGCTGCATGGAGGCAGCCTCCTAACAACTTCCCAAGGAGGCCTTGGTTTCCAGGAGCTCCATGGCCCAAGGCTGTACCCGTGGCCTTGACGCCACAGCCGGAGGAGTGTCCTCTCCAATCTCTGGGGCCTGCCTGCCTGGCCACAACAAAGAAGCCAGTTTCCTACCTACCCTGTGAGGATGCCTCTCTTTCCCCGAGTATCATCAGCAGCAGCCACCTCTATCAGTGGTGCTACCGAAACTGCAGAGCCCGCTATCCTTAATTTGACAGTGGGTCCGGTGGCGGACTCTTAATTAGCAGCCGCCAGGAAGACTGCCGCCACAGTCCCACTGCCCACCCACATGAGCTCAGGACCTGAATTGGGTCCCAATGTTGGGATTTATCGTGATCTGGGAAAATCCTGGCCTAAGTCTATTGAATATGTAAGAAGTTGGTTGAAAGTTAGGAAACAGCAAATACTTGTTAGTTGGACATCTTAAACTTACTGGGATAGGGTTTGCCCTTTCGGCACAATCAGGAAATTACACCCAAAATGCACCTGAAATTGCAATGAATAAATCACAGTTTTAATTTACATTAAATGCATTTGGATAATCACAAACATAAAATCTTTCATGAACCAGCCCAGCATAATAAAACGTAATTGTTTATTTTATTTTTCACCAAAAATATTCAGTGGTATGTTTCAGAGTAGTAACCTGGTGCAGTTTATTAACACAGCTGAAAATGGGTTCATCACAAAAAAGAAGCATTTTTAACAAAATTGACCAAACATCCACCTATTAGTAACCTGATTGTAATCACTAAAAACGGCTTTAAAAACTATACTGAACCATTTACTACTTTCATTGCATACACGAGAAAGTTTCTTAGTAAATTAAATCGTTTTTGATCTGTAAAAACTTTAAAAATGTGCCTATTAGTATTTGTTGCCTAAGAAATTAATGAGCGCAATTTGAAGTACCTTCCCAAATGAGCACAACCAGCAGAAACTCTTAATGGTGACCTTGGGCATTGCCAGTTTTGTGGACATGGCCTGATCTGGGTAAATTGAACCTTAAAACCAGTGTAAAAGCTCACAGAAAACCTGAATGTAAGTGCTCTTGGGAGTAACTCACTCGCGTTTAAAATTCCCTGATCTCATGCGCTTGTTCAGCCTCTTCATCTTCTTTTGGTCTCCTTGTCTCGAGAGACAATGGGTAAGCACCTAGAGGTGGTCAGTGGTTTGAGGAGCAGCGCCTGGTGTGGCTATAAAGGCCAATTCTAGAGTGACAGACTCTTCCACAGACGCTACAGATAAAATTGGTTGTCGGGGCTGTTACACAGTTGGCTCTCTCCTTGCACTTCTGTCTTTTTTCCTGCCAACTGCTAAGTCTCTTCGACTCGCCACTCTTTAGCCCCGCCTTTATGGATATCCACCAGCTCTGGCGATCACTGACAACTGACTCCCACGACTTGTGGTCAATGTCACAGGACTTCATGTCGCGTTTGCAGATGTCTTTAAAGCGGAGACATGGACAGCCGGTGGGTCTGATACCAGTGACGAGCTCGCTGTACAATGTGTCCTTGGGGATCCTGCTATCTTCCTTGCGGCTCACATGGCCAAGCCATCTCAAGCGCTGCTAGGGTGTATATGCTGGGGATGTTGGCCACCTTCAGGACTTCTGTGTTGGAGATACGGTCCTGCCAGCTGATGCCAAGGATTCTCCGGAGGCAGCGAGGATGGAATGAATTGAGACATCACTCTTGGCTGACATACATTGTCCAGGCCTCGCTGCCGTAGAGAAAGTACTGAGGACACAGGCTTGATACACTTGGACTTTTGTGTTCCGTGTCAGTGTGCCATTTTCCCACACTCTCTTGGCCAGTCTGGACATAGCAGCGAACACCTTTCCCCTGTGCTTGTTGACTTCTGCATCGAGAGACAGGTTACTGGTGATAGTTGAGCCTAGATAGGTGAACTCTTGAACCACATCCAGAGTGTAGTCGCCGATATTGATGGATGGAGCATTTCTGAGGTCCTGTCCCATGATGTTCGTTTTCTTGAGGCTGATGGTTAGGCCAAACTCATTGCAGGCAGCCGCAATCCTGGCGACGGGTCTCTGCAGACACTCTTCTGTGTGGGATGTTAATTCAGCATCGTCAGCAAAGAGGAGTTCCCTGATAAGGACATTCCGTACTTTGGTCTTCGCTCTGAGACGGGCAAGGTTGAATAACCTGCCATCTGATTTTGTGTGGAGGAAAATTCCTTCTTCTGAACACTTGAACATGTGAGAGCAGCAGTGAGAAGAAGATCCCAAACAGTGTAGGTGTGAGAACACCTGTTTCACTCCACTCAGGATAGGAAAGGGGTCTGATGAGGCACCGCTCTGCTGAATTGTATCTTTCATATTGTCATGGAATGAGGTGATGATACTCAGTAGCTTTGGTGGACATCCGATCTTTGCTAGTAGTCTGAAGAGACTACGTCTGCTGACGAGGTCAAAGGCTTTGGTGAGATTTCTGAAAGCAACGTAGGGGGACATCTGTTGTTCACAGCATTTCTCCTGTAGCTGGCGAAGGGAGAACAGCATGTCAATGGTGGCTCTCTCTGCTCGAAAGCCGCACTGTGCCTCAGGGTAGACACGCTCAGCCAGCTTCTGGAGTCTGTTTTAAATGACTCGAGCAAAGACTTTCCCCACTATGCTGAGCAGGAAGATTCCACAGTAGTTGCAGTCACCATGGTCACCTTTGTTCTTATAGAGGGTGATGATATTGGCATCATGCATGTCCTGTGGTACTGCTCCTTCATCCCAGCACAGGCAAAGCAGTTCATGGAGTGCTGAGAGTATAGCTGGCTTGGCACTCTTGATTGTTTCAAGGGTAATGCCGTCCTTTCCAGGGGCTTTTTCACTGGCTAGAGAATCAATGGCAGCACTGAGTTCTGATTTTGTTGGCTGTTCGTCCAGCTCATCCATGACTGGCAGTGACTGGGCTGCGTTGAGGGCGGTATCAGTGACAACATTTTCCTTGGAGTACAGTTCTAGTTAGTGCTCCACCCAGCGGTCCATTTGCTTGCATTTGTCAGTGATCGTTTCCCCTGATTTAGATTTGAAGGGGGCAATCTTCTTGATGTTTGGCCCAAAAGCTCTCTTAATGCCATCATACATTTCTCTGTTGTTTCCGGTGTCGGAGGCCAGCTGAATACGACTGCATAGGTGTTGTCAGTAGCCATTTGCACAGTGCTTGGCTGTTTTTGTGCAGCGCTTCTGGCTACTTTCAGTTCTACGGATGTTAACTCGCTGGGGGCTTTCTTGTAGTTCAACGGTGCAGTGCGCTTAGCGGCTATGACAGGTCCCAGCTCTTCAAATTGAGATTGAAACCAGTCTGCATTCTGCTTCTCACATTTGCCAAAGGTGGTCATTGCTGAGTCATAGATGGCATCTCTGACGTGGACCCACTTGGTCTCTGCATCCCCTGTAGGAGTGTTTTGAATAGCTTGTTCAAGTGAATTTAGAAACTTATGTAACAGCTGTGGATAAGAAATTCTGTTAGTGTTGATGCACAGGAATTTGGGTGCAAACCTAGTAGAAAGAAGCAGCAGCTCTATCGCCAAGTCTACAACGCACTTCTGATTTCACTCAGTTTTCTAGAAACCATTCACAGAGTATGGGCTGGATTTTGTAGTCCCGCCGCCAGCAGTAGCGGCGGGTGCAGAAAATGGCAGCCACCCCGCACGGGACCAGCATTACTGCGCTGCCGCGATTCTGCAGCGGGCAGCCACTTTACATATTCACAGCGGCAGACCCCCTCCTTAACCACGTGGCAGGGCGGGCGGCATTGGCGATATCGTTCATGGCGTCACTGATGCGGAAGCGGGTGCTTGCACCATTTTTAAAAGGCTGCCAGCCCTGCAGACAGTTCAACAAAGTGCAGAATTCAACCCTTCTACCCCTTCCCTATATACAAAGTGCAGAGTTGCTCCCTTCCCCCCCCCCTTGCTTATGCACAAAGGGCAGAGCTGACCCCTTCCCCCTTCCTCCCTTTCCTATACAAAGTGCAGATCTCACTCCTTCCCACCCCCCCCCCCACCCCCCGCCCCACAAACGACCCATCAGCGGGCAGAGTTCAGGCCTTCCCACCTCGGTGGCATCAGCTTTCTCTGGATGGGAAAGTGAATGCAGGTTAATGCCGTTCGTCGCATAGAGGATTGGGAACTGAAAGTAAGATTGCTGCAGTTTATATTTTAATTCATGCAAATGTATTATTTAATCATGCTAAGTCGGGTCCTGTCTCAGAGTAGCGGAGAGGCTGCTGCTGAGCTTCCCCACCGCCGGGAAGATCAGGCCCAACAATCCTGGCATTAGGTTGCATGGCAGCTATTGCTATTCCAATTTTCGCATCCCCCCTCCCCCCCCCCACCCCACCCCCGTCACGGAACCCGACTTCGGGCTTTGAACAAAATCCAGCCCTATGTATGTAACTTTTTTTCTTCCTATGTACAGTAAGTTACAGTTGTCTATATTAAATTTCATCTGCCATTGTTTTGTCCACTTACATATTTTGCCCAACTCATTTTGTAGTTCTTGAACTGCATCCTCAGACTGAACTGCTGCTTCTAGTTTGACATCCTCTCCACATTTTGACCACTTTGCATTGAGTTTTTGTATCCAAGTCATTGATATGAATTGGAAACAATCATAATTTCAATACCAATCCCTCGGGAACTCTATTCAGCACTTTCTCCCATTCCAACATAACTCAAGGAGCAATTAACAAAGTAAATAGAAAGCTAAACTATATAGCCAAAATAGTAGGCTGCAAGAGAGAGGAAGCCACGTTAAAGTGCACTAGTATGACCAAACCTTAAGTACTGTTTTCATTCTGTTACTGAGTTGTAAGAGTAATGTTCAAGCATTTGAGGCCATGCAGAGAAGAGTGACAAGGCTGATCCCGCAGGCTAAAATTTTCTAGTCCTTGCTAACTTTGAGACAGTGCACATGGAAAAATAAAGTGGCTACTGACTTTAAGTTTTTATCTATTGAAATTACTGGCTTTAAATCTACAGGTAGTTGAGCCACAATTTTCAAATAGTGCCTTTCAGTGTGTCATTGTCTGCTACAGGCATGACTTGGAAAAGCTATCCACAGATATCTGAGTTATGAGGAAAAACAAGGAAATTTGGACTTTGTTAGGCTTGAAAGAAGAAATCTGAGAAGTAATCTTATAGAGGTAGAATGTAGTAAATGTTATAGAAAAGGCAATTCTGCAATATTGTATTAAATTAAATTGCAAAAATAGGACACAAGGACACAGGTTCAATGAAGTAAATAGTAAATTTTACATGGATAGCAATAAGTTTTTCTTTATATCAAGTGTAAAGACATATTCCATACATATGGAATATGTATACATATCCAAGTTGTAGGGAAGGGTAGAATAGCAAAGGCAAAAGCACCAAGATCATTAAAGATGTTGAAATGGGAGAGTGATGAGCCTTTCTGGACGGATGACCTAAATTGGACTCAAGGGTCTTCTTCATCTGTTTAAATTGTGGCCTGCAAAAAAATGACTGAGAAGATTTTCAGATATACATGTAACATATACTCTATCCAATGCATCATTTATGAAAACATCAGATAGTGGAAAACTTTGCCCCACTTTTCTATTGAGAGAAAGATTCAGATATTCTCCAATCCACCCATAAATGTCTCAGATAAAATCTAGGATTTGGTCATGTGGGTCCCCCAGCTGCCAGCTTCTGCCTAGACACTGGTCTAGAAATTGGATTGCACCTGAGTTGGAGCTGTGCGTGTCACAGCAGTCCCAGAGACAGCCTGTCAGGGTGGGGCAGGCAACCGGCACTGACAGTGGCCTGTAGTTTTAAAGTGTAATTGGATGAAGCACACTTGTAGCAATCAGGTCAAACCAATTTCTGGTTTGAGTGCTGAAATGGGTGTTGGACTGCTTATTAGCTTGCTCATGAGGTCTAATGCCTTTTTTAAGTGACTGCCAGGGATGCCTCTATCGCGCATGAATCAATATGGCATCTGACATGATTCTGACGATATTCAGGATGGAAGCTTTGCCCCCTAAGACTATTGCTATTCCATATTCTTTTGTCTAAAATAGTTGTTAGGAATTCAGCATAAATACTGCCCACATCTACTGCCCTATCCATAGCTATGTGATGCAGTGCAGAATCTATTTCTCCCCTTAAGCTGATTTATTAAGACCTATTAGCAGTACAGCACATGCCACTTATTTTTCCAGTTTCCATGTAAGTTGATGAATACTACACTTTGTTACGTTAAAACACCATAGAGGAAATTTTAACTGTGCCTGCCTGCCAAAAACAGGGAGTTGGACAGTTACAATCAACCAAGTCTCTTAACTGCCAAAATCCCTTCCTGCAATATTTAATTTTAACCTGCTCTTCTGGACAGGCAGTACAGACACCCACCTGGAACAGTAATATCGTTCAGTGAAAGAAAGGCTCCTCTCCATTTGTGATCACAAGACTCTCTTGAAATCCCCTCCCCTGACTTGCCTGAGTGCCGGGACCTTTCCTTTTGTCCCAGTTGATGGCCTCCTGTTGTTCAACATTCCACTCTCATTTACAGGTCAGCTGTTGCTGACTGTCAGTTTCAAGTTGGCAACTGACTCGGGAGCATGCAACTGAAACCCCAGTTTTAAAATCTCCCGAGCCCCAAGGTCAGAGGGGGTTTGTTGCACACCGCAGCCACTGGCCCACCAGATTCCTGTTCTCAGTTAAAATTGAAGCTTATCTCAGTATAATGCTCTTCAGACCCAAGGATACTCTCACAGTTTTCTTTGGGAGCAACAGACTTGTCAGTCATTAACAAAAGCCTAAAGGAAGACCTTTGAACATTGACTTAAGCCAATAGAAAAACTATTTACGATCACTTTGTGTAATTTTCATCCTTGAAGATGAATACATTCAATTAATCCAATTTCAACTGCCTAATAACCCTCCTGGCCTCATAATGCACCTAATCATAATCCATCATTGCAGCTGCTGTTGAATGCTGTGAAGTGGCTTCAAGTACTGGCAAGATGCCGGTATTGCTCTCCACTCTGAGTCAAAAACTTGTGAACTTCAGTTTCATTCCAGGACTTGAACACATAGGCCCAGATTTTGCAGTTGTAATAATGGCAGACACTGACAATTTCACCATAATTACAACCGCAACATCTGGGCATATGAGTTCAAGTCCTGGAATGAGACTTAAATCCACAAGTTTCTGACTCAGTGATAAGAGTACCTCTGAATGAACCAAACTGGCAACTTAAGCAGTACTGTCAGTGGTCGTCGTCATTATTCCATGAAACTGACAGAAACTTCTGGCGTCTCCGCAAATGCGAAGTTAAGCATAGAAACCCAGAAGTTGCTGTCATTGATTCCCCACTCCATCACAGAGTGCACTCTGTTAAAGTCCTCGCAGATTAAAATCTTAGAAATCATTTGAATTGATGTGAACTTCCACTTTTTACAACAACAACTAACATTTATATAGCGCCTTTAACGTACTAAAACATCCCAAGGCACTTCACAGGAGCATTGTAAAACAAAATATGACACCGAGGCACATAAGGAGACATTAGGTCAGATGACCAAAATCTTGGTCTTAAAGGTAGGTTTTAAGGAGTGTCTTAAAGGAGGAAAGCAAGGTACAGAAGCGCAGCATTAGAGAGAGGGAATTCCAGAGCTTAGGGCCTAAGCAACTGAAGGCGCGGCCAGCAATGATGGGGTAATTAAAATCGGAGATGTTCAAGAGGCCAGAATTAGACGTGTGCAGATATCTAGAAGGGTTATAAGGCTGGAGGAGATTACAGAGATAAGGAGTGGTGAAGCTATGGAGGGAGTTTAAATTTCCAAATCAAGACGTTGCTTGATTAGGAGCCAATGTAAGTCAGTGAGCACAGGGGTAATAGGGGAATGGGACTTGGTGTGAGTTAAGACACGGGCAGCAGAGTTTTGGATGAGCTCAAATTCACGGAGGGTAGAATGTGGGAGACCAGCCAGGAATGCATTGGATTAGTCAAGTCTAAAGGTAACAAAGGCATGAATGAGGGTTTCAGCAGCAGATGAACTGAGACAGGTTGGGGGATGTTATGGAGGTGGAATTAGGTGGTCTTGGAAATGGCATGAATATATATGGTCAGAAGCTCATCTCAAGGTCAAATATGACACCAAGGTGGTGAACAGATTGGTTTAGTCCCAGACTGTTGCCAGGGAGAGGGATGGAGTCAGCAGCTAGGGAACAGGGACTGAAAACAATGGCTTCAGTCTTCCCAATATTTAATTGAAGAAAACTTCCGCTCCGGACGTTAGATAAGTAGTCTGATAATATAGCAACAGTGTAGGAGTTGAGTGAGGTGGTTATGAGGTAGAGCTGGGTGTCATCAGTGTACCCCTGAAAACTAACATGACTAGTCTCACTGTCAAAACCCTTGAACAAGAGATGCCTTGTTGAATGAGGTATATTACTGTTGAACAAACTCTCTGGCCCTGAAAAATGAAAAACAAATTTTATATTTCTGGAATGTCAAATTTCTCCATTATGATAAAAAAACATAGATTTTTAAAATGGGCGGCACAGTGGCGCAGTGGTTAGCACCGCAGCCTCACAACTCCAGCGACCCGGGTTCGATTCTGGGTACTGCCTGTGTGGAGTTTGCAAGTTCTCCCTGTGACCGCGTGGGTTTTCGCCAGGTGTTCCGGTTTCCTGCCACAGCCAAAGACTTGTAGATTGATAGGTAAATTGGCCATTGTAAATTACCCCTAGTGTAGGTAGATGGTAGGGAATATGGGATTACTGCAGGGTTAGAATAAATGGGTGGTTGTTGGTCGGCACAGACTTGGTGGGCCGAAGGGCCTGTTTCAGTGCTGTATCTCTAAATAAATAAAATAGTTTAAAAAAATAAAGTATATTTATGATAATTCAGCTTCTATCTTAATCTTGTGTGTGTGCCCCAATCTTTATTTCACTTCCTATAAAATAATTAAAAAGTGCTTTTTTTACTTCCTGGTTTGCTCTCTGTGAAAATTCTTCAACATGAATATGGCTGTTTAGACTGCTTGATGACATCAATACTGCTGGATACCGAAGATCTCTACAGCTGACATCAGTAGGAAATTAATGCTTGGAAAGATGAAATCCACACCTCTAGTTCTTTGTGAGAAGCTTTTTTCAAGGTCAGTGATGAGAACCATCACTTCACCGCTTATTGCAAAATCTGGGCCCATTTTCTAAGCTGATACTTCAGTGTGCTGAGTTAGTGCTGCATGGTCAGAGGTGATGCCTGGCTTTTCTGTCTCTCCTTTAGTTGCGACTCATCTCCGGCAGGGCAGAACCTCCCTCCATCCCCAAGCTGCTATGTATCCCAGCAGTAGGGGGAAGCGGTAGTTTAGTGGTATTGTCACTGCACTAGTAACCCAGAGACCCAGGGTATTGCTCTAGGAGACATGGGTTTGAACCCACCACGGCAGAAGGTGGAATTTGAATTCAATTACTAAATCTGAAATTAAAAAGCTAGTGTAACGATGGCCATGAAACTATTGTCGATTGTCGTAAAAATCTATCTGATTCACTAATGTCCTTTAGGGAAGGAAATCTGCTATCCTTTGGTCTGGCCTATATGTGACTCCAGACCCACAGCAATGTGGTTGACTCTTACATGCCCTCTGAAATAGCCTAACAAGCCACTCAGTTGTCTCTAACTGCTGCAAAGTCAATAAGGAATGAAACTGGACAGACCACCCGGCGTCACCTAGACACCGGAAATGACAATGGCAAATCCAGTCCTGTCAACCCCACAAAGTCCTCCTTACTAACATCTGGGGACTTGTGCCAAAGTTTGGAGAGCTGTCCCACAGACTAGTCAAACAATAGCCTAACATAGTCATACTCACCGAATCATACCTTACAGACAATGTCCCAGACACCGCCATCACCATCCTCGGGTATATCCTGTCCCACTGGCAGAGCAGAGGTGGTGGCACAGTGGTATACAGTCAGGAGGGAGTTGCCCAGGAAGTCCTCAACATCGATTTCAGACCCCATGAAGTCTCATGGTATGAGGTCAAACATGGGCAAGGAAATCTCCTGCTGATTACCACCTACCGCAACCCCACCCCCTCTCTCAGCTGATGAATCAGTACTCCTCCATGTCAAACACCACTTGGAGGAAGCACTGAGGGTGGCAAGTGCGCACAATGTACTCTGGGGAGGGGTCTTCAATGTCCATCAGCAAGAGTGGCGCAATAGCACCACTAGCTGGCCGAGTCCTAAAGGACATAGCGGCAAGACTGGGTCTGCGGCAGGTGGTGAGGGAAAAACATACTTGACCTCATCCTCACCAATTTACCAGCCGCAGATGCATCTCTCCATGACAGTATTGGTAGGAGTGACCACTACACAATCTTGGTTAAGACGAAGTCCCGCCTTCACATTGTAGATATGATCCATCGTTTTGTGTGGCACTACCACTGTGCTAAATGGGATAGATTTCAAACAGATCTAGCAATGCAAAATGGTCATCCATGAGGCGCTGTGGACCATCAGCAGCAGCAGAAAGCTATTCAACCACAATCTTTAACCTCATGGCCTGGCATATCCCCCACTCTAACATCACCATCAAGCCAGGGACCAACCCTGGTTCAATGAATAGTGCAGGAGGGCATGCCAGGAGCAGCATCAGGCATACCTAAAATGAGGTGTCAGCCTGGTGAAGGACTACTTGCACGCCAAACAGCGGAAGCAGCATGCAATAGACAGAGCTAATCCATCCCACAACCAACGGATCAGATCCAAGCTCAGCAGTCCTACCACATCCAGTCATGAATGATGGTGGACAATTAAACAACTTACAGTAGGAGGAGGGTCCACAAATATCCGCATCCTCAATGTTGGGGGAGACCAGCACATCAGTGCAAAAGGTCCGTCTTCAGCCAGTGGTGCTGAGTGAATGATCCATCTCGGCCTCCTCCTGATGTCCCCAGCATCACAGATGCCAGTCTTCAGCCAATCCGATTCACTCCACGTGATATCAAGAAATGGCTGAAGGCACTGGATACTGCAAAGGCTACGGGCCCTGGCAACATTCTGGCAATAGTACTGAAAACTTGTGCTCCAGAACTAGCTGTGCCCCTAGCCAAGCTGTACCAGTACAGCTACAACGCTGGCATTTACCTAGAAATGTGGAAAATTGCCCAGGCATGTCCAGTACACGAAAAGCAGAGCAAATCCAACCTGGCCAATTACCACTCCATCTGTCAACTCTCGATCCTCAGTAAAGTGATGGAAGGTATCGTCAACAGTACTATCAAGCGGCACTTGCTTCGCAATAACCTGCTCAGTTTGGGTTCCACCAGGAGCACTCAGCTCCTGACCTCATTACAGCCTTGCTTCAAACATGGTCAAAAGAGCTGAACTCAAGAGGTGAGGTGACAGGGACTGCCCTTGACTTCAAGGCAGCATTTGACCGAGTAAGGCATCAAGGAGCCCTAGCAAAATTGGAGTCAATGGGAATCAGGGGGAAAATTCTCCGTTGGTTGGAGTCATACCTAGCGCAAAGGAAGATGGTTGTGGTTGTTAGAGGACAATCATCTCAGCTCCAGGACATCACTGCAGGAGTTCCTCAGGGTGGTGTCCTAAGCCTAACCATCTTCAGCTGCTTCATCAATGACCGTCCTTCAGTCATAAGGTCAGAAGTGGGGATGTTTGCTGATGGTGCACAATGTTCAGTACCATTCATGACTCCTCAGATACTGAAGCAATCCGTGTAGAAATGCAGCAAGACCTGGACAATATCCAGGTTGCTGATAAGCAGCAAGTAACATTCACACCACACAATTGCCAGACAATGACCATCTCCAACATGAAACAATCTTACCATCTCCCCTTAATGTTCAATGGAATTACGATTGCTGAATCCCCCACTATCAACATCCTGGGGGTTACCATTGACCAGAAATTGAACTGGAGTAGCCATATAAATACTGTGGCTGCAAGAGCAGGTCAGAGGTTAAGAATCCTGCGACAAGTAACTCACTTCCTGACTCCCCAAAGCCTGTCCACCATTTACAAGGCACAAGTCAGGAGTGTCATGTAGTACTCTCCACTTGCCTGGATGGTTGCAGCTGCAACAACACTCAAGAAGCTCGCCACCATTCAGGAAAAAGCAGCCCACTTAAATTGGCACCCCATCCACTAGCATTCACTCCCTCCACCACCGACTCACAGTAGCAGCAGTGTGTACCATCTACATGATCCACTACAGCAATGCACCAAGGCTCATTAGACAGCACCTTCCAAGCCAGTGACCTCTACCACCTAGAAGGACAAGGGCAGCAGATGCATGGGGACACCACCACCTGCAAGTTCCCCTCCAAGCCACACACCATCCTGACTTGGATCTGTATCGCCGTTCCTTCACTGTTGTTGGGTCAAAATCCTGAAACTCCCTTCTGAACAGCACTCTGGGTATACCTACCCCATATGGACTGCAGCGGTTCAAGAAGGCGGCTCGCCACCACCTTCTCAAGGGCAATTAGGGATGGGCAATAAATGCCCGCATCCCATGAATGAATAAAAAAAATATTGGCTGCCACAACAAGTGATTGTACTTCAAAAAGTAATTAACTGCATGCGAAGCACTATAGGATGTCCGAAGGATATGATAAGATGTAATATATTTCTTTCCTTTATCTTTAAAGGCTATTTGCCTTTTGTTTAACAGTTCTCCTCCCTTTTGCAGTTACTACAATAAGGTGTTGCTTTGTGTTTGAACAGCTAACAAGAGCCAGCTTCAGTTACCAATTTCCCAGCTTATTCTTCCCTTACCTTAATCGTCACAAATTCACAGCTAGAAGAAAATTAAGTTGTAAGAAACAGATGCTTTGTTAAATTTGCCTGTTCAAGCACAAACACTAGACAACATTCACTATTTACAATAACATACTCAGTGATTTGTAACTATATATGCAACTGTAATGTCCAGAGGATCAAGAAACAGCAGCATCCTGTTCAGTTACAAAAAACATTATTTTTAAGTATCTGAGTAAAATTGCAAAAAAAATTTTACTATTGCTCATATGTGATCAATAAATAGAAAATCACAATTATCTGAGGAAAATATAAGAAAAACATTTTTTAATGAACATTTTTGAAGGGACAAACTTTAAAACTAACAGTTTTCCATTTCTCTAACCTTAGTTTGAGAGGTAAGAAATGTAGAAAATGTTACAAATATGGGTTTGTTTGTATAAAAAAATAATGGTAGGGAAGACTGAACATTTCCTTTCGTTTCCAAAATGGACGATACCGAGCTGTGGTCTGTGGACATTTTGAAACATGTGGATAGGCATAAAAACAGTATTGTAGCTAATTTAAATAAGTTGTCATTAAACTAACCTACAACACTTTTAAAATTTCCATTTTCCTAACACCAGGACCAAAAGTAGCTATAAATAAAACACTCCTACCTTTTAAAATGTGAAACAAGCCAAAAAACAGGAAGACAGTGACTTTTAAAGTTGCCATTTTTCTGTTGCTTTTATGCAGAAAGCTTGACTGAAATGTATTTTCCCAAACCTTGGTTTGGCTTGGAAGTGGAAAAGGTGTATAAGTGCATGGGTCTGCACTGATTATTTCTGGTGTTTCCTTTCAAAGAATAGGAGGAAGTAGCATGAAATCACATGGGAATTAACACCATAGACCATTTGCTTATCTAATGCTCTGTTCTGATTCACAGGGTGTGGGAATCTTACATCTAAAAATTCACAATGAATTGGCACCATTTGTATTTTAGTTGAAGGCCGGCTCCAGAAACCCTTTTTTAAATTATCAAATTATATTAGCATATAAATAAAATCTCTAATCTATGTTCTGCATTTTATTATTATCTTGTTACTTTTTTCTTAAGTCTGTTCTGAAACAGAATATGCAATTTCACAGCAGGAGAAAGTTTCCAAATAGGTATAATATTATTGGGAAAGTAAATTATAAATTGCTCTCTGTTTTCTATCCCTTTGTTGGATGTGACTGTTTTTTCTTTGTTTCTTTCTCTTGCTGTAAACTCCTTTATCTTAAGATACTTCCTAATGTTTCTTTACTCATTCTCAGGACTTGTTCTCGTCAAAATCTCCCTTTTTATGCTCACTTTATTTATGTTTTCCGCTACATTGTGTTCAGATCAAAAAACAGCTATTCCTTTAGTTGCACTGCACTACACATACAACAGAGGTTTGGCAGACAGTAAAGTGCAAAATCTGCTTCAGAACGTATTCCAAAATTGGCAACTAATTGTAGGATGCCAGTTCATGAGATATCTATGTACAATAGGGCCTTTTGAATACAACACAAATCTTTTGCCAGCTAGTATTAATGAGTAGATTTACAATGGCCTTTCAAAGTGTGGATTTTAATTCTATCCATCTTGTGCAAAGCAGGTGGTACAGGAATTAAAATCAAAGCAGTAGACTTGCCACTCATTTGTGCCCTGCAGCCATCTTTCTGCTGCTGGTTTAATAGGAGTCTGAGGGGCCCGTTTGGCTCAGGCACCAACTTCATGAATACATTTAAATCAAGGTCCTATTACATAGTTAAGACTCTAAAGCTATTTTTTTACAGCCTACTAGGCAAAGTGGCCACTGTGGATGCTCGACTCAGTAGAACCTGACAGCCACAAAGCAAAGGTCCCCAAAGGAAGAAAAATTATTTTTTGTGGTGCCAGGAGGAACCACAAAATTGATGGCAGTTATATGGTGACATTACTGCCAACCCAACAGCTTCTGGACAGATAATGCATCGCCCAAAAACTGTCAAGGTGCATTGGGATGCCCATTTTGGGGTGGCCACCTCACTCATTCTATGTAAATGAGGCCCTATCCTCAAAATAGTCTAGGCCACATGTCCCTGGCTGTCTGTCCATGCACTCCATTGGCCGTTAACCCAAATGATCAAATACCTCCTCATAAGTTTTTGCCAATTAGTTATTCTGTGCCAGTTAACAGAGATCATTGCAATTCATCTTCTGACACATCCTGAGAATTTTGCAGTCATTCAGTTCAGTTGTGTACTTTTTAAGATGTCAGATAATTGCAGTGACCTGAATTTCAATTGTGTATGGAACAGAAAATATGAAACAATAAGAAGCCATTTGGTATTTAAACGCATTCCCTCTATAGACCATGCTTAATTTGCTCTATCAAATTCCGAACCACTTTACTTAATCTCTTGAGGGGAGCAATCAACCAGAGATAAAATCTTTAATAGAACACAGAGTGTTAAGTTAGAGTCATCGAGAGATACAGCACTGAAACAGACTCTTCGGCCCACCAAGTCTGTGCCAACAAACAACCACCCATTTATACTAATCCTACATTAATTCCATATTCCCTACCTACACTAGGGGCAATTTACAATGGCCAATTTAACCTATCAACCTGCAACTCTTTGGCTGTGGGAGGAAACCAGAGCACCCAGCAGAAACCCACACAGTCACAGGGAGCACTTACAAAGTCCGCACAGGCAGTACCCAGAACCAATCCCAGGTCACTGGAGCTGTGAGGTTGCAGTGCTAACCACTGCACCACTGTGCCACCCAAGTGGTTACTGCAATTCATCATAGAATCGTAAAATAGTACAGCACAGAAGGAGGCCAGTTTCTATTGAACATGATTCCACTATTCTAACAAGCAGAGCATTCTAAGTCCCAACCAGTAGTTGTGTAAAAAAAGTTTTATTTATGTTATTTGTGGTTCTTTTGCCAATCACCTTTACACAGTGTCCTCTGGTTATCGACCCTTCCGCTATTGGAAATAGCTTCTCTTTATTTACTCTATCTAAACCCTTCATGATTTAAACACATCCATCAAATCTCAGGGCCTCAGTGTCACTAGGGCAAGCAAGAGTAAACAAAAACAGCCTAGGCAGGTTCCCACTCCAGTCATTGGCTTCAGGAGCCATGGATTAAATTATGTAAACAATGCTTGTATTCCCTGGAATATAATAGGTTAAGGGGAGATTTCATTGAGACAGGATTTTGAAAGGAATTGATAGGGTAGATAGAGAGAAATATTTGCCGCTGGTAGGGTAAGGCGATATAACATTAAAATCAGAGCCAGGCCATTGAGGAGAGAAGTTAGGAAACACTTCTCCACACAAAGATTAGTAGAAATGTGGAACTTTCTCTCACAAAAAACAGTAGATGTTACCTCAATTAATAAATTTAAGTCTGGGATTGATAGATTTTTTGCTAGCCAACAAAGTTCAGGAAATGGGGCCAAGGCAGAGAAATGGAGTTAGGATACTGATCAGCCTTGATCTGATGTAACAGGTTTGAGGGGCTGAAGGGCCTACTCCTGCTCCTAGGTTCTTATGCAAGTGAGGTTTCTGCTAGCGGTACATGGCCAATCAGGAGACCTCTGAGGAAATTCCCAGTAAGTATTTTATGGGTAAAGTTCCATAAGGTAAAATAAATCATTCCAAGAAAATCAACATGCACTGGAAATGGACTGGATACACATGCCATTATATTGATAGGCTGTTATTACTCTTATTGCACCTCTTATTACTGATTTACTATTTACAGGCCGGTAGAAGATTCTTAGGTCACCTTTTATGTTAATTGCCATTCTATTCTCATATTCTCTTTTTGCCAGTCTTATTCTCCTCTTCACTTCCCCTCTCAACTTATTGTATTTGGCCTGGTTTTCACTTGAAGAATCCACCTGACATGCAACATTGTCATGGCTTCTTTGTGTTACCTTAAGCAACACAATGAGGCGTGTGGATTCCAGTTCATTGAAGATCTCTAGAGGGTTTATTAACAACTAAACTAGTATATGGAATACAGAGCAAACTATATACAGAACCTTTGTCGAGGGTGTTACAGTTGCAGAGTGACTATGGCTTCTAGTCACATGAGTACTTCCTGGTTATCTCATTAGCATACTGAGTTCTTAAAGGGGCATCACACTTGAAGCGATCATACAACATCCCCTTTCCTTCAAAGATAAGTCTCATACGCTATAAGTAAAAACACATAACATTGGATAACATCAAAATTAGTTCTACAGGAATAGAGATTATAAAATTTACAGGTATGAGGAAAGGCATTGTGAAATTTATGAGTGCAGAAGCTTAAGAGTCCATATAATGTTTTGGTGGCTTGAGAACTCTTTCAGATGTTGATATAATTGGATATGGATATCACCCTTGGCTGTTCGAGCAGTGTCTCCTGCATCTAGGAGAATTTGCGTATAAGCTGTTTCTGTTTTCTCTGAAGTTTCTCCCTCTCTGTATTCAGTTTCTGTTGCTCAGCCTTCAGCCTGCTAAGATACTTTTCTCAGGATGACTATTTTTGAGGCCTAGTCATTCTTGGAAAGTTCCAGCACCTCATCTCGAAGAGCCAACAGACAATGCTTCAACTCATTCCTCCTCTGCCTCTCCAAGACATTGTGTGTCCTTCTCCTCCCCTCCTTCTCTGTGTCTGAAGGCCTGTGGCTCAAAGTCGAGGACTCATGGATATACCTGTCTGTCCTGGCTTGTTTTGGTGCTGGTGGTTCTACAGATAGGAGAGGTGAGAGCGCAGTATGGTTGTGCTGCTGCTGGACTTCCAGGCTGCACCGTATGATGCTGGCCAGTCTGCGAGCGGGTTTCGGTCCTTGGAAATTCCCCCTTGGCAATGGTCCCCACTACCAACATTATCTTCTCAATGGTTGCATCGGCAATCTCTTCTTCTGAGTTACTCAAGCGTGAAGAAACACTGCCTGCTGTGAAAGAACTTTCATCATCTGAATTTGGATCTTCAATCTCTTGGTGTGGTGTCTCTGAGAAGGGGTTGATACCCTCAAAACCAGAATCACTGATATCTTGGAAGAATTGTAACTCAATCTCAGACATCAGGGGGCTGGACACAGGGAGTGCATCCTCTCTGGGGTGCAGACAAATGAGGCCCTTAAGTGGCCTATTAATGGCCAATTAAGGGCCTCTTCCCGCTGCAGCAGGGATCTTAGCAGCGGTGGGAAGGGCCTCTGCCATGCCAGGAGGTCACCTTTTAATAGAAGATGACCTACCTGCAGGTTTGGTGGTGTGGTCCCTCCTCTGTGTCCCACAAAGGACCCCCACCAGGAACCAATGCACCCCCTGGGACCCCCTCCCCCTGAACTGCAAGACCACCACATAGCCCCCACTTGCCAGGGCCTTCTGGACTGACCCCAGAGACCCCACCTCACCTACCTCTTGTCCAGGGTTCCAGGGCTAGGGCTGCATCCGAGGCCTCTGCAGTACTGGCAGTGGCCACTGCTCCTAGTGGTGCTGCCGATACTGCTGAGCTGCCAGCCCTCTGATTGGTTAGGCAGCTCATGGAGGCGGGATCTTCATCTTTAAAGCGATGGGGATCGCGCCTCCTGAAACTTTGATTTACAAAGACTGGGGGATCTCACTCCAGGGGGGCCGCGAAAAGGCAGAGGCTGCGTTTCTCCCACCTTTTCGGCCTGGCGGTGGAAGACCTGCTTCTGGCACAAAATCCAGCCCATAATCACAGTCGGCGCTGGAAGTACAAGCTAATACAAAAAGCAATTTACTGCAGATTTTGGAAATCTGAAATAAAAACAGAAAACACTGGAGGTACTCAGCAAATCTGGCAGTATGTGTGGAGAGAAAGAGAGTTAACGTTTCAGGTCAATGATCATTCATCAGAAAGATCTGTTGGCTATGATCTTACCCCATTTATACTCTTTTCCAAGCATTAATCTTAATGCATCCTGCATGAACCTTAAACACACTGTACCAGTCTTTATAACTATGTTCCAGGCAGCTCAGCGCCACCTTCTCAAAGGCAATTAGGGACGGGCAATGGACGCCCACATCCCCCAAACGAATAAAAAAAACTAAACATTTATTTCTATCTGATATCCTGTGATATTGAAGGTTAACAGGAAAATTGATATTTAAGATTTGCTCAGAAAGCTTGCAAAGCATAAAAGTAACTGTACAGTACAGCTTAGTCTCCAGGCATGCAAAAACAGTGATGGAGGCTGCTTTTTGCACTGTCAGCTACATTTGCAGGCTTTTCATTTTAAGCTTAATATAAAATGGATTCTTTTACAAAATGAATTCCTTTACTAGCTCTCGATGTTGACCCCTAACAGTATGAGAAGTCTCCATTTACCCACTTTCAAGCTGTTTCAGGAGTATCCATAAAGTGCTAATAGTGGAAAAGGACTTCTCATACAATGCATTACTTTAGAAGTAGAGTCACTGATGTTATGTAGACAATCAAAAGGGTACATACACTCTAAAAAGAACACTGACATGATCTTTTTAAGCAAAAATAGTTTGGTCAACGCTGTCATTTCTTTTCTACATTAGTATCAGGAAAGCAATGTCATTTCCTTACCAGACAACAGTGGGACACAATACGCTGTCTGAAATAATAACACACCAAGTTAAAGAAAATTTCTTTCATGTTAATCAATTTCCTTTCTAAATGCATTATGACCTCAGTGTTCAGATATTATAACCTACAATGAAATCAAGGCACTTGACACTAAATACACTTCAGACATTTTCACTCCAAGTTTGTCTCTTCAAATATTCTGTGGCAGCCACAGGAAACTTCTCACTTTGGGTTTAAGTTTGTAGCATGATATTCTTTATACATAAATAAAACAGAAAATGCTGGAAATACTCAGCAGGTCAGGCAGCATCGGTGACGACAGAAACAAAGTTAACGTTTCAGGTTGATGACCTTTCATCAGAACCAGAAAAGGTTGGAAATGTAACAGGTTTTGAGCAAGTTCAAATGGAAGAAAAGAACAAAAGGGAAGGTCTGTGGTAGCCAGGAGAAATTAAATGATGAAAGGGATGATGGTGCAAGGGAAAAGAGGATGGTAATGAGACGAGTAAAGAACAAAAGATGGGTCTACAGATGGTGTAAATGGGAACAGCAGAATCATTACCAACAGCTGCCATACAAAAAAATGGGGCAGTGCTTATGATCTGAAATTGTTGAACTCGTTGTTGAGTAGGCTGAAAAGCACCTACCCAAAAGATAAGGTGCTGTTACTCAAATTTACGTTGAGCTTCATTGGAACACTGTAGGAGGCCGAGTACAGAGAGGTCAGAGTGGGTGTGGAGCAGACAGTTAAAATGACAGGAGACCGGAAGCTCGGGGTCATGCTTACACCTGATCTGTGTTTGGTCTCCCCAATGTAAAGACAGCATTGTAAGCAGTGAATACAGTACACTAAATTGAAAGCAGTACAAGTAAATCACTGTTTCACCTGGAAAGAATGTATGGGTCCCTGGACAACGGGAAGGAAGGAGGTAAAAGTGCAGGTGTTGCATCTCCTGCATTTGCCCATGTAGGTTATGTGGGAAGGGGAGCAGGATTGCTTTTTTTAATTCGTTCATGGGATGTGGGTGTTTCTGGCAAGGTCAGCA
This sequence comes from Heterodontus francisci, assembly GCF_036365525.1. Classification (NCBI taxonomy): domain Eukaryota; kingdom Metazoa; phylum Chordata; class Chondrichthyes; order Heterodontiformes; family Heterodontidae; genus Heterodontus; species Heterodontus francisci. The sequence continues at coordinate 63,874,213 of NC_090382.1, forward strand.
TTTATTGCCCATCCCTAATTGCCATTGAGAAGGTGGCGGTGAGTCACCCTCTTGAACTGCCGCAGTCCCTGTGGTGCAGGTACACCCACACTGCCGTTAAGTAGGCAGTTCCAGGATATTGGCCCAGCAACAATGAAGAAACAGTGATATATTTCCAGGTCAGAATGGTGTGTGGCTTGAAGGGGAACTTGCAGATGATGGTCTTCCCATGCGACTGCTGCCCTGGTTCTTCTAGGTGATAAAGGTCGTGGGTTAGGAAGGTGCTACTGAAGAAACCTTGGCAAGTTGCTGCAGTTCATCTTGTATATGGTACACACTGCAGTCACAGTGTATTGGTGGTGGAGGGAGTGAATGTTTAAGGTGGTGGGTGGGGTGCCAATCAAGTGTGCTGCTTTGTCCTAGATGGTGTCGAGCTTCTTGACAGTTGTCAAAGCTGCATCCATCCGGGCAAATGGAGTCCAGTACACTCCTGACTTGTGCCTTTTAGATGGCAGAAAGGCTTTGGGGGATCAGATGAGTTATTCACCGCAGAATACCCTGCCTCTGACCTGCTCTTGTAGTCACAGTATTCAGTTTAGTTTCTGGTCAATGGTACCCCAGGATGTTTATGGTGGGGGATTCAGTAATGGTAATCCTGCTGGAACCTATTGGGGTCCTGAGTCAATGTTGAGGACTCCCAGTGCCAACCCCTCCCAACTGTATACTACTTTGCCACCATCTCTGGTGGATCTATCCTGTTGGTGGGCAGGGCATACTCAGTGATGGAGGAGTCTGGGATGTTGTCTGAAAGGTACGGTTGTCTGATGATCACCATGTCAGGCTGTTGCTTGACTCGTATAGGTGAATACTTCAAATTTGGCACAACTCCCCTGGCATTAGTGAGGAGGACTTTTCAGGGTCGACCAAGCCAGATGTGTCTTTGTCATATCTGGTGCGTAGGTTGATGCCAGGTGGTTTGTCCAATTTTATTCTTATTAGATGTTTTTCTAGCAGTTGGATACAACTGGCTTGCTAGGCCATTTCAGAGGGAAGTTAAGAGTCAACCACATTACTGTGGGTCTGGAGTCACATGTCGGCCAGACCAGGTAAACACAGCAGATTTCCTTCCCTAAAGGATATTACTGCACCAGATGGGTGCCAACAATCTGGTAGTTTCATAGGCCAGAATTTTACTGCCCTCCAACGAGTTGGCTGGTGACGGGGGGGCCGTAAAATTGAGTGGGAGGTGGAGGGGGCCGATCAAAGTCCTTGTGGGCAATTAACTGTCACTTAAGGGCCTTCTCCTGCCAGCGCAGGTATTTTACCTTATCTGCTATGGCCGGACAGCAAAGGCACCAAGAACACTGCCAGATAAAACCTGGTGGCCTTCTTGCGGGCTGGGGGTGGGCTTCCCTTATCAGGCACACTGTGCCCCTAAAGTCCCAACCACCCCCACCACATGACACTCCCACCCCCACCACCCCAATCAACACCCCTTGCCTCACAGGGGCCCGGCCAATTGTCCCTGGTGAGGCCCCAAAAACTTACCTTTGTTACGGGGCCGTCCTTCCTCTTGCTGCTGTTAGCTGTGTGTAGTCCCAGCAGTGCCAAGATTTGTCGGCCTGCTGACCAGCCGGAAGCTCTGTTAGGCATGACTTCCTGCCTCAAGGAGGTGCACGTCCCTCCCAAAGCCAATTAAGGGCCTGGGAGTGAAAAATCCCAGCATGGCTCCACAGGCCCGAAGGAGGTGGGCTTGCCCCCGACTTTTTGGCCAGTGGGTGAGGCCTCCCGCCCAACGTTAAATTCCGGCCATTACTGAGACAAGCTTTTTATTCCAGATTTATTTAATTCACTGAATTTAAATTCCCCAAAAGGATCGAGAACAAGAGGGAACAGATTTCAAGTAATTGGTGAAAGACGCAAAAGCGACATGAGGAAAATCTTCTTCATGCAGCGAGTGGAATGCACCGCCTTAGAGCATGGTGGAGTCAGGTTCAATTGAAGCATTCAAAAGGGAATTAGACTGTTATATGAAAAGGAAGAATATGCAGGGTTGCGAGAGAAGGTGGGGAAATGGCACTAAGTGAATTCAGAGAGCCAATGCAGATACAATGGGCCGAATGGCCTCTGTCTGCACTGTAACAATTGTTACGCCAATGTGCTTTGTAGAATGATAATTTTCTTTAATCCACTGACTGGAGATCTGATTTTTTTTTAAGACATTTAAAAGACCAGCTAAAAGGATGCCTTTGCTGGCAGCTGAAGACGATCATCTAGTTTGCAACACTGTCTTCTACATTGCAAAGGACTGTGAGGAGGGAGACAAAATGGCTGCATTTCTCAGCAAGAACCAAGACCAGGAAGTTTAAAGGAACTGCTTGTTTTTGTTCTTTCAGCAATCAGAGAAATACTACTAACTGCTATGTTTGAATGACTGAATGACTGTCATGTGACAAGCCCCTCCCCATCTGTGGTTTTAAGTGGTGTTTTCTCTGCAGCAGAGAAGAAGCAACTGGACTCTGACATGAGCAGACCCTAAGTGGGGATCCCTCTCTCTCTCTCCATTCCAGTTTTGAAAGCTTTCAAATCCTGCCCGTTGACTGACCACCTTTGCATACTTTGGCTACAATCAGAAACTCCGGTGGAGGAAATTATCCACATCGCTGTCTTCAAGAGATCCACCAAACCAATCATCTACCTCTTTGAACTAAAAGCTTCAGGACTACTGAATTCAGCTAGGAGCCAGCCGAATCACCAAACTCCACAGACTGTATACCTTTTTTATGGACTCTAACTCAACCAATCTACCTTCCAAACTCTGTAGTCTATTTGTGTGCATGTAAATCTCTAGGGTGCTTGTGTGTATGTGTGTGTGAGTGGAAGTTGGTGCGTTATTATTTTAATAGTTCGATTCAGGTACAATAAAGTTAACCTCTTTCTTTTTTAACTCAAGAAAATCTGTCCAATTGGTTCTTGTTATGATCATAGCAAGTAATCAAATACCTACTAAATTGGCCAGGACATTCACTTTAAGAAAGGATTAAACCTGGTGAGGTCAAACAAGGAGAGGGAAAAGAGGGAAGCACTTCAACCCCTCCTCACTTGACCGTAACACTATTTTGTGGTTCTGAGCTGCCATGGTGAAACCTGAATTCTTTTCTCCTGGATCATAAATCCAAGTCTCTGGATTACTAGTCTTGTAACATAACCACAATGCTACTGTATCCTTTATGTTGGGAGTGATTGAAGAGTGGACCAGGGTGTAGTAGAGGGAATACTCCCTGCAAAGTGCTAAAAGGGAAGAGCATGATGTGTTTAGTGGTGGCATCATGCTGGAGCTGAGAGCAATATTGGAGGACAATTCATTGAATGTGGAGGTTGGTGGGAAGGTGAGGACAAGGGAACTCTCGGAGAGAGGGGGAAAAGCGAGAGCAGGGGTGTGGAAATAGGATGGACAATGTCAAGGGCCCTGTCAACCATGGCTACCTGCTGGATCTGGTGGACATACATTACCAGTGGCTATGAGAGTCATCATCTTCTTGCATGCTCTAAACTTGATAGTGTGAGTGCTTTGTGTTCTCTGAATTCAGTAGAGTGAGTGCTGTACGTTCTCCTAACTCGGGGTGGTGTGAGTACTGTCTGTTCTCAGAAAGAAGTTGTGGCAGCACAGTGCCTTGTCTGAACTCTGAAACCTGCCTGACATTGACTGGATCAGATTACACATTGCAGAGAATTTGAATAACCCTACAACAGGCAGGATCAAATTAAATTCCAGATAAACTGATTGGTGTGTCTTGTCCTCCAAGGGGCCAGTCAGTCCACTCGTGTTGCAAATAGATGCAGCTTATTTTATTTCTTGTTGGTGATCATCGTTCACCACTACTGTATTTTTGCAGAGCTCAAGAACTGGGAATGAATTGCAGTTGTTATGAATTTGTTTGTTTTCAGCACTGAACACCTCCCCCAGTCAGTCTGCGGCTGCAACAGGATGGGAATGACTTTCTCAGCATCAGTGTCACCCAGCAAGTAAAAGATGGACTGCCCATTATTGTGATTATCATCTGTGTCTGTGTGTGTGTGTAATATTGATGGTGATGTATAGACAGTCACACAGCTGAGTTCAGAGCAGGAAAGCTTGCCTCAGGATTCAGATGACTCTGATGTTTCCTGCCTCCCATTCAGGAAAAGACAGCTCACTGCAGAGATCAACCCATTGTTCAGCCCTGAAACAATCAGAGATTCCATTTAATCAGGACACTTGGCTGGAATAAAAACAAGAAATGCTGGAACCACTCAGCAGGTCTGGCAGCATCTGTGGAAAGAGAAGCAGAGTTAATGTTTCGGGTCAGTGACCCTTCTTCGGAACTGACAAATATTAGAAAAGTCACAGGTTATAAGCAAGTGAGGTGGGGGGAAATCCTCGGTTGAGGAAAAAGGATGTCATATCAGAAGCACCGTCATGGAAGGTAGCATCATCAGAGCAGATGCGTCGGAGACGGAGAAACTGGGAGAATGGAATAGAGTCCTTACAGGAGGTAGGGTGTGAAGAAGTGTAGTCGAGGTAGCTGTGGGAGTTGGTGGGCTTATAATGGATATTAGTAGACAACCTATCCCCAGAGATGGAGACAGAGAAGTCGACGAAGGGAAGGGAAATGTCAGAGATGGACCATGTAAAGGTGAGAGAAGGTTGGAAATTGGAAGCAAAGTTGATAAAGTTCTCCAGTTCAGGGCGGGAGCAGGAAACGGCACCGATACAGTCATCAATGTACCGGAAAAAGAGTTGGGGGAGGGGGCCTGAGTAGGACTGGAACAAAGAATGCTCGACATAGCCCACAAAAAGACAGGCATAACTAGGACCCATGTGGGTACCCATAGCGACACCTTTTACCTGAAGGAAGTGCGTGGAGTTGAAGGAGAAGTTGTTCAATGTGAGAACAAGTTCAGCCAGGCAGAGGAGGGTGGTGGTGGATGGGGACTGGTTGGGCCTCTGTTCCAGGAAGAAGCGGAGAAGCAGCGATTTACTTGTACTTCTTTCAATGTAGTATACTGTATTCGCTGCTCACAGTGTGGTCTCCTCTACATTGGGGAGACCAAGCGCAGACTGGGTGACCGCTTTGCGGAACATCTCCGCTCAGTCCGCAAGCAGGACCCTGAGCTTCCGGTTGCTTGCCATTTCAACACTCCCCCCTGCTCTCATGCTCACATCTCTGTCCTGGGATTGCTGCAGTGTTCCAGTGAACATCAACGCAAGCTCGAGGAACAGCATCTCATTTACCGATTAGGCACACTACAGCCTGCCGGACTGAACATTGAGTTCAATAATTTCAGAGCATGACAGCCCCCCATTTTACTTTTATTTTTAGTTATTTTTTCTTCCTTTTTTTAACATTCTTTTTTACATTTTTTACAATTTTTTTTTTTTGCATTTATTTCATTTCATCTTAGTCTGTTCAGTTTGCTTACCCACTGTTTTTTTCAGGTTTGCACTTGCTGCTGTTCAATATTCAGTATATTAATACCTAATCTGTACTAATGCTTTGTCTTTCAACACACCATTAACATATTGTTTGCCTTTGCTCCGTGACCTTTTGGTCAGCTATGTGGCCTGGTCCAATCTAGACCTCCTTTGTTATCTCTTGCCCCACCCCCACCTCACTTGCTTTTCTCATATTTGTCAGTTCCGAAGAAGGGTCACTGACCCGAAACGTTAACTCTGCTTCTCTTTCCACAGATGCTGCCAGACCTGCTGAGTGGTTCCAGCATTTCTTGTTTTTATTTCAGATTTCCAGCATCCGCAGTATTTTGCTATTACTTGGCTGGAATGTTGGCTTTGCTCTTGAGTTCACCAACAACTGTTGGGAATGACTGAGCCAAATGTAATAAAGATTATTTATACTGTTTGGGACATCAATTCCAGTCTTCCTTTGTTTTAATCCCAATTTAGATAGCCTTGTCTATCATAAAAGGTGTCCCATTACTGAAGTCCTCGAGGCGGCCAACATCCCCAGCTTATACACACTACTGAGTCAGCGGCACTTATCTCGAGAGACAATGGGTGGTCAGTGGTGTGTGGAGCAGTGCCTGGAATGGCTATAAAGGCCAATTCTAGAGTGACAGGCTCTTCCACAGGTGCTGCAGAAAAATTTGTTTGTCGGGGCTGTTACACAGTTGGCTTTCCCCTTGCGCTTTTGTCTTTTTTCCTGCCAACTGCTAAGTCTCTTCAACTCGCCACACTTTAGCCCCGCCTTTATGACTGCCCGCCAGCTGTGGCGAACGCTGGCAACTGACTCCCACGACTTGTGATCAATGTCACAGGACTTCATGTCGCGTTTGCAGACGTCTTTGAAGCGGAGACATGGACGGCTGGTGGGTCTGATGCCAGTGGCGAGCTCGCTGTACAATGTGTCTTTGGGGATCCTGCCATCTTCCATGCGGCTCACATGGCCAAGCCATCTCAAGCGCCACTGACTCAGTAGTGTGTATAAGCTGGGGATGATGGCCGCCTCGAGGACTTCTGTGTTGGAGATACGGTCCTGCCACCTAATGTTAAGGATTCTCCGGAGGCAGCGAAGATGGAGTGAATTGAGACATCGCTCCTGGCTGACATACGTTGTCCAGGCCTCGCTGCCATAGAGCAAGGTACTGAGGACACAGGCTTGATACACTCGGACTCTTGTGTTCCGTGTCAGTGCGCCTATTTCCCACACTCTCTTGGCCAGTCTGGACATAGCAGTGGAAGTCTTTCCCATGCGCTGTTGATTTCTGCATCTAGAGACAGGTTACTGATGATAGAAGAGCCTAGGTAGGTGAACTCTTGAACCACTTCCAGAGCGTGGTCGCCAATATTGCTGGATGGAGCATTTCTGACGTCCTGCCCCATGATGTTCGTTTTCTTGAGGCTGATGGTTAGGCCAAATTCATTGCAGGCAGCCGCAAACCTGTCGATGAGACTCTGCAGGCACTCTTCAGTGTGAGATGTTAAAGCAGCATCGTCAGCAAAGAGGAGTTCCCTGATGAGGACTTTCCGTTCTTTGGACTTCGCTCTCAGACGGGCAAGGTTGAACAACCTGCCCCCTGATCTTGTGTGGAGGAAAATTCCTTCTTCAGAAGACTTGAACGCATGTGAAAGCAGCAGGGAGAAGAAAATCCCAAAGAGTGTGGGTGCGAGAACAGCCCTGTTTCACGCCACTCAGGATAGGAAAGGGGTCTGATGAGGTGCGGCCATGTTGAATTGTACCTTTCATATTGTCATGGAATGAGGTGATGATACTTAGTAGCTTTGGTGGACCACCAATCTTTTCTACTAGTCTGAAGAGACCACGTCTGCTGACGAGGTCAAAGGCTTTGGTGAGATCAATGAAAGCAATGTAGAGGGGCATCTGTTGTTTGCGGCATTTCTCCTGTATCTGACGAAGGGAGAACAGCATGTCAACGGTCGATCTCTCTGCACGAAAGCCACACTGTGCCTCAGGGTAGATGCGCTCGGCCAGCTTCTGGAGCCTGTTTAGAGCGATTCGAGCAAAGACTTTCCCCACTATGCTGAGCAGGGAGATTCTACGGTAGTTGTTGCAGTTACCGCGGTCACCTTTGTTTTTATAGAGGGTGATGATATTGGCATCGCGCATGTCCTGAGGTACTGCTCCCTCATCCCAGCACAGGCATAGCAGTTCATGTAGTGCTGAGAGTATAGCAGGCTTGGCACTCTTGATTATTTCAGGGGTAATGCTGTCCTTCCCAGAGGCTTTTCCGCTGGCTAGAGAATCAACGGCATCACTGAGTTCCGATTTTGCTGGCTGTATGTCCAGCTCATCCATGACTGGTAGAGGCTGGGCTGCATTGAGGGCAGTCTCAGTGACAACATTCTCCCTGGAGTACAGTTCTAGGTAGTGCTCAACCCAGCGGTCCATTTGTTTGCGTTGGTCAGTGATTATGTCCCCTGATTTAGATTTGAGGGGGGCGATCTTCTTGATGGTTGGCCCAAGAGCTCTCTTAATGACATCATACATTCCTCTGATGTTTCCGGTGTCTGAGGCCAGCTGAATATGACTGCATAGGTGTTGCCAGTAGTCATTTGCGCAGCGCCTGGCTGTTCTTTGTGCAGTGCTTCTGGCTGCTTTAAGTGCCATGGATGTTAACTCGCTGGGGACTTTCTTGTAGTTCACATTTGATATTACTATATAGTTCTTCTATAGCTTATGTAAACAATCATACATTACTAAAAACATGTATTCATTAATATTTTCATTGGACCATACTTCAACTTCATGCAAGGGATGAATAGATTGAAATAAGAACAGAAAATACTGGAAATACTCAGCAACTTTGGCAGAATCTATGGAGAGAGAAAAAAAATTAACATTTCAGGTCAATGACCCTGCATCAGAGCTGAGAGTACTTCGAGATGTGGAAGTTTTTAAGCAAGACAGGGAAAGGGGGGAGGGGAGAAAAAAACAAAAGGGAATGTGTGTGATAGGGTGGAAAGCAGGAGAGATTAAATGACAAAAGGAAATGATATTGCAAGGCAAAAAGAGGCAAGTAATGAGACAAGTACAGAAACAAAAGATCTGTCGAGATGAGGTGCAAATGTGAAAAGTAGTCATCACCAACAGCTGCCGTCCAAAAAATGGTGAGAGGAGGGGTGAGAGCAGAAGTGTTGGAAATGTAATGACACATCCAAGGGCACAGTCAACCACACTGGGGTTATCCTCCACAGATATTGACAGACCTGTTGAGAATTTCCAGAGAGCCTGCACTCCAGACTTGCTTTGAGGCCCTCCCATCTGCCTGGCCATAGCTGCAGAGGGTACCCCTTCCACAATGGTGGCCTGGCTGCTGAGGACATTTTTTGATTTAAAAGTTTAAAAAGTTTGGGGGCCGGGGGTGGGGGGCACCTGATGAAGGGTCACTGACCTAGAAACATAGCGAATACAAGCCTAATCGACCCAATCTCTCTTCATACATCAGTCCTACCTTCCCAGGAAACAGTCTGGTGAACCTTTGCTGCACTCCCTCCATAGCAAGAACATCCTTCCTCAGATAAGGAGACCAAAACTGCACACAATACTCCAGGTGTGGACTCACCAAGGCCCTGTATAATTGCAGCAAGACATTCTTGCTCCTGTACTCGAATCCTCTCACTATGAAGGCCAACATACCATTTGCCTTCTTAACTGCCTGCTGCACCTGCATGCTTACTTTCAGCGACTGTTGCACAAGGACACCCAGGTCTTGCTGCACCTCCCCCTTTCCCAATCTATCGCCGTTCAGATAATAATCTGCCTTTCTGTTTTTGCCACCAAAGTGGATAACCTCACATTTGTCCACATTATACTGCATCTGCCATGTATTTGCCCACTCACTCAACCTGTCCAAATCACACTGGATCTTCTCTGAATCCTCCTCACAGCTCACACTCCCACCCAACTTTGTGTCATCTGCAAACTTGGATATATTGCATTTAATTCCCTCATCCAAATCATTAATATATATTGTGAATAGCTGGGGTCCTAGCACTGATCCCTGCGGTACCCCATTAGTCGCTGCCTGCCACTCGGAAAAAGACCTGTTTATTCCTACCATTTGTTTCCTGTCTGCCAACCAGTTCTCTATCCATGCCAGTACCTTACCCCCAATCCCATGTGCTTCAATTTTGCACGCTAATCTCTTATGTGGGACCTTATCAAAAGCCTTCTGAAAGTCCAAGTACACCATATCCACTGGTTCTTCCTTATCTATTCTACTAGTTACATCCTCAAAAAATTCCAGTGCATTTGTCAAGCGTGATTTCCCTTTCGTAAATCCATGTTGACTTTGTCCGATTATGGCATTGTTTTCCAAGTGCTCTGCTATTACATCTTTTATAATGGACTCTAGCATTTTCCCCACTACTGATGTCAGGCTAACCGGTCTATAATTCCCTGTTTTCTCTCTGCCTCCTTTTTTAAATAGTGGGGTTACATTAGCTACCCTTCAATCCTTTGGAACTGTTCCAGAGTCCATAGAATTTTTAAAAATGACCAGCAATGCATCTACTATTTCAAGGGTCACTTCCTTAAGTACTGTGGGATGTAGATTATCAGGCCCTGGGGATTTATCGGCCTTCAATCCCATCAATTTCCCTAACACCATTTCCCTACTAATACTGATTTCATACAGTTCCTCCTTCTCACCACACCCTATGTTCCCCGACATTTCTGGGAGGTAATTTGTGTCCTCCTTTGTGAAGACAGAACCAAAGTATGTATTTAATTGGTCTGCCATTTCTTTGTTCCCCATTATAAATTCCCCCGTTTATGACTGTAAAGGACCCACATTTGTCTTCACTAATGTTTTTCTCTTCACATATCTATAGCAGCATTTACAGTCAGTTTTTATGTTATCTGCAAGCTTTCTCTCATACTCTATTTTCTCCTTAATCAATCCCTTTGTCCTCCTTTGCTGAATTCTAAACTGCTCCCAATCCACAGGTTTGCTGCTTGTTCTGGCCATTTTATATTTCTCCTCCTTGGATCTAATACTATCCCTAATTTCTTTTGTAAGCCATGATTGAGCCACCATTCCTGTTTTATTGTTGCGCCAGACAGGAATGAAAAATTGTTATAATTCATCCATGAGCTCTGTAAATGCTAGCCATTGCCTATCCACTGTCAACCCTTTAAGTAACGTTCCCCAATCTATACAGCCAACTCGTGCCTCATACCTTCATAGTTTCCTTTATTTAGATTCAGGACCCTTGTCTTGGAATCAACTCTCTCGCTCTCCATCTTAACGTAGAATTCTATCATGTTATGATCTCTCTTCCCCAAGGGACCTGGCACAACAAGATTGTTAACGAATCCTCTCTCATTACACAATATCCAGTCTAGGATAGCCTGTTCTCTAGTTGGTTCCTCAACGTATTGGTCCAAAAAACCATCACATACACACTCCAGGAATTCCTCATCTACAGTATTATTGCTAATTTGGTTTGCCCAATCTATATATAGATTAAAATCACCCATAATTACAGTTGCACCCTTATTGCACACATCTCTAATTTCTTGTTTAATGCCGTCCTCGACATCACCACTGTTGTTTGGGGGTCTACATACACCAACGTTTTCTGCCTCTTGGTATTTCTCAGCTCCACCCATACAGATTCCACATCAGGATTCTCTGAGCTAATACCCTTCCTCACTATTGTATTGATTTCCTCTTTTAGTGGCAACGCTACTCCACCTCCTTTCCTTTTTTGCCTGTCCTTCCTAAATATTGAATACCCTTGGATGTTCAGTTCCCATCCTTGGTCAACCTGCAGCCATGTCTCCATAATGACAACTATATCGTATCCATTTACATCTATTTGCGTGATTAATTTGCCTACCTTATTGCGAACACTCCGCGTATTGAGACACAATGTCTTTAGGCTTGTCTTTGTAACATTCTTGGTCATCTTAGCATTATTTCACACGATGGCCCTATTTGTTTCTTGTCCTTGATTTCTATGCCTTCCACTTTTGCCTTTTTGTTTCCTGCCTTCCATTTCTATCCTTGTTTCCTCCTCCTCAGTCTCCCACTCAGGTTCCCATCCCCCTGCCATTCTAGTTAAAATCCTCCCCAGCAGCACTAGCAAATGCCCCTGCGAGGAAACGTTAACTCTGCTTCACTCTCCACAGATGCTGCCAGACCTGCTGAGTATTTCCAGCATTTCTTGTTTTTATCCCTCTCACACTTACCTGAACTGCAGACTGCTGCTTCTTGCAAGCTATTGGCCCTCCAGCTTTGCGAGCCCACCCACATGTTTAATTGGATAATGATTCCCACACTCTGGCCAGTAATTGGCCAATTCAGGCAAAATCACTGCCGGGTGACTGTTTCCAATACAGTGCAAGGTTGTGACCCCCATTTGACCCCAATGTTGGGGTCCCTACCAAAACCCCAAATCCTACCACTGTCTCAGGTCTGTCACCTTTCATCAGAAATGTAATAGGTTTTGAGCAAGTGAAACGGGGCTGCATGGGAAGAACAACAAAAGGGAAGATAGAGTGGAGGGCAGGAAAGACTAAATTACAAAAGATTTCATGGTGCTAAGTCAAAGAGAGTGGTAATGGATCAGTTAAAGAAACAGTGGCACAGTGGTTCGCACCGCAGCCTCACAGCTCCAGTGACCCAGGTTCAGTTCTGGGGACTGCCTGTGCGGAGTTTGCAAGTTCTCCCTGTGACCGCGTGGGTTTCCGCCAGGTGCTCCACAGCCAAAAACTTGCAGTTGATAGGTAAATTGGCCATTGCAAATTGCCTCTAGTTTCGGTAGGTGGTAGGGAATGTGGGATTAATGTAGGATTAGTATAAATGGGTGGTTGATGGTCAGCACAGACAGTGGGCTGAAGGCCTGTTTCAGTGCTGTATCTCGAAAAAAAAAAGGTGTGTCTAGAGGAGGTGTGAATGGCAGGATCCTGAATAGCTGCCATCTGAATGTGAAGTAAGAGAAAAATGAGAGCAAATACCAAAGCAGCAAAGAAACACAAAACAAAGTGGGGTGAGAGATTATGATTGAAAATTTTTGAACTCAGTGTTGAATCCAGAAGGGCTGTAAAATGCCCAGTCAAAAGATAAGGTGCTGTTCCCCAAGCTTGTGTTGAGCTTCATCGAAACATAGTAACAAGCCAAGGACACAAAAATCAGAGTCGGAGCAAGGTACAGAATTAAAATGACAGGCAACTGCAACTCAGGGTCACACTTGCGGACTGAATGGAGGTGTTCCGCAAAGTGGTCACCCAGTCTATGTTTGCTCTCCCCAATGTAGGGGAGACCATATAGTGAGCAGCAAATAAACTATACTAAAGTGAAAGAAGTACAAAAACAGTACAACAGCAAAGAAGTTATGATAAACCTGTGCAAAGCACTGGTTCGGTCTCAACTGGAGTATTGTGGCCAGTTCTGGGCGCCATACTTTAGACAGGATGTTAAGGCATTAAAGAGGGTGCAGAAGAGATTCATGAGAATGGTTCCAGAGATGAGGAACTTCAGTTATATGGATAGATTGGAGAAGCTGGGACTGTTCTTTTTGGGGAAGAGAAGATTAAAAGGAGATCTGATAGAGGTATTCAAAATCATGAGGGGTCTGGACAGAGTAGATAGGAAGGAACTCTTCCCATTGGCCGAAGGATCCGGAACCAGAGGACACCAATTTAAAGTGATTGGCAAAAGAAGCAACGGCGACTTGAGGAAAAACTTTTTTACGCAGCAAGTGGTTAGGATCTGGAATGCACTGTCTGAGATTGTAGTGGAGGCAGATACAATTGAGGCCTTAAAAAGAGAATTGGGTAATTATCAAGAGAAAAAAATTACAGAGCTACGAAGAAAAGGCAAAAGAGTGGGACTAGTGAGTTGTTTTTGCAGAGCCAGCACAGACATGATGGACCAAATGGCCACTATCTGTGCTGTAATAATTCTATCATTCTACTATAAGTACAATGAGTTTTGACATCGATTCTGACAGTTCTATACCCTGATCACTTTTCCCCTTACTTAACCTTTACCCAGTATTTTTGCCCTCTTTTTGTGTCCATAAGAGATAAAGAATGATAATAGGATAGACAGACTTAAAATATTTCCATTTTTAATTTGTATTTTTTACTGCATACCAGATTTTGTAAAACCTGTGATTATAAAATATTTAATTTGCTATGTAGAATTTCAGATTTTCATAAGAAAATTTTGATAGCCATTATGTAGCTCCCAGTGCTATAAATCAACAACTTATATTTATATAGTACCTTTAACATGATAAGATATCTCAAGGCACTTCACAGGAACGCTATGAAGCAAAATTTGACACCGAGCCACATAAGGTGATATTAGGGCAGATATCCAAAAGCTTGGTCAAAGAGGTAAGTTTTAAAAAGCATCTTAAAGGAGGAAAGAGGGGTAGAGAAGTGGGGAGGTTTAGGGAGGGAATTCCAGAGTTTAGAGCTGCTGAAGTCACAACCACCAACAGTGGAGCAATTAAAATTGGAGGTGCTCAAGAGGTCAGAATTAGAGGAGCGCTGTATCTTTGGAGGGTTGTGGGGCTGGAGGAGATTATAGAGATAGGGAGCACTGAGGTGTGGAGGGATTTGAAAAGAAGAATGAGAATTTTAAAATTGAGGTGTTGGTTCACTGGGAGCCAATGTAAGTCAGTGAGCACAGGGGTGATGGGTGAACAGGAATTGGTGTGAGTAAGGACACGGGCAGCAGAGTTTTGAATGACCTCAAGCTTATGGAGGGCACTATGTAGACCAGCTTGGAGTGCATTGGAATAGTCAAGTCTAGAAATAACAAAGGCATGGATGATGGTTTCAGCAGCAGATGAGCTGAGACAGGGGTGAAACTGGGCAATGTTACCAAGGTGGAACTAGGTGGCCTTAGTGATGGCGCAGATATGTGGTTGGAAGCTCATCTCAATGTCAAATGTGAGACTAAGGTTGTAGCAGACTGGTTTAGTCTCAAACAGTTGCCAGAGAGAGGGATAGATTTCCTTTTTATTTGTTCTTGCGATGTGAGCATCGCTGGCAAGGCCAGCATTTATTGCCCATCCTAATTGCCCTTCAGAAGGTGGTGGTGAACCACCTTCTTGAACTGCTGCAGTCCATGTGGTATAGGTACACCCTGAGTACTGTCAGGGAGGGAGTTCCAGGACTTTGACCCAGCAACACTGAAGAAACGGCAATATAATTCCAAGTCAGGATGGTGTGTGGATTGGAGGATAACTTGCAGGTGGTGGTATTCCCATGCGTCTCCTGCCCTTGTCCTTCAAAGTGGTAGAGGTAACGAGTTTGGAAGGTGCTGTCGAAGAAGCCTTGGCAAGTTGCTGCAGTGCATCTTGTAGATGGCACACACTGCTGCTACTGTGCGCCAGTGGTGGAGGGAGTAAATGTTTGAGATGATGGCTGGGGTGTCATTCGAGTGGGTTGCTTTATTTTAGATGGTGTCGAGCTTCTTGAGTGTTGTTGGAGCTCCAGTTCTCCAGACAAGTGAAGAGTATTCCATCACATTCCTGACTTATGCCTTGCAGATGGTGAACAGGTTTTGGGAGTCAGGAGGGACTTTACTCCCGACGCAGGATTCCTAACCTTTGACCTCTTCGTGTAGCCACAGTTTTTATGTGGCTGGTCCAGTTAAGTTTCTTGGAAATGGCAAGCCCCCAGGATGTTGATGGTGGGGGATTCAACAATGGTAATGCCATTGTATGCTTAGATTCCCTCTTGTTGGAGATGGTCTTTGCCTGGCACTTGTATGATTACTTGCCACTTATCATTCAAAGCCTGAATGTTGCCCAGGTCTTGCTGCATGCAGGCACAGATTGAACACTGTGCAATCATCAGCGAACATCCCCACTTCTGACCTTATGTTGGAGGGAAGATCACTGATGAAGCAGCTGAATATGGTTGAGCCCAGGTCACTACCCTAAGGAATTCCTGCAGCGATATCCTGGGACTGAGATAATTGGTCTCCAGCAATCACAACCATCTGGAACAGCTTGGCTAAGTGTGCAGGTGGAGCTGGAGCATAAGTCTTCAGTACTACAGCTGGGATGTTATCATGGCCGATAGCCTTTGCTGCATTTAGTGCCTTCAGCCATTTCTTGATATCACATGGAGTGAATCAAATTGTTGGAAGGCTGGCATCTATGATGGTGGGGATGTTAGGAGGAGACTGAGATGAATCATCCACTCAGCACCTCTTGGTGAAGATGGTTGCAAATGCTTCAGCCTTGTCTTTTTCACTGACATACTGGGCTCCCCCATCATTAAGGATGAGGATATTCTTAGAGCCTCCTCCTCCTGTTAGCTGTTTAATTGTCCACCACCATTTGTGACTGGATGTGGCAGGATGCAGAGCTTTGATCTGATCTGTTGATTGTGGGATCGCTTAGCTCTATATAGCATCCTGCTTCCGTTGTTCAGCAGGCACGTAATCCTGTATTGTGGCTTCACCAAATTCGCACCTTGTTTTTCGGTATTCTCCTGGTATGCTCTGCTATACTCCTCATTGAACCATGGTTGGACCCTTGGCTTGCTTCTAATAGTGAGGGATACACCAGGCCATGAGTTTACAGACTGTGGTGGAACACAATTCTGATGATGATGATGGCCCACAGCGCCTCATGGATGCCCAGTTTTTGAGCTGCTAGATCATTTCTGAATCTAACCTATTTAGCATGGTGTAAGTGCCACACAACACGATGGAGTGAAGACAGGACTTCGTCTCCACAAGGCCTTTGCGGTAGTCACTTCTACCAATACTGTCATGGACTGATGCATCTGTGATAGGTAGATTTGTGAGGACAAGCTCAAGTAGGTTTTTCCCTCTTGATGGTTCTCTCACCACCTGCTACAGTCTGGCAGGTATGTCCTTCAGGACTTGGCCAGCTCAATCAGTAGTGGTGCTACCAAGCCACTCTTCATGATGAACATTGAAGTTCCCCACCAGAATACGTTCTGGGCACCCTGCTAACCGCGGGCTCCTTCTGAGTGGTGTTCAACATGGGGGAGCACTGATTCATCGGTTGAGTGAGGACAGTAGGTGGCGATCATCAGGAGGATGCCTTGCCCATGCTTGACCTGATGCCATGAGACTCCATGGGTCTGGAGTTAATCTTGAGGACTCCCAGGGCTACTCCCTCTCCACTGTATACTGCTGTGTCTCCACCTCAGGTGGGTCTGCCCTGCCGGTGGGACATGATATACACAGAAATGGTGATGGATGAGTCTAGGACATTGGCTGTAAGGTATGATTCCGTGAGAACGACTGTGTCAGGCTGTTGATTGACAAGTCTGTGTGACAGCTCTCCCAATTTTGGCACAAGTTCCCAGATGCTTCCAGGAAGGACTTTGCAGGGTTGACTGAGTAGGGTGTGCCTTTGTAGTTTCCAGGCCCTAGATCGATGTCAGGTGGTCTGTCCAGTTTTATTCTAATTTGACTTTTCTGCAGTTGTTAGATACAACTGAGTGGCTTGCTAGGCCATTTCAGAGGGCCGTTAAGAGCCAACCACATTGCTGTGGGTCTGGAGCTACATGTAGGTCAGACTGGGTAAGGTCAGCAGATTTCCTCCTCTGAAGGACATTAGTGAACCAGTTGTTAGGTAGGGAACCGAGTTTGTAGTGGGGACCAAAGAGGATGGCTTTGGTCTACCCATTATTTAATTGGAGGAAATTTCCGTTCATCAAATACTGGATGCCAGTCACATCGGATGGGACTTGTGACTTTATTAAGTACCACTTTGGTACTGCGGCAGGGATGGAAACCTGATTGGAGGGATTCTAACATGGAGTTCCAGGAAAGTAGGTATGGATTTTGAAAGCAACAATACCTTCAAGGACTTTGGAGAGGTAAGGAAGGTTAGAGATGGAGTGATGGTTTGCAAGTATGGTGGAGTCAAGGTTTTTTTTTGAGAGGGGTGATGAAGATAGTGAACTGACAGCAATATCAGCTATCATGGGGACCTGGAAGGAATCTTGATAACTCTTTGCTAAAATCTGTTTTTACTCCATGGCACAGTGGCGTAGTGGTTAGCACTGCAGCCTCATAGCTCCAGTGACCCGTGTTCAGTTCTGGGTACTGCCTGTGTGGAGTTTGCAAGTTCTCCCTGTGACTGCGTGGGTTTCCACTGGGTGCTCTGGTTTTCTCCCACAGCCAAAGACTTGCAGGTTGATAGATAAATTGGCTATTGTAAATTGCCCCTAGTGTAGGTAGGTGGTAGAAGAATGGTGGGGATGTGGTAGGGAATATGGGATTAATGTAGGATTAGTATAAATAGGTGTTGTTAGTTGGCACAGACTCGGTGGGCCAAAGGGCCTGGTTCAGTGCTGTATCTCTAAGAAATACAATGAAAATCAGAAAGCCCCATGGAAATAGTAGCACTGCTGATTGGTTGAAATTATAGAAATATTTGAGAAATTTTTCCTGGATTATCAGAATTTTTCAAATTCCCAATTCTGCTCTAAAAGTGAGATCAATTCTGTATTTGGTCCTCTACATAAAAAGTACAGAGTTCTAGATGACCTAATTGGGAAAATATTCAATATTGCTGGCAGTGTTATATTCTATGCAGATTTTCTTATTCTGTACAATTTTGGGGTGTAGTTGTCAGTTTTAATGTTTCTGGTACAAACAAGGAAAACTGGCTTAAATGCCAACACATTACTCCAGTTACAATCCTATAAAGACTGATATATCTGATGTTTTAAGGATCCATTAGTGACCATCATCCAGCTTATTGGTGTTAATGACTTTGACTGATTCCATTGTTCAATCTAAGTGCTGCAGTTCATAATAATAAAAATGCATTCTGACAGAAATGCTAAAAACAGTGCAGTGCTTTTAATTGCCAGAGCCTATTTAAACAGTGAGGGACTGGGTAGCTCAGATGGCTAGCATGTGATTCAGAACAACCACAATAGCATGGGTTCAATTCCTGCTCTGGTCTGAGGAAGGCAGTAGGAAACCATGTTATATACCCTCTCCCCAATCATGCTCATCTCTCCTGGGTGGAAGAAAAAGAGCAGAGAATCAGCCCAGGGTTAGACCACCACCACAACACGGCACTTAGACAGCATCACACAATCAGCATTTGTGGGCAGATGAATAAACTCTTCTTTGGTTTTCCTTGTTGGTCTTTAGTTAGCATTTTCTGCATGTTCATGTATGTCTAGAAAATGAGAACTTAAGTATTTTTGACCCAGTACCTTTATTGTCAATACAGTGTTGGAAAAGTGCCCAAATACCTGAAGTCCCATGAAAAACGTTTTCCAATCTCAAGACTCAAGCAACATTTTATATTCAATGCTAACAATTGGACAGAATTTTCCTAGCTCTGTGGAGGCATCTTCGGAGGTGGGGTGGGGGTGTGGAGGGTGGATAAGGGTGCTGGGAAAATTGCACTACAAAGCATCAGACTGGCTGTTTGAGGTGCTCCTGTCTCTTTGCGCTCTTCCAAGAGGCGGCATGCAGCCGTGACAGCAACCCACCTGGCAGCGGTGGGAATGCAATCAAGCTAATTAAAAAGCTAATTAACAATGATTATTGCAGCAGTACAGTAATTTTGCTGGCATCACGCACGTCCCCCCAGTGTGTCCGCACCCTAGCATGTGAGAGGGGACGTCTGCACAGTGGGAGATTGAGTCTGCGTTATAGCGGAAGGAGCTGTAAAAGTTTCTGGCAGAAAATAGCAAAGCTGCTGTCTTCCCATGTCACGGCCTTGCCATTGAGTGTGGAATTCCTGGAGAGATGTCCCCAATCGTCATGGGCCTAATGAGGTCATCAGCTACTCCCCTGATACTGATGCCGGCTCCAGTTCTTCCCTGCTGCTTCAGCTTCTACAGCGCTCCCACTGCTCACAGTGAGGGCTGCCAGCCTCCCCTGCAGTAGGCCCTGCTGTCTGCAACTCCCACCTCTGGAACCTACCCGCCATCCCTAATTGGATGGTGAATGCCAGGCGATGAACAAATTGACCGCTTCATGTAAAATTCAGCCAGAAGGTGTGCTGCCGCCTCACCTGGGTTCACAACCTGAAAATGACCCCAGTGTTAGGTTTTCGATGCTCACAGCAAAGTTCATCCCATAGTCTAGTCTTTCACAACATTGGAAATTGAAGCAACTGCCTTTATAAGAGATGATTTATAAATTTGTAAAGCTAGGAATCCAAATCTTTTAAAACTTGTAAAATGTACCTAATATTTAAACCTCCAGAGCTTTCGTTAGTTACAGTACATAGCCAACAAATAAAAATTATATAAATGTATGAAGAACAAACTTGATTGAATTTTTTGAGGAGGTGACCAGATGTGTAGATGAGGGTAAAGCAGTTGATGTAGTCTACATGGACTTCAGTAAGGCTTTTGATAAGGTCCCACATGGGAGATTGGTTAAGAAAGTAAGAGCCCATGGGATCCAGACCAATTTGGCAAATTGGATCTAAAATTGGCTTAGTGGCAGAAGGCAGAGGGTGATGGTCGAGGGTCGTTTCTGCGAGTGGAAGCCTGTGACCAGTGGTGTACCGCAGGGATCGGTGCTGGGACCTTTACTGTTTGTAGTGTACATTAATGATTTAGATGTGAATATAGGACGTATGATCAGTAAGTTCGCAGATGACACGAAAATTGGTGGTGTCATAAATAGTAAGGAAGAAAGCCTTAGATTACAGGATGATATAGATGGGCTGGTCAGATGGGTGGAGCTGTGGCAAATGGAATTTACTCCTGAGAAGTGTGAGGTGATGCACTTTGGGAGGACTAACAAGGCAAGGGAATATACAATGGATGGTAGGACCCTAGGAAGTACAGAAGGTCAGAGGGACCTTGATGTACTTGTCCATAGATCACTGAAGGCAGCAACACAGGTAGATAAGGTTGTTAGGAAGGCATATGGGATACTTTCCTTTATTAGCCGAGGCACAGAATATAAGAGTAGGGAGGTTATGATGGAGCTGTATAAAACGCTAGTTAGGCCACAGCTGGAGTACTGTGTACAGTTCTGGTCACCACACTACAGGAAGGATGTGATTGTACTGGAGAGGGTGCAGAGGCGATTTACCAGGATGTTGCCTGGGCTGGAGCATTTCAGTTATGAAGAGAGACTGAATAGGCTCGAGCTGTTTTCCTTAGAGCAGAGAAGGCTGAGGGGGGACCTGATTGAAGTATACAAAATTATGAGGGACATTGATAGGATAGATAGGAAGAAACTTTTTCCCTTAGCGGAGGGGTCAATAAGCCAGGGGCATAGATTTAAAGTAAGGGACTCGAGGTTTAGAGGGGATTTGAGGAAAACTTTTTTCACCCAGAGGGTGGTTGGAATCTGGAACACACTGCCTGAAGGTAAGGTAGAGGCAGAAACCCTCAAAACATTTAAGAAGTATTTAGATAAGCACTTGAAACGCCATAGGAGACAAGGCTATGGGCCAAGGGCTGGAAAATGGGATTAGAATAGATAGGTGTTTAATGGCCGGCACAGACATGATGGGCAGAAGGGCCTGTTTCTGTGCTGTATAACTCTATGACGAACACTTTCAGTAATTTACAATCTTGATAGCCTCAATACTTTTTGTTCTGATTATTTGCCCTTTGTTTACACTTATATTTTACTTCATTCCTACAATTCTAGACATAAAATGCTGAAGTGCCAAAAACAATTTAAATGCTCTAATTTAAGTACATATTAATTGTATTTTGGGCTACTGTTTAAAGTAGGATTTACATAGTCAAATTGACTTGGTTATTTAAGATTATTGCTAAAAGTTACAAGCAAGTTAACATTCAATATTATATCAATTTAACTATAATATGCAGTGTATTGTTTTTCCCCAGTAATCCGGGAAAAACACATATTAATGCAGAGATGCACGAAGTCTCAATGATATACTTCTCTTCTGCAATAAATCAAAACTAAATCAAAAAGGATGACCAGATGATAGAGCAGTTGGAACACTTCAGAAATGCAGCAGATCAGTATAATAGTTGGATGGCAGGTTATTCTCTGATGGTTGCAAGAACCTTTACAACCCAACGTTCAGTAACAACTGATACTAAATTGTTATTCGGAGTCACATATAGGTGTCATAGAGTCATAGAGTTATACAGCACAGAAACAGGCCCTTCAGTCCATCGTGTCTGTGCCGGGTATACAGCACCCAACTATTCTAATCCCATATTCCTGCACTTGGCCCGTAGCCCTGTATGCTACAGGTGGTTGGGGTTCAAAGTGGTAATGTTAACATCAGTATTTTTCTGAGATTGAAGCAAAAGTGGATTTTTGGGAGTGTAGAGGAAACTTTATCTCATATGTACTATACCAAACCTACGAGGCTTGATGTTGAAACTAAAGTGGGAAAAAGGAAGAAAAATTGTTGCATCAACATTACATGGAAATTATAGCACAGTTAACAATCCATTCAGCCTAACTGATCTATGCTGCTGTTTATGTTCCCCCACGCAAGTCTCCTCTCATCTTGCTTCATCTAATCGTATCAGCATAATATTCTATTCCTTTCTGCCTCATGCATTTATATGGCTTTCCCTTGTGATAGCAAGTTCCACATTCTAACCAATCCCTGGGTAAAGAAGTTTATCTGAATTCCTTATTGGCTTTATTAGTGACTATTTTACATTTATGACCATAGTTTTGGAACATACTGAAATTGGATAGCAAACAAAACAAAATAAACAATTTGCTCAAGAATAGAAATAATTTGCTGGTAGTAAGTTAAGGCAATAAATTTAATTGTGAAGTTCTACTGACGTGCATAAACTGCTAAAGTTTCACTCATGGAGTTCATCACTATTACAAAATGATCACTATTGCCAGCCATTTACTAACCTGCGTGCAGTGTCATCAATGTTCATAAAATAAGCTTTTAAAACACCCTTATTCCAGAAAGTACTTCCTATATATTAGGATGGATAAGAGTTCCTGGAGCTGTGCAGAAACTTGGTTGATTTGGATGATATTCCATTTCAATCTTAAAAATATAGACATTTTTTAATTCTAATAATGGCATTGCAGCACCAGCTTTCTTGCCATTTTCATGAATCATATTTTAAATCCAAAACCCCAATAAAGAGCTGTACTGTTTGGCCAGCTTGTGGGAGTGGCTTAGGGAATAGGATTGACTGGGAGGAGTTTCAAGCCAGGCTAACCTAACTAAGGTGCATTCATATGCAAATGGTCATTTCACACTGACAGGCTGGGTGAAAGGGAACCCAGGCCAATTGATGTCATCACCATCTAAGATAAGTACTGGGAACAACACCCCGAGAGTTAATTCAATAAAGCACAGTCACGACTCAGTCCCAACCGAAACTGGTGGAAGGCAGGAGATGGCCGGGCCATTGTCTTCCAGGAGATAAGCCAGTTAAGCAAGATTGGTTTGAAATTGAAACCCATTACCTGCTAATGGGGGATGTCAACTCAGGAAACAACAGACAACATTCAGTAATCAGCACTCATTGTTTCTCCAGGTGCCAGGCCTGGGAGCAGGAAAACTAAATCACAAAGATTTCAAAGGTTATGAGTCACGCCAGGCCATGGGGGGTCCAGACAGATCACCTGAGTCAATACATTGATCAGCATTGGCTGGAGAAAAGGAGATGGGTTTCGGATATACATGGAGTCGGTGCTGCCTCTTCTCCTCGGCATCAATCTACAGCAAGCCTCCCAAGTGGGTCTCGGCTCGATTCAATGGTACAGATGCTGAGCATCGGTGGCACGGAGCCAGGAGCCAGACGTATAGGAAGAAGCTGCAAGCAAGACAACGGGCAATCGGGGTGAGCATATTGCCTGCGCCTACACATCCACAAGACAACTTAACTGTGTGAGCGGGTGATTGTAAGTCCCAACAAAACCTCAGAGGGCTTTAGTGCTGGGGGTCCTGTGTTAGTTTATTTCATGGGAGGATTCTCTTATTCGGCCGTGGTAATTTAGCATAGTAGGGCTTGTTGGACAAGCTATGGTTGTACTGTTAGAAAAACAAGAAATGCTGGATTCACTCAGCAGGTCTGGCAGCATCTGTGGAAAGAGAAGCAGAGTTAACGTTTCTGGTCAGTGACCCTTCTTCGGAACTGACAAATATTAGAAAAGTCACAGATTATAAACAAGTGAGGTGGGGGTTGGGCAAGAGATAACAAAGGAGAAGGTGCAGATTGGACCAGGCCACATAGCTGACCAAAAGGTCACGGAGCAAAGGCAAACAATATGTTAATGGTGTGTTGAAAGACAAAGCATTAGTACAGATTAGGTGTGAATATACTGAATATTGAACATCAGCAAGTGCAAACCTGAAGAAAAACAACCTGAAAAAAACAGTGGGTAAGCAAACTGAACAAACTAAGATGAAATGAAATAAATGCAAAAAAAGATTGTAAAAAATGTAAAAAGGAATGCAGAAAAAATAACTAAAAATGACTAAAAATGAAAGTAAAGTGGGGGGCTGTCATGCTCTGAAATTATTGAACTCAATGTTCAGTCCGGCAGGCTGTAGTGTGCCTAATCGGTAGATGAGCTGCTGTTCCTCGAGCTTGCGTTGATGTTCACTGGAACACTGCAGCAATCCCAGGACAGAGATGTGAGCATGAGAGCAGGGGGGAGTGTTGAAATGGCAAGCAACCGGAAGCTCAGGGTCCTGCTTGCGGACTGAGCGGAGATGTTCCGCAAAGCGGTCACCCAGTCTGCGCTTGGTCTCCCCAATGTAGAGGAGACCACACTGTGAGCAGCGAATACAGTATACTACATTGAAAGAAGTACAAGTAAATCGCTGCTTCACCTGAAAGGAGTGTTTGGGGCCTGGGATAGTGAGGAGAGAGGAGGTAAATGGGCAGGTATTACACCTCCTGCGATTGCAAGGGAAGGTGCCCTGGGACGGGGACGAGGTGGTGGGGGTAATGGAGGAGTGGACCAGGGTGTCGCGGAGGGAACGATCCCTTCGGAATGCTGACAGGGGAAGGGAGGGGAAGATGCGACTGGTAGTGGCATCACGCTGGAGGTGGCGAAAATGGTGGAGGATGATCCTTTGGATATGGAGGCTGGTGGGATGAAAAGTGAGGACAAGGGGAACCCTGTCACGGTTCTGGGAGGGAGGGGAAGGGGTGAGGGTAGAGGTGCGGGGAATGGGTCGGACACGGTTGAGGGCCCTGTCAACCACAGTGGGGGGAAATCCTCGGTTGAGGAAAAAGGAGGTCATATCAGAAGCACCGTCATGGAAGGTTGTACTGTTAGAGTGTTTTTGTTAATCTTATTAAACACAATACGGTTGAGCCTGAAAAACGTGCAATCGAGTCTGATCTGTCCATACAATCCCTATCGTCCAGAACTTGTAGTAAGAGGTGTGTTTTCAGTACGCCAGAGAAAACCACTTACAGCATCAAAAATTGTGCCACCACTGAGTACTGCAATATAATTTTGAAACAAAGTACCAACGAGAATTACAGAAAACATCTACAGATAGAACACTTAATGATTTATACTCTGTAAAGGCTGTGGACCATCACTCTTGCTGATCATTAATTGTTTCTCATATGATTGTGAATCATTTAAAGTTTCATTCCAAGTGGTTTGTTCCGGTACAGTGTATTCCAGTCTCTCTTGCGCCAGATGGTTCAGGATCTTTGTAGACAAGAAATGTGAACCCATTTTTCCTTCCTCTAAATCATCTGCAATATAAAATGCATGCATTCATAACTATACTAAAGAGATTCCTTTAAAAAAATGCAAAAATCATCAAAACACTGTTGATTGTTTCAGTGGACAATAACAGGATATGTTTATTCAATGGAAAACCACCTACCATTTGGCGTATTTTGCCTTATTGCTATCTACTGGCTGCATCCAAGAGGTTTGTATGCTCACGA
Organism: Heterodontus francisci; assembly: GCF_036365525.1. Taxonomy (NCBI): domain Eukaryota; kingdom Metazoa; phylum Chordata; class Chondrichthyes; order Heterodontiformes; family Heterodontidae; genus Heterodontus; species Heterodontus francisci. Next base: position 63,899,547 of record NC_090382.1, read on the forward strand.
ACAAGTCCCATGCTATCCATGACTCCGTTGCATATAAAACTTTTGGCACTTCAGTGCTAACAGAAACCTGGCTTGCAGGTGGCATTTCTTCCTCCTTGCTGAAACCTCCCCACCTGGCTATACATTCCATCAACTGTTCTACCCAAACTGTCATGGCATTGGTGTACCACTTATTGCCAAGTCCTACTCAGGCCTCTTCCCCAAACCACTGGGAGCTTTTCTTCATTCAAGCACCACAATCTTTTCCATTTCTCTCACCTCTCACAACATCCTAGTTATATACTATCCTTCCACATGCCAAGCCAACTTCTCACATAAATCTTCACCCTTAACCTTTGACTCATCTTTGGTGACGTTCTATCAAACTGTCCTAGCCCTCCCTTCTCTGCCCTTTCTTCCTCACTCAATATCACCCTTCACAAAAGTTTCACCATCCATTACCACCTTCTGTTGTTCTAATTTTTTCTTATTTCCTCTCTGGTCTCAAGGTCTCGGTCACCACAGGGCTAAATAATACAAATCTCTTCTTCCTTTCCCATTCTGCTCATAGCTTTGTATTCCTCCCTTCCCACTTAACCACTCTCACCATCAATCCATGGGAAAAACTGCCTTTCATTTCCCTCACTAGTTCATTCTCAAGTTCCCAGAAACCTATCCCCTGCCTCTCCATCCATCATGACAACTCCACTTCAATTGATCTTCCAAACATCTCCCTTACCTCTGCCTCCTGTACCTTAATTCCCACAAAATCATTCACTGTCTCCCACTCCTGCCATTCTCTAGATACTGACTCCATCTTTCGGTCTTTAAATCAAACAGCTTACCTGATGCATGATTGGTTTATTCATTAGTCTCTAGTTACTGTTTAATCATGTCAGACATTACCACGCTTTGCTCTCCACAACCAAAGAACCTACTACTTCAGGGGTAGCCTGTTGGGCTAGAACAGTTGAAAAGTTCCTATTCTCATGATGACTTGCCTCTTCAAACCCCCATGCCTTTTTCACCCTCAGTTCCAATACCATGGATTTATGCATCTGTTAGACTGAGACCATCCATGCTGCTTCCTTTGCTCTTCTTCTTCCCTCCTGCTCCTGCCATGGATGAGTTCATATATCTTCCTAGTGAACATCAGAAAGACCAAGGCCACTGTTTATAGCTTGTCACCATAAACTCATTAATAATGACACCGCCCGTCTTCCAGCCTCTTGCTCAGCTAAGCCAGGCTGTGCAAAGTCTTGGTATGCTTCGAGTCAGATTTGAAGCTTTAAAGCCCACATCCTAACCATCTGTTATCTCTGCCTCTAGTGCAGCTACTCCACTGCTTTTGTCACTTTTAGACTTATTGGGGGAAATGATCGCTTTCACCACATGACTTAAATAGAATAAAAACCAGGCAGGTTTTATAATAGGGAAGCAATCTCCTTCACCAGTTTACCATCCAGGTGGTGAAGATCATAACTATTCCTAATTTCTTCAATGTCCTCTTGCTGCCTCTTATCCTTCAGAAACTCCAATCTGTCCAAATTCAGCCATATGTATTTTGTCTCACACTGAGCCCTCCTATCCTCATTGACCTAGTAGCTCCCTATTGTTCAATGTATTAGATTTAAAGTCCTTATCATTATTTTCAAATCTGTCCACCCTATCTCTGTAACATTTACCAGTCTTCCCACACCCTTGGTTATTCCATTTTGTGCATTTGTGGGATGACTACTGTTACGAAAGTGCTTCAATTTTTTAATTTTTTTGAGGAATCATGTTTAAAAATTGTGGAAATTGATTCATTTCAAAGACTGAAGAGATTCCATAGCTGCTGGACTTGTTTTCTTGTTAAATACGTCACTGGAAGGACTTGGTTTGTTTAAAAACAAACCCTTACTGGAAGTCACATGTCTTAAGCTAAGTAGACAGCAGGAGCCTTGGTGACTAGGGGAGTTATTTATAGAGAAGTGACATGTCAATATTTATGGTGGTCAAGCGTTGGTTTTGTTTTTGGATATTGTTTTGAGTCAGTTGGGGGTAAGCCTGCTAAGACAGAAGCCACCAGCTCATCCTTTCCCACCTCTTTGAGAAACCTTGAGAATCCAGTGCATGGACTGGAGTAATTGATGCTGCCTTTCTCCTGAAAACCCTGCCAGACTAATCTTCGATGTCGCCTGAAGCAAAGTGCTCCAAAAAGACCCCAGTGACAACCGTTCACAAGTATCTGGATGCCAGACTAAAAGGGCCGGCGGAGAACATCGCATATCTTATCCTTTTTCCCTTCAAGAGTTAACAAGTATTTGGCCAAAGTATTTTTCTTTTATTTTTTATGAAGAGATCCGTGTAGAGAAAACTTCTTTATTTTTTCTTTAACTGGTGTATGTGTGTGTGTGTTGGGTTGATTTAGAAGGGAACTTTCATATTTCAACTTGTATGTTCATAAGCTTTGCATCCTTATTTAATAAGTCTTGTTTTCTAACAAATTAATGATTAAAAAAACTTGGTTGGTGGATTTTACTCTGAAATAAAAATAGAGTATATAATTGGTCTGATTAGTAAGTTTGCGGACGACAAAAAGGTTGGTGGAGTTGCGATAGTGATGAGGATTGTCAGGATACAGCAGGATATAGATCGGTTGGAAACTTGGGCGGAGAAATGGCAGATGGAGTTTAATCCGGACAAATGTGAGGTAATGCATTTTGGAAGATCTAATACAGGTGGGAAGTAAACAGTAAATGGCAGAACCCTTAGGAGTATTGACAGGCAGAGAGATCTGGGCGTACAGGTCCACAGGTCACTGAAAGTGGCAACGCAGGTGGATAAGGTAGTCAAGAAGGCATACGGCATGCTTGCCTTCATCGGTTGGGGCATAGAGTATAAAAATTGGCAAGTCATGCTGCAGCTGTACAGAACCTTAGTTAGGCCACACTTAGAATATTGCGTGCAATTCTGGTCACCACACTACCAGAAGGACGTGGAGGCTTTGGACAGGGTACAGAAGAGGTTTACCAGGATGTTGCCTGGTCTGGAGGGCATTAGCTATGTGGAGAGGTTGCATAAACCCGGATTGTTTTCACTGGAACGACAGAGGAGGAGGGGCGACATGATAGAGGTATACAAAGTTATGAATGGCATGGACAGAGTGGATAGTCAGAAGCTTTTTCCCAGGGTGGAAGAGTCAGTTACTAGGGGACATAGGTTTAAGGTGCGAGGGGCAAAGTTTAGAGGGGATGTGCGAAGCAAGTTCTTTACACAGAGGGTGGTGAGTGCCTGGAACTTGCTGCCGGGGGAGTTGGTGGAAGCAGGTACGATAGCAACGTTTAAGAGGCATCTTGACAAATACATGAATAGGATGGGAATAGAGGGATACGGTCCCCATGATGGGCCAACCATCAAGAAGATCACCTCCCTCAAATCTAAATCAGGGGACACAATCACTGATCAACGCAAGCAAATGGACCGCTGGGTGGAACACTACCTAGAACTGTACTCCAGGGAAAATGTTGTCACTGAGACCGCCCTCAATGCAGCCCAGTCTCTGCCAGTCATGGACGAGCTGGACGTACAGCCAACAAAATCGGAACTCAGTGATGCCATTGATTCTCTAGCCAGCGGAAAAGCCCCTGGGAAGGACGGCATTGCTCCTGAAATAATCAAGAGTGCCAAGCCTGCTATACTTTCAGCACTCTACGAACTGCTTTGCCTGTGCTGGGACGAGGGAGCAGTACCACAGGACATGCACGATGTCAATATCATCACCCACTATAAGAACAAGGGTGACCGCGGTGACTGCAACAACTACCGTGGAATCTCCCTGCTCAGCATAGTGGGGAAAGTCTTCGCTCGAGTCGTTGAAAACAGGCTCCAGAAGCTGGCTGAGCACGTCTACCCTGAGGCACAGTGTGGCTTTTGAGCAGAAAGATCTACCATTGACATGCTGTTCTCCCTTCGCCAGCTACAGGAGAAATGCCGTGAACAACAGATGCCCCTCTACTTTGCTTTCATTGATCTCACCAAAGCTTTTGACCTCGTCAGCAGACGTGGTCTCTTCAGACTACTAGAAAAGATCGGATGTCCACCAAAGCTACTCAGTGTCATCACCTCATTCCATGACAATATGAAAGGCACAATTTAGCATAGCGGCGTCTCATCAGACCCCTTTCCTATCCTGAGTAGCGTGAAACAGGGATGTGTTCTCGCACCCACACTGTTTGGGATCTTCATCTCCCTGCTGCTCTCACATGCGTTCAAGTCTTCAGAAGAAGGAATTTTCCTCCACACAAGATCTGGTGGCAGGTTGTTCAACCTTGCCCGTCTAAGAGCGAAGACCAAAGTACGGAAAGTCCTTATCAGGGAACTCCTCTTTGCTGACGATGCTGCATTAACATCCCACACTGAAGAGTGTCTGCAGAGACTCATCGACAGCATTGCGGCTGCCTGCAATGAATTTGGCGTAACCATCAGCCTCAAGAAAACTAACATCATGGGACAGGACATCAGAAATGCTCCATCCATCAATATTGGCGACCACGCTCTGGAAGTGGTTCAAGAGTTCAGCTACCTAGGCTCAACTATCATTAGTAACCTGTCTCTTGATGCAGAAATCAACAAGCACAGGGGAAAGGCTTCCACTGCTATGTCCAGACTGGCCAAGAGAGTGTGGGAAAATGGCGCACTGACACGGAACACAAAAGTCCGAGTGTATCAAGCCTGTGTCCTCAGTACCTTGCTCTATGGCAGCGAGGCCTGGACAACGTATGTCAGCCAGGAGCGACGTCTCAATTCATTCCATCTTCGCTGCCTCTGGAGAATCCTTAACATTAGGTGGCAGGACCGTATGTCCAACACAGAAGTCCTCGAGGCGGCCAACATCCCCAGCATATAAACCCTACTAAGCCAGCGGCGCTTGAGATAGCTCGGCCATGTGAGCCGCAGGGAAGATGGCAGGATCCCCAAAGACACATTGTACAGCGAGCTCACCACTGGTATCAGACCCACCAGCCGTCCATGTCTCCGCTTCAAAGATGTCTGCAAACGCTACATGAAGTCCTGTGACATTGATCACAAGTCGTGGGAGTCAGTTGCCAGTGTTCGCCAGAGCTGGCGAGCAGCCATAAAGGCGGGGCTAAAGTGTGGCGAGTCGAAGAGACTTAGTAGTTGGCAGGAAAAAAGACAGAGGCACAAGGAGCGAGCCAACTGTGTAACAGCCCCAACAAACAAATTTTTCTGCAGCACCTGTGGAAGAGTCTGTCACTCTAGAATTGGCCTTTTTAGCCACTCCAGGTGCTGCTCCACACACCACTGATCACCTCCAGGCGCTTACCCATTGTCTCTCGAGACAAGGAGGCCAAAGAGAAGTCACATGTGGCTATAAATCTGAGATAATATGCAATACTCAGTCTTGACAGGTGAGATCCCCCATATTTTTGATTAAACCTAAGTTACAATGAACCTACGTACGTCTTGAGCTGCCAGGTAAACCGTCTCATAGACATTTTAAATGGCAACATTGTAATCGGCTGCTTGGAAGTGGACATAGCAGCCCAGGGTGATTCAGCTTTTAATATTGCCTCATCCGCTTTAGGAAAGTAAACAGAATTGATTTGGGTAACTCACCATGTTTGGAAAACTGAATTTAGTGGCCAACTTCATCACTTAGAGGGAGGAAGGAAAGAACAAGTAAGTCAGCATATGCCAGTTTCTTACAAATAGTTTAATGGCCAGTTCAAGAAGTATACTGATTTCCACAGGCACAGACTCATAACATTGTAAAAGAAGAAAGGCTCACAGAAAGTGACAGATGGGCAAGAAGTGAAGTGAGACTCTGACTCACGTTTTCCCCTCTCAGGCATGATCCAGAATCTGTGTACATTTGATGGTTTTATTTGGATGTTAAAGGGTGTGTCAGAAGTAGACAAATGTACCAGTCAGAAATCCTGCAGATGTGTGAGCATTCTTATTATTTTTTTAAAAAGCAACAGAAGAATGGCACTGTACTTGAACAGTGAAACTCTGCATACATTTCGTGATTAGTATTGGACTAATGTCTTTTTCTAGCACATGGAAAGAAATTTTGCCTTTTAAAGACTGATGAGAAATTGAGTTTTGCACCTATTTGTACAATGGTATAGGCATTCTATATAAGTCATATGATGACTGGCTCAATTGACTAAACTGTTGCTTCTGAAATCATATTAATTACAACCAAGCAAGTGTATCAATGAATATTAGTCATACATACCGTCATATGGAATTAATTTGAAGTAACCTGCGCACACTTGAGAGTTGTTCAGGATATTCTCTAAGGTGACGTAGAACAACTTGGCCTGCTCTAAACGCTGTTCTTTGCTAAAGGCTGCAGTGGCATCATTGGACATTTCAAACAGGGATTGCAGTGGTGTGGCATATTCAAGGATACAGTGATGAGGCTATGACAGGGAGCAGGTTGGGGCATTAGTGGATGGTTAAAAGTAAATTGAAAGAGCAGAAGTTAACAAAATTGCTATCTATAAAAATATTAAAAGGTAATTTGTACAATAGTTTAAATAGTTGCATATTTGTTTATTCATCTGAACCTTAATTTTTAGAATACATACTATCAAAATCGTAAAACTTTTTTTAAACACATCTTGTTATGCAACTATATTAAATATTGATCTTGAATATTTTATGAAATTCCTTTACAGAACGGAAAAGATAATCTTCAGTTATTAAGAAATGTATTCTGTACCCTGTCCTTTTGATCATAAATGGCATAAATACTGTTCTTGTAACTTCTTGCTTTTATCCCAGCTCTGTCAATACAGAACTCTGGTAGATTTCCAAAGAATTCAATCCTACTGTCCACCTTTTCCAGTTTGTCAGGAATCTTACAGCTGAATGGGATTAGGATATACAACTTCCAGTTTTCTTTGCATTCTGGTACATTTTTAATGGTGCACTGGTACATCTTTATTCTTTCGTCTAGATCTGATAAATGCAACAAAACAGTGTTAACTTAAGCAGCAACCCAAAATAAACAATGTGAAGGAAAATTTTTAAATTCAAACGTTAATTTCAAACTGTCTATTAAAGTGCAGTTGTCGATTTGAACATTTCACTTAAGTATTACAGCTGTCAACAGCAGTGACATTTGTACTGTCCATGCAATTGTGTAAAAGTATTTTAGTTCTATTTTAATATTATGATGTTATTGCAGGTAAAGGGGAGAAAGTATTTTAAATTCAGAGCACTCCCCTGATAAAAGTTAAAAATGGTCTCAACTGAATAAATGCACTGCACAGTGTAATGCAAAAGCTCACAAGTTCAGTCCTTCTTCAATCCTGAATCAAATGACCGTCAAGTCTGAATTAGATTAGGCCAGGTTTCCTGCTTGTGATTGCTGTAGAGTAGTTCCTAATACAAGTACGTGTGTGTGGCATTTGGGGATTGGATTGGAGTACAACAGCCTCCAGTCAATCAGCCTGCTGAATACTATGCCCAGTGTTATGACCGAGGGAGGGGGAGTCTTTTGTATTTTCACTTCTCCAAAGGCCACAACATATATTTAAATATTTACTCAGTTACCGATGCGGTCAATCATATACTCTACTCTTTATCCCAAAATAAAATGCACCAACCATGTTTCTTTAATAAACAACAACATTATCAGTTTATTATAAAACAAAACATAACTGGTAACGACGCAAAGCATTAACACACAGATTGAAATGTGAAAGTTCCCTTTTACCTTAGCCCCTCACACATACACACGTAAACACATATACCGGTTAACCAAAAAATAGAGATTTTCTCTTTGGAGCTCTGTTACAAAAAAGAATACTTTGGCCAAATACTTGCTAATTCTTGAAGAAAAAAAAGATATGGAAAGATGTCAGTTGTCCCTTTTTGGTTTGGTGTCCCAAATACGCGTAGAGGGCTGTCACTGGGATCTTTCTAGAACAGTTCTTTTCAGCCGACATTGAAGATCTGTATAGCAGGTTTTCCAAGAGAAATGCAACATCAGTTTCACTATTTCTTACACTTGATTCTCAAAGAGATGGAAAAACCGGCAGGCTTTTCAAAGAGATGGAAAAGGGTGCTGCTGGTGACTGCTGTCTTGGCTGGTTTTCTCCAACTGCCATCAAAACAGTTCACACCCATTCACGACGTCCAAAGCGAAACCCAATACAATAACTCAAGAGTCAAGCCTCCGGACCCCTATAAATCTTGACCTGTCACTTCTCTGTAAACATCTCCCCCAAGTCAAAAAGCCCCTGATGGGTATTTATTTGAAGACAGGGGACTTCCAGTAAATGTTGTTTTCAAGCAAGACCTCTGTGTCTTTTCAATGACCCCACTAAAAAAAATCCATGGAATCCTTTTCAGTTTTCCCAAATAAAACAATGTCCATAATTCTAAAATACATGAGTCCTCAAAACAAAAAACTTAACAAAAAATATAGAAGCACTATCATAACAACAGGCTCACAACAAGTGGCCACTTTAATAAGGTAGCAGAGGACTTCTGGTATGCCTAGGATTCAGCTGCTATCTTCAACAGAAGGAGCCGGGGTGGGGGTGGGGGGTGGGGAACAGGTGAAGCATATAAAAGTGCCACTTATTTCTGTTCCCTAGCAAAATAAAATGTTAGATTATTCTCCTCCGATCATAAGTTTATAATTGCCCCGAAGGGGAAACATCTCCCGAAGAGCTGTTGTTACTTCACAAAGTTCAAATGAACTTCCTCAGCTACTATTTTGCTTCAACATCTTAGTCAAAAATCCTGTAATGACAGTTTAAGTAGCAAGTAGGGAGTATGCATCTTGCTCACTTGGCCTTCTACCAGGATCACTGGATTCCTGACCTTATTATAGCCTTGGATGCAAAGCCATAATTCTCGAGGTGATGCATTAAGGCAGCATTTGACTGAGTGTGGCACCAAGGAACCCTAGTAAAAGCAAAGTCAGTGGGGACTGGGGAAAATCTGAGGTGGTTGAAGTCATACTTAGCACAAAGCAAGACAGTTGTAGTTGTTGGAGCCCAATCATCTCAGCTCCAGGAGTTGCTGCAGTAGTTCCTCAAGAGAGTGTCCTACACCCAAATATCTTCAACTGCTTCAATGACCTTCTTTCCATCATAAGGTCAGAAGCAGGCGATTCACTGATGATTGAGAAGTGTTCAGCTCCATTCTTAATAATCAAATAATGAAGTAGTCCAGGCCCACATGCAGCAAGATTGTGACAACATTCAGGCTTGGGTCAATAAATGAAAAGTAACTTGGCACCACACAAGCACCAGCCAATGACCATTTCCAACAAATGAACATCTAACAAGCTTCCCATGATATTCAGTGGCATTACTGTTACAAAGTGCTCCACTGTCAATATGCTGAGTGGTAGGAGGGGTGGGGGGAGCAGGGGGGGCGGGGGGGGGGGGGGGGATGAGTTACTAAAGCAGGTTGTAAGCTGAGCATTCTACAATGACAAGACATGCACTTCCTGACTCCACAAAGTCTGCCCACCACCTAAAGGACGCAAGTTAGAAGTGTGATGGAGCATTCCTCACTTGCCTGGATTAGTGCATGTGCAACAACAATTATGAAGTTCAACACCATCCAGGGCAATGCAGTCTATTTAATCAGCATTTCATCCGCTAGTCTAACAATAACCTGTATTTATATAGAGACTTTAACACATAAAACATCCATCCCTTCCACCACTGGTATACCATGGCTATAATGTGTACTATCTTCAGCGTGCACTAGAGCAACTTGTCAAAGTTTCTTTGGAGCCCCTCCCACATTTGCCACAGCTACCATCTAGCAGACCAAGGCGGCAGGTGCATGGGAACACTCTCAGCACCAAGTTCCCCCAAGATATACACCGTACTGACTTGGACTAATATCAATGCAGAAAAATCCTGGAATTCCCAAGCTAACATCATTGTGGAAGCAACTTCATCACACAGACTGCATTGATTCAAGAAGGCAGCTCACCATGACCGTGTCAAGAGCAACAACTTGCATTTATATAGCACCTATAATATAGTAAAATGATCCAAAGCAAAATTGGACAAGTCACATTAGGAGATATTAGGACAAATGTCCAAAAACTTATTCAAAGAGGTAGGTTTTTAGGAGCATCTTAAAGGAGGAGAGTTAGGGAGGCAAAGAGGCTCAGGTAGGGAATTTCAGAGTTTAGGGCCCAGGCAGCTAAAAACACTGTTGCCAATGGCAGAGCAATTAAAATAGGAGATGAGGAAAAACCACCATTGGAGGAGTGCAGATATTTCAGAAGAATGTAGGGCTGGAAGAGGCTGCAGAGATAGAGAGGACCGAGGGCATGGAAGGATTTGAAACAAGGTGCGAACTTAGTTAACAAAGGAAAGCATGGGAAAAGATATAAAAAGTGCAGCAACAAAGTCTACAGGAAAAAAAAGCTCTAAGCAATCAGGGCAGCTCAAGGGTCAGTGCAGTGAACAGTAACTGGGAGACAAAAGTTGTTTTTTCAAGGGCTTTTTGTTGAGTCTGGAAGTTCGACAGTTCATGAATATGACAAATACAGAATAAATTATAATTTTAAATATTGTCCTTGTGACACTGTGGGAGGGACTCATTCAGTATCTTGCTCCTAGACACAGGGAGCTGAATTTTACCGGCCCTTCGATGCCGTGGGTCGTGGCACGAGGGCCAGTAAAATGCTGCGGGGAGAGGCCCGCCTCGACCCGCAATTTCATGTCGGGCCCGCCACATTTTACCAGTGGCAGCGGGACCACGGTGCGGCACCACCCCCCCCCGGCCCCCGGTGGCTGCGCCACAATCAACATATGGTAATGATTACTTCCCTATGCTGATTATACAGCCCGCCGCCTCTCCACCGATACTGCCAGATTTTTCGCTGAGCGGGTGGCCGTCAAGTGCCGTCCCATTCACGATCTGAAAAGCCGGCGGGTCCTCACTCTGCATTATGGAAGGGAGGAGGGAGGGGGGGATACACAGAAGTCTAACTCGGCATTCTTAAAGGGAGGAGGGATGGGGGGGGGATACACAGGGGTCTATCTGCATTTTTAAAGGGGGGGATACACAGGGGTCTAACTCTGCATTCTGGAAGACAGGGGGGGGGGGGGTATGCAAGGGTCTAACTCTGCATTCCTAAAGGGAGGAGGGAGGGGGGATTCACAGGGATCTCACTCTGCACTCTGAAAGGGAGGGGGTCTGGGATTACTGGATAGAAAGATGTGCTGGCATGAAGGGAGGTACCATGTACCATCCCTCCGTTAACAGTGTACGCTCTGTGTTTGTGAGGGGGCAATGGCACACTAGGAACCCTGTGTGTGGGGAGGGTGCCCACAAGGCCAGGAGCATTAAGGTTTTATGGATGGTGGGGGCAATCGATTCAGCTGGTAGGATCTTGATGTGGTCATGTTATGCCACTCTGAGTGTTGGCTAAAATGGGCAATGCCATGGCACACCACATAGTTGATCCAGGAAAGCAGCTGATGTACCCTTCAACACCAATCCCTGCCCTGTTAGGAACCTTCAAATATATGCAGGGTTCAACTTTATTTATCACATGGAAATAGGTATGGCTCATCCTACATTGTGTGATCCTCTGCACATGAGGATCTGTATGCACCAGAGGCAATATCAACAGGCAGGTGTCATCCACGTAGAGGCCCCCGGTCATGAGCAGCAGCCCCCAAGGGAAGTCCGCCATTACGGTTGCCATGCATCTAATGGCCCCACATGGCATGCCATCAGATGTCAGAGCACCAATGTCAGAGGAGATTGCACATATAGAGAGGGTGGTGACACGTCTCTGTGACCTGCTCAAGGATGACCTGCAGCCCTTGGGCTCTGGTGAACATTCCATACCTTTGTTCCTCATAGTGGCAATGGTTCTCAAGCTTGATGCCTCTGCAGCCTTTTAGGGGCCCACCAGAGACCTTTGTGGGGTCACAAAGTCAGCAGTGCACTGCTGCATCAGGGAGGTCACCAATGCCCTGCACCAGAGGGCCGGTGAGGATGTCCGCTTCAGGACGGACTCTCACAGCCAGGCCCAGAGGGCCACTGGTTCTGGCACCATTGCCGGAGAACCATAGGTTGTAATGTTCATAGACTGCACTCATGTGGTCATCAGGCCTCCCGCCAGGCTACCACCTGCAGACGTCACCATTAAGCAGACGTCACCATTAAAGGAGCTCTCTCAATCCAGGTGAAGCTGGTATGTGAACACTGCAGATGCTTGCAGCGAATGTGTGACTGCTATGACAGCTGGGTCTTGCGCCAGTCCTGGCTGCCACCGCTGTTCACTGAACTAGCTCAGATGGAGGGGTGATTTCTTGGAGATAAGGGCTATCCTTTGCAGACATAGCTCCCGACACTGGTGAGAGACTCCACCACTGCTGCGGAGGAGAGATATAACGCCAGCCACTGAGCTACATGAGCCACCATTGAGCAGGAGATCGGCATGCTGAAAGAACGCCTCCAATGCCTGGATGGATAGGGTGATGCCCTGTACTACAGGCCAAAAAGTCCAGCTCCTTTCTTTGCTGCTCTGCACATCTACTCGCCCAATAGGCCTGGCATGATGAGGAGAGACATCAACAGGATTCCTCCTCAACTATGACAACGCTGAGGACCTGCAACATGAAAGACGCAAGGGAGGTCAGATGGCACCCAGGCTCCGCACGCAGGGCTAGCAGTGAGCTAGGGTTGTATGGAAGTGGCTTATCAGACAAAGGCTGTCTGCTCCATAGGAACCGACATGAGCTCTGCAAGCTATACATCACCCTCGCTCACCTGCTGTGCACCAGTCCACATCTGCAGCATCCCTGTGTAAACCATTAGAGGCAGCAGCTGGCTGAGCCAATGTCCATGTCACTGTATCCATGGAGACTCATGTGTAATGGTGGCACGGAAATGATGTTATTGCATATGTTGGCTCTTCTGAAGGGCCAACGGTGCAAAGGGATGTGACATTGGCGCTACATGCTGACACGCAACATTCGCACAGAGAAAAGGACACACATGGTGGTGAGGAACATTTAGTGAAAGACGTATTCACATTGCTGTGACACCCATGCATTCCCACATGTGTCAGTGTGTTCTCTGTAAACCTCTCTCAAACCTTTTTTTGGTCTATTTAAGTCTCATGTCCTGAAATGTGCAAATTTAATATTATTCACCCAGGTGCAGCACGCCTACAAGAAGGAATGTTACATTTGAGTGGGAGAAGAGGATCGCAACTTCACAGGACACTGGGACACAGCAGGGTAAGTATGTGGCAGCAAAGCGGAAAGTGCTAGGGTCACTCAGCAGGTCAGGCGGCATCTGTGGAGAGAGAAGCAGAGTTAACTTTCAGGTCTGTGAACTTGGATAAGTTAACTCTGCTTCTCTCTCCACAGATGCTGCCTGACCTGCTGGATTTCTGCAGCACTTTCTGCTTTGCTGCCAGATTGACAGCAGCCCCACCCTTCAGCAGTCAGGTAAGTATTTCTTTCACAGATGTCAAGAAGCCGGTGCTGGGGCATTTAAAATAGGGCCCCAGCATCTGCTGCACAACTGTCAAAGGGTTCATCACTGCGCCGAATTTCCTGCCTCTCCCCACATAATATTGCGGGGGGGGGGGGGGGAGGGGTGCGGCTGGGCACAGTGATTCTAATGAGCCCCCGCATGCAATATCGCAGGGGCTCTGCGGCGGCCACTAAAATGCGGGCACCCTGCTGAGTTGAAAGGGCTATGCGGCGCGGCGCCCAAATATAATTCAGCCCAGGATTTCGGATGCAGTTTGATTACTATAAATACCTCAGTAGTGCAACTATAGTTGCTTAGTATAATGTCTAACCTTTTTCATGTAAAGGGCAATGAGTACAAGTACCAAATATGCCAACATGTTCTTTCTCCTCGAGTGCTCTAAATCATTCTTTCTCAGACCTCAAACTGTGAACTTCTTTGCCTCCCTTTGCCTGTACATCCTTGTACAATATTTAACCTTTTAAAATCCAGGCTTGGAACCATCTAATTAATACTTACTGATTTACGTTTTGTATTTTGTGCCAAAAATGGTAATATTCTGTACTTCATCTTAATTTCTCAATTTAAAAAAGCAATCTGTGCACTTGATTCCACCAGCTAACCTTTACTCTTGTTGTGAAGGATGTAACAGAGTGTGGGGTATAGAAAACCACCTTAATGGAGTACTACAGGACAACATAGCTATCTCCTGTGGGTTTCTTAAGAACATAGATACAACAGTAGACCATTTAGCCCCTCAAACCTGTTCTGCCATTCAATGAGATCACAGCTGAATCATGATCTAACTCTAAGTACCTGCCTTTGCCCCATATCCCTTAATATCTTTGAAAAGCAAAAATCTATCAATCTCAGTTTAAAGTTAACAATTCATCAAGCATCAACTGCCATTTATTTCCTAATTTTACTCCTGAAAGCTCTGGCTCTAACTTTTAGACCATGCACCCTGGCCCTAGACTCCATAACTAGTGGAAACAGTTTATCTCTATCTAACCTATCAGTTCCCCTTAGTATCTGCAAAGTTTCATCAAATCACCCCTTTACTTTCTAAATTCCAGGGAACACAACTCTAGTCTATGTAATCTGTACCCATAATTTAACCCCTGGAATCAAGGCAACATTCTGGTAAATCTATGCTGCACTCCCTCCAAAGCCAGTATGCCCTTCCTAAAATGTAGTACCCGGAACTGTATTCCAAGTGTGGTCTAACCAGGTCTTTGTATAGCTCAACATGAATTTTATCTGCTTGTATTCTAGTCCTCTAGATGTAAAGGTCAGCATTCTATTCACCTTTTCCAGTAGTTTCCTTATCGGTTCATGACATGTTAATGATCTATGTGTTTGGACCCCCAAATCTCTTTGAACTGCCACTGTTTCTAGCTTTTCACCATTAAGAAAGTCCCCTGTTTTATACTTTTTATTGGATGACCTCACAATTGCCTACATTGGAATCCATTTGCCACAATAGGGCAGCGCAGTGGTTAGCACTGCAGCCTCACAGCTCCAGCGACCCGAGTTCGATTCTGGGTACTGCCTGTGTGGAGTTTGCAAGTTCTCCATGTGACTGCGTGGGTTTTCGCCAGGTGCTCAGTTTCCTCCCACAGCCAAAGGCTTGCAGGTTGATTGGTAAATTGGCCATTACAAATTGCCCCTCGTATAGGTAGGTGGTAGGGGAATTGAGGGAAGGTGGAAATGTGGTAGGAATATGGGATTAATGTAGGAGTAGTATAAATGGGTGGTTGATGGTTGGCACAGACTCAGTGGGCCGAAGGGCCTGTTTCAGTGCTGTATCAATAAATAAATTTTGTCCCGTCACTTAATCCATCGATATCTCTTTATAACTTTATGCTTCCATAGGGCGGCACAGTGGCGCAGTGGTTAGCACCGCAGCCTCACATCTCCAGGGACCCGGGTTCGATTCTGGGTACTGCCTGTGTGGAGTTTGCAAGTTCTCCATGTGACTGCGTGGGTTTTCTCCGGGTGCTCCGGTTTCCTCCCACAAGCCAAAAGGCTTGCAGGTTGATAGGTAAATTGGCCATTATAAATTGTCACTAGTATAGGTAGGTGGTAGAGAAATATAGGGACAGGTGGGGATGTGGTAGGAATATGGGATTAGTGTAGGATTAGTATAAATGGGTGGTTGATGTTCGGCAAAGACTCGGTGGGCCGAAGGGCCTGTTTCAGTGCTGTATCTCTAATCTAATCTAATCTCATCTACACTGCTTACAATGTTGATTAACTTTGTGTCATCAGCAAATTCGTATAAGTCACTTTCTATTCCATCATCTAAATCATTAGTAAATACAGACCCCAACACAGACCCTCGCGGGACACGGCTAGTCACATCCTACCAATTCGAGTACCTGCCAATTATCGCTGTTCTCTATCTCCTGCCACTCAATTTTTTAATCAAGTCAATAATTTGCCCTCAATTCCGTGAGCTTCAACTTTAGCTAGCAGTCTCCTCTTATGAGGGACTTTATCAAATGCCTTATTAACGTCCATGTAAATAATATGCATAGAGATTCACCTATCCAATATTTCCTTAAAGGTTCATGTGTTATAAATGTTGAGGGTGGTTACCTTCATTGCCATTGGTAGCACATTCCAAATGGTTATCTGTTCCTGCAAGATCAGGGTTCATTAATTTAGTCAGAACTTGTCTGGTGACCTTGAAAAATTCTCATGCATTGCTGGTCTACTGCAGCTGACTCCTGCATTACATCTGTTGCTTGGGATAGTACTTTCTGTGAATCAAGCACCTCTTATGTCCTCTAACTTCTTGGGCCACTCTTCCCCCCACCAGTTCTGCTGTGATCAACTGCCAATTGTTTTTGTACAGCAAAAAGAAGCTCCCTAATCACTTACCCTACTGCTATGCTGATTATTGATTTTTTTTTGTTAATATCATGTTGACCTTGAATGGAGAGAAAGGCAGCAATTCAAACATTTACATCACTTATCAAACATCTCTTTCCCTTATGTTGTTTGATTTAAAGTGGCTAACTCCTCTATTAAAATGACAGAGAAAGGAATTTGGTAAGAACCATTACATATTTTCACAATAACATTGCCAAAAATAATGGTTTTAAACAGTAATGAGGAACAATTCCCAAGGAATCAGTCTGTTCATTATGAATACTACAGAACCACAGATAGAACAAAGTTTGTGAAATAAATATTTTTGAAGTCAGGGTATAGATAGACATATTCCATCAAGGTGATCCCAAGTGACTTTAGGGATTAAAGTACAAATGTCACATGTTCTGTTGGTGAAGTAAACACCACACCTTTGGGTATATATCGATTATATGAATAATCACAGGAATTACTATGGAACTAGTTAATAAATATGATTAGTATTTAATATTAATGTATTGAATATACATGCAAATAGGATAGACTGGTGAACAATTCATAGTGCAATTTGGTCAGTAAAGTATCTGCCATCTGCAGAAATACATTTTTACACAAGAAATGTTATAAATACTTACTTGGTAAAAGTAACTTCAGGTAACCAATGTAATAGGACCAAGCCAAACCATGAGCAACATTAAATTTATTCTTCTCACAGATTTCTGAAATTTCAGCTGGAGTGGGATCCTGTAGAGTGAGATTTATACATGTAACACTTTGGTAAAAAAACATTTTTAAGATGTCTTTTATAGGCACAGTTGTATTTATTAGATTTAACAGAATGGTTTTGTGTTTTCAGAATTGAACGAAATTGATGAAAAACTATTCTCTCCAATACTGTAAACACAGCACACAAATTGTTAAATGTGAATGTTTTCCAATTCCTATTGAAAGACAATTAATTAGCATCAATATACAGAATAGTAAGGAAAGTAAATACTTTTTCCTAAATTCAGAAAAATGTCAGCGCAAGTATATTATGGGCTGAATTTTATTAGCGCGCCGCATCACAGTGGCGCACTTTGAAGTCGGCAACCTTCAGAAACGGAAGTCACCGCTGAGCCCCTGCAACATTTCGCGCGGAGGCTCATTTAAGTGAAGGGGGTGGAGCGGCCGCCCCCGATGACGTAGAGGGGGCGGCCGCTCCGACCCTGGCAATGGCGTCCGATGCCACTGCGCAGGCGCTGGCGCCATTTTTAAAGGGTTTCAAGCCCTTAGCACCCACCCTGCAAAGATTTTTTTTTATAGGCCGGTATGACAAACATTAACTTTATTCCCACCTTGAACTTTCCCCCGCAACTTCATCACATTTGCCCTTCACCCCCTTCCCACCATCCCCACGGCCAATAAAAAAGGTTTTCCCCGCTCCCCCACTCCTGCCCTGATAATTTCAGTCCTCCCCCCCTCCCCACCAGTATCTCGCTTTGGAACTCTGAACAGAGTTCCAAAGGTGCGCAAGTTGCGGCTGGCGGCCGTAAAACTAGTGTGGGACAGTCGCCAGGACTAGGTACGTTGATTTGCATCTTTTCTTAATTAATTTTAATATTTAAATGAAGGCCCCGCCGTCTTGTGGTGGGGTGGGCCGCAATGAGGCCTCGCCACTGCTGGTAAAATGCGGCGGGTCCTTCTCGGCGTTGGGGGTTATGGCGGGCCGTTCCCACAAGTATTTTACGGCCCGCCTCGCCACGACCGCCGATGTCAAGGGGCTGGTAAAATTCAACCCTATATTCCTACAAGGTCACATTAAATATAGCTATACTTTTATTTTAGGCACTTTACTGTTTCTCAATTAAAGAGATAGGCATTTTAAGCATTTTGTTACCATTTGACTGAATTTCACTATATGCCTATAAATGTACTAAAGCTGATACAAAACAAATCTAATTCACAAGGTAAATGTATTTTAGCCAACTGCAAATTACTTCAAAGTTAAGCTGTCGTTATTGTATCATTCCTACACTTCTACTTGATGCTACCCCAGCCTAGTCCTAACATGTGTATTCACCAGCCCAGTTGGTGCTTAAGGAAGAAGAAACCTAAAACAAAAAGGCTTCTTAAAAATTACTGTGGGTTAAATATTACAAACTTTGTTTTTTTAAAAATACTTACAAGAAATCCAAAAACCTTGAGGAATGAATAGCAGAAACAGCAAAGGTTTATTTTCCACGCCAAAGAACTCGGAAAATCTATGCCATCATTTTTGCTCTCATGAATCATGCAGTAGAACAGTATGAACATTACTATTCCACAGCCATATCCCTTTAGATTAAATGATGCATTCAAAGCCTTCCAGCCATTTTTGTATCTACAAAATAAGTGTAGGTTTGAAAGTTCATGCAGTAGTAAAAGAAAATTCGAAATAGCTTTATTCTTGCAAGGATTAAGCACCCCAGTTTTAATCTTAGCAATAAATTTAAATAACTACTTATCCCATTAGGAACTGTATAATGTGTATTTTTTTTCAGTTCATAACTGCAGACCATTACATAAACTAACTGACATCATGTGGAGGGGAGTTAAAAAAAAATCTTGAAACAAAAATGTTCCTTATTAATTAACACAAGCATTTTTTCACCGATACAGAAATACAAACCCAGATTTCATGTTTTTTTTTGAACAGGGAAAGACTATTACACTTGATTGAAGAGTCCAGGAGGCTTCTTTATGCAGCAGATTGTTGCAGCCTGGAATGCTTTGGCATGGGCAGCGGGTGAGGCAGAGACTATTGCATCGTTTAGAGGGAAAACTGGATATATAATTGAAGCAGAAAGTACAGGAATATGGGGAGAAAGCAGGGCTGTGGGTCTGGTTTTGAATTTCATCAGCAAAGAGGCAGCACAGACAGGATGGTATAAATGGCTACATTCTTTGCTGAAAACATCTATTTTTCTATTGAGTTTTAAGTGACTGGCTGTACAGTTGCAACTGTGACTAAAACATTAGGTATATTTTAGCTACACGAGTTAATTTGTGTTTTACTATAGTGCTATATTGTATAACTAGCATTTGAATATCTGCATAAATTTTGTGATGAATTATTTATTTATCCATTGTTTAACAATTATTTCACGGCAACATCCAGCTTTCAGCACTGAAATGTGATTATGGGAATTTTTTGGTTATAGCCTTGTAATTCGGCCTATATGTTTGCCTTTTCTTAAACAGAAGTTATGGGGTAGTCTCAAGAGTTGTCATTACAACAACAAATAATTTGTTTTAATTGGCTGGATTGGGATCCACTTTTTTATGGGGCTTATCTGTGAAAATATGACCATTTTTCCACTTATCACTCAAATCAGAGAACAAGGCAGTACAGCATATTTGTAATGATAACCAATGCAAGATCAAGGACCTACTACCAGCCTTTTAGGTTAGCAATGGAAAAAACAGAATTTTATCTTAAAAACAAGAACATTACAGAGATTACTTTTGTTACACTCTTAGTATCATATTTTAAATTAGGGAATATCTCACACAAAAATCTAAGATAATAGAAATGCACAGCAAAATAAAAAAGATGTTAAGGTTTATGAATTTTTTTTGCAAAAGTTTGGCTTTGAAAAAATGGTTGATAATAACTCTTCCTTTAACCATGGCATGTACATACCTGGAAGGGATGTGCCTGCATTCCTCCAGAAACTCACAAAGCCTGATCATACTTCCAGCTAGAAATGATATAAAAAGCTGGAATGTGATTTGCTGTGCAATAATCTTTAACTCAGTGGAAAAGTACATATAGGTGAAAGAGGCAAGCATAACAATGATGGAAGACCAAATGGCTGCATTTCCACGAGGCAGTGATATATCCGCCGAAAACATTTGCGATAAAAAGACCATCTGTGAAAGTGAGAGAAAATGTAATTAAAAATGGGCCCAAAAATTACTGATACAAATTTTAAATAAATGTTCACAAAATAATTACAGTTGAGGAAAGTCATTTGACCAATTTTAGTTCCTCCATCCAGAAACATCCTGTCCTACCTCCTTTGCAAATTCGAGTTCAAGGGCGGCACAGTGGCGCAATGGTTAGCACCGCAGCCTCACAGCTCCAGGGACCCGGGTTCGATTCTGCCTGTGCGGAGTTTGCAAGTTCTCCCTGTGTCTGCGTGGGTTTTCTCCGGGTGCTCCGGTTTCCTCCCACATCCAAAGACTTGTAGGTGATAGGTAAATTGGCCGTTATAAATTGCCCCTAGTGTAGGTAGGTGATAGGGAATATGGGATTACTGTAGGGTTAGTATAAATGGATGGTTGTTGGTCGGCACAGACTCGGTGGGCCGAAGGGCCTGTTTCAGTGTTGTATCTCTAAATAAATAAATAAAATAAAAGTTGTTCTTAAATGTTTCCAGGGTTTTCATTACCCCTAATCTATCTGAAACTCCGTTCTATGTATTGATCACTGTTTGGGGTAGTTCTTGACTTTGTGCAGTTGTGTAGAATGGGTGATGGCAAATTGGCAGCCCGTTTTACATATTTGCCATAATGGAAATAAAAATTGGGATAGATGCAAAACAGGTTGTCGATTCGCTATCACCCATTTTACACTACTGCACAAAGTCAAGATCCATCCCTCTGTCTGAAGATGAATTTCCTGCTGTCACCCCTAAACCTGCATTTTGATCATGTGAACCTGTGTCCTTGTCTTTTATTTAAACAGTTTACTTTGAAGTGATTTTCTGCATTTTCTCCCATTCTATTGTGAATTCTCTACCCCAGAGGGCGGTGGAAGCTCAGTCATTGAGTATGTTTAAAGTAGAGATTAACAGATTTCTAAATCCCAATGACATAAAGGGATATGGGAATAGTGTGGGGAAAAAGGCATTGAAGTAGATGATCAGCCATGATCGTATTGAATGGTGGAGCAGGCTCGATGGGCTGAATGGCCTACTCCTGCTCCTATGTTCCTATTAACGATTTTATATACCTCTGTAAGATTATCTCTTAAATGCTTGGATCCTTTCCTGGTAAAAGAGCAACAGAACCAAAAAAGGAAGGGAATGTGTCAACCAAAAGCAAGGGAAGTAGCCAGAATACTAATGAGAAATTACTGTGCTATACGTAACCAACCAATCCTGAACAATCAATCAGGAAAACCTACCAATAAAAAGAAGAGGTTAAACCAGGCAAATTGCTCAAAACTCATTTTGAATTTTTTAAAAAACTACGTAATTTTCTCAATAATTCAAGCTTGTTGGGAGTAATTTTAAGTTTATAACCAGGTGGGAGCAGGGATGGCAGTGCTGCAGCACGTGGGAAACCTGGAAGTTGGGGTTTTCTTGCACACTGTGATGTTTTAACTACACAGCATGTGTGTGATGTCAGTGACAGGTTCCCTGTCCAGTATTAGCCTGGTTGACAGGCTTGGCTTCTTGTTGAGTGAGGAATGCTAGAGAAAAGGCCACAGAGCCAGGTTGATCCAAGGCGTGATCCAGTAAGTGGTGAGTGGTGGGTGGGGGTGGGAAGGGTGGTCAGAAGCTTGAGGGAAAGGAGGCCGAATGGAGGAATCGGAGGCCTCCGGATGAGAGAGGGAGGGTTGGGGAGGGTGTCTGATTGCAGGGGTTGGCGAGGCAGGTATGCTGGATCCAGCAGGTAAGTGGAAAGGCACTTACCTCCTGGATGCAACAGTCCTTGTCTTCCTGCACCTGCCAGGTTTCCTGAGGTTTGAGAATTCCAGCTGTCCAGAGTTAAATTGGAAATGCTGGATAAAAATTAGGCCTATGACCTTATAATAATAGTTAAATTGCCAACATGCCTCCTGGAAGCAGAAAATCAGAAGTGGACGGGTTGGATGTGGGTTGGGGTCTGCAAGCAGATTTATAACTCTTTAACTTCCCACCTGTTTTTTGGGGGTTAAAATTCTCCCTTAAAGCTTCTATCATTTCATGTTAACATTTTTAAAAATAACTATAAAGCTGACAGCAAATTCAGGTCTGTAGTAGGCACCTTCTCAGGTTTAGTGGTGTTAGTTACTCCTTCAAGCAGTCTATGCATTTAATTGATTCATTGCTGCCCAATAACTAATTTTATAGTAGTCTAACCCAGGGATGTTACAATAGCATCCCCTTGTGGTCTGCAGATTTATTTCTTCCAACAGACTGAAACGAAGACAGGCTGAGTGAACACTTTATAAGATAAGAGTTGATATTGTTGGAAAAGGCTTTCAGTTAATAAATGGTAACGGAAAACAAAAGCACCACCATTATTTTTAGAGCAAGGTTAGCAGGGCAGAGGCCTCTCAGTAGACAGAGTGCTGCAAATAACTCAAATGGCATGATTGTCGATGGATAATAAGACTAACAGCCTTGGGAGTGGCTGACTGCAACATTATATATAAGCATTGATGATTAATGGAGCTGTTGAGAGATGAGCAGGATCTCACCCCATCTGTAATTAGGTCCTCAAGGAATTCATGGGATTCTTTTAAGTTCTGGTGAGTCATAGATCAAATGTCTGCATAAATCCTATAATTATCAAATGTCAGTAATCATGAGTAATGCTTGTATGAACAGCATTAGTTAGTCGAATGGCCTTGTTCACATTGGATTTCACTGTATGGAAGGAGGATGTTCAACCAGATGTCTTTGTATGGAAGATGGAGCAAAGGGGATAGCACCTTAAAGCGATAAGATATATTTTTGGGACCAAAGTTTGGAACCTCCCTATGACTATTATTGAGCTGGCATGTTTGAATAAAAGCGCAGGGGAGAGGGGCCAATAAAAACATTGTTGGAAACCCCAGCAGCAGCAGAGCAGCAAAGCATAGCGAGACAGAGAAGCCTTTAAGAATGTTGAAGCTGGCCGAGAGCAATTGGGCTGTGAGCCATGAGGCTGAACCAAACGGGAAGGAAAAAAATATTCTGCAGTGACGTCACAGGACAAGGAGCCACGTAGAGTGAGTTTTCTGGCAAGCTTTTAAATTAATCTAAATGATTCAACTGTAAACTGAGATTTGATCAATTAATATAAAAACTAAAGCCAATTTTCTAATTTATCATATAATTACAATTAGTGCTCAATTAATTAATCAGATCTAAGGGATAAAGTTAAAAATTAAATGGCAAGTGATAGTAACACTAAAGAATTCTGAATTTTTCAACAAATTAACATCTAAGGTTTTTAGATAAGAGTTGTCAAAAATTTCAGTTAACTTCCCTATAAAATAAAGTGACGACAGCACAAGAGAAGCAACTGATTGCTGAGTAGCTGGTGAGGTTTATTTATTTAAGCGGTAAGTTTAATAGTCTGATACTTAGAGGCATGTCAGGGCAGCTCAGTCCCAAGAAGTGTACGTCCTGTTCCATGTGGGAACTCAAAGTGACGACAGCACAAGAGAAGTAGCTGATTGCTGAGTAGCCGGTGAGCCTTTATTTATTTAAGAGATCAGTTTAATAGTCTGATATATAGAGGCATGGCAGGGCAGCTCAGTCCCAAGAAGTGTACATCCTGTTCCATGTGGGAGCTCTAAGACGCTTCTTGTGTCCTGGACAACCACATGTGCAGGAAGAGTCGTCAGCTGAAGCAGTTTGTGCTCCGGGTTTCGGAGCTTGAGCAGAAGATGATGTCAATGCGGTGCATCCGCAAGGCTGAGGGTTTTGTGGATAGCATGTTTATAGATTGGTCACCCTGCAGCTTAAGGGTATGCAGGCAGAGAGGGTGACTGTCACGAAGTCAAGAAGGACCAAGAAGATGGTGCAGGAGTCCCCTGAGTGCATCTCACTCTCCAACTTCGCAGGGGTATAGGAACCAGGGAGCAATATTAGAGAGAAAAACCAACCTACACAGAGAATTGAGAGAGGCAGATAGCACTAGAGTAGGAAATAGTAAGGTATTAGGTGGGGTCAGAGTAAGAGAGAATGTAATAAGATCTAAATTTGGTTTACTGTGCATGTATGTGAATGCACAGCACGTGGTAAATAAGGTTGGTGAGCTACAGGCGCAGATAGCCACGTGGAAATATGATTTCGTGGTGATAATGGAGTCTTGGTTCAAAAAAAAGAGCAGGACTGGATACTAAATATTCCTGGATACATGGTGTTCAGGAAAGATAGGGAAGGAAAGAAAGGAGTGGTGGCATTTATTTTCTTCTTTGGCCTCCTTATCTCAAGAGACAATGGGTAAGCGCCTGGACGTGGTCAGTGGTGTGTGGAGCACTGTAGCTATAATAGCAGGTCAGAAGCTAGGAATTCTGTGGCATTCACTCCCTCCATCACCGGTGCACAGTGGCAGCAATGTGTAGCATATACAAGATGCACTGCAGCAATCTGGCAAGTCTCCTTTAACAGCACCTTCCAAACCCGCAACCTCTAACACCTAGAGGACAAGGGCAGCAGATGCATGGGAACACCACAACCTGCAAGCTCCCTACCAAGCCACATACTATCCTGATTTGGAAATATATTGCCGTTC
The DNA here is from genome assembly GCF_036365525.1 of Heterodontus francisci. NCBI lineage: Eukaryota > Metazoa > Chordata > Chondrichthyes > Heterodontiformes > Heterodontidae > Heterodontus > Heterodontus francisci. The sequence goes on from NC_090382.1 coordinate 63,924,363, forward strand.
TTTCACCATCGCTGAGTCAAAAACCTGGAACTCCCTTCCTAACAGCACTGTGGGTGTACGTACACCAGGTGAATTGTGGTGGTTCAAGAAGATGGCTCACCACCACCTTCTCAAGGGCAATTATAGACGGGCAACAAATTCTGGCCTTGCCAGTGATGCTCACATACACAAGAACACAAGAAATCTGAGCAGAAGTAGACCATATGACCTATTGAGCCTGCTCCGCCATTCAATATGATCATGGCTGTTCTTGGGCTTCAATTCCACTTTCCTGCCCACTCCCCATATCCCTTGATTCCCTGCGAGACCAAAAATGAGGCAGTAGAGAAGGTCGATGGACGTAATACAGTTGATGGAGGGTACATGGACTTCCAAAAGGAATTTGATAAAATGCCACCTCACAGGCTTGTCAGCAAAATTAGAGCCAATAAATGGGACAGTAGCAACATGGATGTGGAATTGGCTGAGTGACAAGAGAGTAATGATGAATGGTTGTTTTTCGGACTGGAGGAAGGTGGAGTCCCTCAGGGGTCGGTGTTTGGACCCCCTACTTTTCTTGATATATATTAATGGCCTAGACATGGGCACAATTTGAGATTTGCAGATAACACAAAACTTGTAAGTATTGTGAACTGTGAGGAGGCAAGTGATAAACTTCAAGAGGACACAAACGGGCTGGTGGAATGGGCAGGCAATTGGCAGATGAAATTTAATTCAGAGAAGTGTGAAGTGATTCATTTGGGTAGGAAGAATGAGGAGAGACAATATAGAAGAAAGGGTACAATTTTAAAAAGAGGGCATAGGAGCAGAGGGACCTGGGGATATATTAGCACACACCACTGAAGGTTGCAGGGCAGGTTGAGAAACTTTTTTTTCAAATGCAGTGAGTGGTTAGGATCTGGAATGCACTGCAGATTTAATCATGACTTTAAAAAGGGAATTGGATCATTATCTGAAGAAAAAAGGTTTGCAGGGCTATGGGGAAAGGACAGAGAAGTGGGACTTACAGAGAGCTGGCAAAGACATGATGGGCTGAATGCCTCCTTCTGTGCTGAAACCTATGATTCGAAGATATGCAGGTGAATGTATATACAAATGATTGCCAGCAAACCAAAGAAAATAAATAAATAGCATATATAAAGCAGAGCCAAGTCACATAGCACCGAAACAGGCTCTTTGGCCCACCAAGTCCACACTGACTATCAACCACCCATTTATGCTAACCCTACAGTAATCCCATTTTCCCTCTCACATCCTCACCTTCCCTCAATTCTCCTACCACCTACCTACACTAGGGACAATTTTTACAATGGCCAATTTATCTATCAACCCACAAGTCTTTGGCATGTGGGAGGAAACCAGAGCACCAGGAGGAAACCACACAGTCACAGGGGGAACTTGCAAACTCTGCACAGACAGTACCCAGAACCGAACCCATGTCGCTGGAATTGTAACGCTGTGGTGCTAACCACTGCACCACTGTGCCATCCCCAGAGTTCAAAGTTGTTCAGAATAAACCGAGGAACAAGATCATGCGATGAAGGCATTCTTCTCCACAATTTCTAATGTTGTTAATAAAGTCTGGACAGATAAGTCCCAAAACAAAGTTTCTTGGAATTAAAAGGGATAAATCCATGTTGAGTCACTCTTAAAGAAAGAAGAGCTTGCATTTAAAAAACAACTTGCATCATTCTCAAGACATTACAAAATGCTTTAGAAGTAAAGATTATATTGGAAGTGCAGTCACGGGTGTTGTACAGAAACATTTACATAAATGACCTGGTGGCTTTGTATCTAGATGCATAGGTTATAAACACAAGTAATGATGGCTTTGTACAAGATCTTAGTTAGACCACAGTTGGAGTATTATGTGCAGTTTGGGTGCCCCATTATAGAAAAGAAGTAAAAGCAATACGAAAGATGATGCATAGATTTATTGTAATGAAACCAGAGGTAAGAGGTTACACTTTCGAAAGGTGATTGCATAATCCTACTAAAATGAACCACCTCACACTTCATTGGAATGTCATTTGCCATTCATCTGTCCACTCTGCAATCTTGTTTATGACTGGCACTCCATCCACCATCTTAAACATTCACTCATTCTACCACAGGTGCATTGTGGCAGCAGTGTGTACCATATACAAGAAGCACTGCAGCAACTCGCCAAGGCTCCTTCGACAGCACCTCTACCAGCTGGATGAACAAGGGCAGCAGGTGCATGGGAACACCACCACCTGCAAGTTCCACTCCAAATCACACACACCATCTTGACTTGGAACTATATCGCCACTCCTTCACTGTTGCTGGATCAAAAGCCTGGAACTCCCTCACCAACACCACATGGCCTGCAGTGGTTCAAGAAAACAGCTCACCAACACCTTCTCAGGGGCAATTAGGGATGACCAATAATGCTGGCCTTGCCAGCAATGCTTACATCCCATGAATGAATAAAAAAATTATCTTCCTGCAAGAGTATTGCCCCTGAGCAAAGGCTGGTACTTGCTGATAAGGAATGCCACATAAACTTCTTAATTGCATGAAGACCTGCTGTCTTTACTTTCATTACAACAGTGATTACACTTCTAAAGAATTGTGGTAGCATTTGGAACATCCTGGGGATGGAAAGGCACTTTATAAATGCAAGTTCTTTCTTTAAATAATATAACAAATGGCTATTGCTGTGGGGTATATTAACATAACCTGTAGACTAGATTGACCACTACACATTTTTCTGCTTACAGTGTTTTCTGCTTCAATCCAAGTGTGCTGCACAAGAGAGATAGGATGTTATCTATTTCGAGCTTCCCAGGTACGACAATTAAAACTTTCAAAAAAATTCTGGAGTCAGGAATTGGAGCTATGGTGCAGAACTTTAAAAATGGCACCAAATTGGAGGCTATAGCTATAACCTGGAAGATTGCAGGAAGATATAAACTTGCTTGCAAAGTGGATGGATAAATGTGAAATGAAATTCAACTGTCGATACAAGGGTACATAATTTAAGATGACACTTTAGTGCACAGAAACGTCCCACAAACAACAATAGATCAAATGATGAGATAATCTAGTTTAGTTGCTGATTGAGGGAAAAACATTGGCCAGGACACCAAAACTCCCTTGCACCTCTTCAAATAGTGCCATGAGATCTATTACAGTCACCAGCGAGGGCTTCTTACTTCCTTTAAGAACTCTATTCCATTCTCCTAGTTTCACCATCTCCATTGCATCTGTTCCAACAAGGCAATCTTCAATACAAGTGCTTGTGATTTATCTTCCTTTGCCCTCAACCAAGGATTTTCCCCCACCATGGTTGACAGGCCCTCAACCGTATCTGTTCTATTTCACAATCTTCTACTCTCATTGCTTCTCCTCCCTCCCAGAACCACAAAAGGGTTCCTCTTGTCCTCACCTTCCACCACACCAGCCTCCATATTCAACAGATTGTTGTAGAGTATTCCCAAGTGCAGAGGCACCTGCAGTAAATATCATACTGTTTAAATGTTATTTGAGTAAGTAGATTCATATAATCCTAGTGAATATATATATTTATATATATATATATACACACACTCATATACAAGTTGAAAGTATAGCCACATATTGTTACAAAATGGAGTACTCATCCAAGGCACTGTGGGAACAAGATTGGCTAAGTCATATCCCTGGGAATGGTACCGTGAGACCCAGACAGTTAGACTGACCAAGGAGGCCCCTCATATCAGTGTATAAGACAGTTGCTTTGTGTAACTGCAGACTGCACGAAGCAATCAGGAATGCAAGTTTGATAAAGGTAGAAGGATTCATTGTGAAGACTCAAGGATAGTTGATAAGGGGCAAAAACAAGAAATGCTGGAATCACTCAGCAGGTCTGGCAGCATCTGTGGAAAGAGAAGCAGAGTTAACGTTTCGGGTCAGTGACCCTTCTTCGGAACAGGAAGGGTCCGAAGAAGGGTCACTGACCCGAAACGTTAACTCTGCTTCTCTTTCCACAGATGCTGCCAGACCTGCTGAGTGATTCCAGCATTTCTTGTTTTTGTTTCAGATTTCCAGCATCCGCAGTATTTTGCTTTTATTTTAGTTGATAAGGGGGTCTGGGAAACATCACAAGATGATCAGGGGGCTTGCATGAGCTGATCACGTAGCCACATGATGCCTAAAGAGTAATCTAATTGGTAATATGTGTAATGTATGTAATCAATAACCGTTATGATTGGATCATGTCCAGCCAGGATGGGCTGAATAACTGTTTGAAAAATGTATAAGTATGGATGATTTTCCTTTGTTCGGTGGAGAGGCATCTGGACAGACCAGTGACCTGCTCCCCGCTGGCATAATAAACTGTTTGACATTGGAGCAGACCTGAGTGTCGAGTGATTCTTCTAGATTCATTCCCGCTAACAAGATCATCCTCCGCCATTTCCACCACTTCCAGTGTGATGCTACCACCAAACACATCTTACACTCCCCCACCTTTCAGCATTCTGAAGGGACCGTTCCTTCCGCGATACCTTAGTCCATTCCTCAGTCATCCCCAACATCCCATCCACTTCCCATGGCACCTTTCCAAGTAGGTGCAGGGGGTGCAACACCTGTCCTTTTACTTCCTCTCTTCTCACTGTCCAAGGCCCCAAACATTTCTTCTAAGCGAAACTTCTTTCAATTTAGAATTGTGTATTCACTGCGACATCCTCTACATTTGGGGAGACCAAACGCAGAACGGGTGACCAATTTGCGGAACAGCCCTGTTCAGTTCAAAGGCATGGCCCTGAGCGTCCAGTTGCCTGTCATTTTAATTCTCTGCTTTGCTGCCACTATGACCTTTCTGTTGCTTGCTACAGTGTTCCAATGAAGCTCAAAGCAAGCTCAAGGAATAGCACCTCATTTTTTGACTGGGCACTTTACAGCCTTCTGGACTCAATATTGAATTAAATTTTTTTAGCACAACCTCTACCCCCATATTGTTACCTTTATCTTTGCTGGCTTGTTTTTTTTTCCTGCTTTTGGACCGCAGCTATTCTTGATTCTGCCATACAGACCTCCTGTTTCTTTTCTTTCTTTACTTTACCACTCCCTTTGGCTTTGTGCCATAAATCCTTTTGTCATTTAATCTCCCCTGCCCTTCACCCTATCACAGGCCTTCCCTTTTGTTCTTTTTCGCTCCCTTCCCTCATTCACTTGCTGAGTATCTTTTAAATTTCTAAACTTTCCCAGTTTTGATGAAAGGTCACAGACCTGAAACATGCCGCTGGATTTTAAAGCCTGCTGGGGGTTGGAATGGCTGTGAGTGCGATTTAAATATTGTGTTCTCAGAGGCTGGCATTGTGTCCCGCTGCCTCCGGAACGTGATGCTATTTTTAAAGAGCAGCAGCCAGGGAGAGAACAGGTCGGGCACCCGCGTCCAATTAACTGCCTGTTGAGCTCATTAAAGAGCTCATTAACAGCTCGTCAGTTTCAGGGAACAATTCGCCATGGGGGGAAATACAACAGAGTTGTGAAGACATGAACAGTGTGGAGGACTGTGAGGACTATGGGAAGGGATGATTAAAATAAAGCAGAGGCAGCAAATAAAGCTCAGCTGCTTCAGATGTGCCTCAGTGTGGCTATTACTGCAGCTGGAAGAGTTGAATTTCTCAGTGGTGAGTGGCAAAATATCGGAGAGGGACATGAGGCTGCTAGCATAACTGCGGTAGCTGGGGTTGGCAGATGAAGGTGTGGTGAACGCACAAAGCCTAGCTGAGGGAGTTCAGATGGAAACAGGCGACTCTGATGTTGGACAGAGCAGCCAAGATGATCTGTGACAGATGTAACCGCCTAGCCAGCTGGAGGACACAGGAGCATAGCAGGGGGCTGCAAGTGGAGGAAGGCGCTACCCAAGCCATCGGGTACACAGCCCAAGAGTCAGCTACCTGCCAGTGCCATGGGTGCCTACGTCTATCCAGGCAGATGGTCTCGGTCCTGTGTGTTCTGATCCACAATGACCAGAGGCCTTACAGTCCCATGCCTGCAACTGTCAAGGTCTCAGGCGCCCTGAAACTCTATGCAACTGGGTTGTTCCAGTGATCAGATGTTGACCTAGGTGGCATCTCGTAGTCGGCATCTCAGTAGGTCATCAGGCCGGTCACAGATGCCCTTTTCAGGAGGGCAAGCTGGCACAGAGGGCATTGGGTTCAACCTCCATTGCTGGATTCCCCCAGGGCATCATCGCTTGCACCCATGTGGCCATTAAAGCATCCAGCGACCGACCAGTGAGATCCATCAACAGGAAGGGCTTCCACTCTCTCAATTTCCAACTGGTCCATGACCACAAGAGCTTCCTCTATGTGTGCGCTTGCTTTCCCGGCAGCTACCATGACACTTTCATCCTCCACCTGTCCAGGCTGCCTCAGTCCTTCACTCCATGTCCCAAGCTGCATGGCTGGCTCCAAGGGGACAAGGGAAACCCTTGAAGCGATGGTTACTATCTCCTCCACCCGAGCCCCAGACCGAGGCACAGAGGCGAAAAAACCAATGCCACCTGTTAATCAGGCCAACCATTCATAACATGGCCCTCCGGAGAGCTGTGAACCTTACATTGAGCATAAAAGCAAAATACTGCAGATGTTGGAAATCTGAAATAAAAACAAGAAATGCTGGAAATACTCAGCAGGTCTGGCAGCAGCTGTGGCGAAAGAAGCAGCGTTAATGTTTCAGGTCAGTGACCCTTCATCAGAACTGGCAAATATTAGAAATGTAATAAGTTTTAAGCAAGTAAAGCGGGGCTGGGGCAAGAGATAACAAAAGAGAAATGTTGATAGGACAAGGTCACAGAGAATAACTGACCAGAAGGTCATGAAGCAAAGGCAAATGGTATGTTAATGGTGTGGTGAAAGACAAAGCATTAGTGCAGAGTGGGTGTTAATTGACAGAAAACTGAACCGCCTGGCCCCAAGCACAAACATGAAAAAAGTGGGTAGGCACAGTAAAAACATATTAAACAAACTGAAATAAAATAAACAAAGAAAAAAGAACTAAAAATAAAAAGGGGGCCAGTCATGCTCTGAAATTATTGAACTCAATGTTCAGTCCGGCAGGCTGTAGTGTGCCTAATTGGTAAATAAGGTGCTGTTCCTCGAGCTTGCGTTGATGTTCACTGGAACACTGCAGCAATCCCAGGACAGAGACGTGGGCACGAGAGCAGGGGGGCGTTTTGAAATGGTGAGCAACCGGAAGCTCGGGGTCATGCTTTCGGACTGAGCGGAGGTCTTCCGCAAAGCGGTCACCCAGTCTGCGTTTGGTCTCCCCAGTGTGGAGGAGACCACATTGTGAACAGGGAATACAGTATACTAAATTGAAGTATACTACATTGAGGCCCTGGGATGAGACAGCTCATGGGGGACGGGGGGCCGAGCAGGAAGTAAAAGCACGATAAAAAGGAACAGTGGGGTATAACACTGAACAGAGAGGTGTCCCTGCTGCATGACGAGGTGGCCTCCTCCTGCCACCCTCTTGGAAGAGGACCTCCCTCCTCTCCCCCACAGCCTCCGACATTAGGTCCAGGTGGGCATCGATGAGGCGAGGGTCTGCCCTGCCCCTACTGTCAGGCCTCCAGCTCCCCTTTGACATCTCGCTTCCCTCTGGTGCTGTGGAAGGCAGATCGCTCGCTCAGGACAACCAGCAGCCTCAGTTATGGCTGCCGTGGAAGTCTAAATGAGCCCCACATTTGATCTGACCCACTGCCATTTTGAATCCCACTGGCTCCAAGAGAACAGGAAAACCATCTCCATACCAGTTAAGGCTTTCCGACTTGAAAATTGCAATCTGAATCAGCTTCCCAGAGGAGGCAGGTTTCAGACCAAAAACTAGGCCAGGTTCCTAGCTGTTTCCCACCTCCACTTTGAAAATCCGGCCCCTGAACTCCGTTTCTCTCTTCACCGATGATGCCAGACCTGTTGAGCATTTCCAGCATTTTTTTATTTTTACTTTGGATTTCCAGCATCTGCAATATGTTGCTGATGCAACCTTGACTGTGACAGAGTACTGGCAATGCAGCAAACAGTGTTTCCAGATTGTAATAACAAAGGTCTTGCTAAAACAATCAGTGATCCAGATTATAACAGATGTCTTGCTAAGTATCAAGTTATTTCCTGTTGTAACTTTGCATAGATCTACTCCGATAGAAGCCATCACAGACACGACGGGCCAAATGGCCTCCTTCGGTGCTGTATGATTTTATGAGACCGGAATTCAACACGGGAGTGAGAATCGCATACCGAACTTTTTATACTGGACAGCTGAGCTGCAATGGGGCGCCCACAACTTGCACTCATCTTCCCATGCAGCATATTCTTTCTCCAAACGATCACTTTTTAAATTATAGCATAACGATTTCAGAATTCCCTTGCTTTTTGTTGAAGAATATAGAGAGAATTTGTATTATTTTGGCAGCTTCCGGTTAAGATGATGTCTGCACCTAACACATAAGCGACAAGTGGTGATGGCCTGCCGCTTGCGGATCAGTCTGCACTCACCTCGCAGCCTCTGCGCTGATAGAGGGCTTCCCAAAGACAGAGTGAAGCAAGAGAGCGGGCGGCGGGGACGGTGATGTTGAAGAGTCAACAGCTGCTCAACTCAATTCCTGTGCTCCAACTGGTGCCGGCTTGAATTCCGGAAATTATTGAAAATAGCAGAGAGAACGAAAAACATACACTCCCATCCGGTGAAATTAGAAACCGAGAATTGCTGAGAAAAGTTTCGTTTTGCTAGAAGGCGTTCAGGTGGGGAGCAGATTGCTCAGAATTGCAAAGTTTTGTCTCCTCCCTGTGAAGTTAAGCGGCCGGCCCTCAGCTTTCTCTACTGAAGAATAATGTCTAAACACATGAAGTTCTGCATCTGCTGGGGTGCAGATGGATCGGGGTGGGAGGGTATTTCTTGAACTGTTCGTTCAGCAATATATACCATTGGGGATTTCTCTACTTCCCTAGGGGCATTATTATGTCTGAGTAGGTTTTTTCTGCATTCCATTTTTAAAAGTCTAGATACAAATATTTGCATTATAAAATTTTGCTAGGCCCCCACCTGCCAAGAATGAGGCACATCAATTTTGTCATGAACGTTGATTTTTAACTTTTGTTGGAGCGAGGAAATGACTTGTTGAACAGATCAGCAGTGGCTGGAAAACAAATTTACATACTAACAGACATTGAAGGTGAGGAAGCGCATTCCAGGGTCTGCTAAGGAGGATACAATCCTTAAGGGGCAGGACTGGTTAGACCAACTGGTCACATGACTGTTTGATTGTTCCAGGGTTTTCTTTTGAACTGGCCACAGAGAGTTTGAACTCAGAAAGATTGTTTGCTCTTGGACTGAGAAGATCTCTCCTGTCTCCTCCCTTTTCTTACAAGCCTCTCAATCCACTGAAGACACATGAACCCCAAGAGAAAAAATTCTCCCACAGCGAACAAGGTCTAAGAAGAATACTGGGCCCCAACGAAAAGCAAGATCTACCTACAATCAAGGACTCTACAGTGAGCTCGAAGAACCGTAACAACAACTCTTCAGATATTGCCTCAAACTTTTCCACTTTATTTTTCTTCACTTTTCTGTCTCTATTTGCATGTGTGTATTGCATATGCTTGCTAGTGTGGGTACATTGTGTATCTGTAGGCATTAAACAAATTAGGGTTTAAGTTTAATAAATTTAAATTTTTCTTCTTTAAACCTAAGAAAGCCTGTTTGTGCTGGTTTCTTTGCCAAATAATTGGAAAGCGGTGAACAAGGATTCACCAAGGGGGAGCTAAAAACACGGTGTGTTTAAAATTAAACCCTGTTACAGTAAGACCAGGTGAAGGCTGAGAGGGACCCCTAGACACCTTTCTCACCTGGTCGTAACAGTACATTTTCCTATCTCTTGAAGTAAAATGTATATTTAAAAATATTTTTAAAAAAACACTATTATCTGGCAGATGGAGCTTGAAAGCCTGAAATATAAACTGACTTTTCTTTGGATACACAGAACTGATTCATCTCAATCTTGAGAGAAGAGATAGGTTCATATTTTGCGAGGGCTTGCATTTTCTGGCCTTGTTTCAGGTTTTCAGCAGTTGCCCTTTTGTTCTATCCCTAGCAACTGACAGCCTCATGCACATGACTGTCTGACTGCAAAGGAAATCCCCAAATGGAGAGGAAGGTGATGAAAGGACAGTTCCTGATTCTGACCTATTTACGAGAGATGGTCAGATTGAATTTGGTTTTCCTGATTGTACTTCCTCTTTTCATGATGCTGTCATTAATTAATGCACTACATTCTGCTAATAACTGATAACAGAGCATGCCCTCTTTAATTAATAATGCTTTTCTGACTCTGGGAAATGACACAGCAACCATCACTATCACTGTTAAACTATAGTTCTTGGGTTGTTACTTCCTTGCTCAGGTGAATGAAAGGGCACTCTGTTTCTCTTCAATAACAACAGCAAAACAGGAGTTTAGTAAAGTTTCATTTGAAGCTTTGTTTCAAACAAAGCAATATTTCTGCAATCAGAATGCAAGTAACTATAAAATATTGCTGTTGCAGCTAAGAAGGAATACACACTGCAGTTACTGAGACAAAGTGAAACCAAAACTAACAGGAGTCTCATTGAGTTAGTAGCCCATGAGATTTATTACAGTATCATCCCTTTCCAAGGCATATATCCAACCATGAATTAATGCTGCAAAATTTAGATTAATGTATAATAATGACAATGATATGAATTTCTGGATTATTTGAACTGGCCTAGTTAATTGCTCATTTTCTGATTACTATTTCAATTCAGTGGGAAAATCCAGGCTAAATTTTATAGCACTGGACATGTGGAGCTCCACACTAGGAGTGGTTGGAAGGATGTAATGGAAAGTGCATAACCCATTAATCTATCTGTTCTCTAATGCAGCTCAGGCAGAAGAACGGAATGCTGCAGTGACCAGGGGAACAACCGCCTATCTCAGGAGAAGGAGAGGACCTCAAAGGGTGCACCATCACATTATTCCCCCGTATCCTCCACCAGCGCAGATACTGTCACATCGGTGGGTATCTGCTTGTCATTAGATTCAGGGTCACAGACTGGTGAGTGCAGCACAGACATGCCGAAGCAGCTGACAACTGAGGCCATTGACAATCTGAGGACTATTGGAGGCCAGGTCGATGCTGAGCTCCAGGCTGGAGCTGCAGCGTCAGGTAAGGGAACATCTGGTGGAGATTCCAGAGGCTATGCACACTCATGTGCAGACAATGGAGGAGTCCTTCCAGGCCATGAGTGCTGCCATGTTTCTGGTGTGTGCACATTTGGCTTCCTCCATGGAAAGATTGGTGACTCTCATGGAAAGTTAGATCCAGCGGTCCACTCAGTGGATGCCAGAGATGTGCATAGGCCTCCACGCTGTCACCTCATCTGTGAGCTCTATGCAGCAGTGGCAAGACAAGAGGGAGACAAGGTGCCTGAAGTCTCCACCAGGTCCTTGTATTTCTCAGGTCAGCAGGGAGGTACAAATATGCCATGTAAGGGAGAAGGAGCGTCTGCTTTCTGCTTCTGGGGACTCCACTCAGGGCGCTTCTGGTGTGGACAGCGGCGCCTCCGTCCTCTGCCAGTGACACCAGTACCTCAAGTAGCTGCAATGACAGAGGTCCTGCACCTGTGCAAGAGCCCGTCAGCATGCCGGAGCCCTCCAGGCCTCAGGCAGCCAGAGGACAGGGCAGCAAGGTCAGCAGCCTACCTCCACCTCAGCTGCAAGTGCAAGGAGAGCACCATATAGGAGCATGTGTAAGAGATTTAAGAAGAGCACCTGGCTGCACTTGGGGTTCATGGGTGTAGAGAGTGTCAAACAGTGAAGCCTCCCATCTCTTGTGTCATCTAATAAAGGTTTAATATGTTGGCGCAACATCTCCTTCCATGTTTTGCGAGTCTATGGGACTACATTTATACCCTGGCTCCCTCAAGGGGCGGGTTGCAAGAGTCCATGCCATGTGCGGTAGATGCTTCACTCCTGCCGCTGTGTGATGTGCAACTGGGCGCAGGGCACTGGACTTGTAAATGAAGGAGTAGGGCTGCAGAAAGGGAAGGTTTTATTGGTATGGATTCAACAGGCCCTAAGGATCATATGAAACACCTGTACATTAGCAAGTCCTGAGCCTCTCTAGTGCGTATCTCATTACGCCTTGCCTGTGGTCCCAGGGTTCCTCATCCTGCATCACCTGGTCAGCAGCCTCTTCCACATCCTCATCATCGGAGGAGGCATTGCAATCCACAAGATCCTCATTGTTCAACACCCCCCACTCTGCAGAGCACAGCAGACCACCACGATACACAAGACCCTTTCTGGGGCATACTGAAGGACTCCACCAGATCGATCAAGGCACCTGAATCACATCTTCAGAAGCCATATGACTTGCTTGTTGGTATGGTCTCTCGGATTGCCCTATGGCAGTTGTTGTACCTCTCCCTGCATCCATGCTTGAGTTCCTCACAGACCTTAGTAGACATGTCCTCATTGGGTAGCCTATGTCTCAAAGTATCTATCCCTGAAGGTGGGTGGAGTGGGGGGTGGGCGGAAAAGCTGTAGCAACCGGGACTGCTGAAGTATGTATGCATTGTGGCTGCTTCCCGGGAACCATGCAGAGAGCTGAAGGATCTTCTGTGATGGTCACAGACCAGTTGAACATCAATGGAATGGAAGCCCTTCCTGTTGATGAAGGCCACTGGCTGGCCTGTGGGAGCCTTAATGGCTACATCCACGCAGTCGATCACACCCTGCACCTGGGGAATCCAGAGATGGCATCGAAACCGATAGCTCTCTCAGACTGACTGTCCAGATTAGGAAACACACATATTCTTTTGAACAGGTGATCGGCCACCACCTTAATGCATCAATGCATGGCAGACTGCGAGATCCCACCCATATCTCCAGTGGATCCCTGAAAAGATCGGGAGGCATAGAAATTCAGTGCGTGACCTTCAGCGCCACTGGCATTGGGTAGATACTACCTCCCATGTGCCTCAGCTCGTCCTCCATCATGGCACAGAGGTCAGTGACGACCTCCCTGGATAGGTGTAGTCTTTGGTGACACTGCTGCTCGGACACTTGAAGGTAGCTGAGCCTCTGACGATACAAAATCTCTGGAGGGTAGCCTCTTCTGTGCACATGAGGCTGGTTATATGCCCCTCTGCACCCTTGTCCTGTGTCCACACCCTGAGGCAGGCCCTCCTGTTGGCCCTGAGGTTGCTGCTCCACAGCTGCCTGTGTTTGCACCTCCCTCCGTCTCTGCTCCTCCTCCTCACTTGAGGTCTCAATGCCTGGGTGAATGAGGCCCATGGCAGGTGTCCTTTCTCAGTTTCCATGGTCTCTTAACCAAATACCCCTCCCCCACCATTTCCCCGCCCCCCCCCATTTCTTGTGCTCATGTGCCAATGCTCAGATGGGGCTCTGGCAGCTTGCCCATTGAAGTGCTGGCACTTTTCCTCCTCTCCTGCCTTCATTTGCCAGTGCCCGTGCTGATTCACCTGCCCTGGAATCCCACTCTGGCTCCCACGATGGCTGCTGGAGAAAGCCAGCACTGAGCTTGCTGGCCACCTCCTGTGGGTTGCTCATGAAATTCAAAACCCCCCATCAAATTGCTTCATTAATTGGCTTAATTACCTTCTCGCTGCATTCATGTGCCATGTCCTCCTGCCATGTCAGCCACTATCGGGAATATCCGGCAGTGCTGTGAAGACGTCATGCTTCCGTTTCAACATTTTCCATCCTAATATTCCGCCCCCTGCCGCCTCCCAGCCCATCCACAAGGACCCAAAACATTCAGCCTCCATATCTTAAATACCATCAGAATCAGCTGGGACAACAGCCTAAGTGGAAACATGTAGATGCCATAGCTCAGCCACTGCTGTCATATTTGTTTCATGTGGAGAAACGGTGTTGGGGTTGAAGGATTCATTTGTGTCTAATACTAAGAAAAAATAATGAGGAACTATAGAAGGGGAATAAAATAGCAACCATTTTAGCCATAGCAACGACAGCAAAAACAAAGGAATAACAGGAACTAGCTGGGAAGGCAGAGATCCAAGAGGGTTTGGCATTCCATCAACCAATTTCATTTAACTCCATCCAGAGGATGGCAGAAGATTCTACTTTCCTTACTGAATAAGAAAAGCTCAAAATTAAAGGTGAAAATAAAATAAGTCTGTAAACCAACTACAAAAACAAAAGTCTTCTAGCATTTGATGGCGGGATTGCCCTATGAGCAGAGATTGAGGAGACTGGGTCTGTAATTCTCTAGAGTTTAGAAGAATGAGAGGTGATCTCATTGAAGCATACAAAATACTTATAGGACTCAACAAGATTGATGCTGGAAGGATGATTCCCCTGGCTGGAGGGCGGGGGGCAGTCTAGAACCAGGGGATAGAGTCTCTGAATAAGAGGTAGGCCATTAAGATGGAATTTCTTCACTCACAGGGTGGTGAATCGGTGGAATTCTCTACCCCAGAGGGCAGTGGAGGCTCAGTCATTAAGAATGTCCGAGACAGAGATCAATAGATTTCTAGATATTAAAGATATCAAGGGATATGGGGATAGTGCAGGAAAATGGCGTTGAGGGAGAAGATCAACCATGATCTAGTTGAATGGTGGAGCAAGCTCGAGGGGCCGAATGGCCTACTCCTGCTCCTATTTCCTGTTCCCAATCTCAACCAAACATTGGATAGAATTTGTCATTGTCCTCTGATAATATTTCTAAAAGTTCAGCTATTCCTAAAAAATTTTCACAGAGTTCCTTTAAGTGAAAAATATTGTTTTTACAATCTTTTTTTGCATTTATTTCATTTCATCTTAGTTTGTTCAGTTTGCTTACCCACTGTTTTTTTCAGGTTGTTTTTCTTCAGGTTTGCACTTGCTGCTGTTCAATATTCAGTGTATTCACACCTAATCTGTACTAATGCTTTGTCTTTCAACACACCATTAACATATTGTTTGCCTTTGCTCCGTGACCTTTTGGTCAGCTATGTGGCCTGGTCCAATCTGCACCTTCTCCTTTGTTATCTCTTGCCCCACCCCCACCTCACTTGTTTATAATCTGTGACTTTTCTAATATTTGTCAGTTCCGAAGAAGGGTCACTGACCCGAAACGTTAACTCTGCTTCTCTTTCCACAGATGCTGCCAGACCTGCTGAGTGATTCCAGCATTTCTTGTTTCGGCTTGTTTTTATTAAAACAGTTATGGCTAGTTCTAGTTAACTCAATTTGAAAAGAACCAATAATAAAGCCAGTCTGAACAAGGGAAAAACAGAGATATCAAATATCAATGAAACTCCTTGTAGGAAGTCAACAGTGGCTCACCTTTTCATTAACAATTGGACATCATACATGTTGTTCGGAATTTTACCAGCCTTCTGGAGATGGGCTAGGAGGGGATTGGGCTGCTAAAATGGCAGCAGAAGGTGTCCAGTGAGAAGCCTGATTTTTCCCGCTGCCACGTGATATTGTCAATGGAGGGAACAGTAGTGGCTCGGCCACCCGTCAACCAAAGGTGGGTGACCAATTGGCCTATTAACGGACACTTATGCCCCTAACGGCAATTTACTGGTGTCGGGATGGCTCCCCCCCCCACCCCACCCCATGGGGAGACCACCAGGTGTATGGAGGTGGCCTCCCAGCAGCTTCCTGGGGGGGGGGGGGGGACCTTTCTTTAACGATGTTCGATGGCCTATGGAAAGGCCCCCTGGCGTCAAAGGCTGCCCCCGAGGTTTCTCTGCCGCTGCTAGATGGTTCACCCCTCCAATCACCAGGGCCTGACTGCCTGGCCCCGGCACATTGGAAGAATTCTCCCCAGCCCTTCTCCCTGTAGTCTCAGCAGTGGCCACCTCTATCAGTGGCACTGCTGAGCTGCCAGCCCTCCGATTGCTCAGAGAGGCAGGTTACCGTCCTCAATGGGATGTTGGTCCCAGAGGTGGCCTCTTCATTGGCCGCTGCTGATAAAATCTCCTCCATGAGCCCGCCATTTGCCCGCGTGGGCTCAGACCTACATTTGGTCCCGATGACGGGACCCACAGATTGGCAGTAAAATTCTAGCTGTTGAAGTGCAATGATGAGTTGAAACTTGGTCTTGGCATCAATAATAGACCTGAAAAGGGCCAAGCTAAATACCGATGGCTACTGAATGGGACTTGGTCTTGAAAATGTGAGATTTTTCAGCCATGGTTACCATTTATTAATTTTAATAAATGGAAAAACATATGCTGGGCTGTGGGATTTTCCAGTATATGCTCTCGATCAATTAGCTTGTAGTAAAGAGACATCCTTAAATGTCTTTTAATAGGTTTTGTTTGTTCTATTTTGCCATTATTTTTGTAAGTACATTATTTTAGTAAGTAAATACATGGAGATTTGAGTCACTGGCCTGAGCTTTTGAGAAACAGTTATAAAATCAGGCATGGGCTAGCAAATATACAACTATCTATGAATGCTAAGATCCAGTGGCTGTGTGGAGTGGACCAAAGTGTATGAGATCCAGAATGTGAGGCAGAGAATTGCTTGAGGATGCAGTAGAATTAAATGAGTCCCATTGGAGGGACGCACAAGGGAAAAATATACAAGTAGCGCATGCATGCTTCATCCGAGTAGCAATTTACAATTACTTTGAGTATACTGCATACATTATTGAATGCATTGTGTCATGCAGGCCCCCACCTGCCAAGAATGAGGCACATTAATTTTGCCACATGGGACATTAAATTTCTAATTGTTGCTGGGAAGAAGAGTATGCGTGTTACAAGGAATTGCCAGGCCCCTGGCTGGCAATATTAGCATACAGTGTTGGAACAAAGGACCATTCCCTGACCCATCCAATACACAAAGCCAGAAGTGGTTATACCAGTTACGTGACTACCCCGCTGGCCAACTTGGGGAGTTTTAAATTGTAGAGACAGTATTTGAACTGGCAGCAAGCTCTTGGCTCCTGGATTGAAAAGAGCCTCTCCTGTCTGCTCCCATCTCTTTCTCACAAATCTCTATGACCCATTGAAGACACATGAACTCCAAGAGTGAAAAGTCTCCTACAGTGAACAAGGTTTAAGAAGAACACAGGGCCCCAATGAAAAGCAAGGCCATATCTTCAATCAAGGACTCTACAGTGGGCTCGGAGCACAATAACAAAAAAACCATCCTCAGAGATTGCCTCAAACTTTTCCACTTTATTATTTCTTGTGCTCTTTTCTGTCCTTATCTGCATGTGTATATCACGTATACATGAATTAGAGTTTAAGTTTTAATAAATTTCACTTTTCTTTAAACCTAAGAAAGCCTTTGTGCTGGTTTCTTTGCCTTATAATTGGAAAGCGGTGAACAAGGATTCACCAAGGGGGAGCTCAAAACATGGTGTGTTTAAAATTAAACCCTGTTACAGTAAGACCAGGTGAAGGCTGAGAGGGACCCCTAGCCACCTTTCTCACCTGGTCATAACAATTGTTTATTACATAGGTGAAGGAGACTGTATAACTCAAGCAAAACAAATGTTGCAAGAAATTACATAGTGCACTTTTCAGAATTGAATGGCATAGTCTGCAATTATTTTACCCTGGGCTACTTTCATAAACCTATCAGTTAGAAAGACTTGTGTTTATATAGTGCTGTTCACGACCTCGGGACATCGCAAAGTGCTTTACAGCCAGTGAAAAACTTTTGAAGTTTAGTCACTATTGCGATGTTGGAAATGAGGCAGCCAGACTAGTTCTGAGAGTGCGCTTTAACTGAATTGGAGGTCATTTCTTCTACCTTAGAGATTTTTTGATCTGCAAATCCCAGTTGTCAACCATCTGGTCAGCATGGGAGCCGCTTGTGCAGCCCTAACTTAGATCTCAGATAAGGAGTAAGAGAACCAGCAGCAGCAACACCAACAATAGCTAAAGAAGGAGCAGCCTTCTCCTCAACCACTTTTCACCCCACAGGACAGAGGAGATGAGCATGGAGGTCCAGCTCACAGGAGGCAACACGTGGCATACTGGGAGAGGATAAGCTTCCTGGACATGACTGAACACCAGTACCTCAGGAGGCTGAGTTTCCCATCAGGTGGTTGCTGCACATGTATTGCCAATTGCAATTAAGGTTAGCATAACCCTTAATTTCTTCATCTCTAGCTCCTTCTGGGGATCTGCGAGTGATATTTGTCGAATTTCACAATCTGCTGCCCAAAAGTGCATCTCACAGGTGACAGATACCACGTTTGCCAGCCCAGCGTTTTTTTTTATTCACTCTTGGGATGTGAGCATCACCGGCAAGGCCAGTATTTGTTGCCCAGCCCTAGTTGCCTAGGGAAGGTGGTGGTGAGCCACCTTCTTGAACTGCTGCAGTCCATCGGGTGTAGGTACACCCACAGTGCTGTTAGGAAGGGAGTTCCAGGTTTTTGACCCAGCAACAGTGAAGGAACAGCGATATATTTCCAAGTCAGGATGGTGTGTGGCTTGGAGGAGAATTTGCAGGTGGTGGTGTTCCCATGCATCTGTTGCCCTTGTCCTTCTAGGTGGTAGAGGTTTTGGGTTTGGAAGGTGCTGTTGAAGGAGGCTTGCAGTGAGTTGCTGCAGTGTATCTTATATATGGTACACACTATTGCCACTGTGTGCCTCTGGTGAAGGGAGTGAATGTTTAAGGAGGTGGATGGGCTGCCAATCAAACGGGCTGCTTTGTCCTGGATGGCTTTGAGCTTCTTGAATGTTGTTGGAGCTGCACCCATCCAAGCAAGTGGAGAGGATTCCATCACACTCCTGACTTGTGCCTTGTTGATGGTGAACAGGCTTTAGGGAGTCAGGAGGTGAGTTACTTTCTGCAGAATTTCCATCCTCTGACCTGCTGTTGTAGTGACTGTATTTATATTGCTGGTCCAATTCAGTTTCTGGTCAATGGTAACATCCAGGATGTTAATGGTGGGGGATTCAGCGATGGTAATGCCATTGAATGTCAAGGAGAAATGGTTAGATTCTCTCTTGTTGGAGATGATCATTGCCTGGCACTTGTGTGGCATGAATGTTACTTGTCACTTATCACCCCAAGCCTGAATATCATCCAGTCTTGCTGTATGTGGACATGGACTGCTTCAGTGTCTGAGGAGTCACAAATGGTGCTGAACATTGTGCAATTATCAGCGAACATACCCATTTCTGACCTTGTGATGGAGAGAATATCAGTGATGGAGCAGCTGAAGATGGTTGGGCCTCAGACACTACCCTGAGGAACTCCTGCAGTGAAGTCCTGGGGCTGAGATGTTTGGCCTCCAACAACCACAACCATCTTCCTTTGTGCTAAGTATGAATCCAACCAGTAGAGAGATTTCCCTTGAGTCCCTTTGAGTTCAATTTTGCTAGGGTTCCTTGATGCCATACTCGGTCAAATGCTGCTTTGAGGTCAAGGGCAGTCACTTTCGTCTTATCATATGTGCACTTTGCAACTGATGAGACCAGTTAGAATGAGTGGGAATGAGTTAGAATGACTTTGCTGCTGTGGCTGGATTCCCACAGGTCCCGGGTATCGTTGAATACACACATGTGACATTCAAGTGCCCCTGGATCAGCCGTTTCATCAGAACTTTACCTCTGGTTCTCTGCCTCTCCCTGGTGTTCCGATGAAAGGTCATACAGACCTGAAATGTTAACTCTGTTTTTCTCTCCACAGATGTTGCCTGACCTGCTGAGTATTTACAGCATTTTCTGTTTTTGACTCACCTTTCCTGCCCTGATTAGGTAATTGAACCTCTTTCAGCACTGTATCCAGGGGCAAGATACCATATTCTTGCTGCTGACCTCCTCAGCCACTTCCAACCACACCTACTTGTTTTTGATAGCAGCCTTCTTCTTCCCATCTGTGGGGAACAGAAACTCCCTGTGGGCTCGTACAGCCCGCAACATTATCTCCAGAGACCCATCGGAGAAGGGTGGTGCGGCCTTGCCACATTTAGCCTCCATCGGTGCAGGTTTTGTCTCTGTCTATACACCTGTACAATCCTTCAAGTCTGATCCTCACAGAGTCCCTTTAAACACTGGAGCTGAATGGGACTGATGCAAATCGTCATTATGCCCATTTGCTCTAATTAGTTGGGAAACTTGGAAATCAGATGCAAATGAAGTGGCTGTGTTAAAAAGCCACTGACAAAGGCACTGAAACTTTTGGATTTCTGACAAGTTGCCGGACTCCCCCGCTGCAAGTGGATCTGAAAATTAAAATTCTATGGTTCAATACAGAGTGTTGGTTTAATTACTGGGAACCAGGAACTACCCCAAATGAAATTCCCTCACCCCACATTATATCTTGGGTCTGATATATCTTTGTAATGGAACTAACCAATGTTTGTCTTGGTACAAATGTTACCACAAAAATATATAAAAAGTGTATCCCAGTAATAAGACATTGGGAAAAGACAGGTCAATTTAAGTTCCACCCTTGCCCAGGATGATTAGCATTCTTTACATGTTTAGATATATAGCAGTTATAATGTTTTTCCATGACAGCACACATACAGCAAGAGTTTTGAATACGTAGGCCCTGATAATAACTCAGAGGTGCATTGGGAGTAGGGGGTGCGTGTGATATTGGGTAGGAAGAACTTTCAGCTCATCAGTCCATTGCATTTTAATGCAGCCACCAAATTAGAATAGAATGTCTAGGTTTGGCGTTGAATGCGCGGCAACGGGTGCACTGTGGACCCGCATGATGTGATCTCAAATGAAATATTTAAAGGGCTAATCCAAAGATAGAACTTGGAGAAGTTAAGAGTTTGAGCCAAGAGAAAGTCTCAGAATGATTCAGGATGCTCAAGGGCTGGACCTCAATTTAATGATGAATTCTTGATGTACTGCTGGGTGCAATGATGAGTCACGGAGATACTCTTCCCAACAATGAAAGGAAGAAACTTGCTGTTTCAACAAAGAAGGCATGGCTAGATGTGGCCAAGGAGATCAGCAGTATGAGCATTGTGGCATGCTCATGGCTTCCGTACAGGGAACGCTTTAATAACCTAACCCTGTCAGGAAAGGCGAGTATAGTTGCGCATTCACTATATCCTGCTGTGCACATTATCCCAGTCCCCCTTGCTGCCTCACTGTGTCTTGAACAGCCTACTGCATCACATCATTCCTCACACCTACTTACCTTGCAAGCACTAATCCTTATTTTCTGTGCACTTCCTCACATCCCCATCTATCATTCTACCACTACCACTCACTTTGATCCTTATGCAATTTGATGCTTCTTCCTGATAGTCACCCTTACTATCTTCCTGATAGTCACCCTTACTAAATGCATTACACTCATGGGTCTGTTCTTTCCCCTGTTGCAAATGAGGGTACAGAATGCTAAGGAGAGGGACAGAAACAGAGGTGGTCCTCCACAGAGCAGGAAGTGCTGAGATGCCCATACCCAAAACATTGCAGGCTGATAGTGAAGAAACTACAAACCCCTTTGGGGCAACACATAGCTGGACCCACCTCAAGGGAAAAGGAGCTCTTTATTAAAGCAGCCTGCTACTAAGGAAAGACAGGCGGTAACAATTTTTAGGATTTCTGAATGAATGAGAATGCATGTGTGTTTTCCTGTACTTACTCTTCTCTATATTCTCTTTTAATGAAATGCACTTCTAAAATCGCATTTCATTCCGCTGGATGTGGAGGTGTGATGAAACCCACACCTACCAAGAATGAGGCATATTCATTTTGTCATATGGAACATTAATTTTAAACTCTTACTGGACTGAAAACATGGCTGCACCTGCATTCTAAATGGGCAGTGGCTGGAAACATTTGCATTCTAAGAGACAGTTGCCTGGAGAAGACAATGGCATTGCTCCCTGATTCAATTAACCAAATGGATTTTGATCACAAGACATTGACTGTGTGAAAGCCAGCATTCCAGCCCCCTACTGAGGATGTCTACTAAGATTGAAAAAATCCACAAAACTCACCAGGCAGGTTGTCCTGAAAAAAAGAGCTAGTTACATGACTGGCCTGCTGGCCCAGGTTTGGTTTGAACTGTGTTCACAGAACAGTTTGGATCAGACTGCAATTTGAAGACAAAAGAGAAGGAAGGTCTCTCCCTCTCTCACAAAAACTAGAGACTGCAACTGGATTTCCAGAAGACAGAAAACCATCGAAATAAGTTTGAAAGAGTGTACTGGGCCCCAACGAGACAGCAAGATTTAACTGCAACCCGAAGACTTTACATCGAATTCAAAATACAGTAAATGAACTCCAGCTATTGCTTCAATCCTTTCCCCTTTATTCTTTCTCCTTTTCTGTCTCTATCTGCATGTGTGTTCATTGTGTATGCATGCTAGCATGATCGCGTCGTGCATTTTTAGTAGTTTTAACTGAATTAGAGTTTTAAGGTGAATAAACTTACACCTTTCTTGTTTAAATCTCAGAAAACCTGTCTGGTTGATTTCTTTGCCATTACAATTGGAGAGCAGTGATCAAGGATTCACTGAGGGGAAGCTAAAAACACGGTGTTTTCAAAATTAAACCCTGTTACGGTCAAATCAGGGAAAGGCTGAGAGGGAACCCCTAGACCCCTTTCTCACCTTGTTGTAACAGAGGTCTAGAAATTTTCCCCCACAACACATATGCTTTGGGTGCCAAATGGCCAACTATGCTCCAAAATTGCAGGCAGGAAGCACGTGCACCGTCTGCCATATTGGTAGACGAGTTAGTGAGAGGAGCTTATGCTGGGCAACATTCTAAGTAAAGAATAATGTATATAAATTAGGGTCCTGCCCTTCTTGCAGTACCCATTCTACATTTTCAATAGCAGTGCTTCATTCACCACGTGCTGACCTCACACAGCACAATGTGGCATTAATCAGCATGAAGGCCCTGTCACCAGCACTGTTTAAATGGATTATGTACTTAAAGATTAGTTGCTGTTTTTATATTTCTGGCTGCTGCTTGACTTCTGGAAATTTCTTGATGTGTTGTATTTCAGAGTTAGCTTTACACAGAGAGAGCTTTTGCTGATCTTGCACTGTTGTTCTTTGCCTGTCAATTGCCTGGCTGCGGACATGGGTGGTCTCATAGAGCTGCCTTTAGGGCTAGAGGATAAGGAGGAGCAGCAAAGAAGACACCACAGAGCAAGAGAATCTGCCAGAAAAGGGTGGAGGGCACTGAACAGGAGGTCATATCTACAGAGGGTCCTCAGGGAGTACTCCCTTGCATTGACTTTACTCTGGAGCAATGTGTGAGAAACCTTCACTTCACCAAAGAAATTGTCACCAATGTTCCATCTAAGGTGCGCAGCAAGCTGGAACATACAGTACAGGGAAAAAACAAGCCACACACAACTACATAAGAACATAAAAAATAGAATCAGCAGTAGGCCATACAGCCTGTTAAGCCTGTTCCACCATTCAGTAAGATCATGGCTCATCAGATTGTGGCCTCAATTCCACTTTCCTGCCTGTCCCCCATAACTCTTGACTCCCTTGTAGATCAAAAATCTGTCTAATTCAGCCTTGAATATATTCAATGACCCAGCCTCCACTGCTCTCTGGAGAAGAGAATTCTAAAGATTCATGACCCTCTGAAAGAAGAAATTCCTCCTCATCTCCATCTTAAATGTGTGACCCTTTATTCTGAAACTGTGCTCCCTAGTTATAGATTTCCCCACGAAAAAAAAATCCTCTCAGCACCTACCCTGTTAAGCCCCCTCAGAATCCTATATGTTTCAACAAGATCACTTCTCGTTCTTCTAAACTCCAATGAGTTTGTAAAATTTGTAAAAGCGCCAGGTGAGGTGAATGATGTGATGAAAATGCAGACCAGGACAGCTTTGAGATAGAGTGAGTTGGTGCAGCTGGAGAGAGAGAGAGAGAGAGTGTGCATGTGGCAGTGCATGGCATTGAGTGTGGATCTCAAGATGTGGTGAGAACAGCGCTTGAAGAACACTGAATGTCAGAGATATCTGTGATTGTGGGTGAATCCAAAACACGAAGGGTAGAATTTCAGTTGGAATCCACATGGAATAAGTTGGAGCCAGAGACCGTTCCTGAGGAAGGAGATGTGGCTGTGATAGCGAGTTTGGTAGATACCTGATCAATCACGAGAAAGCAAATAGAAAGCATCAAAGGTGAACAAAGTAGAAAAGACAAATGGAAATCCCATCGGAGAGAAGAGCAGAACATCTTCAAGATGGGCATTCCTGGAAGAGAAGTGGCAGTTAAGAAGGCAAATGGTATGTTGGCCTTTATAGCGAGAGGATTCTTGTACAGGAGCAGAGATGTCTTGCTGCAATTATACAAGGCCTTGGTGAGCCCACATCTGGAGTATTGTGTGCAGTTTTGGTCTCCTTATCTGAGGAAGGATGTTCTTGCTATGGAAGGAGTGCAGTGAAGGTTCACCAGACTGATTCCTGGGATGGCAGGACTGACATATGAAGAGAGATTGGATCAATTAGGCTTGCATTCATTAAAGTTTAGAAGAATGAGAGGGGATCTCAAAGAAACCTACAAAATTCTAACAGGACTGGACAGACTAGATGCAGGAAGGATGTTCCCGACAGCGGGGGAGTCCAGGACGAGGGGTCACAATCTAAGGATAAGGGGTAAGCCATTTAGGACTAAGATGAGGAGGGATTTCTTCACCCAGAGGGTGGTGAACCTGTGGAATTCTCTACCACAGAAAGCAGTTGAGGCCAAATCATTAAATATATTCAAGAAAGAGTTAGATATAGTTCTTAGGACTAAAGGAATCAAGGGATATGGGGAGAAAGTGGGAACAGGGTACTGAGTTTGGACGATCAGCCATGATCGTATTGAATGGCGATGCAGGTTCGAAGGGCCGAATGGCCTACTCCTGCTCCTATTTTCTATGTTTCTATGTAAACATTAGTACAAAAGCAAAATACTGCAGATGCTGGAATTCTGAAATGGAAACAGAAAATGCTGAAAATACCCAGCAGGTCTAGCAGCATCTGTGGAGAGAGAAACAAAGTTAACCTTTCAGGTTGATGGCCTTTCATAGAACTGGGAAAATATAGAAATGTAATACGTTTTAAGCAAGTGAAAGTGGGGAAAAGAACAATAGAGAAGGTTGATGATAGAATGGAAAACAGTAGTGATTAAATGACAAAAGAGTTTTTTTTATTATTTGTTTCATGGGATCATCATTGGCAAGGCCAGCATTTGTTGCTCATCTCTAATTGCCTTTGAGAAAGTGGTGGTGAGCTGCCTTCTTGAACCACTGCAGTCCATCTGGTGCAGGTACACCCACAGTGCTGTTAGGGAGGGAGGAGGGTTCCAGCATTTTGATCTACTGACAGTGAAATATATCAATGGTGATATATTTCCAAGTCAGGATGGTGTGTGGCTTGGCGGGGAACTTTCAGGTGGTGGTGTTCCAATGCATCTGCTACCCTTGTCTGTCTAGGTGGTAGAGGCCGTGGGTTTGGAAGGTGCTGTTGAAGGAGCCTTGAGTTGCTGCATTGAATCTTGTATACGGTGCACACTGCTGCCACTGTCGGTGGAGAGAGTGAATGTTTAAGGTGGTGGATGGGATGCCGATCAAGCAGGCTGCTTTGTCCTAGATGGTGTCGATCTTCTTGAGTGTTGTTGGAGCTGCACTCATCCAGGCAAGTGGAGAGTATTCCATCACACTCCTGACTTGTGCCTTGTAGATGATGAACAGGTTTTAGGGAGTCAGGAGGTGAGTTACTTTCTGCAGAATTTCCAACCTCTGACCTGCTCTTGCAGTGACAGTATTTATATGGCTGGTCCAGTTCAGTTTCGGGTCAATGGTAACCCCAGGATGTTAATGGTGGGGGTTTCAGTGATGGTAATGCCTTTGAATGTCATGTGGAGATGGTTAGATTCTATCTTGTTCAAGATCGTCATTGCCTGGCACTTATGTGGCATGAATGTTACTTGCCACTTACTACCCCAAGCCTGAATGTTGTCCAGATCTTGCTGCATATGGACACGGACTGCTTCAGTATCTGAGGAGTTGCAAATGGTAGTGAATATCGTGCAGTCATCAGCGAACATCCCCACTTCTGACCTTATGATGGAGGGAAGGTCATTAATGAAGCACCTGAAAATGGTTGGGCCTTAGGACGCTGCCCTGAGGAACTCCTGCAACGATGTCCTGGGGCTGAGATGATTGGCCTCCAACAATCACTTTTCAAGAAAGGAGGAAGACAGAAAGCAGGAAACTACAGGCCAGTTAGCTTAACATTTGTCATAGGGAAAATGCTGGAATCTATTATTAAGGAGGTTATAGCAGGTCATTTAGAAAATCTCAATGCAATCTGGCAGAGTCAACATGTTTTTGTGAAAGGGAAATCATGTTTGACTAATTTATTAGAGTCCTTAGAGGAAGTAACAAGGAATGTGGACAAAGGGGAACCTTTGGATGTGGTGTACTTGGATTTCCAGAAGGCATTTGACAAGGTGCCACATAAAAGGTTACCAGCAAAATAAGAATCCATGGTATAGGGGGTAACATATTACTATGGTTAGAGGATTGGTCAGCTAACAGGAAACAGAGAGTAGGCATAAATGGGTTGTTTTCAGGTTGGCAAGCTGTAACTAGTGGAGTGCCACAGGGATCAGTGTCGGGGCCTCAACTATTTACAACCTATATCAATGACTTGGATGAAGGGACAGAATGTATGGTTGCTAAATTTGCTGATGAAACAAAGGTAGGTAGCAGAGTAAATTGTGAAGAAGACATAAGGAGTCTGCAAAGAGATATAGATAGGTTAAGTAATGGGCAAAGATTTGGCAGATGGAGTATAATGTGGGAATGTGTGAACTTTTCCATTTTGGTTGGAAGAATAGAAAAGCAACATATTATTTAAATAGAGCGAGATTGCAGAACTCTGAGATGCAGGGGGATCTGCATGTCCTGGTACATGAAACACAAAAGGTTAGTATGCAGGTACTGCAAGTGATTAAGAAGGGAAATGCAATGTTGTTGTTTATTGCAAGGGAAATGGAATATAAAAGTAGACATGTTTTGCTACAGTTGTACAGGGCACTGACCAGACCACATCTAGAGTATTGTGTACAGTTGTTGTCTCCTTACTTAAGGAAGGATATAATTGCATTGGAAGCAGCTCAGAGAAGGTTCACTCGACTGATTCCTGGGATGAGATGATTATCTTATGAGGAAAGATTGGACAGGTTGGGTCTGTATTCATTAGAGTTCAGAAGGATGAGAGGTGATCTTATTGAAATATATAAGATCCTGAGGGGACTTGACAGAGCCGATGTTGAAAGCATGTTTCCCCTGTGGGAGAGACTAGAACTAGGGGACACAGTTACGACAGAGATGATGAGAATTTTGTTTCTCTCCAAGGGTCATGAATCTGTGGAACCCTATTCTCCGGAAAGCAATGGAGGCAGGGTCATTGAATGTTTTAAAGGCAGAGGTAGACAGATTATTGACAGTCAAGGGAGTCAAAGGGTATTGAGGTTAGGCAGGAAAGTGGAGTTGACTCCACAAACAGATCAGCCATTATCTTATAGAATGGCGGAGCAGGATCAAGGGACTGAATAGTGTACTCCTGCTCCTAGTTCGTATCTACCTATGTATGTTTGTATGTAACCACAACCATCTTCCTTTGTACTAAATGTGACTCCATCCAGTGTTGAGTTTTCTCCCTGATTCCCACTGACTTCAATTTGGCTAGGGCTCCTTGATGCAACACTCAGTCAAATACTGCCTTGATATCAAAGGCAATCACTCTCACCTCACCTCTTGAGTTAATTCTTTTGTCCATGTTTGGACCAAGGCTGTAATGAGGTCAGGAGCAGAGTGGCCCTGGCAGAAACCAAACTGAGCCTCAGTGAGCAGGTTGTTGCTGTTTAAGTGGCGCTTGATAGCACTATCAATGAAACCTTCCATAACTTTGCTGATAATTGAAAGTAGACTGAAGGGGCAGTAATTGGCTGGATTGGATTTGTCCTGTATTTTGGGGACAGGACATATCTGAGCAATTTTCCACATTATTGGATAGATGCCAATTTTATAGCTGTACTGGAACAGCTTGGCTAGGGGCACGGCTAGTTCTGCAGCACAAATCTTCAGTAATACAGCTGGGATGTTGTCAGGACTTGTAGCCTTTGCAGTAGCCAGTGCCTTCAGCTGTTTCTTGATATCACGTGGAGAGAATTGAATTGGTGCAAGGACAAAGGGAGTGGTAATGGAACAAGAAACAAAAGATGCCTTTGGAGGTGTTGTAAATGGCAGAATGATGAACAGCTGCTGTTCAAAAAGCTAAAACAACATAAACAAGAGTAAAACCAAAACCTGCAAAGAAAATGATGGGGAGGCAAAAGGCGAGATGTCATTTGTGAAAGCCAACAACAGGGCAATGTAAATTGACCAGCAAATTCTGGAGATTGGCAACTCACAGGATATCTCTCAATCCCATGAATTTGCTGGCCAACTTGCACATTAATAGTGCTGTGCATTGTTAACACGGCATTATTTTTTCAGCAGGATTCAGTCCATTGCCTTGCATGCTGCCTTACCACCAGCCTGGCATTTTTATCAATCGAAAGCGATTCCACTCGCTCAGTGTACTTCTGCTTTGCGACCAAAGGCAGCATTATGCAGCCTGGTAGTGGTCATTACTCATCTTGCACCAGCCCTCTGGGCCATCGTTAATCCACCCAAGCCACCAAGTTGCAGGTTGTCCATTGAGTGATGTATGTCGTTGCCTCTGGACATGGCTTGTGACTGCAGTCAGGGACCCACGACCAGCTGCACAGCATGCCTACAATAGAGCCATGTCATCACAAAAAACATTATTGAGTAAACAATTGGTGTGGTCAGACTGCTGCCTGGACAGTTCAGGTTTGCGGCACACCTGAGTGGATAACCAAATTTGTCATTGCCTGCTGCATGTTGCACAACTTCATTATCATGAGGAACCAGCCCTTACCACCCCCTACAACAAGAGCAGAAATAGGAGGAAGAGTAGAGCCTTTATATGTCTGAGCTCTCGGGGACAAGCTCATTGAAGATTGCTTCAACTCAAGTAGCTCCCAATTTCCATTCACTAGTGGTCCCACAATCCTTACCTCTCTTCTTACAACAATCATCCTAATGCTTTCCATACCTCCAGATGTATGGGCCTTGCCCTCACTTCACTACAAAGACAAACACCAACCGCAGAACAAAAAACAATTTTATCAAACAAATCATGTCAGTATTGACAAAAAAAAGTCTTGTGTATTCACTTTCCAATCCTGGTGTTCCTACAAAGTGTTTCTGCAGTGGCTACAACTTGGAAAGCTGAAGGCTGCAGGGCTTCCATTGCAGATATGTCATAGGCTCTTGGAGGATGACCTGGTGCAGTTTTGGAACTAGAATTCCTGGTTGCAATTTGTAGCATCTCAGTGTGATCTGCAGCAGTACGGGCCATTGGCTGAGTGGCACCAGGAACAGAGTGCCTGTTGGAGAACAGGCATGCTGTCTTTCTGAAAGAGGATAGCAGGTACTTTGCCCTTGGAGCCAAGACCACTCTCCTGGGACGGTGTCTCAGCACTCTTTGGGCTCTGCTGGGCCTTTTGAACAGTGGCCTGCAAAGCCAAGATGACAAATGTCTGAGCTTCCATATCAGTAGTTTGAGCTGCCATCATAGTCATCAGAGCTCCCACCGCTTACTCTGTGCAAATCTTTTAAATAAGTTACAGTTGGATTCCTCCATGCATCATAACATTGTGCCCAAGCTTTCTGGCAGGCTGCTCACTGCACCTAGCATTTCCCAGTGTATGTCAACAAGCCTTCTTCAGTAGCCTGCTCCCTCAAAGTCTGCAACAGAACCAGAATGTGATGTTGCCTTCTGGTGAGCTGGCACCTGTAGTGTTCTATCCCCCTGCCCTAGGTTTTCCGCATTTGTGCCTCGTGAGTTACCACATGCAGATACCTCTAACCTAATCTCTAAAGTCTGCATCTTGTTAGTATCTGAGCTACTACTTGGAATAGTCAGATCAGGTGCTGGTATATCTTCATGAATGCTGGGCTCCTTTCTCTACTGGCTGAGGGCAGGGCATTCTCAAAATGAAAGAGTTAGCTTGTGGTGTGAGGGAGAGCAGAGAAAGAAGTTAGTCTTGAAAACATCTGCAGCTTGGCATGCAGAGTGAGTGGGGTGAGGACCAGAAGAGACAAAGAAATGGATTAGGCATAAAGAAACCCTGCAAGACATCTCCTCTACTGGCTGTGACCTCTGCTCTTCCTGTTCCTCTGATGGCCAGACATCTTTTATTAAGAGAGGTGTGCACATGGGCTCTTCCTCCTCTGGGCCAACCCGTTGTCTGCTGTTGTGTGCGACCTTCCTGCTAGAAAAAGAAGTGTGTTGGTGAGAGTCTTATGACATGATGGGAAAATGTAGCAGTCATGGCACAATACCTAATAGTTTGTGTCTGAGATGTGAGTTGTGGGTAAGTGAGAATTAATGTGAATATGTGGAAAAGGAGTTTTAGTTATGTGCTGCAATGATTGTAGGAGAATGACTGTTGGTGGGAGAGAGTAGTATTGTGAATGCTGTCAGTGTTGTAAGTAATGAGGCTGTGAAGGGTTCAGCCATGATCAGAAAGTATGGGCTGGGTTTTCCCTTGGGGGCCAGGAAGTCAACATCTGAATGAATTCCAGTTCCCCAGGCCACAAGCTTAATTTTATGGTTAGTGGCCAATTAGCAGTCTGCCTCCACATGCACCATCCAATTAGGGATGGTGTGCACCACAGAGACGGAGTAGGGCCAGCCGGCAACCCCAATGGGATAGGGAAGCGCTGCTGAGGCAGATAAAGTACAAGATGGCACCATAAGATGGAGGCACTCACTTAAAGGTAAAAATAGCATCCTTTGAATAGAGGCCAAAACTATCTTGGGGATCAGTGTGCAGGGGGAAAGGCTCCAAATGTCTATGGATGTGCTGATGACAACCGTTCTAATTATTTTTAAATGGATCTGCAAGATCATATAATGGTGCTTCGCCTCCCACCATGAAGCCACCTCCGATGCATTGCCAGGTTCCCTCACTGCAGGGGGCCCATGTAGCAATGGGGAACATTTCAGTGCATTACCAGAATGGGGCTAATTGCCCTTTCAAATACCTTAATTGGCTACCTGCTATTGCAGGCAGATAGCTGTTGCCGCTGGTAGCCCGCCTCCGTGAAAAGTGTATGGAGTAGGGAACACGCCAGGGAGCTAACCCAACGTGCTGCATTCTCAATTTCTATACCCTGCCTCCAACTCCAAAGCTGCCTCCACAGGGATGATAAAAATCTGGCCTATGAGAGTAGTCTTCTTACCTGAATAACTCTAGTTAGAACCTTGATTTCTTTTTCTGGAATTGCATCTGTGTTCTTGGTGCAGTGTTCCTGGCATTGACATACACAGCAATCTCTTCTCATTGTCTCCTTAGTCCAGGCCTGTACAGCTGCTTTACCATCTGGGGGAAAAAGGATGTCCCTCCACCTCCTCTCCACTGCCAGCACCAAGGCAACATTAAAGAACCTTAGTGTCCATTCGCTCCTTCTTTCAGCCATTTTCTCAGCAAGTTGTTCCTTGTTCTGAGCAGTCAGAATGCACCTATCTTTTAAGAATTGCTGGCAGCATGAATATTGTGTGCTGTCTGCATTGACCTTAACTGGTATGGGTACATGCCCATTTTCAGGAGTGATCCAATTTCTAGGCCATAGTGTTGATTTAGCGATGATATAGAACAAGCAGTGACAATCACATGCAACTGCTGTAAAATTACACATATCCTAACATAGTTTCTACTCTCTAGGTTGCTCATTGTCCATGCATGATGACTGCTGAGAGGATTAGTGAAAAGTATTCAGACTCTATGCATCAATTAAGCAAATCTCAATTTGTGGTTTGGTTGTATATTGTGTAGAATAGCTATTCAAGTTAAATATAAATACCCAGTAGTAAGCAAACAAAAACTAAAAAAGGAAATTCCATGGTTTATCGGTATGCAAAATGGACATGATGAAAAATATTACATGATGTGAATTGTTAACATGAATAAAGGAATTTCCCATTAAGCCAAATATCCTAGTAACTGACAATATAAAACATATGTTTGTGCACCATTTCAACCAAAAGTTGCAAATACAATTATAGGTATACCATCAAGTTTGTATTCTGGTTTGCATGTATATTTTTTCAGCACCTCCAGTTCAAAGTCCACGGATAATTATAGTGTACAGGTAAGAGCTGAATTCATATAGAGTTTTGTTGTGTGCTGTAGTGTTCCAGATGGTCCTAAAGTCCCAGTTGAAATGAGACTAGAAAGTTTTGACTCAATTCCTATCTGGCATGAGTCCACCATACTAAATTTAGCACTTTGGGGAAAGAAAATACATGAATTTCTGGTGTGGGAAATGGAAAACATTAACCTGACAGAAGAGGGATGCTTGTTTAAGGTTGGATTAAAGTTCATTATTGGGTTGTGTAGCAGATAATTACTTTTCATAATGGCTTTGCTGTACCTGACCAGGGAGCAATGTAACATGAATGAAAACGTACCATTCCCCAGAAATGATATTCCAGCAAATGTTAACAACATGCTTTTATTTTTATTGAGAATGCCAGCTTCAAGACTACTTTAAAAGTTTTTTTTAAAAAGTAAAACAGTTACAATGAATTACGCAAAGCTTTAACATGCACTGTTAAAAAAACACATAAAATAAATCATTAGAGTTTAGCAAAATAATAAGTCAGAATTTGTTTTCAAATTTGACATGGCATAGAGATGATGCGACTCTAAAAGATGAATCACCATTTCCAAAATAGCATAGGCCCATTTGGGAGATTAAATAAAATGCTGCGTTTCCTGTATAAAAGTGGCTTCATTCCTTGCAATATAATTTATTGTGTAAACGATCAGCTGATTGAGATACAGTTTTAAGATCATATTCTTCCATTTCATTTTGACTTAGTCAAATTTTCTGTCCTTCCTCAGGCAGTTTGCTTATAGCTATGTATGAAATCCAAAATCTCTTGAGATCTGATGGTCAACAGTTGGTACAGGAAGCATTTTTCCTTAATAAGTAGAAATCTAAAGGATTACTGAAGATGACTTCAATGTATGAATTTTTTTTTAACAAATCATTCACATTAATATGTTGCAGTGGACTAGTTTTCTAATCCATAAAGCTACAACTGGTGAAAATACTTTTTTCTGAACGCTTACAGTGCACCATTGTTCATTTACAGGAGAGGTGCCCAAAATAGAACACAAGATTCAAATATGGTTTTAGCAATGAGTTATGCAATGTTTCAATTGATAACCAATGTAGATATCCCTGTTAATAGCAAGTGCATGTTGGCTAGATACTTTCAGGGAATTGTTCACAATCACACAAATCCATTTCCTTTTATTAATAGAATTTAATGAATTATGTCCAATTTTCTTGATGTTAACTATTTCAATTCCCAAATTGTAACACAGTAATGGTTGATAATCACATATTAATGTCTTTCCACACCAGATTGTTTTTGGGCATGGTAAAGTTAAACACAAAAACAACGGATATACAGCTAAAACCCCAAAACAGTGCTGCACCAATAGAATCAACTGCATAGATAAAATGATAAATATTCAAGATAAAACAGGGTGAGCATTTGAGGAGTTTCACACCATTATGAGAACTAAGCACAGCATTGTTATTGTCTGCTGACTGAGTTCAAATTATAGTGCTGCATCCTGTAGTTGGGCATAAATTTAAAATAATACATAATGCAAGCACATTGCAAAATTAGGAAACTTAGGGACAGAAGCACTCAAGTTACAAGCATCTTGTCATATATCCACTAACAATTTATTCTTATTAGGAAACCACGCTGGCACTGCCCTCCAACCTGGAATTGCAATTAGAATGCTTTTAACAACTTGCCCTTTGTGTTACTGAATGGAATTGTGTGATTACTGAAGTTTTCTAATGACAGTTTAAGAGTTCTACAGTAATAACATTCAGCAAATTTAACAGATGGCAATGTAATGTAGAGTAGTGTTTACTTTTGTAATCATATTTGCCTACCTACTATTCCAACAGCTAGAAAAATTTTATTCATGATTTTATAAAACAGTATCTTCAAGAAATTGATGGGTTCATGCACATTTTATTGAATAGTAAAAAAGTGTTTCTGAGTTTCCAGAGGGCATGCTTACAATGTCGGTGTTTCAAATAACAAGTTAAATGTGAAGCCTCGGTTCCAGATGAGAAAATTACAAGAGGAATTACAAGATCATATCCATGAAAATCTTCAAAAAGTTTGCACGCTTTGACAAAACAAGAGTCAACAAAGAGTGGAAGAAAATGGATAATATGCTTAATTTAACTTTTTAGTGAGGCACCACACTGTGCCTTAATTAATTTAACAGTTTTGATACCCATGCTATCATGCATTGGCAGCCAAACATGTTGCTTTGGACTAATCAACGTTTCACTGAATATGCTCATTCGTGCTATCAGCCACTCCTTTACATACAGAGAACTTAAAAATTACAAATAATTTTAACTGTCAAAGTAACTTCAATGTTTGTACACCAATTGCAATAACTCAAAAGCTTTACCAATTCTGCAGAGAGAAAGCAAGTAAGAATACAACACAGCCAGATTTTTTAACACAGCACAAATATAGCTCCACATATTGTTAAGAAACTTAACCACATGCATAGATGCATTCTATAGATGCTGTACAAATCCTAATTCTGGCACTATAGTGGTGCACGTTAATTACTTTACAAAAAATACTGTGCCATTTGTAACTGTTCATTACAGGCAAGTGACAAGCAAAACCTAGTTATTTTATGTTAGAACTTAGCAACAAAAAGATAAATACCAGTAATTTAGATTCCAGTTACAAGCAACATGATCGGATAGTAGGTTACCATCAAACAGACCTGATAGCATCCAAATACGCAGAAGTCAGGCAGGGGGTCTTTATACAAAACAGAATTATCTGGTATTTGGCATTTAAAACATTTTGCAACTTCAAATTTGATTTTCTAAGACTTATATAATTCCAGAATTTTAATACTAGTAGCAAAACTTTTATTTTAAATTGTTATATTAATCATATAACTATATGCATGAAACATTTTTACTTTTAACAGTTTTGAAATGTTTGGTGCTACTTCTCAAATGCACCATTGGATGTATCAATGTGAAACAATTTACCCAAGTTTACAAGAGACCTTTGTAAATGTCTACCCTTGCTTTCATTAGGGAAAACGAGTAAACAACTGAACAGCCTCAGATCACGCTTTAATACATAACCTGCATTGAGTCTCACCTTGTCTATAAGCACTGATGGCAGTCCCTCTAAACAAGATGGCTAAGGTTTCCAGCTTTCTAACACTAATTTTCTGTGGAAGTTATGGGGTTTGTGTTGTCTTTTATAAATTTATTCAAACTCTTTGCTTCTGAATGAGCATTACACTGTCTTGGATATCAGAGGCTGGAACACCAAACAGTTGACATAGTACAACTGCAGAACTGGTGAAGTCTTAAAAGCAGGTCACTGAATGTTGCTGTTGTCATCTGTCCCATTAGACTCTGACACATTCATTTTTCCAGTTGAATGAACACTGCCAGAATTGGATACTGCGTCTCTTCGGGGAGGCATCCTCTCATTGATACGGTCCAGGCCTTTTGCTTCTTCAAAACTACTGATTTTATGCTGAGGTGTGAATCCTCGGATGGCTAGAATTGGATTATTGTTTTGAGTAGGTTAAGAAGTAGACAGAAAAAGAAAAGGAACAATTAACCTATTGATTGTATTATTTCCAGCACAGATGTTAAAAAATAAAAGCCTTGTCTGATCAGTATTTAGTTTCACTTCCTGTAGCAAATTTGGGATTGAATTTCTGCAGGGGGGTTCTCCTGATTGCCATGGAAAAACAATTTCTCTGGAATTCTCCCAGATCTTCTGCTGACGTTACAGCAGATATTTAACACAGTCTCATGGAAATTCAACCACTAAATTTATGACGAATTTTAATTGCATTTACCTTACATTTTGTTTTTCAAATCAGGAACAATCACTTCCATTTGTAACAGTTGATTCAGTAATTTACTACATATTTGCTTTATAAGCAGATATTCACAATGAATTTTCTTTACTAAATACCATCAGCTGAAGACTTTTCCTTACAGTTTTATTTCCAGCTATCCGTGATATGCCTTATGCATGGATGTTAACAAGAGGTACAAAACATCACAGTGTGTTATCGTTATCCACAGTGAGACTATAACATTAACAGCTGACACAAATATACAAATACCTATTGTAGCAGAGGTCACTGCTGCATATTTCTGTAACTTAGTAATGTTTTAGTTAGCAATTGGATGTAGATTAAAGTCCTAGAAATGAAACATGACAGAACACTTTGTCTGCCCGACAACGTTCTAAGAAACAGGTGTTTCTTTTTAAAAATTACTATTTAGGATCATTGTAAAATAAAGAAAAAAATCTCCACAGGGGCAGCCAAAGGTTAATATCTTAAACATGGAAAACTACAAGATCTTCAAAAAGAAATTAAAATCAAAAGCAAACAAACTCTTGCAACCTGCAAGGGTTTCAGGAGCACTGCTGTTCCTCTATTCAACAAACATCACCAGTCACCAGACAACCACTTAGTAACAGTTGTTGTTTTTGCTCTTGTGTATTGGAGAAGAACACTTGACTACCTGTACAAATTGGTCGGCTGTATTTCTCAGCGCTGTGCTGTTAAATTTAGTAGTAAACAAGAACAAACTGTGCAACTGCATATAAATAATGGAAAGGATCAAGACACAAAAATGATGGAATTTGTTAAAGCTGCAGTGTAAGTTATGGTTATGGCATGTAGCTCACTTTCTACTTTCATAGGCGTAAATATAGCAAAGTGAAAACATTCCACTATCCTACTTTTTCAACAGGAGATGAGTTAAGACTAAAAATGCATTGGCAAGGTGCAAATTCATCAACTCTTTTCTTTCACATTTATGAACCTGGTTCTCCCACATTAAGAAGCCTATTTACGCCCATGGCTCTTGAACCTGAAGAATGTTATGTAAAATAAAATAACACCACTAAAGTCTATCACAACAAATACAGTGAACAAACGCCCCATATTACCTTCATGAGTTTCAACACCCTCAATGGCCTCAATAGCCTCAACAGTAGCTGAAGAGAAGAGAAGGGTTGCATGCAAAATGAATGAGAAAATTGGGTTTTCAGTGTAGTAAACATCCAACATGTTGAAAACAGGAAGCCCCACTGAGCACAGCGTGGGAGTGGCAGTAGCATATACAGTACGTTCAAAAGAAAGCATTAACATAGTTTTAACAAAAATATAGTCAAATTCTTGAGCATATAAAGGGATATGGACAAAATTGATGGGCAGATTAAATGATATGAAAATTTAATTTATCACAAAATGGATAGCTTCAGACTTACATGGTATCATGAAACAACAATATAAAATGACCTTAATGCAGTTCATAGGGCAGAAGAGCTGGTTGACTATAGATATAAAATGTAAAGTTCATTTGCATGTATTGAATATATAAAACCAGATATTATTCAGATGCAATACTTGAATTTCTGGAGTTTGAACAGATATAAACATTTTAATTATATTAGTTTTCTCTGATACATGTACACATGCACATTTTTTGAGGCAACGTATCAGGTTGGTTATGCGGAGTATTTGCAACTCAATCTTTTCAGAAATGAGTGACATTGAAGTTGATACTTGAAAAATTAATACCAAATCTTATCTTTTGATATCCCTATAAATTCTCCATATTCGGTAGAACTACTATCAATAGGTAAACTCATGCTATTAATTTTATCTTTTAAGTGTAATCATACATTCCCTCAAGTATAACCTCTCATGCAGAATCTCAATTTCATATTGTATTGTATGAAAACTGAAATTATCCTACACCTTGATCTGCAATCACATTACATCATTTAAAAAAATCACCTCGAATACCTTATTCCAATGTTTAAAAAAAAGTATTATAAATGGAACACTGATAGCAGCTTCTGTACTTATCATCTTCCTACTTATATTGAAAGATCTACTGTGGTCAGCAAATAGCTTCTGATGCCTGGTTCAGAAACATGTAGCAGTATGACTGTATTTGCCCTTCATGTTCACTTATCACAACTTCGTTTTGTTACTATGATCAATTGTGGACTCCCAGGCTGCAGGTATAATCTTTCAACTATTTTTGTTTCATTATAAATCTTGATCTTCAATTAGATGGCATGATGATGAAGGAAAAAATATGCTGCAGCTTTTATACTGGAGAAGGGACATAGGTGTATCTTGATGATAGTAAAAGCTGCAGTTGGTTAGCAAAAGCAATAAGACATAAGTATAACTCCTTTGTTAATATATTGTGAGAATTGGTTGTGTTTGAAATTTTTCATATCATCATAGATAGAGCATTTGGTTCCTTCTCTGCAGGCAGAGATTTTGACTTTTCATCTCATTAGCAATTAAATGTTGTCAGGTAAAACCTTTGCCATCCGTGCTATTTACAGTGAATATGAGATTTGCAGAACAGCAAGAAAGGACACAAGGCCTTTAACACTAACTGATGTACAGAAACAAAGTTCGATGTGGCAAGACCACACGAAGACATCCATTTTTCCATCTATAATATTATTTAGTATTCCATTTACCAGTTTTATCACCTTTCAGTTCAATTAACGCAAACAAATTTGGCAGCTAATTATATAGAACTTAATTGAGCCATCAATATTTCTGCCAAGTAATATTTACTACACAAATATAATTTTGCTACAAAAATAATAAAAGATGATTATTAGGTAATTATTGTTAGAAACTATGGGTTGAATTTTCCTGGCACAATGGAGACAGGATTGGAAGTGGTGGTGGTAGGGGGAGAGGGGAAAATAGTGGGTAGCCGCATCGTGACAGCTCCCCGATGGATTCCAGCCTATGGGGGACTTCTCCACAGGTGGGCTGGGACCAGGGTCAGCTACCCAATCCACAAGGCGGGCAGCCAATTAGTGCAATTAAGGTCCCACTTAGGTGCCATTTTGCAATGGCACTGGTATGTTCCCGCTATCAGAATGGTCCCCCGCTGTGTGCGTAGGCCGCTAGCAGCAAGCCACATAGTCATCAGAGCAACAATGACAGGGCCATGAGGAACAAAGGCCACAACCTCATCCGCCATTACTCTTTCCCAATGGCTCTACCGGCTTTGGACCTCTTTATTTGCAGACTTTGCTGCAGGCAACCAAGGGCACCTCCATGTTGAGGCACCCTCACGCTCGCCTGCCTGCCTCAACAGCTTCCACCTCTCCTGGTGGGGCTGCAGGCCTGACATTGCAGCAGGCCCTCTGATTGGGCCTCCTGCTTCCCTGGTCTGCCCACTGTTCTTAATTGGACAGGGCTGCCAGAGGCAGCTTCTTAATTGGCTGCCTCTAGGAAGATTACAACCGATACCTGTTGATGATCAGGATCGCAACCCAACCAGGAAAATCCTGTGAAACAGGCATGATAATTTTCAGTAAGCCTGTTTGGTATCTGTTAGTGTAAGTACTGCATCATTTGTTGGTGGGAGCACCACACTATCACTACTACTGTAAATTTGGCACCCTGTCTCTTGTAAGGACTCTTGCCGCTCTGCTGGTGTAAAGACTACACCCTCTCCACTGGCGTAATTATTAAATGCCCTCTCTGCTTCTGATATTCTGATAAAGGTAATACTGACATAACTGACTGACCAATATTGCTAGAATTTTCTGTTCTTATTCTCAATTTTCAGCATTTGCAGTTTTTTTTGTGGTACTGAACTCCTTTTTGCTGTAATTACTGAATCCAGGCCATTCTTTTTACTGATGAAGGCACCTCATCTCTGCTGGTATAACTATTGAATCTTTTATCTTTTGTTGTAACTACTGAAACCTATCTGCAGGTTTAGAGATTTCTGGTGATAGAAGCACTGGACTCTGCTTGTGTAAGTACAGTATACTCTCTACAGTGTTACGACCAGGTGAGAAGGAGGTCTAGGGTTCCCTTTTAGCCGTCACCTGATCTTCCTGTAACAGGGTTTTAATTTTAAACACACTGTTTTCAGGTCCCCTTTGGTGAATCCTTATTCACCGCTTTCCAATTATAAGGTAAAGAAATGAGCACAAACAGCCTTTCTTAGGTTTAAAGAAGGTGAAATTTATTAAAACTTGAATTAAACTCTAATTTGGTTGAAGACTACGGATCCACGACACACCCATGCTAGCATGCATATGCGATACGCACATGCAAATAGAGACAGAAAAGAACAGAAGAAAAATAAAGTGAAGTGGTTTGAGGCAATATCTGAAGTGTTTCTTGTTACTGTGCTTTGAGTTCACTGTAGAGTCCTTTTGTAGATAGTTCTTGCTTGTAGGTAATTCTTGCTTTTCGTTGGGGCCCAGTATTTTTCTTAAACCTTGTTCACTGTCGGAGACTTTACTCTCTTGGGGTTCCTGTGTCTTCAATGGATTCCAAAGCTGATGAGAAAGAGATGAGAGCATACAGGAGGGAGATATTCTCAATCCAGGAGCCAGGAGCTTTCTGTCTGTTCAAAATTCTGTTTTCTCCAATTTAAAACTCTCAGTTTAAAACTCTGCAACAGCCAGCTAGTCATGTGACTAAACTGGTCTGACCACGTCCATTCTGTGTATTCGGCCATCTTAGCAGTCAACCTGGAATGCTAGCTCATCCACCTTCAACGTCTGGTAATCAAAAGTCCATTGTGGATTGAATGTGTCTTTTGTCCCTTTTAAGCACTGTCTGTAAATATGCAAGTGTCTTTCCAGTCAAGGGTCTGTTACTTGTTTTTTTAAAAACAAGTTCTTTCTTTACTCCAGTAACAGTTTAAAATCAATGTTCATGTGGCAAAATTAATATGCCTCATTCCTGGCAGGTGGGGCCCTGCAAGACAACAGCTATAAAGGCTATACTCTCTTTGCTGGTGTAACTACCGTATCCTCCCTCCAGGTGTAAGTATTATATTAGTAGGGAAAGTGTAACGACTGCAACCTCTCCGTTGGTGTAACAGCTACAACCTCCCTCCTATATAAAGACTGCACTCTCTTCTGCCTGCTAAATAATATAACTTCCCCAATACCTAATAAGAAATTTAATTATATAACAAATGATTGTGTCGTGGCTACCCATAATATGGTTCAGTATCAGTTTTCAAACATCCCAAGGTCTTCACGGGAACCACGCCTTTCAAGTGAGGGAAACAAATTAAATATACAGATTTATAGTTGACTACTACAATATTAGAGCATTCAGATTGAAACCATTTTGAATTAAAATAACACACATTAGAAGTATATTCAGATTGTCAATGAGTAATCATACAAATGCAAATAAACGTAATTAACTCTGAATTTACATGAAAATATAACTTGTAATATAGTAAAACCACAGGTATGTGAGCATTGAATTTTGTCTTGTTAATGCCCATTTTTTTAGCACCACGAATGCCATTTTTGTGAGGGCATAAACACACAGACAGGGAGCGTCTGCCAGTAGTAGGCAGATCATGACATCAGTATTTGATTCCAGAGCTGCCATTTTGGAGCTCAATTCTCCAGCTAATGCCCTCTCTTGATCTTGCACAGCTAAACATGCATTCAGAGGCAAGAAGAACTGCACCCCTACCATCCCCTCCCCCCACCTCAGGCACCAGTGCTATTTAAAAGGATCATTAACTACCTACAGATTAGTTGCAGATTAATTTATACTGGCTGTTGTTGTGATTGTAGAAGTTTCTGGTGGTTTCCAAAATTGTTTAAAGCTGCTGAAGTCTATAGAGAGTCATGTGACATGTGCTGTAGGACTCAGACCTGAATTTAAGGATTCTGCACAAACCACCTGCTCCCAGTATAGCAGTGAGATGCATCCCCCTTAGACTACACCATGACAGAGGAGACACAGAGCAGGACAAGCTGCTAAAACAGAAAGGAGAATGACCATATCCGCCCAGGGTGCTCAGAGAGCAATTCGCCTACCACAACCTCATCAAGAAAAAACAATGGGCTGAATTTTACCAGTCCCTCGATGCCGTGGGTCCCGGGGGTGCTGTAAA
Source organism: Heterodontus francisci (assembly GCF_036365525.1). Lineage (NCBI taxonomy): Eukaryota > Metazoa > Chordata > Chondrichthyes > Heterodontiformes > Heterodontidae > Heterodontus > Heterodontus francisci. The sequence continues at coordinate 63,966,473 of NC_090382.1, forward strand.
ATTCTGCGGGGAGAGGCCCGCCTCGACCCCTGACGTTGAGAAGGGCTCGCTGCATATTACCCGCGACGGGGGGACCTCGGTGCAGTCCCCCTACTGCCTGGCGGTGGGCCCTTCATCTGTATATTTAAATTAACATTAATGATATTTAAATAAACTTACCTGCAGGCGGTGGCCATCCCATGCCAATTTTATGCTTCGTATGCCTTCGGAACTCCAGAGTTCTGAGGCGAGAACCTGGTGAGGAGGGGGAAGGAATAATATTTTGAGGGCAGGAGGGGCGTTGGAGTGGGGAAATCAATTTTTATTAGATGTGGGGATGGTGGGAAGGGGTTGAAGTGCAAAAGTTAGAAGGTTGGGGGGAAGTTTGGGCAAGGTAAAAGGCAAGTGTCGGTGATATCGGGTGACAAAATGACCATTGGGGGTTTGGGGAAGGGCCTTCACATCTTTATTATTTGTTAATAAAAAATTCCAATTAATGTTCCTTTAAAAATTAAAATTAATTGTAAGGGCTTAAAGCCCTTTAAAAATGGCGCTAGTGCCTGCGCGGTGGTGTCCGATGCCGTTGCCGGGAACACGGCGGCCGCCCCCTCTATGTCATCAGGGGTGGCTGCTCTGCCCCCTCTCTTTAAATCAGCCCCCATGCGTAATATCGCAGGGGCTCAGGGATGGCACATCCGTGCGGGATGCACACCGCTATCACAGTGCGCCACCGCGAACTGCGGCGCACTCATAAAATTCAGCCCAGTATGTCAGATTTCTCCGCTTCAGTAAGGACGTCCTCAATGAAATCTGCCACCTTCTACAGCCACAACTGCAAATGCAGAGCAGGGCAAGGACGGCATTGTCAGTGGCTGTGAAGGTGACCGTAGCCAGGAACCTTTATGCATCTGGCTCCTTCCAGTTTGAAGCAGACAATATTTTCAACATCTGCCAGTCCACTGTAGCAAAATGGATGTTACTGAGGCTCTGTATTCCAAGAGAACTGAATACATTTTCACTCTCTCTTGCCAGAGTGAAGCAGGTGGAGACAGCACACAGCTTCACAAGGATTGCAGGCTTCTGTGTGGTGCAGGATACACTGATGGCACGCACATTGGTTCGCTGGTGCCACATGTCAACTCTGAAATGTACTGCAACCGAAGCGATTCCACGACCTCAATGTCTGGCTAGTGTGTTGCCATAAGCAGCATATCATGCAAGTCAATGATGCCTTCATTTTGTAGCAGTCTGCTCTACCATCTGCATCTCAACCACCACGACAAACCAGAGTGTGGCTATTGGGCAACAAGGGCTATCGGCCAACCATATGGCTCATGATTCCAGGGCACAACCCAAGCACATGTGGGCACCATGCATATAATGAAAGCCATGCTGCCATACAAAATATGTTAGAGCAGACCATTCGGGTGCCTAAAAGATGTTTCCACTGTCTGGACTGGTCTGGAGGAGCCCTGCAGTACTTGGCAGAGTGTGTGTCAAGAATCATGGTAGTTTGCTGCATGCTGCACAACCTCACCATCATGAGGTCACAGTCCTTACCACCAACTATATGCTGCCTAGCAGAGAAACAGAGGAGAAGGAATGGAGGAGGCAACCAACAGTCCCTTTCTGGGAAGGGGTTGTCTGTGATCATCTCATGCAACTCTGATACCAGTAAACACACCTATTCACCAACAGTCCTACACCTTACCTTCCCTCCATTACTGACTGTCAGAGTGTCCTCTTGACCACAATACAAAATAAAAGCCACCACAAAATAATCGTTGCAAATCGTTATAAATCAAATTATGCAATGTTGCATATAAACATCAACTAATCATTCCTGTGCATTCCCTTCGTGCCTGTATTCAGTGTGCCTTTGCCTGCCCTAGTGCTCCTATGGAGTGCTACCTCAGCATAGCTGATGGAAGGCTGCTGACTTTCAGTGAGGGACTGCAGATGCCTTTTCAAGATTTCAAGCAGCTCTGGCCGTGGAAGGCATGGGTGGAGGCAGTCTAGGCTGTCTGATGTCAGGCAACAGCAAGGGCACTGGCAAAGTGGCAGTGGTGGGAGGACAAATGTTGTCTTCCTGAGGACAGTAGATTCATGCTCCATGGAGCCACTGTCACTCTCCCGGGGCGGCAATTCAGCAATCCTAGCAATATGTTGAAGGACAGTTGCTGGACTGCTGTGACAGCCTGCGAGCCCTTTTGAACATTGGCACCCGTAACTGTGATGGCAGCATTCTAAGCATGTGTGGCAGCAAGCTAAGCTTGCATGACTTCAGTCTGTTCTTCCACTGCAGCACTCAAACTTTGGGTGGTTTCTGCTTGTGCTGCAATCAGCCATCAAAAGCTGCATTTCGATTGGATTCGCATGTGTGCTAATGGAGTTGACCACCATTTCCACGCTGCAAAGGATGGGCTCCAAGCTGTGCACAAGTTGGTGCTGGACTTCTCTATATGCATTGACATCGACTGGAGGCTTTCTGGAAGGCCTCCCAATGCACCAAGCATTATATATACCCATCAACCTGTTTCAGCAGACTGCTCCATCAAAATCCTCATCAGTCCTCTGCAGCAGAATTTGTGTGAGATTTCAAACTCTGGTGAGCTGGAACCTGCGCTATCCTTGTCCCCTTCCTTGGCTGCATGCCACTCATGCCCAGTATCTCACCACATGCAGATTCCCCCTCTACACTTTCCTGTAAAGTATGCGTAGTGTCAGTATTTGAGCTTGTGGCTGTGAGTGTGTGTGTGAGTGACGGTGTCTCTTTTTCATCAATATTTTCCTACTGTTGCACCACTGCCTGATGACGTTGCAGTTTTTGGTAACCGAAGTAGAAAGGCATAAGGGTAAGATTGAGGGATGAGGGACAAGTAGGACGGGAGAAGGAGGATTAGGTATGAGGCCATCATCACTTTCGATGGTTTCAGTCCTACCGCTGGCCACACCCTCAATCATGGCTGCTCCAATAATGGTGACTGCTGTCTCCTCCATTGGATCAAGACATGCAACCTTGTCAGTTAGGTGTTGCTGCCTCCGGTTATGCAAGAGAAAGGGAAGCGTGTCAGTGAGTGTGGTGCAATGTTTTTGGGTGATGTGGCTGTCGTAGTTGAACAGCTAGCAGTATTCAAGCTACCAGATATGGGTATAAGGCTTGCAGCAGGGCTAAGTGTATAAGGATGAGGCAAAGCTATGAATGTGAGGTATTAGTCATGATTGATGGAAAATGTTGAGAAAAGAGTGATGGGGGGTGTGCTGCATTGCGCAGTCTGTGAGGCTAATGGTCCCATTGGTGGGATATGGCATTTGAATATGCATTCACTGACCTTGACCATTCATGTGAGGTCTTTGAACTTTATGCAGAACTGCATCTAGTTCATAGAGTCATAGAGTTTTACAGCACAGAAACAGGCCCTACAGCCCAACGCGCCTGCGCTGACCATCAAACACTCATCCTAACTAATCCCATTTCCCCGCACTTGGCCCGTAGCCTTGTATGTTATGGCATGTCAAGTGCTCTTCTAAATATTTCTTGAATGTTGTGAGTGTTCCTGCCTCTACTACCCCTTCAGGCAGTGTGTTCCAGATTCCAACCACCCTCTGGGTGAAAAAATTCCTCCTCAACTCCCCTCTAAACCTCCTGCCCCTTACCTTAAATCTATGCCCCCTAGTTATTGACCTCTCCGCTAAGGGAAAAAGTTTCTTCCTATCTATCCTTTCAAAGGTCCTGGGGTCTAGACTCCTGGCATTGACTGTCACAGCTATCTGGTCCTATTGCCTTTGCATAGCTTTTCTAGTGGGCCTCCTGTCCCTTCGTGGATAGATGAAGGGGGGAGGGAAACTTTTAAGGGCCCTGCAAGAGCAGCATTCATGGCGGGCAGGGTAATATAATTAGGAGTGAGCTGATATTTCGGTGTTCCTGATGGCAGGTTTTTTCGTGAAATTAAATCAGCCGCATGTCAGGGTTCACCCCATCCTGTGGCAGATTCCAGATTTCCATACATTTGCTTAGCATGAATTGTCATTACCCTACAGTTATTTCAAATTAAGTCCAACTGCCACATTAAGTCAGTGACGCACAGGAATCTCATTGCATCGGGTTCATGTTGTTTAAAGGTGGTGTGCACAAGTCAGCTTTGTGCAGTTGTGTTTGAAATCAGTGGTTTTATTTCTTGAACTCTTCGGCACAAGGAAGGCCAACATTGGAATAGATGTTTGGCTCCAGGATCGGGGCCAGCAAGGGTGATTATTTTGCAGTAATAGTGGGGAAGGCATTCAGGGGTGGGGCGGGGGGGGGGGGGGTGGTGGGAGGTTGTTGGTATAGCATTCAGGGTGTGTACTGGGTGTTTTCTTTGTTGCTGTTGGGTGGGGCGGTGGTGGTGATGTAGCAATGAGTAAAGGAAAGCTGGAATTTGGTGCATAATGCTTTATAGCCATGCCGCTAATGGTGCTTTGCAGAGTGATGGCAGGATACACCAATGGAAAGCTGTGCCCGCCGCATGATCATATGCGTTCCCTGTGCCCACCGTCAGAACAGAAATTTAAATACGTGGTTGGGTGGGAACCAACAAAAACGGCGGAAGTGGAAATGCCACCAACATCCGGTTCCGCTATTGGAAACGCCACGAGATGCATCAAATACCACCCGATATCTCTCTTCGTCTTCTCCTCCTGCACCAAGGCCTCCAGTGCAACCAGCGTCAAAAAATCTTGAAGCCCACTCTTTCTCAAATAGTGTCATTCCTCTGTCTTTCCCACGTCAGAATCAATTGCAGAATAACTTCCAGCACCTTCTCCAGCTACAACACACCTCCACTTTAAGAGGTACAGGCTGGCTTTAATTCATGCTAGCCTCTCACAATTTTGCACCCCATGATCAGTAGCAACTCAACAGTGTGCTTAGTGCTGGCAGCAAGCTAGAATCATTTAAATTAACAGGCAGCACAAAGTTTGTGTACGGCCTGCATCAGAAGCAATGAGTGTGGAGCAATACCATAGCATGATACCCGTGTCAAATTTTGGGCCCTGTCCAATTTCGTGGCCATCACCTCTGCGGCTACTGAACCAGTGACCAAAGGATTCAATGGTGTCTCTTGTCATCAAGCTTTCAATAAGAGGGAAAACAGCCGTTTGTGTGATGAATACTAATTGCAATGGGAAAAAGTATGAATATATTACAGGAAATTCTGAATGGTTAACTGGACAGACAAGAGACTGTGACAAATTGAAGCAGAAAAAAGAGAATACCAGTTTGTTCTAAAGGAAGAGATGACAGAAAAAAAAGAGAAACAGTTCAGAGAAATAGATTGGGAAGAAATATTACAGTTATGACAAAAAAAAGCCTAGCAGGGAGGGGAAAGAGGTTTAACAAGTCAATAAAGTTAATAGAAGCATGCATAAGGTAATTAGAAAATGATACTGCTATGTTGCACAAATTTTAACAAACATTCATTAAACAATATCAGCGAGAAAACAATATTAACACATATAAAAATCAATTCTGTTTAGGAGGCCTATCATTCTCCTATACTGTAGCAAAATACATTGCTCAAATATATCAGGGATTATTTACTTTCATTTCTGATCATTTAAAGCAAATGATAGAAAATATGCATATTTTAGTTGATTGAGCACAAAGAAAATATAATTGAGCTTATTTCGAATAAAGAAACATCTCCTAAATCCAGTCACAGGCCACTGATGTCGTCATAAAACCACTGATTTTGCATAAACACAAGCGTGCTTTTCATTATAAACTGGCACAAAACAATGGTATATATCAGAGGTGAGTCATGACCTGGCTGTGGATTGCACTGAAGCCAAGACATGTGAGACACTTTGGCAGGAATTTTATGTCGGGCAGTGGCCCCACCCATCAGCTTAAAAATTGGGGGAGAGCCTGTCTCCGCTTGGCCTGGGAGTCACGCAGAGATTTTACGTGGCCCAGGCCTTTAATCGGCCTCGGGTGGGACGTCTGCCACTTTGGGGCAGAAAGTCCCACCTCCAGGAGCTGCCAGTCAATCATGGGGCCAGCAGCTACTCAGCACCCAGCAGCACCACTTGGGAGCAGTGGCCACTGCTGAGACAACACCTAGCTTCAGGATGATCATGGACGCCAGCGCCAAACAGGTAAGTGGGGTTTTGGGCCTTGCCGGGGAAAATTGTCTGGGCCCCGGCAAGTTGGCTGGGATCAATCAGGATGGGCGGGGTGGGAACTGCTGGGGGAGCCCTCCGTAGAGTAAAGGGTGCCCGATCAGGAGGAGCACCCCCCCAACCCCCAGGCCCTCAAGGAGGCTGCCTGGTATTGCTAGGTGGCCTCCACGGCTGACAAAGTGCTTGCCCGCTGCTAGTAATATACCAGTTGCGATGGGGGAAGGCCCTTAATTGGTAATTAATCGGCCACCTAAGGGCCTCAATAGGCCTGGGGCAGGCAAGTCATTTGTCACTTCTCCCACTGCTCGTAAAATTGCAGCGGGGGCGGGAAGGCAACGGGAACAGCACCCCCCTACCTCCCACACAATTTTACGCCCCCACCTTTACCTTGCTCCCGCAGAGGGCGTAAAATTCCAGCCTATAACTTAATTCTTTATAAAGTTTCCAGGAGATCCATTGGAAATTTTTCAAACTAACTTTTTATTATTGATATAAAAGAGCTCCAGCTCATGCTGGCAAAACATTAAAATTAAACGAGACAAAGAGTGGAGCTTTTGTTGGTGGGCAGACGAGAATGGAACTGACAATGTAATTCCGTTCTGCCAGCTCCACATCACGCGATACAGAATTCAGTGATAGACTAGTATCTGTAGTTTAACAATGCCCGTAAATTAAGCATCCACTTTGCTTTGAAAGCTATTTTTTCCAGTCTGAACCGTTTCATTATGTAAGTTAAATCTTGATGCTTGTGGACCTTGTCATCAAAATTTTTGATCAAATATCAATGATTAAAATCAATGAATAGTATGGTGGGGGTGTCTTCTCTTGGGGCACCTTTGCTGATGGCTGTGAAGGCCAATCCTAGAGAGGCAGGTTCTGGCACAAGTGCCACACGTGAAGCTGCCAAGTGATACTGAGAGTTGCTTTCGGCGTTGGCGCCTGTTGCCAAGTTGCTGTAGCCATTACTCGTCATGGTAGTGCACGCCAGTCCATAGTATGTGTCGACATTTGACTCTTTCACCAGCTAGTGACTCCCAAGTGCGATAGTCAACGTTTAAAGCCTTCATGCCACACTTGCAAACATCCTTGAAGCGGAGCTTTGGGCACTCCACTGGTCACCTGGCCCCAGCTACCTCACCGTACAGAAGGTCCTTGGGTATGCAACCGTCTTCTACCCTGCGGATGTATTCGATCTACTGGAGCCGCCTCTATTTGATTAATGCTACCAACTTGGGAGATCTGCCTTTCAGAGGACTGCCACATTTCTGATTTTGTCCTGCCAGGATATACCCATAATGCGTTGCAGACAGCGAAGATGGAAATTATTGAGCTTCTTTTCCTGGTAGCTTTAAGTCGCCCATGTTTCACAGTCATACAGCAAAGTGCTGAGAACACAGGCCTTACAAACCATCAACTTGGTCCTGCGGGCCAGCTTGGTGTTATCCCATGTGCGCTTCGTGAGTTGGCCAAAGGTGATAGCTGCTTTCTCTATACATGTATTGAACTCTGTATCAAGGGACAGATTGTCACTGTGGACCCAAGGTAGCAGAATTTGCTAGCCACTTCCAGTGGGGTGTTATTTAGTGTGATCAGAGGTGGAGGTGCAACAACTTGTCCTATGACCATGGTTTTCTTAACGCTTATAGTCAAGTAGATCAAGTTTCAGCCATGGGAGAGACAGTCCATGAGTCTTTGTAGTTGAGTTTCCGTGTGAGCGACTAGTGCAGCAGCATCAGTGTAGAGGAGTTCTCTGAACAGGTACAGGCACCATTTAGATGAAATTAATATGTCTTAAATGTATCCTGAAGTTAGTCTCAATAGGCAATTAACCCCTAGAGTGGCACTCGGGGTCCCAATATTTATTTCAGCTTTAATCAATTTTGACAATTCAGTACTGATATTCATAAGCATTGCAAGCATTTTCAAGCTATTTTGTGAAGTAAACATCAAGCTAATGTGAAACATGTATTAAAAATCAATATTTACTTTTATGCTGTAAATCATTTATGATAGAAACAGTAAAGAGTAACTCAGGTTTGTGATGGGGCTGTAGCACTATACATTACAATCTCTCTCTCTCTTTGGCCTCCTTGTCTCGAGAGACAAGGGGTAAGTGCCTAGAGGTGGTCAGTGGAGCAGTGCCTGGAGGTACTATAAAGGCCAATTCTAGAGTGACAGACTCTTCCACGGGTACTGCAGATAAAATTGGTTGTCGGGGCTGTTACACAGTTGGCTCTCTCCTTGCGTTTCTGTCTTTTTTCCTGCCAACTGCTAAGTCTCTTCGGCAATCCACTCTTTAGCCCCGCCTTTATGGCTGTCTGCCAGCTCTAGCGATCACTGGCAACTGACTCCCATGACTTGTGGTCAATGTCACAGAACTTCATGTCGCGTTTGCAGACGTCTTTAAAACGGAACCATGGACGGCCGGTGGGTCTGATACCAGTGACCAGCTCACTGTACAATTCGTCCTTGGGGATCCTGCCATCTTTCATGCGGCTCACATGGCCAAGCCATCTCAAGCGCCGCTGGCTCAGTAGGGTGTATAAGCTGGGGATGTTGGCCACCTCGAGGACTTCTGTGTTGGAGATACAGTCCTGCCACCTGATGCCAAGGATTCTCCGGAGGCAGCGAAGATGGAATGAGTTGAGACGTCGCTCTTGGTTGACATACGTTGTCCAGGCCTCGCTGCCATAGAGCAAGGTACTGAGGACACAGGCTTGATACACTCGGACTTTTGTGTTCCGTGTCAATGCGCCATTTTCCCACACTCTCTTGGCCAGTCTGGACATAGCAGTAGAAATATAATCCTATAGATATGTATGTTTAAGAATGTACTATTTTACTGAAATGAGAACTGAAACTATGGGCTGGATTTTACGTCGGGCAGACGGGAGCTGGCCACTGACGTAAAAGTCGGTGGTGAACCCACTTGCGCCTGGCCTGGGGATCTGTCCCATATTTTATGGGTCCCCAGGCTTTAATTGTTCCGAGGCTGGAATTCCACCCGCTTGAGCGAGGAAGTCTTGCCTTATTGAGCTGCTGGCCGATCATCAGGCCGGCAGCACTTAGTCCCAGCAGTGCCGCCGGGAGCGGTGGCCACTTCTGGGACTGCAGCCCAGCCAAGAACATGGAGCCAGGACTGCAGGTAAGTTTAAATTGCCTCGCTGGAGGTAAGCAGTTGGGCCCTGGTGAGGCAAGGGTTGTCGTTTGGGGGGAAAGGGGCATCTTGGGTACTGAGGGTGTTTGGGGAAGCAGGGGCTGCTCTCAATCAGGCACCCTGTGCCCGATTGTCAGGGCCCCCCCAGGGCGCTGAGAGGCTGCAAACTTTCTCTGGGCGGCCTTTCCCGGCTTCAGGACGCCCACTTGCCACAGGTAAAATCCCCATGGAGAGGGGCAAAGACCCTTAAGTGGCTGTTAATTGGCAACTTTAGGGCCTTGATTGACCTGGGGCGGGCGGCCCGTTTTTCGTCCTGCCCACCCTACGTAAAGTGGGGTGGAGGTGGGAGTGGCTCGGGAAAGCCTCCCAGAACCTCTTGCTCCATTTTCTGCCACCCCACCACCATCCGGCTCGTTGGGGTGGCATAAAATTTCTGCCTACGTATGCTCTAGATATTAATGATATTTTAGCCATTCCCATTTTTAATCCTACCACATTCTGGTATCTTACAAACCTTAAGGTCCAATGATAATAGGTTTAAATAACAGTATTTTCTACCAATAAACCTTTACTTCTTCTTGAATTGAGAATACACATTCCCTGTCGATGTTTTACATTTTCTTTGTTGGAAACTGTAACTGCTTTTGTCAAGTCCAATGCGCTGTGCTGCTTATTCATCTTATTGCTTTTACAAATACTTCTGCTAACAAAACACTGAGGAAGAACAGAAAGTATTGTTATAATTCAGTTCAGGGCAAAATTACTAACTGTTCCATTGAATAAGCACAAGAATGGTTAATCATATTTGATAACTGAAAGCAGAATCCATTTATTAATGGATTACATTAATTATATTTCTTATCAAAATTTAAATAATGTTGGCTACATTCTTTTCTGTTATCAATGTTCTAATTACTAGCAGTAACCAAATTCAGTAACACACAAATTCTTCATTTTCTATGGTAAACCATATTGGGAAAGGTTTAGAAATTCAAATTTGGACATTTAATTGTGATGACATCAACTCAAACTCACAGATTGCATGAGAAATAGAAAAAAAGATTGTGGATTTAAAAGTTTTATTCAGTGCATGTTTGAGTCTTACTGCCTGTGACATTAAAAATTTAATGAGTATAAAGATCAAGTGCAAGCATCACAAAGACAACTAGATCTCTATCTGTCTATATAGTATACCATAGGGACAAAATATCTAACGGAATTGCCGAAATAAAACCAGATGTTAGAAATATTTTTGTTAGTGCACACTAAGGGCTGGATTTTGTTACAACCGGGTGAGAAAGGGGTCTAGGGCTTTCAGCCTTTGCCTGGCTTAACTGTAATGGGGTTTAATTTTAAAAACACTGTGTTTTTAGCTCCCCCTCAGTGACTCCTTGTTCACTGCTTTCCAGTTGTAAGGCAAAGACATCAATCAGACAGGTTTTCTTATATAGATTTAAACAAGAAAGGTGGAAGTTTATTAATCTTAAACTCTAATTCAGTTAGCGACTACGAATATGTGAACACTAGCATGCATACACGATAAACACACAGGCAGATAGAGATAGAAAAAGGAGAAAGAATAAAGGGGAAAAGTTTGAGGCAATAGCTGGGTTTCTATTTATGGTCCTCTGTGTTCGATGTAGAGTCTTTGGTTGCCGGTAAGTCTTGCTGTTTCAGTGGGGCCCAGTGAACACTTTAAAACCTGTTTCAATGTAGGAGTCTTTTCCCTCTTGAGGTTGAAGTGACTTCAGTGGATCCAGAGATTAGTGAAAGAGAGAGAGAGAGAGCGAGGAAGAGAGAGGCTCTCTTCTTCGAAATTCAGTTGCAATCTGCAGTCTGATCCAAGCTGTCCTGTGAGCAATTCAAAACCAGACCTGGCCAACACCTTAGTCATGTGACTTGCTTTTTTTTTAACAAACTCCTGCATTAGTGGATTCCAAAGCTCTCAGTGGGGGATGTAGTTCTGTCTCTTACACTGACAAGATGTGGATCACCATTGCCCAGACCAAATTCTGTAAACTGAATCAGTGAGCAGTTCTCATTGTCTTTTCGTAGGCGACTGTCTCTTTGAGTGCAAATTTTTTGCCAGCCACTGCTGATCTCTTTAAACAAGTCATCTCTCCACTCCAGAAACAGTTTAAAATTAATGTTCATGTGACAAAATTAATATGCCTCAATCTTGACACCTCCACAGCCAACGGAATGAAATGTGATTTTTTTAAAAGAACATTTCATTAAAAGGGACTAGAGAGAAGAGTAGGTACAGGAAAATACACATGCATCTCTCTCATTCATTCAGGAATCCTAAAAATTGTTACAGCCTGTCTTTTCTTGGAAATAGTGCTGTTTTAAACTGCCCTTTTTGGCAACCCAATAAACATATGGTTTTTGGGAAGGTTTTCAGTTTGAACATTTCCAAGACTGTTTAGGGTGTCTTTGTTTCTCTTGAGGTCTGCAGGGGGAGGGTTAGATTTAATTAGCCCTGGGTTGGAGTTCCGCTCATGGGAGGCGGCTGTGGGTGGAACCCCTCTGAACTCTGTTTCAGTGCTTTGATGAGTCAGGCAAGGGCTGTTCACTTTAAGGGATGGTTGGTTCCCTTTTCTCCTGACTGTGGGCGGGGATTCCTTGCTAATCTTCCCTTTGTCCTCTAGGACACTCCTGTTTGCTGGTATTTGTCCAGATCCTACTGCATTCTCCATGCAGCACTTCGACTAGGTGAGGCATCATCCACATGGTTTCTCTGCCCTCTTGAGGACTTTCATTGTCTCAGCTGGCTCCATTAAATGCTGTTAGCAACTCTGGTGGGTGCTTCTGGTGTCTGCATTTACATCGGAGCATGTGAGGTCTAACTTTTCAAATATTTCCAGGTTAGCTGACTGGACAGTAGGGGTTTTCATTTGGGATTCCTCCTGGACTTCCTTTAACCATGAGGTCATGCTGCAGCTGTACAAGACTCTGGTGAGACCGCACCTGGAGTATTGCGTGCAGTTCTGGTCACCGCATTATAGGAAGGATGTGGAAGCTTTGGAAAGGGTGCAGAGGAGATTTACTAGGATGTTGCCTGGTATGGAGGGAAGGTCTTACGAGGAAAGGCTGAGGGACTTGAGGTTGTTTTCGTTGGAGAGAAGGAGGAAGAGAGGTGACTTAATAGAGACATATAAGATAATCAGAGGGTTAGATAGGGTGGATAGTGAGAGTCTTTTTCCTCGGATGGTGATGGCAAACACGAAGGGACATAGCTTTAAGTTGAGGGGTTAGATATAGGACAGATGTTAGAGGTAGTTTCTTTACTCAGACAATAGTAGGGGCGTGGAACGCCCTGCCTGCAACAGTAGTAGACTCGCCAACTTTAAGGGCATTTAAGTGGTCATTGGATAGACATATGGATGAAAATGGAATAGTGTAGGTCAGATGGTTTCAGAGGTCGGCGCAACATCGAGGGCCGAAGGGCCTGTACTGCACTGTAATGTTCTAAAAAATTCTAAAAAAAACCTGCCCTTTTTGTCCCTTTTCCTGTTTCCTGCAGGCTTTGGTTTCTCGAATGCTGACATGTACAACCACTGTAATCTCATGGGCCATTCCTAATATTTCTCTCCGGTACCTCTGCGGCACCGCTAACTGGTGAACCACTGTCCACTCCTTGCTCTCAGGTCTGTGAGGAGAATTCTACTTTCTCATCAGTACCTCATTCTTTGAATAGTAGCAATCAGGGACTCCCTCTGCTTCAATTTCAGACTGGACAGCCTGTGCTAACTCTCTCCATACTGGGTCAGGTCGCTGAACCTCAGCTAGGGCAGATTCATTTAATTCATTCCCTGGGTCTTCTAACTTTCCAAAGAAAGTCTCAGACCGACAGACCTCATAGGCAGCTGCCTGCAGTCCCAATTCAGTCTCCTCTGGGGGGAGCTGGTTTGATCATGGCCTGATTCACTATACATTCAGAGCAACTGCAGGGGACCGTCTCCTGTCACTGCCCTGTGTCTCTGACCTCCTGTGGTCTCTCTTTCACTACTGGGGAAGTTACCACCTTCGTTCCTGTCAGATCATTACCTAGGAGCAGGTCAACCCTGTCCACAGGCAAAGAGGGACAATCCCTACGGTCACCGGTCCTGAAATGAGGTTGCACTCCAAGTGCACCTGGCGTACAGGTACAGGCATACACTGCCTTCCAATACCATTCACCACCATTCTGGTGTTTACTGCACTCTCTGGGGGGAAAGGTCAGGCCTTTTCCCAGTAAAAGCGATTTCATAGCTACTGTGTCCCTGAGAATTACTATGGGCTTGCTTGCACCACTCGAAGGGTATGGGGTTACTCTCCCTTCAGAGACAAAACCCTGATAACCTTCAGGAATCCTATTAAATTTTCCTGCACTTGCAGCAGTATGCTTCCTGGGTCTGACTCTTACTGCAGTTAAAGCCACAGCTTGTTCTGCTGTGCTTTCCATCAGGGTTCCTGCTCCTTCACTGAGCGGGTGTGCCCTGATTAACCCTACAGGTTTTCCCTTTAGTTTGCAGCAGTCGGCCCTTAGATGTCCTGCTTTATTACAATGGAAGCACACAGGTCTCCGAGCCTCTCTCCTACTTACAGCACCTTGCTTTTTGGCTGGAGGAGGGCCCCCTGTGTCTCCCGCTTTTCTTCCCCTCTCAGGACTGCGTGGGCTTCTATCACCTTCCCACCCTTTGTCTTTTTTGGATTTGTGGTGGTGATTAGGAAATGTTTTCCCCTGGCGAAACAACTTATAAATGAGAGCAAACTCATCAGCCAGCAATGCGGCTTGCCGGGCTCTACAAACCTTCTGTTCCTCTGCATGTATCTTTATGTAAAGGGAAAGTTTATTTTTTGTTTTGTTGAAAAAAAAACCCCTTGTGATAAGGGGAGTACTACTAAAGTGTTTTTTTTTAAATTCAGTGTAGCTTATTAAGGACTTTAGATTGTAGTGGGTAGAATAAGGCCCCTAGTGTAATTAGTATTTTTTAATTCAGGGAGTAACTAATTAATCTAAGGGTAAGTCATGGCAGGAGAGCTCAGCCCCGTGATATGCTCCTCCTGCGCTACGTGGGAAATCAGGGACGCTTCCAGTGTCCTTGATGACCATGTGTGCAGGAAGTGTATCCAGCTGCAGCTACTGGCTACCCGCATTGCGGAGCTGGAGCTGCGGGTGGATTCACTGTGGAGCATCCGCAATGCTGAGGACGTCGTGGATAGCACGTTTAGTGAGGTGGTCACACCGCAGGTAATGGCTGCACAGGCAGAAAAGGGATGGGTGACCACCAGACGGAGTAGTAGGCGCAGGCAGGTAGTGCAGGAGTCCCCTGTGGCCATCCCCCTCTCAAACAGATATACCGCTTTGGATACTGTTGGGGGGGGGGATGCCCTCCCAGGGGAAAGCAGCAACAGCCAGATCTGTGGCACCATGGAGGGCTCTGCTGCACAGCAGGGGAGGAAAAGGGGTGGAAGAGCTATTATGATTGGGGATTCTATCGTAAGGGGTGCAGATAGGCGTTTCTGTGGCCACAAACGAGACTCCAGGATGGTATGTTGCCTCCCTGGTGCTAGGGACAAAGATGTCTCGGAGCGGCTGCAGGACATTCTGAAAGGGGAGGGTAAGCAGCCAGAGGTCATGGTCCATATTGGTACTAACGACATAGGCAGGAAGAGAGATGAGGTTCTGCAAAGTAAATATTGGGAGTTAGGCAGAAGGTTAAAGAGCAGGACCTCTAGGGTTGTAATCTCAGGATTACTCCCTGTGCCATGTGCTAGTGAGGGTAGGAATAGGAGCATAAGGCAAATGAATGCGTGGCTGAAGAGCTGGTGTAGGCGGGAGGGCTTCAGCTACTTGGATCATTGGGATCTCTTCTGGTGCAGTGGTGACCTATACAAGAGGGACAGGTTGCATCTGAACTGGAAGGGGACCAATATCCTTGCAGGGAGGTTTGCCAGTAATACTCGGGAGGGCGTAAACTAGTCTTGCAGGGGGGTGGCACCCAAAGTAGTAGCATCTCCGATGAGATAGTTGAGGCGAATGCAGAGGTTAAAGCAAGTCCAGCAGGCAGGCTGGGCAGGGGCAGGACAGGGAGGGTGGAAGTTCTGGTAGGCTAAACTGCATTTACTTTAATGCAAGAAGCCTTACAGGTAAGGCAGATGAACTCAGAGCATGGATCGGTACATGGGATTGTGATATTAGAGCTATTACAGAAACGTGGTTGAAGGATGGGCAGAACTGGCAGCTCAATATTCCGGGGTACTGATGCTTCCGGCATGACAGAGGTGGAGGTAAGAGAGAAGGGGGAGTTGCACTATTGATAAGGGAGGACATCACGGCAGTACTTAGAGAGGATATCCCGGGGGGAACGTCCAGTGAGGCCATATGGGTAGAACTTAGAAATGAGAAAGG
The DNA here is from genome assembly GCF_036365525.1 of Heterodontus francisci. Classification (NCBI taxonomy): domain Eukaryota; kingdom Metazoa; phylum Chordata; class Chondrichthyes; order Heterodontiformes; family Heterodontidae; genus Heterodontus; species Heterodontus francisci. The sequence continues at coordinate 63,982,165 of NC_090382.1, forward strand.
GGTGATCACTTTCATGGGATTATACCATAGGCCCCCCAATGGTCAGAGGGAAATGGAGGAGCATATATGAAGGGAAATCACAGATAGGTGAAGGAATTATAGGGTTGTAATAGTAGGTGGCAGGACCGTATCTCCAACACAGTAGTCCTCGAGGTGGCCAACATCCCCAGCTTATACACACTACTGAGTCAGCGGCGCTAGAGATGGCTTGGCCATGTGAGCCGCATGGAAGATGGCAGGAATCCCAAGGACACATTGTACAGCGAGCTCGCCACTGGTATCAGACCTACCAGCCGTCCATGTCTCCGCTTTAAAGATGTCTGCAAACGCGACATGAAGTCCTGTAACATTGATCACAAGTCGTGGGAGTCAGTTGCCAGCGATCGCCAGAGCTGGTGGGCAGCCATAAATGTGGGGCTAAAGTGTGGCGAGTCGAAGAGACTTCACAGTTGGCAGGAAAAACGACAGAAGCGCAAGGGGAGAGCCAACTGTGTAACAGCCCCGATAACCAATTTTTTCTGCAGCACCTGTGGAAGAGTCTGTCACTCTAGTATTGGCCTTTATAGCCACTCCAGGAGCTGCTCCACAAACCACTGACCACCTCCAGGCGCTTACCCATTGTCTCCCGAGACAAGGAGGCCAAAGAAGAAGAATAGTAGTGATTTTAACTTCCCTAATATTGACTGGGACTGTCTTAGTGCTAAGGGATCAGATGGGGAAGAATTTGTTAAGTGTGTCCAGGATAGTTTTCTGAAGCAATATGTGGATTGCCCTACGAGAGAAGGGGCTACACTTGACCTCCTCTTAGGAAAGGAGGATGGGCAGGTGGTTGATGTGTCAGTGGGGGAACACTTTGGGACCAGTGACCATAACTCTATTAGCTTCAAGGTAGTTATGGAAAAGGATAGGACTGGTCCTCAGGTTGAAGTCCTAAATTGGGGGAAGGCTAATTTCGATGGCATCAGACAGGAACTCTCAAAAGTTGAATGGGAGAGGCTGTTTACAGGTAAAGGGACGTCTGGCAAGTGGGAGGCTTTTAAAAATGAGATAGGAAGAGTTCAGGGCAGGAATGTTCCTGTTAGATGGAAGGGCAAGGCTGGCAAATTTAGGGAACCTTGGTTGACGAGGGATATTGAGAGTCTGGTCAGGACACAGGAGGCATATGTCAGGTATAGGCAGCTGGGATCAAACGAGTCCCTCGAGGAGTATAGGGTATGTAGGAGTACACTTAAGAAGGAAATTAGGAGGGCAAAAAGGGGCCATGAGATTTCCCTGGCAGATGAGATAAAGGAGAATCCTAAAAGATTCTATAAGTATATTAAGAGTAAAAGGGTAGCTAGGGAGAGAGTAGGTCCCCTTAAGGATCAGTGTGGTAATCTATGTGTGGAGCCACAGGAAATGGGCGAGGTCTTAAATGAATACTTCTTGGCTGTATTTACCGTGGAGAAAGTCATGGAAACTAATGAGTTCAAGGGAGGGAACAGCGATATCCTGGAGCATATCAACATTACAAAGGAGGAGGTGTTGGAGGCTTTGAAGCACATTAAGGTGGATAAATCCCCAGGGCCTGGCCAGGTGTATCCTAGGATGCTCTGGGAAGCAAGGGAGGAGATTGCTGGGGCCCTGGCAGATATTTTTGTATCATCGTTAGCCACGGGTGAGGTACCGGAAGACTGGAGGATAGCTAATGTTATGCCTTTATTTAAGAAGGGCAGCAGGGATAAGCCAGGGAACTACAGGCCAGTGAGCCTTACATCAGTGGTGGGAAAGTTATTGGAAGGGATTCTGAGAGACAGGATTTATATGCATTTGGAAAGGCATGGTCTGATTAGGGATAGTCAGCATTGTTTTGTGTGTGGGAAATCATGTCTCACAAATTTGATTATTTTTTTGAGGAGGTGACCAAGAGGACTGACGAGGTGACCAAGAGGACTGACGAGAGCAGGGCGATGGACGTTGTCTACGTGGACTTTAGCAAGGCCTTTGGCAAGGTCCCGCATGGTAGGCTGGTCCAGAAGGTTCGAACACATGGGATCCAGGGTGAGCTAGCCAATTGGATACAAAATTGGCTTGGTGATAGGAGGCAGAGGGTGATAGTGGAGGGTTGTTTTTCAGATTGGAGGCCGGTGACCAGTGGTGTGCCGCAGGGATCGGTGCTGGGCCTTCTGTTGTTTGTCATATATATTAATGACTTGGATGTGAATGTAGGGGGCATGATTAGTACGTTTGCAGATGACACCAAAATTGGTGGTGTGGTGGACAGTGAAGAAGGTTGTCTAAGGTTACAACAGGATATAGATCAATTGGGAAAGTGGGCAAGGGATTGGCAAATGGAATTTAACGCAGACAAGTGCGAAGTGATTCATTTTGGGAAGTTAAACCAGGGCAGGACATATACAGTGAATGGCAGGGCCCTGGGGAGCGTTGTTGAGCAGAGAGACCTTGGGGTGCAAGTACATAGTTCCCTGAAAGTGGCAACACAGGTAGACAGGGTGATGAAGAAGGCGTATGGCATGCTTGCCTTCACTGGCCGAGGCATTGAGTACAAGAGTTGGGACGTCATGTTACAGTTGTACATAACATTGGTTAGGCCGCATTTGGAGTACTGTGTGCAGTTCTGGTCGCCGCACTACAGGAAAGATGTGATTAAGCTAGAGATGGTGCAGAAAAGATTCACAAGGATGTTGCCTGGTTTGGAGGGCTTGAGTTATCAAGAGAGATTGGATAGGATGGGTCTGTTTTCCCTGGAGCGAAGGAGGCTGAGAGGGGACATGATAGAGGTATATAAAATTATGAGAGGCATAGGGTAGATAGCCAGAGTCTGTTTCCCATGGTAGGGGTGACTAAAACTAGACGGCATAGATTTAAGGTGAGACGAAAGAGGTTTAAAGGGGATCAAAGGGGTAAATTTTTCACACAAAGAATAGTGGGTATCTGGAATGAGCTGCCTGAGGAGGTGGTGGAGGCAGGAACAGTTGCAACATTTAAGAGGCATCTGGACAGGTACTTGAATGGGAAAGGCATTGAGGGATATGGAATTAATGCAGGCAGGTGGGATTAGTATATATAGGCATTATGGTCGGCATGGACGCGGTGGGCCGAAGGGCCTGTTTCTATGCTGTATGTCTCTATGAGTCTATGTACAGTAGGAGAGAGTTTTAAATTCCTCTCGCAAAATTACCTCTTTGAGATTTTCATAGCTGAGCTGCACTTTAAGAGACATTGGTCAAAAGTCAGCTGCTTATTTCTCTCAAACGCCAGGCAGGTTTGATCAGCTTGCTGCTTGAGGGTTCTAAACTTTTGGCGATAGGCTTCCGGTACTAACTCATATGCCCGAGGATAGCATGTTTTGTCACTTCATAATTTGATGAACTCTCATCTGGCAACATGGAATAAACCTCATGGGCTTTTGCAGTTAGCTTGCTTTGTAGCAGGAGAGTCCAAGCTCAGCTGACCACTTTAACTGCCTTGCCAGTTTTTCAAAAGATACAAAAAATGCTTCCACGTCTCCCTCATTGAATTTTGGGATCAATTGGGAAAGTTTTAACAATTCTGTACCCAGCCCTGAATTATGCTCCTCTATATTGGCCATGCTTACACTGGGGTTACTAGTTAACTCAAGTTGCCTCAGCTCTCTCTCTTCGCATTCCGTCTGGAAAGTTCTTTCTCTTTCCTGTTTCTCTCATTCTTTCTCCTGTTTTTTTCTTTCTCCCTCTCCTCTGTCTCTTCTTCACATTCCTTCTGGAAGTTTCTTTCTCTCTCTCTCTCTTTCCTCAAATTCAGGTTTCCTCTGTTCCAACTGTATCTTTGCTAGCAATATCCTGCTGGAGTCTACTTCTAACCCTGTTTCTGCTTCTTCGGATTCAAGGGAAAAATGGTTGTCCACTAGTCTTAGGAGTTCAGACTCTCTAGCCTTGGCATGTACAGTGATCCCACACTGCTCAGCCATTTTCCTCAACTCCTCCATAGACAGTGCTTTTAACTTATCTAAAGTGACTTCATCCTGGCTTGGGGAGCTACTAGCTTCAGTAACAGACATGTTAGTATTCTAGCACGCACAACCACCAGAAAACCTGGATTGAAATCTTTTCTCTTTTTGATTGGGATCAATTTGACTTCCCACTTCCAATTTCTCATTTGTCTGTTGGTCAAATCCCGGACGAGCCCCCAAATTTCTGTTACAACCAGGTGAGAAAGGGATCTAGGGGTTCTCGCTCAGCCTTTGCCTGGTTTAACCGTAACAGGGTTTAATTTTAAAAACACCGTGTTTTTAGCTCCCCCTCTGTTAATCCTTGTTCACTGCTTTCCAATTGTAAGGGAAAGAAATCAATCATTCAGGTTTTCTTAGATTTAAACAAGAAAGGTTGAAGTTTATTGATCTTATACTCGAAGCCGGTTAACAACTGTGAATACGCGACGCAGCCACTTTAGCATGCATATGTGATAAACATACACGCAGATAGAGATAGAAAAAGTTGAAAGAATAAAGGGGAAATGTTTGAGGCAATAGCTGGGTTTCTATTTACGGTCCTTTGAGTTCGATGTAGAATTCTTGGTTGCTGGTAAGTCTTGCCGTTTCGTTGGGGCCCAGTGCACGCTTTAAAACTTGTTTCGATGTAGCAGTCTTTTCCCTCTTGACTTCAGTGTATCCGGAGATTAGTGGAACAGAGAGAGAGAGAAAGAGAGAGGCTCTCTTCTTCGAAATTCAGTTGCAATCTGCAGTCTGACCCAAGCTGTCCTGTGAGCAGTTCAAAATCAGACCTGGGCCAGCAGATTAGTCATGTAATTTGCTTTTTTAAACAAACCCCATGCATTTGTAGATTCCAAAGCTCTTGGTGGGGGGGGGGGCGGGGGGTGTGTACTGCTGTCTCTTACACTGACAGGATGTGGATCATTATTGCCCAGACCAATCTCTGTTAATTGAATCAATGAGCAGTTCCCATTGTCTTTTCCTTGGCGACTGTCTGTTAGAATGCAAATTGTTTGCCAGCCACTGCCGATCTCTTTAAACAAGTCATCTATCCACTCCAGCAAAAGTTTAAAATTAATGCTCATGTGATGAAATTAATATGCCTCATTTTTGGCAGGTGGGGGTATACATGACAATTTAATGGGACCACGGAGATGGGCGAGGAGGTGGATGGGCCGATAGAATTGTGACGGGAGGTGGGGAGCTGAGGGCCCGTCGTCTTCCTGTTGAACCGTGATTACGTCGGGGGCATGAAAGGCTGAAGCCCAGAGGCCAACTGAGGCCCTTAAGTGGCTTATGATTCAGGACCATAAGTGGCCTATTATTAGCCACTGAAGGGCCTCATCTCACCCTCACTGTAGTTAAGCCAGCGGCGTAGTGAGACGGGGGGTGGGGGCAATGTACCAATTTTGTAAAGGCATACAATGTTTGATAAGCGAAGTCTTTAAACTTTAAGTCAATAAACAATCAGTTTTTTCACCTTATCCTCAAATTTTGTTTGATAACACTCCTATGAAGTGTCTTGGGATGTTTTTACTTCATTACAGGCACTATTTAAACGCAAATTGGTATGTTTTAATGATGATGATTGCAGAGATGTACCCTAAATTTAGTGATGAACCAGGAAATTCGTTGAAAGCACTTTTCTGAAATTTCATCTCAAAAGGCAGAGATGCATCCAGAGGAAAGGGTGCAGTGGCAGGAAGAGAAGCCTACGCTGGAGATGCTCTGACTATGATTGGATAGGCAAGGAATCAAGTGATGCTGGTCCTATTAAGCTGCACAACAGGGAACAGCCAGTGGAGGAGACGGTGTGATTGAGCATGCCAAAAACTAGGAACAGTTGACTAGGATGAGAAGGAATAATGCACTATAGTCATAATCACAGAGGATTTCATTTATGACCTTGGTTCCGGACATTTAGGTGTATGACAGGATAGCAATCAGATGGGAGAAAATATAACATGTAATTGTGGGAAAGAGGAGGATGGATTTTGGAGGCAACAGCACATTTAAGGACTTGAGAGAAAGTGAGGTTAGAGATGGGACAGTAATCTGCAAGGACAGAGAGGTCAAAAGTGGATTTTTGGGGGGAGTAATAATGCTGGTTTTGAAAGAATGGGGGTCAGTACCTGAAGATAGGGAACTATTTACAATGTCAGTTGGCTTAAGGCTAGGGAGGGAAGTTAGGGAGTTGACAGTTTTGAGGGAATGGCATCAATTGAGTATTGAGTAATACACCTCCTGCGATTGCATGAGAAGGTGCCGTGGGAAGGGGACGAGGTCGGGGGTAATGAAGGAGCGGACCAGGGTGTCACGGAGGGAGCGATCCCTTCAGAATGCTGACAGGGGAGGGGAGGGGAAGATGCGTTTGGTAGTGGCATTACGCTGGAAGTGGCAGAAATGGCGGAGGATGATCCTCTGGATGTGGAGGCTGGTGGGTTGGAAAGTGAGGACTATCTGCCCTTTTACCTCCTCTCTCTTCACTATCCAGGGGCCCCACACACTCCTTTCAGGTGAAGCAGCGATTTACTTGTACTTCTTTCAATTTAGTATACTGTATTCACTGCTCACAATGTGGTCTCCTCTACATTGGGGAGACCCTAATGCAGGTTGGGTGACCGCTTTGCTGATCACCTCCGTTCAGTCCAAAAGCAGGACCCAGAGCTTCTGGTTGCTTGCCATTTCAACACTCCCCCCTGCTCTCACGCCAACATTTCTGTCTTTGGCCTACTCCAGTGTTCCAGTGAACATCAACGCAAGCTTGAGGAGCAGCACCTGATCTTTCAATTAGGCACTCTAAAGCCTTGCGGACTGAACATTGAGTTCAATAACTTCAGAGCATGACTGGCCTTTTTTTAATATTTTATTTTTTTAACCATGTGCCTACTTTTCATGTAGTCAGAGCTGCTTATTATTCCACTATTAACAGTCTCTCTGGACTAATGCTTTGTCTTTCACCTCAAACATTAACACAGGCTTTACCGTTGTCCCAGGACAGCTTTGTTATTTAATCTCCCTCTGCCCTATCAAACACCTTCCCCTTTGTTCTGTCCCCCACTCCCCTCCCCTTCACTTGCTTAAAATCTAATTCTTTTCTAACCTTTGCCAGTTCTGATGAAAGGTCACAACCTGAAACGTTAACTTTGTTTCTCTCTCCACAGACGCTGCCACACCTGTTGAGTATTTCCAGCAAGTTTTGTTTTCTTGTGCATATTTACTGTTCTTCTGAACTTCCTTCAGCCTCCCAATCCCCACACTAAATGAATAAACTTGGCTGTTACTTGACCAGTTAAACCATCTGAGAGACATGAAAAGAATTATTGCAGGCAAGCCTTGCAGCCAAGTCCTGATTGCCCAAGTTCCTGCTGTTATGAATTACATAATCTTCTGAATTTCTCTCAACTCAGGGACCGTTCCTTGAGATTGGAAAATGCGCATGTCACTCTGCTACTTAAGAATGGTGAGAGAGGAAAACCAGGGAATTATAGACGAGTTAGCCTAACATCTGTTGTCATTGAATTTTTTGAAGAGGAGACTAAAGTAGAGGACAGGGGAATGCCTATGAATGTTATTTATATGGACTTCCAGAAGGCATTTGATAAAATCCCTCATAAGACACCATGAGGTAAAGTTGAAGCTTATGGAATTGAAGGCAAATTATTGACCTGGCTGAGTGGCAGGAGACAGAGATTGAAGATAATGGGCAGGTACTCCAATGGGCAGGATGTGACCAGTGCTGACCCACAAGGATCTGTTTTGAGGCCTCAACTATTAACCATATTTACTAATCACTTAGATGATGGGATGGTATGTATCCAAATATATCAAAGACACAAAGATAGGTGGCATTGTAAGCAGTATGAATAGAAGCATAAACTTACAAAGAGATATTGATAGATTAAGTGAATGGGCAAATATGTGACAAATGGACAAATGTGAGGTCATCCACCTAGGACTCAAAAAGGTTAGAACAGGGTACTTTCTAAATGGTGAATAGCTAGAAACAGTAATGGTCCATAGAGATTTAGGGGTCCAGGTACTTAAATCTCTAAAATGTCATGAATTGGACTGGAAAATAATCAAAAAGGCTATTGAAATGCTGGCCTTTATATCTAAAGAACTAGAATACGTCATGCTTCAGCTCTACAAAGCCCTGGTTAGACTACACCTGGATTATTCTGAGCAGTTTTGGGCAGCACACCTTAGGAAGGATTTATTAGCTTTGGAGGAAGTGCAGTGTAGATTTACCAGACTGACACCTAGGTGTGGATTTTAAAACCCCTCCGTCGTCGGGAACATTGGCGGGGAGGTGGGGGGCGGCCATGAAGATCGGTGCGGCAGAGGCCTGCCATCAAACCTGACAGCGACAGGCCCCGTGCCGATCTTGGCAGCAGTGGCAACAAAGCCTCGTAGTGGCTGCCCTGCGGCTTGGCGATGGGACCCCCATTTCAATATGTAAATGAATTTACATACCTGATTTAATGAGGGCCCCGTCGCCTCCTTGATCGCCGCACCGATCTTCAATCAGGTAGTCGACAATGCCGTGCCATCGAATCCCCGCTCGGGGAAACGTGGCGCGACACCTGTGGGGAGCGGGGAGGAGGATTGTTTATTTGTGCAGGAGGGGAGGAGTGGGGTAACATCGCTGCAGATTGGTCGGGGGGAGCTGATGGAAAGGGTTATAGGGCAAAGGTGCCGAAATTTGGGAGTGGGAGGGTGCAGGGAAGGTCAAATTCTTAATAAACAAATTCCGGGGGTGGGGAATAAAGGGCAGGAATGTTTCGAAATGCTATTGGGAGGGGCGGGAGAATTAATTTAACGGTAATTTAAGTCTTTTTTTGGTCATTGAACTGATCTGGCCCTTTAATTTTAAAATCTCCATTGAGGGCTGTAAGCCCTTTGAAAATGGCGCCGGTGCATTGGCACTGGACATTGTTGCCGGTGACAGCTCGCCCGCCCTCTCCACATCATTGCGGGAGGCGGGCAGCGCGGCCGTGCAAATGAGCCGCTGCGTTTGAGATCACAGCAGCTCCGTGACTTGGCACCCGTGCATGCAGGTCGCATTCTTTTACGTCCGCTGCCTACTTTGGCGGCAGACTCTTGAAATGCAGCCCCTAGCCTCCAAGGGTTAAATTACGAGGTGAGATTACACAAACTAGGGTTGTATTGCCTGGAATTTAGAAAGTTATGGGCTGATTTGATTGAAGTTTTCTTCAAGACGTTAAGAGGAGTAGATAGGGTAGAGAGCAACTATTTCCACTGTTCGGGGCATCTAGGAGTAGGTAGTCTAAAAGTTAGCGCCAGACCTTTCAGGAGTGAAATCAGGAAACACTTCTACACGCAAGTGATGGTAGAAGTTTGGAATTCACTTTTGTAAGTGGCAATTTATGCTAGATCAGTAGTTAATTTTATATTTGAAATCGATCGATTTTTATTATCCAAAGTTATGAAGGGATATGGAGCAAAGGTGGGTATATGGAGTTAGGTTGCAGATCAGCCATGATTTCACTGAATGGCAAACAGGCTCTGAACTGACAAATGGTCAGTTAGGAAGTATTTCTTAATATCACTCCTGAAAGGTCTGGATCTAATTTTTAGACTATGACCCCTAGCCCTAGATCCCAACCGATGGAGATAGTTTTTCTCTATCTACCTTATCTGTTCCCCTTAATATCTTGAAAACTGTAATCCAGTCACCCCTTAAACTTATAAATTCAAGTAATACAGCTCTAGTTTGTGTAATCACTCCTCATAATTTAACTCTTGGAGTCGAGGTATCATTCTGGTAAAACTATGCTGCATTTCCACCAAGGCTAATATCCTTCTGAAGGTGTAGTGCCCAAACCTGCTCACAGTACTCCAGCTGTGATCTAACCAGCTGAAGCATGACTTCTACCCCCTTGTAGTCATAACTGTTGCCTGGCCTGCTGAGTATTTAGAGCATTTTATTTGTTTATATTTTAGATTTCCAACAGCTGTAGTATTTTGCTTTCTGTCATTTCAAGTTTATTTATTTCCATGTGCTTTCATAACATCTTGCAAATTAATTACATTTCCCATGAGTGGTTTAGTGAACAGATTCGGTCTCTCTTTTTATATATGGCATATCTTGCTCAAAAGCATTGTGAAGGAGGCAGGAAAGGATTATTGGGGTAACAACTAACTATTAATTTAATACTGTTATCTTACTATACCATATGATACTGAACAGAAGAGTGAGGCACCTCCAGCGCACAAGACATAAAAATGCATTTTTTTCTGATTTTTTTTTGTTGTAAAATCAGATCCTCTTTCATATTTGGGAGGAAATGAACTCAGCAACTGTGCTGTGGTTTGTGAAGCAATTTCCTCCTGGCACCCTGCTCATGTTGCAACATGCTGACATTAATGCACACCAAAAATCAATAGAAAATAACAAATATTTACTCTGCAGTCTGAAATAATTTAAGCTGCTGATTTGAATAAAGAGAAGAGCACCTAGTGGCACTGTGATGCACAGCAGGTCACCATCTATGCGAATACAAAACTTGTGAAACAGAATTCAACTCACAGTATATTTATGCAATTTTTTTAAAAAAACAAATCTCAGGCAGATATTTAATATTGACATTGTCCACAAAGCAAGGCAGGTAGCAGAGCAGCCTTCATAGATTTTAGATTTGATAGGCCAAACTATTGTTTTGGTTACTGTGAATTTCAATCCTTGGCAATTACATCAACTTGAGTACACTCAGTAAAAATGTGAAGGTAACTGTACAAATGACCGGGAGACATTTTGTCAAAGCTTTTCGTCTTGCACTCATTAGGACAATTCACAAGAATACCAATGTAAGGGAAACAACAAATTTATACTGTATGAGAAGAGAGTGCTGATTGGTTGGCAAGTGGACTCTGACTGGTAGAGGCGTTGCCATGGAGAATGCACCAGTTTATGGTGACTGATAGTTAACTGCCAAGCTTTGTTTTGAAATTTTCAATTCTGATGAAAGGTCACAGACCTGAAACGTTAACTCTGTTTCTCTCGCCACAGATGCTGCCAGACCTGCTCAGTATTTCCAGCACTTTCTGTTTTGATTTTAGATTTCCATTATCTGCAGTATTCTGCTTTTATTTTACTGTTATCTGCAGTTGTATTAAGGTGAGCTTTCTTTTTCCACAGAGATGAAAATATATGTATGTCTGTGATTATGAAGTCCTGAAGTAGATTATTGGCTAAACCATTCAGTAAGGTATCCCACTACTGGGATGTTATCAAATGAAAAGTACCCTATTACGTCACAAAGTTCTGCTCCTTTCTCTTCTTTTTTGGAAAGTGTTACTCATCCTGGGCTACCTTGTCAGCTGCACTCTTCTTCTTTACCCAAATGGCTATGTGTAAGTCTAGGGACTGAAGGTCACTAAACTATTTGATTATAGGGCTTCATAGTTCAGCCCAACACTGTTCACCCAACATTCACGCACCCGAGTGACTGGGTAACAATGAAGAACACAATATTTTGTAATTATAGTCTTCTCAGCACCATTTAGATTAGATTAGAGAGAGATACAGCACTGAAACAGGCCCTTCGGCCCACCGAGTCTGTGCCGAACATCAACCACCCATTTATACTAATCCTACACTAATCCCATATTCCTCCCAAACATCCTCACCTGTCCCTATATTTCCCTACCACCTACTTATACTAGTGACAATTTATAATGGCCAATTTACCTATCAACCTGCAAGTCTTTTGGCTTGTGGGAGGAAACCGGAGCACCCGGAGAAAACCCACGCAGACACAGGGAGAACTTAGTTGGGTTCAGAATCACACACACAGTGGGCTGGATTCTGTTGTCACGCAGTGTGGTGGGGGGTGCAGATGATGGCTGCCGCCCCATGTGGGACCCGCACCGACGTGCTGCCACGGGTGGCCACTTAGCAATCACCTGGCGGGGACGGCATTGGCAATGCCATTCATGGCGTCGCCTGATGCAGGAGCAGGTGCTGGTGCCATTTTTAAAAGGCTGCCAGCCCTGCAGACAGTTCAGCAAAATGCAGACCCCTTCCCCCGCTTCCCTATACGAATACTGCAGAGTTGACCCCTTCCCCACCTCGGTGGTGCCAGCTTTCCCTGGATGGAAAAGTGAAGGCGAGCGAGTGCTGCACATCGCGCTGAAGATCGGGGATTGAAGGTAAGATCACTGTAGGTTACATTTAAATTAATGCAAAAACCTAATTAGCATATGGAAAGCAGGGTCCCATTGCGGAGCAGCAGAGGGGCCGCCACAGACCTTCCCCGCCGGCGGAAAGATCGGGCCCGGCGGCTGCTCCGATTCTCCTGCCCCTCACGCCACGGAACCCAACATCGGGCTGGGAACAGTGTATTCAGTTACTTAGCCATCAGGAAAGCCTGAATGCAGCTTCTGCTAATTAGCAACATTCATATTTAATCATGAAGAGAGGTATGCAATGTGAAAGGATTGCATTAAGATGAGATGTGATGAAAAGTATGAAACCGCTAAAATAAAAATAGCCCAATTCCTTTGCGCTTCTACACTAAATTGTAAAATTTAAATGTGCTTCGGTAAATTTTTTAAAATTGATTTAATGGTTCACTTTATTTCACTTTCTGTACATGATTTTACTTTGAATTAAATGTGCTAATTTATATGTCTTGGTTTAGACTCTGAAATTGAGCTTGGTAGTGCCCATTGTTTGGGCACTATGGGTGCTGTTCAGGAACCAAAAATGGCATCCAATGCACATGTGCACACTTCTGCTGCAAATTGTGCAAGGTGCCATCTTGGTGAGGCCATGAGCGTGCGCGCAGCTAATGTCCGCTGGAAGTATGCAGACCAGGTAAATCAGGACGTCACCAGCGGTGCTATTTTGAAGCTCAATGTTCCAGCCCTCTCTTAACATCACACAGCAGAAAGTCACCCCACCAGCGCTATTTAAAGGGATCATCAACTACTTACAGTTTCATTACTGGTTGATTTCCTCTGGCTGTTGCTATGCTTCTACAAGTGTTCGGTGCTTTCCATTGTTCATTCACATTGCAAAAGTCTGCAGGGAGCGGCGTGGCAAGTGCTGAAAGACTTTTTACTGACTTCAAGGCTTCTGCACAAACTAGTTGCTCCCAGATATGGATGCAGTAGTTGGCATTCCTCTTGGAATACAGCCTGACTGGGAGAATGAGCAGATGCCATGCAGAGCAGGACAAGCTCCTAGAACAGGGAGGAGCAGCAAGAGGGGGCGAAGGGCTCTCATCAGGAGGCTTTATTCATCCAGGGTGCTCATGGAACAATTCTCCTACCTCAACCACACTGAGGCACAATGTGTGAGCCGTCTGTGGTTTAATAAGGAATTCCTCACTGAAATCTGTGACCTTCTGCAGCCACAACTGCAACCTCAGAGTAGGGCAAGGACCACATTACCAGTAGAGCTGTAGATAAGCATGGTGATGAACTTTTATGCCTTTAGCTCCTTCCAGGCTGGAGCTGAAGATATTTGCAACACCTCCCATTGTGCCATCTACTGTTGCGTGAGGCAGGAGGTCACTGAGGCTCTCTATTCAAACAGCACAAACTACATTTCATTCTCTCTTGCCAGAGTCAAGCAGCCGGAGTGAACACGTGACTTTGCTAGGATTACAGGATTCCCGAATGTGCAGAGTGGCATTGACAGCAGGCACATCGCTTTGCAGGCACCAATTGTCAACTCTATTGTATACCTAGCAGAAAGGGTAAATGGGGAGGTGGCAAAGGCTTTAAACTAGTAAGACGGTGGGGGAGGGATCTACAAGAAACATAAACAGCCTAAATGTAAACAAAACAGGGAAGGAGAGCATAGGAAAGAATAAAATAAGGGAGGACATTGATGGCAAGAGAATAAAGAGAGAAAAAGAACAAAATTCTAAAAAGATGATTAAACATAAATTGAGAGGCAATCCTATTAAAAATTATTTAAAATGTCTGGAAGCAGAGCACACAGTGTCCGTAATAAAACAGGGGAGCTGGAGGCAATCATGCATTGGGAGGAGCCAGACATCATAGGGATTACTGAGACCTCGTCACAGAAAATTCAGGACTGGTAATTAAACATTAAACACATTTAGAAAAGATAGAGAGGGAAAAAGGGGAGGTAGAGTAGCTGTACTTACTATGGGCAACATAATGGCAGTAGAAAAAAGGGATGCAACTATTAGCAAGACAGAAATAGAATCCAAATGGATACAGATAAAAGATAATAAAGGATCAATCACACTAATAGGTGTAGTATACAGACAACCTAACAGTGGAAGGAAAGTTTGGGAAGAAATATGTAGATAAATTAGGGAATTGAGTAAAAAACATAGAATAATAATCATGGGGGATTTCAACTACCCCAGTATTAATTGGATAGAAGAGGTAGGTAAAGGGGATAAGGGAATGGAGTTCCTCCAATGCGTACAGGACTCATTTCTAACCCTATGTATAAAATGGCCAACAAGGCCATCAATGAACCATTGCAGATAAGAGAAGTAAAAGTAGGGGAATATCAACACAATCGTGACCATAATATAATATGCTTCAAGATGATAATTGAGGACATAAGTATGATGAAATCCAAGTTAATAGATTGGAGAAAAGCTGATATTGAGGGGCTGAGAACAGAACTTGGGAAAATAAAGTGGGCAACAATATTGGCAAACAATGAAGTAGAATAACAATGGGAAACAATTAAAACGATGTTCAACAATGTAGTAAAATTATATTTCACGAAAAGAACAAACTAAACATTAGTGAGACTCCATGGATGAATAAAGAAGTAAGGGAACAGTTAAGGCTTAGGAAAGAGGCATATATTAAGTACATGGAGAGGACAGGAGTCTGTGATAAGACAAAATATGAAGAGATTAGGAGAGAAGTAAAAAAAAAACAAATAGGAAGGCAAAGAGGATCTATGAAATTAAATTATCAAGGAACATAAAACAAAGTAGTAAAATATTTTACAGGCATATCAATTAAAAAAAAGGCTGGGATAGGAATGGCAGAAGACGGGAAGTGATGTTCCACAGGGATCAGTGTTGGGATCACTACTGTTCACAATTTACATTAATGATTTGGACTTTGGAATTAAAAATCCACTTTCTAAATTTGCAGATGACACCAAATTGTGGGGGGCGGGGGGGGGGGGGGGGGTGGAAATAGTCAATACTGAGGAGTGTTACGACAGTGCTTCCATTTTTTGTTAATTTTGTGAGGACTTATATTTAAATTGTGGAAATGGATTCTTTTTTTTGGAGGCTGAAGATTTCACAGTTACTGGACTCTTTTTTAAAGTTCACTGAGGGGACACTTGAGATGTTGTTGAAATCATGTGATTTAAGATAAATAAACAACAAAAACCATGGACTAAGGGGAGATGTTTACAGAGAAGCGACAAGGCAAGATTTATGAGGGTCAGGGGGGTTTTGACCTGCTGTTTGGAGTTTCGGTTTTGGAGATATTGTTTTTGGTTTCGCTTTGGACAGAGTTGGGAGTGTGGACAGTGTTAAAAGAAAGTTGGAGAAAACTTGCCAAGGGAGCAAACCCTAACTCAGCTTGTTCCATCTCTTTGAAAAGCCTGCCAGCTTTTTTGATCTCTTTAAGAAGATCTGAGAAGCAAGTGTAAGAAACAGACTGAAACTGTTGCTGCATTTCTCCTGAAAGGCCTGCCAAACCGATCCTCAACATCGCCTGAAAAGAACTGTTGTAGGAAGATCCCAGTGACAGTTGTCTATATGTATTTGGGATGCCAAACCAAAAAAAGGACATCTGACATCTTTCCATAGCTTCTCTTTTTTCTTCATGAATTAGCATGTATTTGGCCAAAGTATTCTTTTTCTGTTTTTTTTTTTGTAATAGAGCTCTAAAGAGAAAATCTCTATTTTTTGGTTAACCATGTGTGTATGTGTGAGGGGCTAAGGTAAAAGGAAACTTTCATATTTCAATCCGTGTGTTAATGCTTTGCTTCATTACTGGTTATGTCTTATTTTATAATAAACTGATAATTTTGTTGTTTATTAAAGAAACCTAGTTGATGTATTTTATTCTGGGATAAAGAGTAGAGTCTATGATTGACTGGGTAAATATTTAAATATTTAATGTTGTGACCTATGGAAAAGTGGAACGAGAAAAGACAGTGCACTCCTCCCACCTCGGTCACAACAGGGGGACTGCAATAAATTACAGGAGGACATTAATAAACTTGCAGAACGGACAAATAATTGGCAAATGAAGTTCAACACAGATAAATGTGAGGTTATATATGTTGGCAGAAGAATAGGAAGGTGTGAGTCTAGTTGGGGTAGAGGAACAAAGAGAGCTTGGAGTACAAATACAGCAATCCTTAAAAGTTGTGCCATAGGTCAGCAAGGCCATAAAAAAAGAAAAATAAGCACTTAACTTTATTGCTAGTGGGATAGAATTGAAAAGTAGAGAAATTATGCTAAACCTGTATCGAACCTTGGTTAGACCAGACTTTATGAGTACTGCATTCAGCTCTGGTTGCCATATTATAAAAGGGATATGGAGGAATTGGAGAGGATGCAGAGAAGATTTACAAGGATGATACCAGAAATGCATGGGTACACATATAAGGAAAGGATGAACAGGCTGAGCCTCTTGGCTCTTGGGGAAAAAGAGATCTTTAAAATTATGAAAGGTTTTGATAGACTGCATGTAGAGAGAATGTTTCTGTTGTGGGGAAGAGCATAACTAGAGGCTTTCAATATAAGATAGTTACCAATAAATCCAGTAGGGAATTCAGAAAAAAATTCTTTACCCAAAGAATGGTGAGAATGTGGAACTAGCTACCACAGGGAGTGGTTGAAGTGAATAGTATAGATGAATTTAAATATGAGCGAGTAGGAAATAGAGGGTTACGATAATAGATTTAGATGAGGAAAAATGGGAGGAGGTTCGAGTGGAGTATAAACATTGGCAATGGACTGGTTGGGCCAAATAGCCTGTTTCTGTGCTGTATATCCAATGTAATCCAAGTGGAATTCCTTAACATCAGTTGGTGTGCAATCATAGGCAGCGAATCATGCAGGCCAATGTCCAGTATTCTGGCACCAGTCATGGTGCTTTCATATCACAGCAGTCCTTAGTGCCATGCAAATTTGAGCCACCGTGACAATGTGCTGCCCACTCACATGTGTCCAGCATGCATAAAATGAAAGGGGAGGCCGTGGTGTAGTGATGATGTCACTGGACTAGTAATCCAGAGCCCAGGCCAATGCTCCGAGGACATGGATTTGAATCCCACCACAGCAGATGGTGAAATTTAAATTCAATGAATAAATCTGGAATTAAAAAGCTAATGATGACCATAAAACCATTGATGATTGTCCTAAAAAAACATCTGGTTGACTAATGTCCTTTAGGGAAGGAAATCTGCTGTCCTTACCTGGTCTGACCTACATGTGACTCCAGACCCACAGCAATGTGGTTGGTTGACTCTTAAAATGCCCTCTGAAATGGCTTAGCAAGCCAATCAGTTCAAGGGCATATTAGGGATGGACAGTAAATGCTGGCCTAGTCAGCGACGCCCACATCCCACAAAATGAATAATAAATAAAGAACAGACCACTGGCATGCTGAAACTATATCTGGAATGTTCTGGAGGGACTCTGCAGCGGAATGGGTGTTAACATTCGTGATGGTTTGCCTGCTGCACTACCTCACCATCATGAGGGGACTGCCCTTGCCACCAGTTAAAAGGCAAACAGCTGAAGAGCGAGAGCATCAAAAGGAAGAGCAGGAGGAAAAAGAACAGGGAGAGGAAGGGAGGAGGCAACCTAGACAACCCCTTCCTGCAGTAGCTGTTCATGAAGAGTTAATTCTAGTTTAATACCAGTCACTGCAACCTAATTCCACATTCACCAACAGTACCACACTTCTTACCTTCTCTCTGTAACTGACCATCATAGCGTCTCTTGGCCACAATGCTAAAATAAGAGCCACCAC
This sequence comes from Heterodontus francisci, assembly GCF_036365525.1. Lineage (NCBI taxonomy): Eukaryota > Metazoa > Chordata > Chondrichthyes > Heterodontiformes > Heterodontidae > Heterodontus > Heterodontus francisci. Next base: position 64,000,112 of record NC_090382.1, read on the forward strand.
AAAATACACATTCCAAGCAAAATTTGTAAATTAAATCACACCATATTGAGAACAAATGTCAACCAGTCAGCTTTGTGCATCCCTTAGTGTCTGTATTCCGTGTGCCTTTGCCTGTTCTAGTGCTCCTATGCAGTGGTATCCCAGTGCCTGCAGCATGGCTGGTGGAAGGCTGATGACTTTCAGTGGAGGAGACGGCAGTTGGCCTTGGAGGATGACCTCGAGCACCTCTGGCGCTAGAAAGTCCGGCTGCGGATCATACCATCTCAGCATGGGTGGTAACGTTGTTGGCTCGTTAGCTGACTGGTAACAGCAAGGGTACTGGCACAGTTGCATGGGTGGAAGGATTAATGCTGAAATCCCAAAAGAGGTTTGTGCTCCAATGTGCCATTGCTATTCACCCAGGATGGTGCCTCAGCAATGCTAGCAATGTGTCAGAGAACAGATTGCTGGACTGCTGTGACACACACTCTGCAGGCCCTTTTGGACACTGTAATCCATAGCCATGATGGCAGCAGTCTGAGCTTGCATGATAGCAAGCTCAGCTTGCATTTTCTTAATTCATACATGGGATGTGGAAGTCACTAGCATGGCCAGCATTTGTTGCCCATCCCCAATTGCCTTCAAGGAGGTGGTGGTGAGCTGCCTTCTTGATCTGCTGCAGTCACTAAGGTTTAGGTATGCCCACAGTGCTTTTAGGTAGGGAGCTCCAGGATTTTGACCCAGTGATGATGAAGGAACAATAATGTATTTTCAAGTCAGTTGGTGTGTGACTTAAGGGTGGTGATGTTCCCATGCACCTGATTCCCTTGTTCTTCTAGGTGATAGCCGGTGGGGAAAAATTGACTGTTTAAGGTGGTGGATGGGATACCAATCACGCGCTGCGTTGTTCTGGATGGTGTCAATCTTCTGTAGTGTTTTTGGAGCTGCACTCATCCAAGCAAGTGCAGAGTATCCCATCACACTCCTGACTTGTGCCTTGTAGATGGTGGAAAGGCTTTGGTGACTCCAGAGGTGAGTTACTCACTTCAGAATACTCAGCCTCTAACCTGCTCTTGCAGTCACAGTATTTATGTTGCTGGTCCAGTTAAGTTTCTGGTCAATGGTGATGCTAAGATGTTGATGGTGGATGAATTCAGTGATGGTAATCCTATTGAATTTCAAGGGAGGTGGTTAGACTCTGTCTTGTTGGCAATGATCATTGCCTGGTACTTGTGTCATGCGAATGTTACTTATCAGCCCGAGCCTGAAGGTTGTTCAGGTCTTGCCGCATGCGAGTACAGACTGCCTCTTGATCTGAGGAACAAAGAACAAAGAAAATTACAGCACAGGAACAGGCCCTTCGGCCCTCCAAGCCTGCGCCGATCCAGATCCTCTATCTAAACATGTCGCCTATTTTCTAAGGGTTGCGAATGGGTCTAGGACATTGCCCTGAGAAACTCCTGCGGTGATGTTCTGGGGCTGAGAAGATGGCCTCAGAAAACCACAACCATTTTCCTTTGTGCTAGGTGAGCCTAGCCATTTAAGAGTTTTCCCTCTGGTTCCCACTGACTTCAATTATACTAGGGTTCCTTGATGCGACACTCTGTCAAATACTGCCTTGATGCTAAGAGCAGTCACTCACACCTCATTGCTGGAATTCTGCTCCTTTTTCCACATTTGAACCAAGGCTGTATTGAGGTCTGGAACTGAGTGGTCCTGGCCGAACCCAAATGGAGCATCAATAAGCAGGTTATTAATGAGTAAATGCTGCTTGATAGCACTGTCGATGAAACCTTCCATCACTTGACAGTAGACTGATGGGAGAGTAATTGGCCAGATTGGATTTGTCCAACTTTTCGTAGATAGGATATACCTAAGCAATTTTCCACCTTGTTGGGTAGATACCAGTGTTGCATCTGTACTAGAACAGTTTGGCTAGAGGTGCAGTCCTGGAGCAGAAGTTGTCAGCACTATAGCGATGATGTTGTCAGGGTCCATAGCCTTTGCTATATCCCGTGCGGTTTTCCATTTCTTGATGTCATCTGGAGTGAATCGAATAAGCCGATGAGTGGCATCTGTGATGGTGAGACCTCAGGAAATGGCTGAGATGGATCACCCATGTGGCATTTCTGGCTTGCATGCTGGGCCCCGCAGCATTGAGGATGAGGATGTTCATGTAATCTCCTTCTGTTAGTTGTTTAATTGTCCATCACAATTCACGACTGGATGTGGCAGGACTGTAGAGCTTTGGTTTGATCTATTAACTGTGGGATCGCTCCTCTCTCTCTCTAGCATGCTGCTTCTGCTGTTTAGCATGCATGTAATCTTGTATTGTAGCTTCACCAGGTTGATAACTCATTTTTAGGTATGCCTAGTGCTGCTCTTGGCATGCTCTCCTACACTCCTCATTGAACCAGGATATGTCCCGTGGCTGGACTGAAATGGTAGAGTGAGGGATATGCTGGGCCATGAGAGTACAGATTGTGGTGAAATACAATTCTGCTGCTGCTGATGGCCCACAGCACCTCATGGATGCCCAGTTTTGAGCCACTGGATCTGTTCTAAATCTATCCATTTTAGCATGGTAGTAATGGCACACAACACAATAGAGTATGTCCTCAGATTGAAAATGTGACTTTATCTCCACAAACACTGACTGGCAGTCACTTCTACCAATACTGTCATAGACAGATGTATGTGCGACAGGTAGGCTGCTGAGGAAGAGGTCAAGCTTCCTCACATTGTTTCTCTTACCATCTGCTGCAGGCCCAATCTGGCAGCGGTGTCCTTCAGGTCCAGCTCGGTCAGTAGTGGTGCCACCGAGACACTGAAGTACGCCACCCAGAGTACATTCAGTGCCTTGCTACCCTCAGTGCTTCTTCCAAGTGCTGTTCAATTTGGAGGACTACTGGTTCATCAGCTGATGGGAGGTGGTAGGTGATAATCAGCAGGAGGTTTCTTTGCCCATGTGTAGTCTGATGCCAGGAGACTTCATAGGGTCCGGAGTCAATGTTGAGGATCCATAAGGGAATTCCCTCCTAACTGTATACCACAGTGCCGCCACGTCTGGTGGGTCTGTCCTGCTGCTGGGACAGGACATATCCAGGGATGGTGATCAAGGAGTAACACAAGATACTCAAGCCTGCTCTGCCTTTCAATGAGATCGTGGCTGATCTGATTATGGCCTCAACTCCACTTTCCTGTTGGCCCCCCATAATTCGTGACTCCCTCGGGACATTACCTGAAAGGTATGATTCAGTGAGTATGACTATGTTAGGCTGTTGCTTGATTAGTCTGTGGGACAGCTCTCCCAATTTTGGCACAAGTCGCCAGTGTTAGTGAGGAGGACTTTGCAAGGCGACTGGGCTGGATGTACCTTTGTTGTGTCCGATGCCTCGGTTGATACCAGTCTGTACCGTTTTATTCTAACTGGACTTTTTCTGTAGTGGTTTAATACAAATGAGTGGTTTGCATTTCAAAGGGCAGTAAAAGTCAACTACATTGCTGTGGGTCTGCAGTCACATATAAGCCACACCAGATAAGGATGGCAATTTCCTTCCCTAATGGACATTAGTGAACTGGATGCATTTTTATGACAATCCAGTAGTTTCATGGTCACTATTACTGATATTCCAGATTTTATTTAATTAATTGAATTTAAATTCCCCAGTTGCCATGGTGCATCTGGATGATTAGTCCAGATCTCTGGATTACTAGTCTAGTAATACAACCACTATGCTGTCATACCCACATGAGACATGAGAACAGTTTGAGCTTCCACTGCAACACTCAAATGCCGGGTGGTTTGTGCTGCAATGGAAGTTGCAAAATCAGTCATCAGATTCTGCATCATATTTGGCTCCACAAGCGTCCGAATGGAGTTGACCACCACTTCCACGCTGGAAAGTATGGGCTCTAAGCTCTGTGCAAAACCATGTGCAAGGTTGTTGCTGGACTCCTCCATGCTCCTTGACATTGAATACAGGCTTTCTGGCAGGCTTCCCAGTGCACAGAATATATAACCTACATGCAAGAAAATAAATAGATTTCTACTGCAAACAGCTCAAATAGAAAAATTACTGATGGTCTGTATATGTGGTCATTTAGAAATATACTCTTGCAACTTTTTAATTCATTTCTTTTCTCGCTTGTGCAATTCTCCACATCATGCACCTACCTTAGCCGAGCCAGGAGCTGCTGGCTGGCTCCCAGCCTTCAACCAATGCCACTCAAAGGCTGTGTAACTGGAAGGTTCACAGAAGTAGTCTGGGCGGCTGGCTCTTACATCTTCCCACCATTGCAGGGGGCATGCACCTTGCCTGTATTCACTTCCCTCCCCCCACCCCCCACAGCAGCATTATTGGGTTATTGTGATGAGAAACTCACTGCATGAGATATTGTGGGCACAAAATTGAATCCAACCACTCTGTGGCACAACATACTGGAACTTCAGTGTACCACATATTTAACTCATAATGCAGTAGAATACTGCTTATCCAAACTGGTGAGGACTGGTCAAAAAAGCAGACCAGTAACTTGCTCACTCAGAATTAATTTCTTAGAATTTTGATGCAAAATATATTGATGGCTACAAAGGACGCAGAAGGGTAATGTGATCTCCCATTTAAATTTTAAGTCAAGGAAGAAATGCCATTTAAATAAAGCATCTTTGTTTAGAGTCAGCAGAAGGAGCTATGACTGACGGCAGGAGTGTGAATTGCCATTTAAATATCACACCACAGGGAAACTGATTGCAGTAACAGTTGATGGAATGAGCTCCACCCCTGCAGCACCAATTTAAAATTTTAAGCATGTTTGTTAAACTTGGGAGAGATAGCAATCATTGCACCAGTCACATTTCCAATGCCAGTTGTCCATAACTAAATGTATGGTCCTGATCTAATGTTCATTACTAAGATGTAAAGGCACCCTATGGCTGATGTATATTTTGCATAATTATAAAATAAATTACTGGCAGATTATTGTGTCAACAACCTGCAATAATAGAAAATGCTCCTTTCAAAGCTATCACCCACCCTCTAGCCCTCAGAATAGTCACGCTCTAGTCACACTTGAATCCTAGTCATGTAAGGGCAATGCAATAATGTGCTAACATGCTGTACACAAAGCGGTAAAACATGGGTTTGTTTCTACAGTACCTCATACTGTGAATTCTCAATTTCTGCATGACCTTTCCTAAGGACATAGAAGGGAAAGAGAAATACCAAAGGACAAGTTTTCTCACATGTATTTATGTTTCGGAATATGCTGCCTCCCGGTGCGCCCTTTCAAACAGGAGTGGTTTAGGTTAAGGGAAAAGGAGTGAAATATTCATAAAGGAAAAATGTTGACATTTCAAGTATAACCATTCATCAGAGGAATTCTGATCACTCTGAGGAAGGATTATGCCTGAAATGTCAAAATATTTTTCTTTCTTTACGGATGCTGCCTGAATGTTTCCAACATTTTCTGCTTTTGTTGCAGATTTCCAGTATCTGCAGGATTTTGATTTTTGAGAAAATATAAATCTCCTTTTGGTTTCCCATCATTTGATTTTCTGTGCTACTTTTCAGGAACTTACAGTGCCTATATCTCCCACAGTAGTGTGCAATATTCTTGCAGAAAGCAGCAAATAATTTTTAAATTGGTTATATTTTGGAAAAGTTAAGAAGATAGTTCATGTCCTGCACAACTATTATTGGCATTCAATACATCAAATCACCATACAAATTTACCTTCTAGGTTTAACTCTGCTTAGAGTTCAGAACTTTGTGGACATTTTTATGCTCATAGACTAAAAATCCTAACTATTTCTATCTAAACACAACCTGCAGTAGGAAATTTTAAAACATTGAATAAGAACTGCTGGAGAATAACATAAAGGTTTCTTATCATCAGGGTACAACTGACTTAGGCACAGTAAAGCATCAGGAAGGATGGACTGCAAAGCACACCTACCGCTTTGTAAGGTCTGTTTGCCTCCAGACAGCACTCCACTGGGCAGCATACCGGTTGGAGTCAGGCCTTTCAAAGTTAAAACACTCTCACTCTCCTCTCTGAAAAAGAGACCAAATAGGTGCGATATTTACTGTGTTTGACCCATACATTTCTTTTTTAAACCTCCTTCGATTATAGACCCTAAATATAAGTGAGCCTTTGCTATAACCAAAATTAGAAAACTGGGTTCATGAATCCATGACAGCACTGAGGTTACTTGCCCATCCACTTGAATCCCCCTCATGATTTCTTCAGCCAATTGGTTTCAGAATAACAGGTCAAAACCCAGTTGATTGTCAACTGAGCAAACAACACATATGCAGCATATACATGTTATGAACAGATTTTCAACAAAAATGATTCAATGATAGAGCACACTCTATTACAACTGATAATTAGTACATGCCCCTCCAAATTATGCACCTTCTTAATAAGAAATTACATTTCTAAATCTTGATGCCATATTGGAGAAGTAGTTCAAAGATGATTTCAACTGCTATTCCTCACTTCAGGATTTGGTTGAAACTCTGTTCCCAACAAAATCTGATGATATGTCTTGACTGTGGACGGATCTCAGAAGTGACCAGATTTCACTAAATGGTGTAGGTGGCTTGAACAGTTTAGTGGAAAAGGCATTAATAGCAAGAATAGTGGTCAAAATTTCAATAGTATTTTTTATCATTTGAATGTTACAGTGCTATTATGTGTTAACATTTATTTCATATAGAGCTCACAAAATAATTGCTCAAAAATGTGGTAAAATGCACTGCAAATTGGAGTATTATGGTCGCCACACTACCAGAAGGACGTGGAGGCTTTGGAGAGGGTACAGAAGAGGTTTACAAGGATGTTGCCTGGTCTGGAGGGCATTAGCTATGAGGAGAGGTTGGATAAACTCAGATTGTTTTCACTGGAACGACGGAGGTGGAGGGGCGACATGATAGTTTAGTTTAGTTTAGTTTAGTTTAGAGATACAGCACTGAAACAGGCCCTTCGGCCCACCGAGTCTGTGCCGACCATCAACCACCCATTTATACTAATCCTACACTAATTCCATATTCCTACCACATCCCCACCTGTCCCTATATTTCCCTACCACCTACCTATACTAGGGGCAATTTATAATGGCCAATTAACCTATCAACCAGCAAGTCTTTGGCATGTGGGAGGAAACCAGAGCACCTGGAGGAAACCCACGCAGACACAGGGAGAACTTGCAAACTCCACACAGGCAGTACCCAGAATTGAACCCGGGTCGCTGGAGCTGTGAGGCTGCGGTGCTAACCACTGCGCCACTGTGCCGCCCCTAGAGGTTTACAAAGTTATAAGCGGCATGGACAGAGTGGATAGTCAGAAGCTTTTTCCCAGGGTGGAAGAGTCAGTTACTAGGGGACATAGGTTTAAGGTGAGAGGGGCAAAGTTTAGAGGGGATGTGCGAGGCAAGTTCTTTACACAGAGGGTGGTGAGTGCCTGGAACTTGTTGCCGGGGGAGGTGGTGGAAGCAGGTACCATAGAGATGTTTAAGAGGCATCTTGACAAATACATGAATAGGATGGGAATAGAGGGATACGGACCCCGGAAGTGCAGAAGGTTTTAGTTTAGGCAGGCATCAAGATCGGCGCAGGCTTGGAGGGCCGAATGGCCTGTTCCTGTGCTGTACTGTTCTTTGTTCTTTATTCTGTGCAGTTCTGGGAATCCCATAATAGGAAGGAGCCATGGAAATATTACAGTTAAAATTCACTTAAGCTATATAGCAGATGTAATAGATTTTTGTTATGATTGAAATTGGAAGATCTGTAGAGATTTTCCAAATTATGAAAGTCCTTTTAGGGGTAAATAGTGAAGGGTTGTTTTCACTGCCTGGTAGATCAATAACAAGGGGGCAGAGACACAAATATCATTTGAAGAATGTGGAAGAAAGTTAGAAATTTTCTCACAAAGGATTATTGGAACACCTTATAGCAAAACTGAAGCAGTGGCTGTGTGGTGATGAAATTGGCAAAGGAATAGAAGAGAGTTACAGTAAATTGCTATTTTTGGACTAGAGTGAGGTATCCTTCTTGGATGAAGGGACCGAAGGTATGGGTTGTGAAATTTGCTGATGACACAAAGAAAGGTAGGAAAGTAAGTTGTGAAAAGGACTTAAGGAGGCTACAAAGGGATATAGATAGGTTAAGTAAGTGGGCAAAGATCTGGCAAAGAGAGTATAATGTGGGAAAATGTGAAATTGTCCATTTTGGCAGGAAGAATAAAAAAGCATATTATCTAAATGGTGAGAGATTGCAGAGCACTGAGATGCAGAGGGATCTGGGTGTCCTAGTGCATGAATCACAAAAGGTTAGTATGCAGGTTCAGCAAGTAATTATGAAAGCTAATAGAATGTTATTGTTTATTACAAGGGGAATCGAATACAAAAGTAGGGCGGTTATGCTTCAGTTATGTAGGGCATGGTGAGACCACATCTGGAGTACTGTGTACAGCATTGGTCTCCTTATTTAAGGAAGGATGTAAATGCATTGGAAGCAGTTTAGAGAAGGTTTACTAGACTAATACCTGGAATGGGCAGATTGTCTTATGAGGAAAGGTTGAACAGGCTGGGCTTGTATCCGCTGGAATTTACGAACATACAAAAATAGGAGCGGCAGTAGGCCATTCAGCTCATCGAGCCTGCCCCACCATTCAATATGATCATGACTGACCATCCAATTCAATGCCTTTTCCCCACACTATCCCCATATCCCCTTATGTCATTTGTACTGAGAAATCTGTCAATCTTTGCTTTAAACATACTCAATGACTGAGCTTCCACAGCCCTCTGGGGTAAAGAATTCCAAAGATTCACACCCTCTTCATCTCTGTCCTAAGTGGCTTCCCCCTTATTTTGAAATTTCGTCCCATGGTTCTAGACTGCCCAACCAGGGGAAACATCTTAGCTGCGTCTACCTTCTCTATCCCTTTCAGTATTTTGTAGGTTTCAATGAGATCACATTTCAATCTTCAAAACTCTAGAGAATACAGGCCCAGTTTCCCCAATCTCTCTTAATAGGACAGTCCCGGCATCCCGGGAACAAGTCTGGTGAATCTTCGTTGCACTCCCTCTATGGCGATAATATCCTTTCGAAGGGTAAGGGGACCAAAACTGCACACAGTACTCCAAGTGTTGTCTAACCAAGGTTCTATACAATTGAAGCAAGACGTCACTACTCCTGTACTCAAATCCTCTTGCGATAAAGGCATTAGCCTTCCTAATTGCTTGCTGCACCTACATGTTAGCTTTCAGTGACTTATTGACAAGGAGACCCATGTCCTTTTGTACATCTACACTTTCTAATCTCTTACCATTTAAGAAATACTCTGCACATCTATTCCTCCTACCAAAGTGGATAACCTCACATTTTTCCACATTATATTCCATCTGTCATGTTCTTTAGAAGAGTAAGAGGCAACTTGATTGAAACATATAAGATCCTGAGGGGTCTTGACAGTTAGATGTGGAAAGGATGTTCCGCCTTGCTGGATAATCGAGAACTGGGGGTCACTTTTAAAAAATAAGGGGCTGCCCATTTAAGACAGAGATGAAGAGAAACATTTTTCTCTTGGAGGGTCGTGAGTCTTTGGAACTCTCTTCCTCAAAAGTCAGTGGAAGCAGAGTCTTTAAATATTTTTAAGGCAGAGGTAGATAGATTCTTGATAAGCAAGGGGGTGAAAGATTATCAGGGGTAGGCGGGAATGTGGAGTTGAGGTTACAATCAGATCAGTCATGATCGTATTGAATGGCGGAGCAGGCTCGAGAGGCTGAGTTCATATGTTCATATACAGTGGTATTCCTGAGGGTTCAGTACCAGAACCACTGTTGTTTTTTTACACGCATTAATTACTTGGACTTGTGGGTAGAGGGAACAATTTTGAAATCTGCAGATGATACAAAACTTGAAATGTAGTAAACAGGGAGGAAGTTAGTAATAAACCTCAAAAGGTGGAATGGATGGAAACATGGCAGATGAAATTTGCAGCAAAGAACGGTGAATTGATTCATTTTGGTAGGAAAAATTAGGAGAATCAATATAAAGTAAATGGTACAATTTTAACGGAGGTGCATGATCATAGAGACCTGGGGGTATATGTACACAAGTCTTTGAAGATTGCAGGATAAATTAAGAAGGCTGTTTAAAAAAAAAGTGGTGGGACCAAAGGGGCAACATTAGTAGATTTAGCATTAGAATGCTTGAATATTCTTAGAAGAAACACTGTAGTTGTGAGGGAACCGTTGAATGATGGGATACTTGATCACTATGCTGGATTATACAACTCAGTACCTAATTGTCTCTACAGTTTATGTAAACAGGCTGTCCTTGCTTCACTAATCAAAGAGATAAGGGGAAGACTGGACACTAGAGAGGCAGCAATAAACCATGGGAACTAGCAGCTTCAAGGTTGAGGGCTGAGATAACAGGAAAACATCTGTTGGGCAATACAATCTAGTTTATTGCTGAAAATAGAGATATGTCGTCGAAGCTTTTCGTCTTGCACTCATCAGGACAATCTGCAGGAATACCAATGCCCTGATGAGTGCAAGACAAAAAGCTTCGACAACATGCCTCTATTTTCAGCAAGACTCAAGTTCTGTACTTCCAAATGACTATTTGTATAACAATCTAGTTTTTTGATCAAGTCGTAACCTGGAATGTGTTAGGGGTAGTGTGAACAATGAGTAATGACTATTGTACCCTCTAAATGTGTGCTGTAAACTCTGTATAATTGAGAAGGCTCTTGGGGGGTGGGGGGGTGGGTGGATAACTGAAGTCTTCTCCATTGAATATGCTTGAACTCAAGTCTTTATTTGCTTTAATCCTGTGGACCCAAGAGTCGATAGATTCTTTCCACAACAAAAGGCATACAGGATCCTTAGCTTTCTAAATAGAGGCAAAAACAAGGAAATCATGCTATATCTTATAAAACTTAGGAAGGATGTCAAGGGCTTAGAGACAATACAGAGGAGAGATACTAGAAGAGAACCAAGGCTGAAAGAGTTCAGTTACATGGAGACACTAGAGAAGTTCTGGTTGTTCTCTTTGGGGCAGAGAAGATTAAGGGGAGATCTGATGGAGATGTTTAAAATCATGAAGGGATTTGGAAGATAAAGTGTTTCCAGTGGCAGAAGGGTTGGTAACCAGGGAACACAGATTTGAGATAACTGACAAAAAAAACATGTGGCCTGAGGAAATTCTTTTACACAGCAAGTTGTTATGATCTGGAATGCACTGCCTGAAAGAGCAGTGGAAGCAGATTTAATAATAACTTGCAACGGGGAACTGGACAAATGATTGAAGTGGAAAAATTAAAAGAGCTATGGGAAAAGAGCTGTGGAGTGGAACTAACTGGACAGCTCTTTCAAAGAGGCTGCACAGGCATGATGGGCTGAATGGCCTCCTGCTGTGCTGTATCAATTGTATGATTCTATGAACGTGGTATGTTTTACTACAAGTGGCTATTGAGACAGAGGGCTGAATTTTACAGCCCCACCGATGTCCGGGGTCATGGCGGGGGGGGTGCCAGAAAATGCCTCCTGCAGAGGCCTGCCACAGGCCACAATGCTAGGAAGGCCCAGCCTAATATTGCTGGTGGTGGCGAGGCATCGTGGTGGCCCCCGCGCCGCTCGGTGACAGGAGCAAAATTTGCATATGTTAACTTATTAAAATAAATGAATTGAATACTCACCCACTCCCACCATCTGTCCCAGTGCGATATTGGTGCCGGTGGCCAGCACTCCAGCACCATTAGATACCCGTCCAGAAATCCAAGGTGGAATACTGGTGGGAATTGGGGAGCAGGTAAGTTTTCAGTGCGTGGCGGGGGCGGGGGGGGGGGGGGGGGAGGTAGCACAGTAAAACTAATCTGATTGGTGCAGGGGATGGTGGAAAGGGGTAAAGTTTAAAATTTATGAACTTTGGGGCGGGAGCACAACGTAAGTGATCTGGGGGGGGGTGGTGGAGGAGAGAGAAAGTAATGAATTTTATGGTTATGGGGGGGAGGTGTGAGAGGGTCAGGATCACTTTAATTTTTTTAAGTCAGTATTTCTTTAAATATTGTAATTGCAATGTAGGGCTCAATGCCCTTTAAAAATGGCATCAGCGCCTGCATAAAGGCTGCTGATGCCATTGCTAGGGATGGTCCACCTGCCCCCTCCATGTCATCGGGGGTGGGAGGAGGGGGTGCAGTCTGCCCCGGCCATTTAAATGAGCTGCCGCATTTAATATCGCGGTGGCTCCTCGAAGTACAGCTGCCGCCGAAATGCAAAATCCAGCCCAGAGATTATGGGTGGAATTTTATCTAAACAGATCCACTTAAGTGGTGTGAGGAACCTGTTTGTTTCATCAGAGGGCTTTGCGTGGCTCTTGAACTCAGCCACGATATGAGCATCCCACTTCTGGGTTTCCCAACCATTTACAAAGGGCGGGCATGATGACAACCCACATCTGTCAAAGGAAGGATATCTAGTTAAAGGGACCCTGGCAGGTGGCAGAGTGCCTGAATTCGGCATTGCTTCCTGACACTCCAGCAACCACAGGAATGGAAACAATATGTGGGAATGCAACCCCCTGGGTCTCAGATTCATCTCTGGATGTCTTGCAGCATGATCTGAGCAACTGAAAAGCTGTATCCAAAGGACAAGAGGTAGAAGTCAGCCTCTCAAACCAAACAGGCATGGATGGAAGAGACTGAGGAAATGAGCAGCAGGTGTATGGTCCCTAAAACCTGGATACAAAGCCCAAGAGGTCTAAATACTTCATCAGGGCAGGAAAAGTGAGTGGCAAGGCACTTTCACGTGCCAACTGTCAAACTCTGAATTCCGTAGTATTCTCCTGCATAACACTCCTCAGACCAACGCATCTTGCATCTTCACTTATTCCCCTCTTTCTAGGCAACTCCTCACATCCCCAACTGAATTGCCAACACTCATGCTCACCCTCACCTTATTGACATCTCCCACCCACGCCCCACAGTCACTGTCCACAAATGTTGTCCTTCCCTCATTTCCACACAATCCATTTCTCACACTCATAACTCTCTGCTTTCTCTCCTTGCAGAAGAGAGTGCAGAACTTCAGGGAGAGGCAGAGAACCGGGGTGACCATCCAGTGATAGCCACCTTGACGGCCACTGGCAATGCATGCCCACCGGGTCCACAGTGAAGTAGGTTTTACTCCAGGAGGCTGCAGATATCAGCAACAACTTGCCATGAAAGTCTGAACCTCATGAGGCACTGGTGCTCAGTCATGTTGAGAGAGCTGATCCTCTGCCTGTAGATCCTTTGTTTGGGATATTGTCTCCTTCGCTCTGAATCTCCTCTTTTTGTTCCTGCTGAGGAGAAGGCAGTTGGTGCTGGTGCTGATGTTTCTCCTGCTGCTGCAGGTGCTGGTGTTGCTGCTCCTCTTGTTCCTTATCAGAGGTCCAAGATGGAACTGGATAAGCTGCTTCCATGCTGCAGTGAAGGCTGACAGCAAGGAAGTGCAAATCAAGATGAGTAAAGTCCACAGCAGGTGTAATGACTTCCAGAAAGTTGGAAGTCAGCTGTGAAGCAGTGAAATCTGAACCTCTGAACAAATGCTGTGAACACAAACCTTTTACATAGGCAGCCCAGCAGCAATCCACGTTTACTGTTAAAAGGCTTTCCAGTTTTAATAAACAATAGCTGCCCACTGTGCACTCGCCTTGTTGACCCTGGCGAGATCCACACAGTTCAGGAAACCTGATCACTGGCTGTGAAAGCCAGAATGCTGGGTTAAATTCACAATTAATTGCCTATTTCTATATTGAAATGACTGTCCGACAGATCCACAGTGGTTTCCCGCTTCCCTCCGTTGGTGGGCAGGATCATGTTCAGTTCCCGACCCAGCGCCATTTTTTGGGGCTTTAGTCCCCTGGCCGCACCACAACCCATCTCCCATTGGCAGTTAAAATTCTGCCCTTTCTATCATTAAAGATGGGATTGAATAAGTATTTGCAGAATAAGGATGTAAATGGATATCGGCAAATGACAGGGAAATAGTCAATAGCTTCAGTTAAATAGTCAACTCTGGGCACAATGAGAGGAATGGCTTCCTTCTGTGCTGTAACTTCTAGAATTATAAGCATAGTAACCTATCTTAGTTAGAAAATAACATCTGTATCTCTGGACATGAGAACTGCATGCATACACAAGTTTAGTTTAAAATTTTCTGCTTATTACACACAAATACACACATATACCAAATATACATAGAATATTGAATTGTGTTGACTAGGATATTTATCTAGGAGCCTGTTGGAGCAGTCCATTTCAAACATCAGAATAAAATTCATAATAACATGCTAAAATTCAAGAACTCTGTTTGCCATTTGCAAAATTCTTAACGTATATTTGGGTGAACTATGGAATATTTTTAAATCGGTTAATATCAAATTTACACCTTGAATGTTAATTCTAAAAGTGATACTTAAATAACATCCACTTAGTGGATTAACTACAAAATAAATAATAAAATGATAGAACACAGTTTTTCTATTCATCATTCGGGAATTAATTCTTGCATCTTTTGAAGCCCTGCAACAATTACAGTGCTGGAATAAACATCTTACAGATTATAGAAAAGTACTTGAATAAGAACACAGACCAGTCGAAAAATCTATGAGAATATATAGCCTTGTGAGCTCTTACCTGAGCACGGAAAACACTCTAGCCATTTTGCCAATGGCTCGAATTTTGTTCCTAATGACCTCTTTACGAGCTGCAGCAGCATTTGCTTGGAACAAAAATAAATTCAGTTCAGAAAGTATAAGCCTAAATAATTCTGCACTCTTATAGAATAATGAAATGTTAAACTAACTGTGAGAATAATAAAATATATAAATATTATTTTTGTTTATTTTCCCCCAAGTGATTCCAACACAAGAAGCTAGAAGAGAATTAAAGGAACAGCTGTTTCTAGGCAGATATGCTACCAAAATGTCTGCAGGTAATAAGATCTGCCCAAACTGTTCATTACTCTTGGGTCATCCTGGACTGCAAAAATAACACACAATGCCTTATCTCCACCAACAATCATCTCCTTAAAATCCTCTTTCCTTCCTACTCTACCCTCACCTCAAATAAGTGTGAGGAAGTCATGGACTATTTTGTCTCTGAGGTCGAGATCATCTTTTCAGTTGCATCTGCTGTTTTCTTCACTCTCCTTTACTCCCTGTCCTCGCCGTGAGATTGCCTCTTTCTTTATATTCTCTCCTATCGCCTGTCATGCTTTCTACAACTAATTTTGTGCATGAGACCCATCTCCTGTTCTCTTGATTTCATTACTACTAGACTACTGACCATTCAGCTTCCCTTTCTACCCCACATGCTAGCTGACATTGTAAATAGTTTCCTGTCCTTGGGTACTGTCCAGGTCATTTTCAAAACCACTGTCACTCCTTCTCCTCAAAAAACCCATCTTCAAATGAATGCTCCATTTCCAAACTCTCTTTCCTCTTCAAAGAGTAGGATTTTACTGCAAACCTTAGGACTCTGACGTTGGATCCAGATAGGGGTCCTGAGCTTGCACTTGCCAGCTCAGCAGTATTGCCAGAGGTGGCCTCCTAATTGGCTGCCTCCAGAGCCGTCATCCAATTAAGAATGACAGGCAGAATGTAGATACTGCCGGCCCAATAAGTGACCCAACAGCTCTGAAGCATCAGAAGTCCCGTCAGGAGAGGTGGGCGCTGCTGGAGCAGATTGGGGATCAACAGGGTACATCAAAATGGAGGCGCCCTTGGAGACGCAAGTAGAAAATTTAAAATCAGAGGGGCCAAGCAGGCAGCCCTGTCCAAATGGCGTATTGGGACTGTGGGGGTGGTCTTCCCTGCCCGCAGCCCTCTCTAGCTCCCCTTTGGGGGAATGGATCCTCCAGCTTCAATGGCCCCCCGACCCTCCTGGACAGCTGCAGGGAGGCTGTCTCCATGAAGCTGGTGGGCTTCCCATGCAGCAGAGGGCCACTCTTCCACTGGCAAAATGCTGGTGGCCCAGGAAAATAGGGCCTTTAATTAATTGATTGGCTGCCCACCTCCGTCTGGCAAACAGCCAATCCGCATCCGGTTCTGCCGCTGGGAAAGCTCCCTGATGGCAGGACTGTATGGGGTGGTATTGCAGCACGGCTCTCTGCTATTTTCCCTGCCACTGCACCACCACCACCACCTCCCCCTCCGCCCCCCCCCCCCCCCCACCCTATCACCTCCCAGCCCACCACCCAGGCCAGCAAAACCCTGCCCAAAATCTTTGAACATGCTATCACGCCCAAATCCAAGCCCATCTTACCTGAAACTCCATGTTTGATTCTCTCAAATCAGGTTTTCACCCCAGCCCCAGCGCCAAAATTGCCTGAACTAAAGTCACAGATTACATGTGCTGTGACTGTCTCCAAGGTGCATTAAGTCTTCTTCAACCTCTCTGCAACTTTTGACATAATCAACCACACCATCCTTCCCCAATTTCTCAATGCTATTGTCCAGCTCGATTGCACTGCCCTTGTTTTGTTTCACTATTACCTATCTAATCATAGCCAGAGCATATTCAGTTATGATTTCTCTTCTTGCACCTGCACCATTACCTCCAGAGCATCTCATTTTCTATCATTGACCTTCTCTTTCTCATTTACATCTTGCCCCTTTGTGACATCATCTATTTACAAAGGATGAGTTTCCATTTATTGCTGATGATACCCAACTCTACCTCTTCACCACCTGTCTTGACTTCTTCAGTGTCTCTGTGCTGTCAGAATATTTGTCTGACATCCAATCTTGGATGAGCCATAATTGCTTCCAGTTAAACATTGGAAGACTGAAGCTATCATCTTCTGCCCCTGCCATAAACTGTACCTTTGCCACCGATTCCATCCTCCTCTTCAGCTACTGTCTCAGGCTGAACCAGACTGTTTGCAACCTCAGGATCCTATTTCACCCCATGTCTTCTCCATCACAAAGACTGCCTACTTCCATCTTCATTTCTCACCGCTTCCCCTCTCTCAGGTCATCTCCTGCTGAAATTCTCATCGATGCCTTTGTTATCTCTAGACTCATCTATCCTGGCCTCCCATCCTCCACCCTCCATAAACATCAGCTCATCCAAACTCAGCTGCCCTTTTCCTATCCTGCTCCAAGTTCCGCTCACCCATTATCCCTGGTCTTACTGATGTACACTGGGACACGTTCCTCCAACACCTTCAATTTAAAATTGTAATACTTGTGTTTTAAGTCTCTCACAATCTCTGTAGCCTCCTCCAGTCCTAAGTTCCCTCCTCAGAACTCTGCCTTCCTCCAACAATAAACTTTTGCATTTGCCCTCCTTTTTCAGCATCATTGGTAGCATTGTTTCAGCCATCTAAGCCTTACGCTCTGGAATTCCTTCCTTAAATCTCAAACCTCCCTCCTTTCCTTTAAGACCCTCCTTGAAACTCACTTCCTATAATCTCCTTCTTTGGCTCTGTATCCATTTTTGGCTGATCACACTTACATTAAGTGGCTGGGGTATTTTTCTATGTTAAAAGTGTTACATAAAGAATGCTGTTGTTCTAAAACAGATTCATGCATAGGTCTTCACAGCCATTCAAAGTATCAGCCACATGTAAACGGCTCTTTTTCTTAACTATTCAATAATGTAACTTAAAAAAAAATACTCCTACCATCAAATATCTCATCTCCATCTGTCATGAGTTCATCATCAGAGCAGATATTTAGAACATTCACCAACATCTCTGTCACTGAAACAAGGAAAGAGTGAAATGCAAATTTCAGAACAAAATATCATGAACTAACTTTGAGCCTCATACAGTGAGTCTTGGTGACAACTTCTCTTTTGGAGAAGGTGCTAATGAGGCCAGATGAGAATCAGAGAGAGAGGGAAAGATGTGGTGTGTCACTCCAGGCTGTTCTTCTGCACTTCTGAGTGGTTGCATCAAAAGTCAACCAACCTATTATATTGTCTGGGGAACTGCAAATGGTCCAAAGAAGTGAAAATAAAGATTATGGAAGAAAGAAAGAAATTTCTACCAGAAAATGTAAAAGATTAATGTTTTTAATCTTATTGGGTGCTATTGCCTGTGTTGTGGTTGTGTGATCAGTGGGAGACAAATCCTAATAAGACACAAACAGTAGTATTAATAAATCCCTTGAAGTTAATGGTCATGTTAGTCCGTATAGTCATCAACTCTACTGTAGATATAAATATCAATCAAAATCTGTATAGCTTGGCTCATTTGATAGCACTCTTACGTTGCAGTTCGAAGCCAGTTTGTAAGAAAACTTTGAAGTTCCATAGGACTGTCTGTTCAATAGTTCAAAGCTGACTCCATATTGGTAACAGTTATGATTTTATTAAAACAAGTGAGACTTAATGCATTACAGTATTGAGCAGTAGTTTACAAAATGAAATTGAGCAGTATAATACCCATTATCATTGAGCTTTGAGTTGTAGGCATCGTCCATTCCTCATTCCTCCTAATTGCATAGGCATTTACACGTGAAGGATCAACATCCCTCCCAGCCTACTACAGTGAGAATGACCCAAACTTCCTAGGATATACCCCAGAAACCAGAAATACAGAAAAATCCATCCAATCATGTATTTTCCATTTAGCCTGAGGAATAAGCTTCTTCTGTTTCCATGGTGATGGCATAACCCAGGACCTTGATGACAACAGATTCTAATTTAAGTCTGCTTTTCAACATGCTTTACCTTATTCTAACAAATAATTAGCAAATTAATAAAACTACACTAACATAATAAAAACTATAAACTGGCAATCTTAGTAATAAACAATCACTGCTTTCTCTTCCCCGCTCCCTCCTGCAATCATCGCTTCAATCACCGCTTTCTCCTCCTCGCTCTCTCCCACAATCACTGCTTCAATTACCATATTCAGTTCCTGCTCCCTCCCGCAAGTGCGTTTTAGTTGACACTTCTCTACCCTACACCCTTGCACACCCGTCTGCTCGCTGTTTCCTCCCATCACTCCCGAGTGTTCACTGCTCCAGCCCACCACTCCCGACTGTTCAGTGCTCGCTCCCCCACGCCACTTCCACCGGCTCACTGCTCACTACCCGATTTGCCGCTCCCTCCTCAAGCCACCCCCTCTTCGCCACTCACTCCATCCCCCCTAACCACTCCCCCATGCTGCTCCCCCCTCACCGCTCGCTTCCCCACCCCCGCTCCACTGGTTGACCATTTGGTCCCTACCCCCAGTTGGACACTCAGTTCCACCCCCCCTCACCCTGTTGGCTGCTTGGCTCCCTCCCATCCCCACCCCAGTTGGCCTCTCACTCATCCACCGCCTGCCTGCCCACGCGGTGCATGGTGACGTTAGAATGTGATGTTCTTACTTGTGATGTCATTGACATCAGCGCGCGCATGCGCGGATTCATGCTGAGAGGCTGGCAAATGTTCGGACGCACGGATTGATAAAGGTCGGCAATCACTCCGCCCATGCTCTGCATTGTCAGGAGACACAGTGTTTACTATTCTCATCAATACCTTTCTGACTTTCACTAGCATGTACGTGAATACGCAGATAGAGAGAAACTGTTCCCACTCGTGAAAGAATCGAGAACAATAAGGCACAGATTTAAAGTATTTGGTAAGAGAAGCAAAAGTGACATGAGGAAAAACTTTTTCATGTAGCGAGTGGTTGAGGTGTGGAATGCGCTGCCTGAGAACGTGGTGGAGGCAGATTCAATTGAAGCTTTCAAAAGGGAATTAGACAGTTATATGAAAAGGAAGAATGCGCAGGGTTATGGGGAGAAGGCAGGGGAATGGAACTTAGGGAATTGCTCTTTCAGAGAGCTGGTGTGGACACGATGAGCCGAATGGCCTCCTTCTGTGCTGTAACGATTCTGTGATACCAGATTGATATATTTCAGTGAATGCGCCCAGATGATTTACTCCAATTCAACTAAGAAAATGCTTTCAGAAAAAGTCCCATTTGCTGGCATAGTATTCGTTTTTCCAGCCTGCATCCTAAGTGGAGTATCCCAGTAATTATCATATTATTATACAATTTTGTTTCCAAAAACTTTCTTCCTTGACATACAGCAATGAGCAGAACCACCTAGACTGCTTTGAATCAGTTTAATTTGATGAAAACTTAACAATCCCCTCAAATTTCAGGTAGTTTTCCCTTTGAGTGTTTGAAATAGTGACTCATATCAATTTATCTTTAAGGTGGAAGGGGGCACATCTCATATTGTTTCACGAAGCTTGTGAATACAAAACTAGAGGAAATGAGTCCCGAAGTAAAAAGTCAGAACCATGACAATAGATCAGAGAAAACATCTTTCCTGAGTTGATGGGCTGAACTTATTGGACCCCCTCATCCCCACCCCCAAGGATGGGTTTGGAGGTGGAGGGGGTTCCCATAGAATTGTAATGGGAGGTGGCGGGCGGAGGGCCCATTGACTTCTTGTCACAATGCAATTTTGTCGGGGCAAGACAGGAGAAAGGTGGCCTTCCTGCCCAGAGACCACTTAAGGTCCGTAAGAGGCCTATTAACTGCCTTTTAAGGGCCTCTTCCCCCCATCATTAGGATTAAGCCTGTGGCCGGAGTTGGGGGGCGGGGGTGGAGAGGTGGCGTCTGCCATGTGGGGAGGTCACCTAGTAAAATAAGGCAACCTCCCTGCGGCTTGAGGGTGGGGGGGGGGGGGGGGGGGGAGCACGGGTGAAGTCCTCCTCCGTGGGCAATCTGTGGCCCACGGAGGGCCACCATATTCAAACAAATCACTTCCTGGAAACTCCTCCCCCTGCACAAAACGCCCATCCTCCCCCAACCCTCGCTGGTGCCTGCCAGACTGGCCCCTGTCACCCTGCCTCACTTACCTGAGGTTCAGGTCTCCAGCGCTGGGCCTGGGCCCAAGGCCTCTGCAGTACTGGCAGTGGTCACTGCTCCCAGTGGAACTGCCGATACTGACCTGCTGGCCCTGCGATTGGCTGGCAGCTCTTGGAGGCGGGATCCCTGTCTTTAAAGGGACAGGGATCCCGGCACTAGGCTGTTAATTGTCCAGGTAATTAACGGCATAGAATCGCGCCGTTGGGGCGGGGGGGGAGCTCCAAATGGTCGAGACGGCGGTCCCCCACCTTTTCGGCCCAGCGCCGGGAGCTCTGCCGTCGGCACAAAATTCAGCCTGATATGTGAAATAGGCTCCTACCACATAAACTGGTGTTTCCAAAGATGTAGACTAATGTAAAAGATCAAGCATTCAATGCTACAGTGATTTCTATGCTGCTGGATGATAAAAACATTTTCTATGGTATGTGACTGATTACAGATTGGGAGCTGTAAACTCTAAAGTTTTGCTCAAGTGTCTTTTATACTCCACTAAAAAGTAAGACATCACAATTACCTACATGAATAGGTATGATTTTCCTGCTTTCTTGCACTCCCATGGCCAGTTAGTGTGGTTAAGTTCCACATTAAACTGTTGCAAAATATTTTATTTTCAGACTAACAATTTTTTTAAAATGATGAGAACACTGGAATTTTTTTATTGTGCTCCCCTTGGAGATGGGCATGGAAGCGGGAGGGCCAACAAAATGGCCATTCCTAATGGTGCTGGGGCCCCCTGCCATTTTGTCCGGGACGGGAAGGTTGAGGACTGCCTTCCTACCCCAGGCCAACTGAGGCCCTTAATGGCCAAATAATGGCCACTTAAGGGCTCTTCCCACCTCCGCTTCAATTTAATTGAAGACGGAGTGGCCTGCCACTGCACGGACAGCCACCAGGTAAAGCCTCGCAGCCTTCTGGCAGGGTTGTGAGGGGGGAGGAATCCCTCTTTTGGGGGCAATCCAGTGCCCGTGGAGGGCCACACTGGCGGTGATCGCTGCCCCACGTGGGAAGAACCCACCCCAACCCTCAACAACCCACCCAACCATGCACCCTGTCGCCGGTGCCTGCCTGACTGACCCTGGTGACCCCGAGCCCACTTACCTCTCCCAGGATCTCTGAACTCTTCTCTGCAGGATCTCTTGCAGTACTGGCAGTGGCCGCAGGGTCACCTGAAGTACCGGCAGTGGCCACTGCTCCCAGTGACGCTGCTGGTACTGCAGAGCTTCCAGCAGCTCTGGAGGCGGCAGCTCTTCCCTAAAAGGAACAGTGTCCCCAATGGTGGGCTGTTAATTGGGTGTCTGTCATGTGATAGCAACAGGGGTCCGACAGAGGGCCAAAGCAGTGTATATCCACTGCCTTCCAGCCCGCCGCTGTGATCCCTGTTGCCGGAATAAAATCCATCCCTAAGACTTAGAAGAATGGGTTACATAACTAATTTATATAATTTTGATTAATCCAAAGCAAAGTTTAAATGATAAGAATTTTATTCCATGTAATTTATAGACTAATTTGACATTGTAAATTATCATAACTGTATGGGAGTCTTAAAAATTGTCAGATTTTGTCAAACTGAAATATTACAATTCTATTCACATACCTTTCTCACCAACAAAAGGCAAGGACCAAGTAAAGACATCCATAAAATTTGGTAGCCAGTAAGGATGGGGAGAACAGTTGAACTGCCGAATGTTCATAACGTTGTTCTCATACTTCAATACTGCAGCTAGAATGAAGTAGAGTGAAATAGTGACAAACAGTTTAGCACACAACCAGCCACTTCTGTAAGTACCATAAGAGCAACTGAAAATAACTTCCTTATGCTAATTTTTGTAGGACTAATCTTGCAGTTAATTAAGTAATAAACATTTATTTAAAAGTTTTCAAGAACCTTCAAAGTGTTTCACAGTCAGTGAAGAACTTTTGAAGTATAAACTTGTTTAAGGCTGGTTAATTTTGTACCTGTGTCCTCTATGCTGATTGTTCAAGTTAAACGTCAATACCTTTTGTTACTTTAAATCTAGCATCATTGTTCTCTCAGTTTGCTTTCCTTCAGTGAAAATAAGTTTAGAATCACCTCTTCCATGCTTCCAGGAGTTCTTTGTAATACATCTGAATCCTTTTTTAAGTGAGGTAGCCAAAATGCACTCCATATTCCAGAACTGACCTTACCATTGATCTGCATGATGCCATTATAACTTGTTTTGAATTGTAATCCAATGTCCGCAAGATCAAATCCAGTACTTCATAACTTATTCATTCACAGGATGTGGGCATCGCTGGCAAGGCCAGCATTTATTGCCCATCCCTAACTGCCCTTAAGACAACTGAGTGGCTTGCTAGGCCATTTCAGAGGGCAGTTAAGAGTCAACCACATTGCTGTCACATGTAGGCCAGACCAGGTAAGGATGGAAGATTTCCTTCGCTAAAGGATATTAGTAAAACAGATGGGTTTTTACTACAATCCGGTAGTGTTATGGTCACCATTACTGATACTCGCTTTTTTAAATTCCAGATTTATTTAATGTACTGAATTTAAAGTTCCCAGCTGCCATGGTCAGATTTGAATACATGTCGCCAAGTCATTAGTCCAAACCCCTGAATTACTCTAATAATAATAAATTAAATAATAAAAACAAGAAATGCTAGAACTACTCAGCAGGTCTGGCAGCATCTGTGGAGAGAGAAGCACAGTTAACGTTTCAGGTCAGTGACTTTTCATCAGAAACACTGTTTCTCTCTCCACAGATGCTGCCAGACCTGTTGAGTAGTTCCAGCATTTCTTGTTTTTATTTCAGATTTCCATCATCTGCAGTATTTTGATTTTATTCCTCTGAATTACTAGTTCAGTAACAGAACCACAATGCTACCATGCCCATCGTTTGTCTTATTGATAACTGCTTCATATTTATCAGATGCTTTAAGTGTATGACCAATGATTGCTCTAAACAATTAAATCATAAATATGGCAGTGTGTGTAGATTTTTGAGCAAAATTATTAATGAGACCATCTTTTCAAAGTTTTGATTAATGTAAGCAATAGTGATGCTCTACATGGTGTATTGAATGGTGGGATGCAAGTTCTGCCCTTCTCATCTGGGCCACTGATCACAGCTCAACAGCTTTGTGGAGAAGTACATGATCTGTCTGTTCAGAACATCTCCATGGAACAATGAAAATCAGAGGAAAAGTCATCACCATTGGCACTGACAAATGTCTCCATAGGCAAAGCTATGGAAATAGATTATCTGATCGTTGCCTTGGTCACAGAAGGTGTTTAGCCTAATATACCAGAAGTACTAAATAAAGGAAGGAAAAATGAGAGCAAAATACTCTAAAATAGTGTTGTATAACAATTTCCACAAATTATTTCAAGAATATGTAAATGAATATCCTCTAAATATGCCATGGATTATGAGTGTAGTAACACCTGACAGGTTCAGCTAAAGATCTTTTGGTGGAGGCATTAATCTATTCAAAATAAATGGCTTAAACGTCTCTGCTAAAAATAGTAGAGAGAGAAATTTCAGATGAAGATGGTAAGCATTCAGCTGTCTGTATCACACAGCAAAATGTCAAGGACATAGCTATTCTGCGAATGCATTTCATGTGACTAGTGACTAATGTTACGACCAACCGCTCCAGTCAAAGCCCCCAAACAAAATATACGATTCTGATTGTGGTGGGAGAAATTCAATCCCGCCCCTCCACAGATCGTCTAATATATCATTTAAAACTTTCTAAATTAAAGAAAGAGCCAGCCAAATTGTAATATCTATTAATCCCCGAATGAGGCTAACCGAACCAGGTGTCTTTAAATCAACAATTAACTGTTTAATTAAAAAAACTAAATTCTTAAACACTATGAAGATATAAACAACATTTAAAATAGAAAAAATTAGAGTCCTTGCAAATTTACAGTCTAATATTGCTTGAAGTCCTCACAGCCATCCTATGGGGAAAAAGGTTCCTTCAACAGTAGAACAGTCTGTAGTCTAATTCCAGCAGTAAGTGATGCTTTCCTTCCTTCAGCGAATTTCAACAATTAACGACTTGCAAACACTTTTTAAATGAATCAATTTGATTTTAGAGTTTTTGAGGGATAAAAGATTATCACAGTCTAAATTCTCTTCCTTCAGCTTAAATGGCTGACAGCTCTTTTTTCAGGTGCTAACAACAGCTATCTGTCTGTGTTCTCTCTTAGAACAAACTGTCTCCAACTAAAAAGCCAGTTCAACATTGAATTGTAACAAATGTATTGGCTGATGCTTAGTCCAAGTGGCTGTATCCAAGGTAACGAGAATGCTCCCTTTGAATTGCAGTCTCCGAATGGCTGTTGTGAGTAACCAGGATGCATTCTTTGAAGCTGGTTGCTTCCCTCTCCATATGCTTGTATCCCACGGCAACCAAAATGCATTTTCTTTTTAACTCCTTGGTGGAGGCTTGCTGGTTCTTAAAGCAGTACAGCTCCTTTTCCAGCCTTAAAGACACACCACATATTTCCCAGAGAGAAAAAAAACTACAGGACCATGACACTAATTCAACTTTATTAAAGGATTACATTCCAGCTGAAAATCACTATTAATATCCTTTAATAACAAATAAACACATATGTTTTCACCAATTTTATATTTGCTATTGTTTACTTTTATATACTGTTTCAGAAGCTGAATGTCTATGACTGAAAAATAGGCTTACTATTAGGTGAAACTCTTCAAAACAGAATAAACAATATTATAAGTTGTATTATATAACTTGTTATGTGATAAAAATTCAGCAGAATACACCAAGCTCATTTGGAAAGCTACCCGTGAATCCACAAATGTAATATAGCATGCAGAATTTTATATTTTCAGTTACTATCTGAACAAACCCTATACTTTTCTGTTTTAAATTATGAAAATTACGAATAATTATTTCCTAAATTTCATTCAGTTATAATCTATGGCAAATAATGAAATTAAACTCACTGGCAATAAAGCTTGGCATATAGAGTTGGGCCCCAATGGAGGTGATATTACTGGGACCCAAAATTCCTCTTGATAGGCCTGTCTGATGCCCACTTTAATAAAATGTTACACATTTTCAAATGTAATAATATTAGTGAGATCATGTAGAAGCTGTGCTATTAGTTATGTTCCCAAAAAATACATATTTCCATTTTGTGATGGATGAGTACTGCAGAGCAAAATGTCAAAGTACATAAGCGAACTTAAAAGGAGTTCTTATGTTAGTCATTTAAAATACACTAAATTATTTTGCTCGTATTCTTGCTGAGGGTGTGCATCTCAATTTATGCTTTGTATAAAGTTATTTTATTTTTAATAACCGTGATTTAAAAAACTAATGTCATCAGTTCAAAATGATCCACCAGTGTTAGTGGTTATCAAGAATCAGGTACAGAAATAAATATAACAGTCTAATATGGCAAGTGTGAAGTCATCCAGTTTGTGTAATATTACTCATTCCTTTGGTGTGTGAACTATTGTAAGATTCACAGGAATACAAGTAATATCTGAAGAATACATGGTTTTTTATTGTAACTTAAACTGGAATATGTATACACACAGCTACTACAGGAGCACACCTACACATGTTTTACTCTGTCGGGCTACACCCACAACTCTCTGGTCATGTGTGACGCAACATCACTTCTTCCAGTAACTCTTCACTTACATAACAGTCTGGGCCTAAGAAAAATAAATCAGAATATTCTCTATATGGTGCGAAACTGGGAACAAAGGGATTTGGTAGTCTAAGTACACAAATCAGTTAAAGCTAGTAGACAGTCATAAAACACAAGGGGCTGAATTACGTATGGGAAAAAACTTATTCTTCAGTTTTATGGATCCTTGGTCAGACCCCAACTTCAGCACTGTGTTCAGTTTTCGGCACTGCTCCGCAGGAAGAAGATACTGGCTTTGGAGAGGGGGTGGTGCAGTTTCACCAAAATGATACTGGGGCTTAGATATTTAAATTAAGAGGTTAGTTTGCAAAAACCTGGCTTGTATTCCTTTGAGTATAGAAATTTCAGGAGTAATGTGACTGAGGTGGACTGTGGATGCTGGGAATCAGAACAAAAACAGGAAATGCTGGAAATACTCAGCTGGTCAGCTAGAATCTGTGGAGAGAGAATGTTTTAGATTGATGACCTTTTGTCTGAACTGTAAAATGTTACAGATATAACAGGATTGAAGCAAGTACAGAGACAGAGAAGGGTTGGAGTTGGGGTGGGGGGGGGGGGGGGGGGGGCACGCATGGAGATGTAAGAACAAAACGGAGTTAATTGGGCATTAATTCTCCACTTAAGGCGCTCAATTGGTAGCGGTACAGCAAGGCCGTCCATGGGCCTTCCCACCACAGACTTAACTGGGGTAGAGGCGGGAAGCTGGCAAGGTCCCTACCCGTCACCATCCCACCCGATTAAATGTTCTCCCCACCTTCAAACTCGCCACACGGAGAGCATAAAATCCAGCCCATAGTCTTTGGGAGCTGTATATTTGTCATTATAAGTGTACAGTGTTGTAAAATTCACATAGCATAAAACGTAACAAGGAAAAGTTGGGAATCAAATATCCACTGACCGTTACAATATTGTTAGTGTTACAACTGAGAGCTTTACAAAGAGATGTGATGAATCATATGAAGCCTGTAAAACTGCTAGTCCATTTTCAGTGCTACATTACAATTAGAATTCTTGGTTCATAATTAATTAATCAGGAAGTGTTTCCAACATTTTCTATCTGTATAATTTTGAAAAGTATTTTCAAAGAATAAGTTATACTATTCATTAGATTTTCTCCTTCACTCTGTGGAATGTTTTATGCTTTATTCCCAACAGTGACCAGATTGATGAAATTAAGTTGAAATTAAACATATTTAGGAATTGGTTTCTAGTTTTATTATTTTGTTTATATGAAAAGCACTTATGCAATTCTTGAGAACCGTGGTGAGGACCTATCGGGTTGTACAATCCAAAGCTGATGAATTGATAGGACACAATTTGCTACCGTAGAGCATCTAACACTTTTGCCATTAGTTAGACTTGCTCTTACATGTTTAGATTTTAAAACATTTTTATGTCAAGTTGCTGAAAGTACGAGCTGATAACATCACAGCATCTGGTGTCTCAGTGGACAGGGCAAGCAACTGTGCATCTCCTTATCCAATCAAATTGAACAACTGTGAAATTATCAGTGCAAAGACTGAGAAGGAAGTATAAATTCGAGTGGGTATATTCAATGCCAAATCAAGTACAGAAAGATAAATGATGAGGGGAAAAGAAGAATTATATTAAGAGAGAGAAAAAAGAAACAGAAAGAAAAAGTTAAAAAAAATTACATTTTAAAATCTCATACAATAATTGAAATCCGAAGGAATGAGACTCCATATTTGTAAAAGTTAATTATCAGTTCCAGAGAGGTTGTTTGACAGTAATTAAAATGTATCACGTGCTTGGATGAAAAAAGACAAGACTTTAGTTTGTATCTGCCATGCCAATACAGCAACTTCATGCCATTCAATGCATTTCAATGGTGAAGCTAATGGTGGAGCTGCGCATCTTAGACAGCAACTTTTGGATTTCTGCATTTAACCACACATCTACTCATGCTCCAGAAGTTACTGTATCATTTGTGCATAAATAACAGTGAGTGCCATTAGCTTCGCCACCCTTTTGACAGCAAATTCTGTGCCGTTATACATAGACACAGTTGAAATGAGATTGCTGATGCATTCTGGCTTAATAACTGTGTTAATTCAGCTTCTCACATGATTGGACTCAGTAATAATTCCCTGCAAGTACCCTAACGATGTGACCACTAATCAATTTTTATACAAAATTACTCCATATATCAACAAAAATGAGAAGACAGCTGGAATAGATTCTTTTTGAGTGATTCAGTGATGAAACAGCTAAGTTGCAGACCTTACAAGGCGAATGTATTGTAATTCTGACAAAATAATTCAGATGAAACAACAGCCTGTCATGGAATCATACCTCTCATCCACCATCCCAGACTTTTCCACCAACATCCCTCAGTATGTCTTAACCCACCTGCAGGATGCGAAGTGGCGGTACAGAGGTTTACAGTCAGGAGTGATGGTCATAAACTGTACACATATGGCAATCATGACACTTTCAGATTAACCAGCACTATTTGTCAATAGAAAAGGATTCCACACCATCAGTGTTCAGCTGATATGCAATCACCAGAAGCCTTTCATGCATGGCTGTTCAAGATATTCTCGAAGCTGATATGATGCCATCTTAATGCACCAGCTACATCTCCCACAGATCTTCGCAGGTCCAAACAGATTCAGCGGATGGCTCCTTGGACGTGCCTGATGGTATGAGTGAGCAGCCTTACCACTGCAGCAGGAATGATACAACCAGAGCCACCTAAGCACAAGTGCAGTCATAGAGCAAGTCTTGGGGAGCTGATGATGTGATTCAGGTGCCTGGATAGATCTGGGGCTCCCTTCAGTATTTAGCATCAAGGGTGTTCAATGTGGTAGTGGTCTGCTGGGCCTTGCAGAATATAACACTGCAAAGTGCATTGGAGCTGCAAGAGGAGGCATATGATGACTGCTCTGTATCCTCAGAGGAGGAGCATCAGCAGGAGGAACAAGATGACAAGGAGCTTGATGGGGCTAATGTGCCTGCAGCTGAACACCAGCTGCCAGAGAAGGCTGTGACGGACTCATACATATAAGGATCAGGTAAGATGAGCATGTGAATCCATATGGCATACCAATGCTGCCCACCGCCAAAAACACAAATCATTCCCGGTCAATAACCCCTTCTTCTCATTCACAGCCTTTGGTCGTCTTCTACTCTGGGCATACCTTCTCCTCAAGGCTGGTGGCCATTTGAAAGGTGGGAGGCAACATGGAGATGACTGGACATTGCAGGGTGGAGGGCGCAAGGGACGAGAAGTAATAGTGCCATTTCCATGTCCCCTTTCTCTATTTTCCCTCTCATGGCCCACCTGTACTTCCTGGCTAGCCAAGAGCTGCACTTTGCGAGGTGCTGAATGGTCAAGGCAAGGCTTTCCTCTATCCTATTTAAAGTAGCAGACTGAGCGTACAGGTCATTGGTCAGGGCAAGCAGGTACTCTGTTGCCTGCATGTCTGATTCTCCATGCAAGTGGTCACTCTTTCATGGAGGTGCCTCGAGAGAGAGCAGTGAGTGGAGTTGCAAGATGTATATTTCTGAGGTGTGCTGAGCAGGAGAATACTTGGGAATTCAGAGCGTGGAGGTTGGCACTTGAAGGTGGGATGCCACTCACCTTTCCTTCCCTCATGAGATCATTGAACCCCCTATGGCACTGAATCCAGCTGCAAGGCACCACACACCTACTGCTCACTTCATCAACCATTTCTAGTCACACCTGCTTCATTTGAGAGGCGGCCTCATCTCCCATCCATGAGGAATGATACTTCTCTTCGGGCCCGCACAGCCTGCAACATGACCTCTGGGGAAGCATCAGAGAACTGGCGGTGGCGGGGAGGTGGTTGGGGCAGCCTTCTCACATTATGCCTCCTTCACTTGGTTACTGTATGCTTGGCATGAGACCTGCAAAGGAGCCATTCTGACCCATATTTTAAACAGAGATCCTTCAATTGACAGCTGCAAGTCCTCATCCTGCCCACACCCTGTGATCGGTCAGGAAATCCGGAAGCTAGATGCTCATGCCATGGCTGAGTTAAGCATCCCCAGGAAAGCCTGCTCACTCACAATCGAGTTCCCGATCTGCTGCCGGCCCCTGCACTGTGAGTGAGTCACTTCATTAAAATACTGCCCTGATCTCTGTGTGTAATGATTGGTGAATTGAGCTGTGAACTCTCAGTGAAAATATAGTTGTGTACTCTGCTTGATCTATGCTATTATGTTGGCTGTGTACCAAAAGAAGAATCATAGAATCTTGTAGCACAGAAGGAGGCTATTCAACCCATCATGCTTGTGCCGGCACTTTGAAAGAGCTATCCAACTTAGCTGCACAAAAAATAAACTTTTTTTTTCACTGAAGATAAGATATTCATACCAGGGATTGGAAAAGGACCAGAATTCTTTGATCAGCTTGTAAGCACAGAATTTAAAGTTCTTTCATGATTTATGCAGTGTATCTCCGAACAGCAGGTTTCTGAGCAGCACAAAAGGACCTCTGAGAATAAGTCACCCGATTGCTCTCTCGGATGGGAATATTGTGTGACATAGGAAACGGAAGAAAGTTATGAAAAGAAAAAGAAATACATATCAGGCTGCAGTATTTTCTGGATATTTAACCTCAGTAATTTTAACAATAGTCCCAAAATTGCTGCTGCGTGGAGTCTAACTAATCTGGATCATCAAGTACGATATCAGCCCCTTGAAACTATGCATTCTCAACTTTCTGAAAATTGTATGGCCAAAAAATTGGGAAGATCATAAATTTAATGTGCTAATCTTCCTGCTTGAACCGCCAATCTGTGATACAGCTGAGTGATATGCCACACCAGCCAACGGAGTCTCAGGCCCTGATATTATCTCTGATGCATGTTCGGCATGGTGGAGGAGGCAAACCCCGAAGTTTTCTGCTCAACAGCCAGTCTGACTGACAGGCTGGCTGCTTGTCGGGCAGGAAAGCCTGCAGCAGAAGGATGCAGCGGAGCAGCAGGTAGGGGGTATAATGGGTGAGGGGGGAAGAGATCCGGGAAGGGGGGATGGTGGTTGCGAGGGTAGAACATGGTGGAGAGGGAGAGCAGATGGTGGCCAGAGGGGATCCAATCATGGTGTTGGTGAGGAGCGGTTGAGGTGTTGGTTGGGGTGGCTGGAATGTGGTGTTGGGGTAGAAGATAGGGGTGGGAGGGGGGTTTATCATGGGGATGAGAGTGGACAGATAATGGTGGGGTCTGCAGCTTACAGGTAAGCTTGTTGGGCTTAGAAGAAACAATCTTGCTCCTCCTGGCCCACAAGCAGTGCTGCAAAGGCACTTCCCTTTGGGTGCAACGTTCCTCAATTTCTTTTATCTGCAGGCTTTCCTGAGGCTTGGAAACCTAACCAACTGTGGTTAAAAATAGAAACCCTGTTAAGACGGAGGCACACAGCCTCCTTAAAGATTTCCACTACCGACCTGTCTCCTACGAGAGGATTGGGCCCCCAGCCATTCCTCCTTCCCCCACTTCCCCCATACCACCACCGGCCCCGCCTCTGTTTAAATTGCTTTGAGGTAGGTTGTGTCACCCCCCCGCACCCCCTTCCCCCCACCTCCTCCCACCGGCATCCACCTACCCCTGTGTAGGGGCCCTAACAACCCCACTGCCTTGTGGGCATCTCGGGAGAGACCAAGGCTAAGGGAGTAAACCCTAACAGAAAATCCGCAGCGGAACGCCAAAGGCGGTTCATGTGTCACCTTTGGCATGTTTCCGCCAGTTCCTGCAGCCATACTGGTGCCAAACGTCGTGCTCTGCGCTCCTTTGGACCCCACCAGGAAGGCCGAGAGGGGGGTTTTGACGCTTGGGCAACTCACAACCTCCATACATCTGCCCAGGCATGCGCCATGGAGAGGTCACTCCATAGTCGCCTCACAGCGACCAAATCAACATGGAAGGCAGCAGTTATGGGTTATAAGTTCAGCTCAATTCGCGTAGACATTGGGCGCCACGGGTTGCCTTTGTCGTTGGGAGAGGTCATCGCATCTCACTGGACAGCTACCGCCCACCTCAAACCAGGCAGCCCCCGGTCAGTAAGGTTCTTTCCCGCCATAGTCCACCTGCTTCAATGGGTGCTTGGAGCTCAGGGTCATTGCCCGACAAGTGGACTGTAACACCGCACCAAACAGCACGACCAAAAAAGGAAAGAAGGTACCAGCCCTTCGTTTTACAAGCTGGAACGTCAGAACTATGTGTCCTGGCCTGTCGGAAGACCTTACACAAATCAACGATTCTCGGAAGACCGCCATCATTAACAACAAGCTCAGTAGATTCAATGTGGACATTGCAGCACTCGCCTCCCTGCGAGCGGATCTCTAACAGAGCAAGACTACACCTTCTTCTGGCAGGGTAGGGATCCTGAAGAACCAAGACAGCATGGAGTGGGCTTCACCATCAGAAACTCTTTGCTTAGCATGATAGAGCCACCCTCAAATGGCTCGGAACGCATACTGTCCATCCGACTGTTCACCGCCTCTGGTCCAGTACACCTACTCAGCATCTATGCTCCAACACTCTGCTCCCGACCTGAAGCTAAAGACCAGTTCTACGAGGAACTCCATAATATCATTAGTAGCATCCCCAACACCGAACACCTGTTCCTGCTGGGGCACTTTAATGCCAGGGTTGGGGCCGATCATGACTCATGGCCCTCCTGCCTTGGGCGCTATGGCATTGGTAGGATGAATGAGAATGGACAGAGACTGCTGGAGTTGTGTACCTATCATAACCTCTGCATCACCAACTCATTCTTTCACACTAAACCCTGTCACCAGGTTTCTTGGAGGCACCCAAGATCACGTCGTTGGCACCAGCTGGACCTCATCGTCACAAGGTGAGCCTCTTTAAACAGCGTTCAATTCACATGCAGCTTCCACAGTGCAGACTGCGACATCAACCACTCCCTGGTGTGCAGCAAGGTTAGCCTCAAACCAAAGAAGCTGCATCACTCCAAGCAGAAGGGCCGCCCGCGCATCAACACTAACAGAATTTCTCATCCACAGCTGTTATGTAAGTTTCTAAATTCACTTGAAAAAGCCCTTCAAAACACTCCCACAGGGGATGCAGAGACCAAGTGGGCCCACATCAGAGACGCCATCTATGACTCAGCAATGACCACCTATGGCAAACGTGTGAAGCAGAATGCAGACTGGTTTCAATCTCACATTGAAGAGCTGGAACCTGTCATAGCCGCTAAGCGCATTGCACTGCTGAACTACAAGAAAGACCCCAGCGAGTTAACATCCGTAGCACTTAAAGCAGCCAGAAGCGCTGCACAAAGAATAGCCAGGCGCTGCGCAAATGACTACTGGCAACACCTATGCAGTCGCATTCAGCTGGCCTCCGACACCGGAAACATCAGAGGAATGTATGATGGCATTAAGAGAGCTTTTAGGCCAACCATCAAGAAGATTGCCCCCCTCAAATCTAAATCAGGGGACACAATCACTGACCAACGCAAACAAATGGACCACTGGGTGGAACACTACCTAGAACTGTACTCCAGGGAAAATGCTGTCACTGAGACCGCCCTCAATGCAGCCCAGTCTCTGCCAGTCATGGATGAGCTGGACGTACAGCCAACAAAATCGGAACTCAGTGATGCCATTGATTCTCTAGCCAGCGGAAAAGCTCCTGGGAAGGACGGCATTACCCCTGAAATCAAGAGTGCCAAGCCTGCGTTCAGCACTGTACGAACTGCTTTGCCTGTGCTGGGACGAGGGAGCAGTACCACAGGACATGCACGATGCCAATATCATCACCCTCTATAAGAACAAGGGTGACCTCGGTGACTGCAACAACTACCGTGGAATCTCCCTGCTCAGCATAGTGGGGAAATTCTTCGCTCGAGTCACTTTAAACAGGCTCCAGAAGCTGGCTGAGCGTGTCGATCCTGAGGCACAGTGTGGCTTTCGAGCAGAGAGATCCACCATTGACATGCTTTTCTCCCTTCGCCAGATACAGGAGAAATGCCGTGAACAACAGATGTCCCTCAACGTTGCTTTCATTGATCTCACCAAAGCCTTTGACCTCGTCAGCAGACGTGGTCTCTTCAGACTACTAGAAAAGATTGGATGCCCACCAAAGCTACGAAGTGTCATCACTTCATTCCATGACAATATGAAAGGCACAATTCAACATAGCGGTGCCTCATCAGACCCCTTTCCTATCCTGAGTGGCGTGAAACAGGGCTGTGTTCTCGCACCTACACTGTTTGGGATCTTCTTCCCGCTGCTGCTCTCACATGCGCTCAAGTCTTCAGAAGAAGGAATTTTCCTCCACAAAAGATCAGGTGGCAGGTTGTTCAACCTTGCCCAACCAAGAGCGAAGACCAAAGTACGGTAAGTCCTCATCAGGGAACTCCTTTTTGCTGAAGATGCTGCATTAACATCTCACACTGAAGCGTTTCTGCAGAGACTCATTGACAGGATTGCGGCTGCCTGCACCGAATTTGGCCTAACCGTCAGCCTCAAGAAAATGAATCATGGGACAGGACATCAGAAATGCCCCACCCATAAATATCGGAGATGACACTCTGGAAGTGGTTCAAGAGTTCACCTACCTAGGCTCAACAATCACCAGTAACCTGTCTCTCGATGCAGAATTCAACAAGCGCATCGGAAAGGCTTCCTCTGCTATGTCCAGACTGGCCAAGAGAGTGTGGGAAAATGATGCATTGACACAGAACATAAAAGTCCAAGTGTATCAAGCCTGTGTCCTCAGTACCTTGCTCTATGGCAGCGAGGCCTGGACAACGTACGTCAGCCAAGAGCGACGTCTCAATTCATTCCATCTTCGCTGCCTCTGGAGAATCAGGTGGCAGGACCGTACTACCAACACAGAAGTCCTCGAGGCGGCCAACATCCCCAGCATATACACCCTACTAAGCCAGCGGCATCTGAGATGGCTTGGCCATGTGAACCGCATGGAAGATGGCAGGATCCCCAAGGACACATTGTACAGCGAGCTCGTCACTGGTATCAGACCCACCTGCCGTCCTTGTCTCCGCTTTAAAGACATCTGTAAACGTGACATGAAGTCCTGTGACATTGATCACAAGTCGTGGGAGTCAGTTGCCAGCGATCGCCAGGGCAACCATAAAGGCGGGACTAAAGTGTGGCGAGTCGAAGAGACTTAGCAGTTGGCAGGAAAAAAGACAGAAGCGCAAGGAGAGAGCCAACTGTGTAACAGCCCTGACAACCAATTTTATTTGCAGCACCTGTGGAAGAGTCTGTCACTCTAGAATTGGCCTTTATAGCCACTCCAGGCGCTGCTTCACAAACCACTGACCACCTCCAGGCGCATACCCATTGTCTCTCAAGACAAGGAGGCCAAGAGAGGTTGTGTCAATGTTTCAGATTTTTAACTTTTTAACCTCCCACCTGCACCAAACTCTGTGTAGGTTAAAATTACCTATTCAGTTTTAGGGTTGATATTTTCAAAGCATTCAGTCAGAGGTGGAGCACATCAAAAATTACCAGTCAATTATCTGTAGAAATCGCATTAAAGAGACATTAGATTTATCTTTGAAATCTGAATGCATTAAAGCCAATGTTGAAATAAAACATATCAAATGCATATTAAAGCAATTTCTAAGGAATGCATTTCCATTAGCAATACATCAGATTCTATCAAGTGTTATCGAACTGTGACTCCCATTTCAAAATGCAAGCAAGGACTGATATTTGACAAAAAAAAATGAAATCATAGAGAAATGCTGGTCAGTTGCTGCAATTTCATTTCTTTTGCAGAAACATGCTCCTAACTAATCTTATCATCTGAAGTATTGATCTCTATCACATGGAAGGTCTATTTTATAGTGAGCTGGAGAATGTAATTACATCACTACATTCTTAAGCCAGTATAGCTTGTAATCCACCTTAAGGCAACAACCAGGGTGTTACTATAAACCACTCCATCCCAAAGGCCACTGTTCATCATGATAATCATTCCCCTGATATTTAGTAAGAAGTAGGAGATGTAGAATGACTGCCAATTGTGGACCAAGCAGAGTGGGTTTAAGGATAATGAGATTGTGAGGATATAATGAGATAATTGATGATTACCCATATAATCATCAATCCATAGACTTCAAAAAAGAATAAACTTTAACCTGAAAGGTAATTAAACATAATGTTATCATTGGGATTTTCAAGTATTGCTGCTGTAACAAAACAAGACCAATCTCATTCAAATTATGAACTTCAATGTTAGCAAAGCCAAGATATCAGAAATTCACAATCCAGTGCTCCCAGCAGAGAGCTAGGCTTGTTTAATATAGGTTCAACAGAGAACTGCAACATTAATGCAGATTTCCTGACTACCTTTGAACACAGCTTCCCAAGGGGACAGCATCATAGAGGTGTATAGCAATGAAATAGGCCATTCTGTCCATCAGACCTGCACTGTTCTCTTTCTTCACATGAGCAGCCTACTCCAATTGCTCTTAATTACTCATTCTACATATCATTTAATATTCCTCTTTTAAGCAACTGACTAACTCTCTTTCAAAATAAATTATGAGCTCCTACAACAGGGTTTCTGAGTATCCCTTTTTGAACCTCGGGAAAAAAAAATCACACAAGCTGCACTGTGATGCCTGTCGTCTGCAACTGTTCAACTTCTCAGTGAACTGCCAAGTCTTGTCCTTTTTCTATTTACACTAGATCCTTCTCAGAAACCACATCCCATAGAAGAAATTACCTCAGAGGAGCAGAAGCCATGGTCATGTGCTCTATCACTCCCAAGCACCATCACAGGCACTGGCTGGGTTCCAGAATGAGTTAGATGGTTCTGCACATGGTGAAACCTCCGGCACTAGTGAGCAGCAAAAGGTACTGATGCCAGTGACTGCTAAGGAAACAGTTCACCAAAGGGTGTAGTCCTCTCACAGCTGTGCTGAGCAGGACAGGGAAGCAGACTTCAGAGGCTGAGCAATGAAAAGAAAACTTCTTGCTTCACACAGGCAGTTATATTAGTCACTGGAATGCTTGCCAAGAGGTTTCACCACTGTGGCTGAAAGTGTGCAGGAATATGCTCCCAGCCTATGTCCTCAGACATGGCATCAGATCTCTGTACTCTACACTGGAGAAGGTCAAGCTCCCAGAAGTTGTCAGCAATGAGACACATTAAGGGTCTCTACATGAGCAACAGTAGTTTCCACCAGTTCTGCTAAAGCCACTGGCTGAGCATCTTGTAGGAGTGGTAGAATTACTAAACCTTCTTTTAAGACAAACAGAAAGGATTGATCACTCGGTGACAAAATAATTCAGTACAATATTGTGTTTGGATTTAAAATCTTTGTCACATGTGGAATTTTGGCCTATAGTTTCTTATGGTTAGATTTTTTTTGTCTGTATTGTCAGAAAGTCATTGATGCAAAGGTTGGTTGAATTGTTTCAATTGTCTTTAAAGTGATGTCAAGGAAGTGGTAACAAGGATAGTTAATGCTGAGGGTCCTTTTGTGATTTCCAGATAAAGGAATTGAGGAGGTAACTAAAAATACTGTGGCCCATACCCCACTCCTGCGCCGTGGCAGTCACCCGAGCCATTTTCCGCTTCGTCTGGGGATCTAAAATGGACCGGGTCCGGAGGGACACGATGTTCAAATCTCTGGACATGGGCGGGAAAAATGTACCCAACGTGGCCCTCATCCTGATGACCACCTTCGTGTGCGGCTGCATCAAGCTATGTGTAGATCCCCAGTACGCAAACCCCAAGTGTCACTACGTGCTGAGGTTCTATCTGTCCCCGGTGTTGCGAAGGATGGGCCTGGTCACATTGCCGCGGAACGCACCATGCAGTTGGGTGGCGCCGTGCCACCTATCCTTCGTGGAGCAGTTTCTGCGGAAAAACACCTTTGACCACCGGTCCATCAGGCAGTGGGCTGCACGGAATGTCCTCAAGGCCCTACGGGAAAAGGAAACGGTGGATCCTGTCGGATGGTTCCCCGAGCAGACCGTCAAAGTCATTTGGCGGAATGCCTCATCACCAGAACTTTCAAACAAGCACCAAGACGTAGCTTGGCTGGTGGTGAGAAGGGCCCTCCCCGTCAGATCCTTCATGCACACCCGAAGTCTCGCCCCCTCCGCACAGTGCCCCCGCGTTGGCTGTGGTAGGGAAGAGACGGTCGCCCACCTCCTCCTGGAATGTGCCTTTGCAAAGCAGGTGTGGAAAGAGATGCAGTGGTTTTTGTCAAGGTTCATCCCAAGCAGCTCTGTAACACAGGAGTCTGTGCTCTACGGGCTGTTCCCAGGGAAGCACACCGAGACAAACATCAACTGCTGCTGGAGGGCTATCAATTCGGTGAAAGACGCCCTTTGGTCTGCCCGAAACTTGCTGGTCTTCCAGCGCAAAGAGTTGTCCACCGCCGAATGTTGCAGACTGGCACATTCCAAGGTCCAGGACTACGTGCTGAGGGACGCACTAAAGCTTGGGGCAGCCGCAGCAAAGGCTCAATGGGGAAAGACCACAGTGTAAGGTTCCCCCACCAAGCTGGACTGAGGGGCTGGATCCATGGGAAACCCCTCGAACTGTATCGTTAATATTCTCAATTGCTGTAAATGTAAAACTGTAATTGACATGACAATTGTGAAACGGAAGGGTTGGGAAGAAACTCATGACAGTATTGAAGGAAACTGATCTCCCTTGCAATGTTTGTATTTTTTGGTGCTGTTTGGAAACTGTTTGGCAATGTAATTTTTACAGATTTTTATGAATAAAGTATATTTTGGAAATAAAAAAAAACTAAAAATACTGTTCTATCTATTGTTCCCTGGCCTCTAGCTGCAATGCATTCTGGAGCCTCTCTGTGTTGTGGTTTTTTCCCCTTACTTCTCACCTACATTCAATTCTTCCTCATCTGATGCTGCCTCTACCTGTTGCCATGCCTACTCCAAGAATGCAGAAAACAACCAAGATGTGGCCCCCTTTGTCTGGGTCATATTGTATGGAGCCTTCAAAGCACCTGAACACCTGCTTCAAAATGCCAATGGTCTGTTCCATGATGTTCCTTGTGGTCCCATGGATGATGTACCTTTGTTCTTCAGGTGTGGTGGGGTTGTAAATGGATGCCAACAGACATGTGTATAGGTGGTACTTCGTCCCTTAGCAGCCACCCCCTGGCAATCATGGAAAAGAAAGGTAATACATGAGTGTCACGGAATGACTGCATAATGGCAGCTGCCAGCAAACTGGCACACACATTATTCTTGTGTGACAATCACACATCAGTTGTATATTGGAGGGGAAGCTCTTCCTGTTGACAAAAACTGTTGGCCGTTATAGTTACATGACTGTGGGTCTATTATGCCCTGGACACAGGGGAAGCTGGCCACTGCTCCAAATCCTATAGCAGGCAGCTGGTCCAGCTACAACTGGCTACAGAGGTCAGCAACAGACTATCTGATGAAACACAGCCTTCTCATGCAGCGTTCCTCAGACTAACTCTTGACCTACAGACCCTGTGGGCTGGGTACGACCTTCTATGAGTAGCCTTCCTCATCTGTAATCGTCTAACAGGTCCACCTGCTCCTTTTACTGACAGTTGTGACTGCTGCTGCTCTTCCTCCAACTGCTCATCCATCCAAAGGAATTATGCAAAATCAGCAGCCATGATCAGCAATGAGTGCTTAACAAGGCTAAGTAAGAGGGAAAAAAAATCAGATAGGAGCAAACTGTAAGCTTAGAACTGGGTTGTAAATACAAAATACTCACAATAGCACACA
The DNA here is from genome assembly GCF_036365525.1 of Heterodontus francisci. Classification (NCBI taxonomy): domain Eukaryota; kingdom Metazoa; phylum Chordata; class Chondrichthyes; order Heterodontiformes; family Heterodontidae; genus Heterodontus; species Heterodontus francisci. The sequence continues at coordinate 64,040,384 of NC_090382.1, forward strand.
GATCCTAATGACCTGAATGTTGGCAGGTGAGTGCTCCATTAAATAATACTGCCAGTCATGTTAGTCACTTAGTGAAACTAATCTGCTTGGTTCTACTCAGCAAGTTTGCTGCTGGACAGGATTTGTGACTTGTTCAATTAAAATTGCATTGGTGTCCTAATGACATCATAGGACCCCAATGTTAATTAATTTACGAGCCACCCTCATGTTACTCATAAGTCCATTTGGAATCTGAGTCAGTTTCAAAGTCAAAATGGCAGCTGGTGATTTTCCATCAGGAATGAAGCAGTAAATTGACTTTCACGAATCTAACCACTCTCCTGCCCCATTGTTAATTGTGTATCAATTGTTCAATGATATGCAGATGGAGGGTGGATGTCACTGGCAAGGCCAGCATTTGTTGCCCATTCCTAATTGCCCTTGAGAAGGTGATGGTGAGCTGTCTTCTTGAACCTCTGTAGTCCTTGGGGTGTAGGTACATCAACAGTGCTGTTAGGGAGTTCCAGGATTTTGACCCAGCGACAGTGAACAAATGGCGATATAGTTCCAAGTCAGGATGGTGTGTGGCTTGGAGGGGAACTTGAAGGTGGTGGTGTTCCCATGCATCTGCTGCGCTTGTCTTTTTAGATGGTAGAGGTCGTGGGTTTGGAAGGTGCTGTCAAAGGAACCTTGGTGAATTGCTGCAGTGCATCTTGTATACGGTACACACTTCTGCCATTGTGTGTTGGTGGTGGAGGGAGTGAATCTTGAAGGTTGTGGATGGGGTGCCAATCAAGTGGTGCTGCTTTGTCCTGGATGGTGTCGAGCTTCTTAAGTGTTGATAGAGCTGCATCCATCCAGGCAAGTGAAGAGTATTCCATCACACTCCTGACTTGTGCATTCTAGATGGTGGACAGGAGGTGAGTTACTCGCCACAGAATTCCCAGCCTCTGACCTGCTCTTGTCGCCATGGCATTTATGTGGCTGCTCCAGTTCAGTTTCTGGTCAATGGTAACCCCCAGGATGTTGATAGTGGGAGACTCAGCGATGTTAATGCCATTGAACATCAAGGGGAGATGGTTAGATTGTCTCTTGTTTGAGATCATTATTGCCTGGTACTTGTGTGACGTGAATGTTACTTGCCACTTATCAACCCAAGCTGGATGTTATCCAGGTCTTGCTGCATATGGATATGGGCTGTTTCAGTATCTGAGGAGTTAACTGTAGCCTTACTTGAGCACTTATAAGGAGACTTACTGAGACTAGTGGAGGGTTTGACTGAAGAGTTACATGTTTGGATTCCTTTTAGTCAGCACAACAAATGTGAAACTGAGTAAAGATAGGCTCTAGCATTATTCTTCCACAACAAGCTTTCTGGAATTCAACAGCCATTTGCACTGGATATGTTGAGTTAAAAACAATGTGAGGAATTTTAATCTCCAATCTCCTACCAGTGGGCAGCACAATGCATTGGTTTAAAAAAATGGTCTAAACTAAGGATAAATCCTTTTTGTTTCTTGACAGGAACATTGGGCCAGAGAGTGGTGCTGGAAGTCTATTGGATGCCTCTGTTGCCCTGCTTCCAGGTTCAGGGGCCCAGGTGAGTCTGTGCTGGGCCAGTTTCTGAACCATTTAAATGACCTGGTCCTACAAATCCAGGTGGTTTCAGGTCTGTTCAGCTGCAGGACACTTCAGGCACAGTTCTTCCTGATTAGTGCCCATATGCAAGAGGGCCACATAAAACCTGGCCTCCAGCTATCATCACACCTATTGCGACAACTTAGTGCTACAGTATGTCATCATAACAATTATAGTTTATTTCTTTTACTCTTTCATGTGGCCATGTGACGATGTAACAACTAGGAAAAATCAATGGCATGTGGCAAGCCCTCAAACTTTAGAACACTAAGGATGCAAAATTCATTTGCATAGCACCACTTCTATGGCTCCTGCATTTGCCCGAAGTTGCTGAACATGTGTAATCATTATGTCACTGATGTTAACGGCAATGCAAGAAATTGGCCAATGAATGTGCAGGTTAAACTTTCCTTATTCATTCCTGAGACAATAAGCATTCAGAAGCAAGATGGGGCCTATTCTGGATATTCAAAGGTCCACTCAACATGTTGCAGCTGAAATGCTTTTAACTTGCTTGTGCTCAGGTAAAGTTGGTGCAAGAACTGTGATGAGCTGCTGTGGAGGAGTTTTAAGGTTTCTGCTGAGCACAGAAAGGCTGAGAATTACATTATTCTGCGATATGAGCAGGACAAGTAGAGGAGGAGGCAAAGAGGAGAACCTCTGCAAGGATGGAGGAGAAGGAGGGCTCTCTTTAGGCCCTATCCTGAAAGGGTCTTTTGGGAGCACAAATTCTACATTGCGATAAGCCAAGAGCAGTCCATGGTCACTCCATCTGCAGTTTCCATTTCATGGCACCTTTCAGGATGACGGTGAGGAGAGAGTAGAGATGGTGCATGAGGCATTAACTTACTATCATCCGGGATGGCTTTGACACCGGTGCCCATGATCCTGAGGACTATCTGCTCAAGGGTGCTGAGGGGATGGATTCTTGGTGATCCTCTGCCGATCATCTGTCTCCCCCGCCTATTGTAGGTGACCTTCTTCTGCAAGGAAGAGGGCAGTTTTAGTGATTGTGTTGCACTGTGTTTGGGTGATGTGCCTGTCATAGCTGAGTAGCTGGAGATGTGTAGAGCCAGTGAGAGGTGGCTGTGAGGCTGGCAGCATTGGAAGGTGGATGAGGGTGAGGTGCAATACAAAGATGTTAGGTGTGATTGATGGAACACCGAGCAGTGAGAGAGGTATGTGCTTTGGTGGGTGAGAGATGTGGGGCTAAATTTAATCTTACTGGCAGGGTTCCTGGCAATGGACTGAAAATGCAAGAGGACCCCTGCCTCGGCCCTTCAAAACCCCACCTTTAAACCAGCGAAACTGAATGCCGCTTGGGCAATTAACTTCCCGGCGCTTGGGTCCCCGTCCCTTAAAGGATGTGGATCCCGCCTCCAAGAGCTGCCGGCCCACAGAGGGCCAGCAGCTCAGTAGTATCGACAGCGCCAGTATACATCAGGTCTGGGAACAGGCCCAGTGCTGGAGCTCCAGACCAAAGGTGAGTGAGGCAGGGTCACTGGGGCCAGTCCAGTAGGTCCGAGCGATTTTGGGGGTGGGGGGGGGAAGAGTTAACATAGTGATGGGACTTTGCCGCCAGGGGCCCTCCTGCTTTTTGCGTACAGGACATACCTGGGCAATTTTCACGTTGCCAGGTAGATGCCAGTGTTGTAGCTGTACTAGAACAGCTTGGCTAAGGGCACAGCAAGTTGAGCAGCACAGGTCTTCAGTACTATTGCTAGAATGTTGTCAGGGCCCATAGCCTTTGCAGTATCCAGCCCTTTCCTATCCTGAGTGGTGTGAAACAGGGCTGTGTTCTCGCACCCACACTTTTTGGGATTTTCTTCTCCCTGTTGCTTTCACATGCGTTCAAGTCCTCTGAAGAAGGAATTTTCCTCCACACAAGATCAGGGGGCAGGTTGTTCAACCTTGCCCCTCCAAGAGCGAAGACCAAAGTACGGAAAGTCCTCATCAGGGAACTCCTCTTTGCTGACGATGCTGCTTTAACATCTCACACTGAAGAGTGCCTGCAGAGTCTCATCGACAGGTTTGCAGCTGCCTGCAATGAATTTGGCCTAACCATCAGCCTCAAGAAAACTAACATCATGGGGCAGGACGTCAGAAATGCTCCATCCATCAATATTGGTGACCACGCTCTGGAAGTGGTTCAAGAATTCACCTACCTAGGCTTAACTATCACCAGTAACCTGTCTCTAGATGCAGAAATCAACAAGCACATGGGTAAGGCTTCCACTGCTATGTCCAGACTGGCCAAGAGAGTGTGGGAAAATGGCGCACTGACACGGAACACAAAAGTCCGAGTGTATCAGGCCTGTGTCCTCAGTACCTTGCTTTATGGCAGCGAGGCCTGGACAACGTATGCCAGCCAAGAGCGACGTCTCAATTCATTCCATCTTCGCTGCCTCCGGAGAATACTTGGCATCAGGTGGCAGGACCGTATCTCCAACACAGAAGTCCTCGAAGCGGCCAACATCCCCAGCTTGTACACACTACTGAGTCAGCGGCGCTTGAGATGGCTTGGCCATGTGAGCCGCATGGAAGATGGCAGGATCCCCAAAGACACATTGTACAGCGAGCTCGCCACTGGTATCAGACCCACCGACCGTCCATGTCTCTGCTATAAAGACGTCTGCAAACGCGACATGAAATCCTGTGACATTGATCACAAGTCGTGGGAGTCAGTTGCCAGCGTTCGCCAGAGCTGGCGGGCAGCCATAAAGACAGGGCTAAAATGTGGCGAGTCGAAGAGACTTAGTAGTTGGCAGGAAAAAAGACAGAGGCGCAAGGGGAGAGCCAACTGTGCAACAGCCCCGACAAACAAATTTTTCTGCAGCACCTGTGGAAGAGCCTGTCACTCTAGAATTGGCCTTTATAGCCACTCCAGGCACTGCTTCACAAACCACTGACCACCTCCAGGCGCGTATCCATTGTCTCTCGAGATAAGGAGGCCCAAAAGAGTGCCTTCAGTCCATTCTTGATATCATGTGGAGTGAATCGAATTGGCTGAAGACTCGCATCTGTGATGCTGGGGACTTCAGGAGGAGGCAGAGATGGATCATCGACTCAGAACTTTTGGCTGAAGATTGTTGCAAATGCTTCAGCCTTATCTTTTGCACTGATGTGCTGCCCATCCTTGAGGATGGGGATATTCATGGAGCCATCTTCTCCTATTAGTTGTTTAATTGTCCACCACCATTCATGACTGTGGCAGAACTTAGATCTGATCCGTTGGTTCTGGGATGGATTAGCTCTGTTTAGTGCATGCTGCTTACGCTGATTGGGATGGATGTAGTCCTGTGCTGTAGCTTCACCAGGCTGACACCTCATTTTTAGGTATGCCTGGTGCTGCTCCTGGCATGCCCTCCTGCACTCTTCATTGATCCAGTGTTGATCCCCCGGTTTGACGGTAATGGTAGAGTGGGGGATATGCTGGACTAAGTCAGTCTATCCCATTTCGCATGGTGGTAGTGCCACACAACACAATGGAGGGTATCCTCAATGTGAAGATGGGACTTCGTCTCGACGAGGACTGTGCGGTGTTCACTCCGACAATACTGTCATGGACAAATGCCTCCGCGACAGGCAGATTGGTGAGGATACGGTCAAATATGTTTTTCCCTCTTGTTGGTTCCCTCACCACCTGCCGCAGACCCAGTTTAGCAGCTATATCCTTTTGGACTTGGCCAGCTCGGTCAGTAGCGGTGCTACCGAGCCACTCCTGCTGATGGGCATTGAAGTCCTCAACTCAGAGTACATTGTGCCCTTGCCACCCTCAGTGCTTCCTCCAATTTGTGTTCAACATGGAGGAGAACTGAATCATCAGCTGAGGCAGGTGAGTGTGGGTAGGGGGGGGAGGGGTGGCGGTAAGTGGTAATCAGGTTCCTCGCCTATATTTGACCTGATGCCTTCAGACATCATGGGGTCCAGAGTCAATGTTGAGGACTCCCAGGGCAACTCACTCCTGCCTTTATACCACTGTGCTGCCACCTCTGTTGGGTCTGTCCTGTCGGTGCAATGGGACAGGACATATCCAGGGATGTTGATGGCGACATTGACTGTAAGATATCGTCATACTCACCAAATCATATCAGGCTGCTGCTTGACTAGTCTGTGGGACAGCTCTCCCAACTTTGGCACAAGTCCCCAGATGTTAGTCAGGACTTTGCAGGGTTGACAGGGCTGGGTTTGCTGTAGTCGTTTCCGGTGCCTAGGCCGATGCCGGGTGGTCCGTACGGTTTCATTCCTTATTGACTTTGTAGCGGTTTGATACAACTGAATGGCTTGCTAGGCCATCTCAGTGGCATTGAGTCTGGTGTCATATATAGGCCAGACCAGGTAAGGACAGCAGATTTCCTTCCCTAAAGGACATTCGTGAACCAGATGGGTTTTTACAACAATCGGCAATGGTTTCATGGCCATCATTAACAAAGACAAAGAACAAAGAACAAAGAAAATTACAGCACAGGAACAGGCCCTTCAGCCCTCCAAGCCTGCGCCGATCCAGATCCTCTATCTAAACATGTCGCCTATTTTCTAAGGGTCTGTATCTCTTTGCTTCCTGCCCATTCATGTATCTGTCTAGATACATCTTAAAAGACGCTATCGTGCCCGCGTCTACCACCTCCGCTGGCAACGCGTTCCAGGCACCCACCACCCTCTGCGTAAAGAACTTTCCACACATATCCCCCCTAAACTTTTCCCCTTTCACTTTGAACTCGTGACCCCTAGTAATTGAATCCCCCACTCTGGGAAAAAGCTTCTTGCTATCCACCCTGTCTATACCTCTCATGATTTTGTACACCTCAATCAGGTTCCCCCTCAACCTCTGTCTTTCTAATGAAAATAATCCTAATCTACTCAACCTCTCTTCATAGCTAGCGCCCTCCATACCAGGCAACATCCTGGTGAACCTCCTCTGCATCCTCTCCAAAGCATCTACATCCTTTTGGTAATGTGGTGACCAGAACTGCACGCAGTATTCCAAATGTGGCCGAACCAAAGTCTTATACAACTGTAACATGACCTGCCAACCCTTGTACTCAATACCCCGTCCAATGAAGGAAAGCATGCCGTATGCCTTCTTGACCACTCTATTGACCTGCGTTGCCACCTTCAGGGAACAATGGACCTGAACACCCAAATCTCTCTGGACATCAATTTTCCCCAGGACTTTTCCATTTACTGTATAGTTCACTCTTGAATTGGATCTTCCAAAATGCATCACCTCGCATTTGCCCTGATTGAACTCCATCTGCCATTTCTCTGCCCAACTCTCCAATCTATTTATATTCTGCTGTATTCTCTGACAGTCCCCTTCACTATCTGCTACTCCACCAATCTTAGTGTTGTCTGCAAACTTGCTAATCAGACCACCTATACTTTCCTCCAAATCATTTATGTATATCACAAACAACAGCGGTCCCAGCATGGATCCCTGTGGAACACCACTGGTCACACGGCTCCATTTTGAGAAACTCCCTTCCACTACTACTCTCTGTCTCCTGTTGCCCAGCCAGTTCTTTATCCATCTAGCAAGTACACCCTGGACCCCATGCGACTTCACTTTCTCCATCAGCCTGCCATGGGGAACCTTATCAAACACCTTACTGAAGTCCATGTATATGACATCTACAGCCCTTCCCTCATCAATCAACTTTGTCACTTCCTCAAAGAATTCTATTTTTGGTAAGACATTACCTTCCCTGCACAAAACCATGTTGCCTATCACTGATAAGCCCATTTTCTTCCAAATGGGAATAGATCCTATCCCTCAGTATCTTCTCCAGCAGCTTCCCTACCACTGACGTCAGGCTCACCGGTCTATAATTACCTGGATTATCCCTGCTACCCTTCTTAAACAAGGGGACAACATTAGCAATTCTCCAGTCCTCCGGGACCTCACCCGTGTTTAAGGATGCTGCAAAGATATCTGTTAAGGCCCCAGCTATTTCCTCTCTCGCTTCCCTCCGTAACCTGGGATAGATCCCATCCGGACCTGGGGACTTGTCCACCTTAATGCCTTTTAGAATACCCAACACTTCCTCCCTCCTTATGCCGACTTGACCTAGAGTAATCAAACATCTGTCCCTAACCTCAACATCCGTCATGTCCCTCTCCTCGGTGAATACCGATGCAAAGTACTCGTTTAGAATCTCACCCATTTTCTCTGACTCCACGCATAACTTTCCTCCTTTGTCCTTGAGTGGGCCAATCCTTTCTCTAGTTACTAGCTTTTAATTCCAGATACTGCCATGGTGGGATTCAAACCCATGTCCCCAGAACAATACCCTGGGTTTCTGGGTTATCAGTCCAGTGACAATACCACTAAGCCACCGCCTCCCCTATAATGATGCCTGAAGTATATAAAGTTATTTTGAAAAGCTACAAGATGATACCACTCACTATTTAATCAGCGTAGCTTAGTGAAGGCCACTTTGAAGGCCGAAGAGGCAACAAAAGGTAAGTCTTAAATCACTTTTGTGGGGCCAGGATGAGCAGGAATTCTCCTCTGGGCCCCATAAGGATAGTCTTAGCTTCTGCTGCCTCAGGCTCCTCTTTACCTTCCCATCCGCAAGACTGCCAAAATCCTCACCCTGCCACTTACCTTTAAATGGCAAGCAGCCTCCCGATTGCATGATTCTAACCATTTCAGGCAAGCTGCTGGCTGGTGGGATGGAAATCAGGCCCAGCACCTAAAATTGGCCGCGACTCAAATTGATAATGCTGGTGTTCAATTCCTCACCACAACCCTTGCCCACACAACATCCGTTCACAGTTAAAATTTCTCCCCTTGTCTCCTTTACTGCTCAATTGAAAAAAAGTAAATCGACTCATCCTTTGAGGTTGAAGTAATAATGGTTGTTCAGGTGGACCATCCTAGATAATGTGGAGAAAATATGGTCCATTTCTCATAACTAGATATACGTGTACATATGTTTTTCCATTATATACTCTATGTTGGCTTAATTTACAGTTGAACTCCATACCTTTGTTATTGTAAACATCAAGGTAATTTGGTGCTGAAAAGATTGTGATAAGTGAAGGGAAGCCTGTAGTTTGGCTCTTCCTGTACATGCGATAGCTGAAAGGTAAGTTCATGATTAATACACAATTACGCAATATTTTTGCGCATAATCCTTTACGCTTTCCCACACTTGCTAGCCATCCAACAATAAATATATATTAAGCAAATAAAAATGTACCATCAAAAGTAATGTTTTCATTTTGAAATAGTAATAACAGTAGTTTTATATGATGTAGTCATTTAGAAACATACAATATCTTGATGGAAAGGCATACTTTACGATTTAATGAAGTTATATTAAAATACTGTTTCATTCATCTAGATTCTACATTGTTTTAATACAAAGCATGTAGAGTACGAAAATTTCAGCTTCATTTGGACTTTCAACCTTGTTTGTCATTGTTTTAACTAAAGTAATATGTAGTTCTGTTGCCCAAAGTAGCAACAAATTCAGTTTATACTTCTTGACATGCTGTAAATTACTGTCACATTTGGAGTTCATTCAAAGAAAATTGTACAATGTAAAAACTGGAAAGAAAGATAAATTGACAGCTTATGCTTACAAGTTTTGACATCTTAATGTTCACTTTTAAGTACTGGACACTGCACTATAATGTAAGGCATTTATGTACTGAATATAAGCAAAAGCTATATCTAGTGCAGACAGTATATTTTTATAAATCATTTTGCCTTACTATAGGATAAAATACATCGGCCTCAAAATTTCTGGTATGTAGCGATCATAAGTATCAGTTGTAGCCAGGGAGAGGAGCAGACACCAGCTTTGATGAATTCTGGCACATTATGACCAGACCTCAAAACTTTGGTAGTGGGGGCATCGGCAGATCATCTGCCTGCATGCCTTATGCCAAGGTGGTGTGTTTGGGGAAGTTTCTGGGCTACCCGTGAATGCTGTTGTAGGCTTCTTAGGCATTGTCCAGGATGAAAGATTAGGAAAATTGGTCCCAAATTTTTAAAACTGTAACAGAAAACAACATTGTTTCTTCAAATTTTTCAGCATATGCTGAGTATGGAAAGATTTATAAACTTACCCTGCATCTTGTGCTTCATGGGCTCTAATAACTGATAATAAATTATTGTTCTGCAGGAACTCACAAACAGCAGGATAACTGAAAAAGAGAACATGTACAACAGTATCACTGGAAGTCACCTTAACCAATGTAGTAACTGGAAATGAAAAACTGGGGCATGGCAACAGAAAACAGTAAGGTGCAATTTAGTTAAGTATTGTGCCCATGGAACAGATAAATGTCCTTGAGATAACTTACCTTGCAACTAAGTTTAGGCAAACCTAGACATTTGATTGGGTATTGCATTCTGGATTTTTTGGTATGCTGCAGCCTATGCCAGAATGGCCCATTCTCATAATGGTGCCAGGTTTGGACTTCTACAAGTGACAGCAGAAAATTGCAGGTAAGTGGAATTTAAAGGGATAGGGACAATTAAATGGGAGACTTGTAATAGGGAGACAACAGCTCCATAAGTCTTTGGAAGCGGTCAAAAGGCATTTCAATCCATTAGCAGCCTGTACTAATACTGAAGATTAGAAATTCAAATGTGAAAGATGAAATTAAAGGGAAAGGAAACCGAAGGCATAACATGTCCAAATTCAACTGATGGAGCAGCTCAGCAACCAACAGCAATTTGCATACTCCCATATGGATTAAAAGAAAGTTGCTCTGTTGCCAGGCTAAGCTGTTACAGGGTATAAATACTGAAATATAGCAACTATTTGCTGAAAACTGGCACAGATTTCTGCAAGAATACCTATCAGATCCTCTAACTTCCAGCAATTAAACATTTTTTTGTCAATAAACAAGTTGATGAAGCAAACACGAGAGGTTGCGATGTTACAGTGGATTTCCACTCTGCCCTTTCACCTCAGCATATCACAAAACCGCTCATAACCAAATTAACACAAAATTAGTTAAAAAAAATATTGCGCCGTGTGCTGAGAATGTATGCTTGAAATTAAAAATGCTCTGTTCGCTGGCATTAATATGTCATAAATCACCAAATTATGGCAAAAATATTGGAAATACTTCAAACAAAGGAATTGTACCTTAGTACAATAAAATGTATGCACAGACATGAATAAAACATTCCTCATTGTCCTTTCAGAATGACAGAGGTACTATTTTACCAGGTATATATAAGACGTCTGCAAACGTGACATGAAATCGTGTGACATTGATCACAAGTCGTGGGAGTCAGTTGCCAGCATTCGCCAGAGCTGGCGGGCAGCCATAAAGACAGGGCTAAATTGTGGCGAGTCGAAGAGACTTAGTAGTTGGCAGGAAAAAAGACAGAGGCGCAAGGGGAGAGCCAACTGTGCAACAGCCCCAACAAACAAATTTCTCTGCAGCACCTGTGGAAGAGCCTGTCACTCCAGAATTGGCCTTTATAGCCACTCCAGGCGCTGCTTCACAAACCACTGACCACCTCCAGGCGCGTATCCATTGTCTCTCGAGATAAGGAGGCCCAAAAGAATATATAAACAAAGGTAAAATTATCTGAAAAACATTTCTTGATCTATAAAAAGGCAGGACTGCTTTTTTTAAAGTTTTAGTTTTCCCAGACATAGCCAGAGGATCAAATTGCATCTTTCTTTAAAACATCTCTCTCCATTCATTTGAGACAGATGTGTTAGCAGTAATCGTGATAAGCTAATTTAGTAACAAAAACACTCAAAAGTTTAAGAAATACAGAATAAAAGTTTTAACAAAGAGAAAATGCCCAATGAATCAGGAATGAGGAACAATTGTGAAGCCTTTACAGAAGGCAAACCCTTGATGCACATCTCAGAGACATAACCAGAACATTGTGGAGAGAGACAGAAATAACTTGATGCACAGAGGCATTTAGCTTTGACTAATTGTGACTATTGGTGGAAAGAAGTCATAAGCCTTTCTATTAGTATATACATAAAAGGAAAACATACAAGATAACACTTATTTATGGTAATGTGGAATCTGAAAAGACTACCTATCGTGTAATTCTCAAAACTAACTGAGAAATAATGTACTAAATTGAACCCAGCCAAATGTGTACTGGTGTAATGCTGAAATGAGTTGTGTTTTATAAAACTTGATTATGTCTCAATAAACAATTTTAACTTGTGATTGTCATATTGCCAATCAGGTTACCTTTGTATCTGCAAAAACTAAACAAATGGGAGGTGAAATTCAACTCTGGCAAGAGAGTAAAATTGACATATGTGTATACTCAGCCTGATTTTCCCTTCCATTGAAATCAATTTATTTCCTGATAGCTAGGATCAGTCAAGATTAAATGGTTTTTAAACAATGCTGAACTTTATTCAGGTTATTGAAAAATAATTTTATAATTCAATTTGGTTTGGTCGAATGTAGGTTGGCATGAATGGGCTAAATATGGCTATCATACATTAATTAGTGATATACATTAGTCATTCCTTTACTCCATTCATAAATTGGAAAGAAATCAATCCACAGTCTTTTAATGTATAAAATTTATAAACCTGTAATGAGAAGTAAGTTTCACTTATAATGAAACTCTTTCAGCTCCCCTGACATCTATATTGATATTCTAAAAGGCACACGTGTATAGTTACATATCATAAATAAATACTAAATAATACATTTTTGCGCCATAGATACATTGGGGTGCATTTCTCCAGAGTGGACTTCGGACAAGGGAAAGACATCAGGTAGGAGACCTGAACAGGATAGGAACCTGAGCAGGAAAGTGGGTAGAAGCTAAGAATGGATGAGCATTACTCCTTTAGGATTAAGGAATCAGAGAAGGGGGTGGAATGTGGTGCTTCACAAGGATGGGCAACAGTATAATTGCTTAGTCAGTAATCTGGTATTGGCATGACTCTGTCAAATTCACCATCTTCTACAATAACAGCCAAGTGCCTCCCCTTGAGCTGCATGGTTTTCTCCTCAAAGAGGTTGAGGTATTTAAGGTTGGGAAGCCCCCTTCAGTGTCCTGCCTGTGGCAGACATTTTGCACCCATATATCCTGCAAGAAGATAGAGTATGGAAGAGTAAGTGAAGGAAGCAATTTTTGGACTATGCATATAAATAATTGCTTGTGGCGAGCTGAATAGCCATTGTGCAAGATGGACAGATAGTGCTCCTCTTAATCAGAGAGCATTGCGAAGTACTAGTTGTATGAGGGTTGCTTTAAGAGGGTGAAGAGTATGCTGATGCCCAGGGAGGACAATGAAGAAAAGGCAGAGGGGTCAACTGTGCTACCTGCCTGCCCTGCTGAGAATATGGAACCTGTTGCAATACGGTCCTGCAGTTCTTGCATGAAGGAGCTGGCACTCAGTGCCAGTGTCACTTCCCTCCAGGTGGAATAAGTGATATTTCTGGGTGACTTCCTGGTCTTCAAGAAGGCTTGGAGGTCTGAATATGGCAAATACTGCATTCTTCTTCTCTGTGTCTTGATGCCATGCCCTGTGGTCATCTTGGTGTTAATGTTGCTAAAGTTGTCATACTTCTTAAAGTGTGATAAAAATATTGGTAAGATGTGCAGTGAAGTAAGGTGAGAGTCAGGTGAGAGTGCCAAGCATTATTCTTTTCTTAAATAAAAGCAAAATACTGCAGATGCTGGAAATCTGAAACACAAATTAGAAATGCTGGAAATACTCAGCAGGTCTGCCAGCATCTGTGGAGAGAGAAGCAGAGTTAACGTTTCAGGTCAGTGACCCTTCATCAGAACTGTCTGGTTGTCCTCCAGTCTGATGAACAGCATTTTTAAAGGCTGTATGACTTCCCTTGCAGTTTAGCTGTTTACACCCATTTTATGCCAATAATTACTCCAATTGGTATGCAAATAAGAAGACCCAGGAAACCTCCATGTAACTCCCTCTACAGACCACTCTGGGCATAACATATCTTTTAAAAAGGTGCTATGGTGACTTAATTCATTTTGTAGCAATTCCCCCTCCCATAATTTTTTCATCAGTTAATTCATAGTTTAGTTTCTACTCTTTCATTTGATTTTCCTCACTTCTTTCTTTCGTTAAATCTAAAATGTTCTGTAAATGTTCTTTTTGTACATTAAAACAAACGTAATCATTTTAATAAGATTTCAAAAAGGTTTCATAATGCTAAATTGTTGATCAATTAAAGCTGCATATTTTCTCATTTGCACCAGTATGCCATAATTTTCAAAAATGTAAGTACTTTTGTATACAGACTGGTTTTAACATATTTTAAGGATGTCTTAATGTAAAGTAGTCTGAACTTGGTCTGTTTACCACAGTTTAAGTCCTAAAATCATAGAATCATAGAAAGTTTAAGGCACAAAAAGAGGCCACTTGGCCCATTGTGTCTGTGCCGGCTGAAAAATTATCCACCTATTCTAATCCCACCTTCTAGCATTTGGTCCGTAGCCCTGCAGATTACAGCACTTGAGGTGCATATCCAGATTCCTTTTGAACGAGTTGAGGGTCCCTGGCAGTGAGTTCCAGACCCCCATCATCCTCTGGGTGAAAAAAATGTTTCCTAATCTCTCCTCCAATTTTTCTAATATCACTTTAAATCTATGCCCCCTCGTCACTAACCTCCCTGCTAAGGTGAATAGACCCTTCACCTCTACTCTATCCAGGCCCCTCAAAATTTTGTACATTTCAATCAGATCTCCCCTCAGCCTTCTCTGTTCCAAGGAGAAGAACTCCAGCCTATTTAATCTTTCCTTTTAGCTTTGTTAAAAAACTTTTTTTTATAATTCTCTGCTACACTAGAACCCTCCTATGTTCTATGTTTATAATTACCTCTGAACTTGATCAACAAGATTTAGGGTTTCAGGTCACTTCTTTTAAGTGCTTGGATCAGTTCTTCTATCAATTCTGGGTTTTCATTTTCTGTTGGTGGGCAGGTGGGGGAGCATCAGAGACTAACAGGTTGCCAGAACTCTTGACTTTCTGCTGAATTCAATTATCCACCATAGTTAGTAAACTTCTTCTGTTTTAGAGGAATGGAATGATTTACAAGACTAGTACTCTGTTTCTCTGCATTTTCTTTACAACCATTGATGTTAAAAGGATCCATTGGTTTATGGATCAGGAGCATTATTCTCCCATTTCCTTAATATTTGCTATGTTTGGACACTATTCTTGCTACTTACTCCGACACAGCAGTTCTTTGAAAGTATGATGCAAAAAGGAAGAAAAACATCTATTCACAAAGCATCTTTCAGGACCTCAGGACATCCTAGATGTTTAAGAGCCAATTAAGTACTTTTGAAGTGCAGACAATCTTGTAATGTAGCAAATGTAACAATTAAACAAAGATGGTTACATGACTTCATGATGTTACAGAATACAAAAACAGGAAGACATCATTAAAAAGTAAGCCTCAAAATTCCTCAGGAATTCTGACAGAAGGCTGGCAGGATCTCAAGAAAATGACAGAGACTGAATATGCCAAGTTTCCAGCATTTCCATGATTTTTAAAAATTACTCTTAAGGGAAAGACTCTCCATATGCCCTTCATAAGGCAAATGATAGCCAGGGAACACAGTTAAAGATGGGGACTGAGACTTGTATCAGAAGAGGCTGGTACACCAAGTGAGTGGAAGTGACTGCTCTCTAAAAGGACATGTGTGGGTCTGTACTCAAGATTTTTTTGTAAAGATTCCAGAGTTGCCCCCTTTTTCAGGGAACTAAGAAGAATGTAGTTAGGATTGGGTGGAGCACCAGAAAACTCCAGTCAGTGTAGGAAATTTTATGCTCTGCCCCATGGTGGGTTTGGAGGCAGGGAGAGCATAAAATCAGGTGGGATGGTGGTGGGGGGTTTGGGGTAGGGGGGTACTGCCACCAACCCAACTCCGCCAAAATTTAGTCCAGTGCGAGAAGGTCCTTCCTGCCCTGACACCAATTGAGGCCCTTAACTGGGCAATTAACCCCAATTGAGGGCCTTATCCTGCCACCACTGCAATTAGCCGTGCCGTGCGGTGGGTGGCTCTGTTGCCGCCCGGACAGCATGGCATGATAAACCATGCAGGCTGCTTTCTGGCATTAGGGATGAGGTGTGGGTGGGGTGGGGTGGTCCTGAATGAGGGACCTGGTATCAGAAAGTGGGAGGGACAGGGGGGTGGGGGGAGTGGGGGGTGACTGAGAGCCACCCCCTAAAGGCAGGACTTTCAGCAATGGGGTCCTTGATCCTGTGGAAGGCCTGTTGCTGTCCACTTAAATGCCTGATTGGCAGTAGATTTGGCAGGCCTTCTGGAGAAGACACGGGGTTCTCAGTGATGCTCTTTCCAGGCATCGAGGCCCCTGTCGCCAGCATAAAATCCTGGCCAACGGATGGGGAAATATCAATGTTTCTATGGGGATGGGCCAGACGAGTCTCAGAGATGTGCCCATAATGATTCTTGCACATGTCCCATGCTTAGCAAGTGCCCTCCCACTGATCCTGTACATTCTTGTGGGTTTAGTCTGATGCGTGCCTTCCTGGCACAACTGTTGGGATTTTACGGCTCTAATGTTTAATGATTTCATGAATATGTAAACATTATATATCTATAAAAGTTTTTTAAAAATTACATCTGTGCACATTTCTTCTCTGAGAAACCTACTGTGACCTACCCATGTCACATTTTTGTCACTCTTTTGATTCAACATTTGCCATTATAAATCCCTATGTCTACACTTATATTGGAAACTACCTATGTAAATGTTTTGTGTTGTATTTACACCCTCCCATCAGTGGTAGTACTGCAGAACCTCAGTTTTGTGTCCCCAGGTCCTCAACCTATAATGCAGAGAACTGATCTGCCTCAAGCAACTTTACTGCTCTGCTTCCCTAAATGCTGTCTGTTTTGCTATTTAACTATCGATAATCATGAAAATCAAAGTATTTGACAAAAATAAGGACATTAAATTGAGTACTGAATTACATCTGAATGTCCTGGTCCAATTATTCTGTTTCCTTTAACCCCACCATCTGAAGACTACATTTGGTCTAGTGAGGACATGGGAGATCAACTATTTATATATTAATTGTAAATAATAATGAACCAGAGCATGTTGCTTTTTCATCTCAAATTTTGAAACTATAAGTTCACCTTGACTCCCATGCCCAATTTGTAGTGGTCCAATATTAGATTGAACGAGTCAGAGAGGACAAATATTGTAATAATATTCTGCATGTTAATACCTGTAGAATATGCTGTAAATATATAATACACTACATTGACATTCAGTGGAATACAGTTAATACTACACCATTCTTTAATATGTTGAATGACTCTGCAATTAGGATATGTCTAAGAAACATGAAATTTTAGCAAGAAATTGCTGCATTCAAATCAGCAAGCCATTCCTCTTCTTTTGTTCTCAAGCCTACTTTCCTTCCAATTACATCCCTCTCTTATCAATTCCTCCACTCACACATTTAGTTGTCACTTGAATTCTGAATTTTATCTCCTTCAGTGGCCTTCCCTGCTGAATTTGACTCTTCCTGTGGTGTTCAGTTGCTATATTAAGAAATGGCTGACACTAAATTGCTGACGAGGTTTGCGTAGGATCATTACATAGCAGTTTATGGAGGATGCAATAAAAATTCTAAAATCAACATTCTGAACTGTTTATATTTTACAATTTAACAAAATGGCTAATCACCAATATGAACACCACTGTGATCTAATTAATATTGAATGATCTAATTTTATGGGTGACTTGGCACAATGCAGTTCATTTACAGGGTATAAGTGCCACAGTATCTCAAATGTTTAGTTCAGAAAGTGTCACAAAACCAACTAGCTGTTACTTAATATCGGCATAACTTTTCAGCTTCCATGTTCATAGGAAATCTATAATTGAGTTACACACTGTCTCTGGCACTATTACCATGCACATTCAGATGCCTGCCAAGATCAGGTCACATATATCACTCTTATCAACAGCATCCTGCAAGACTGAAACATCATGGTACAAGAAGTCAGAAAACAAACTGATTTCAGGACCAATTAACTAGTAGGCAGATTTTGCTGCAGCACAGTATCTAACAGAGTCCACCATTAGTTTGAATTGCTTCTGCACCCTTCAACTCTCAAACATTTTTGCCTATTAAGTTGCTAAAAGTGCAAGCTGATAACAGTACAGTGAGGGAAACAGAAAAAGTAGCAGTATATATTCCTAACCAATCAGATTGAAGGATTAGCAAATAAACAGCAGTAGGACTGAGAGGGAGGGTGAATTAAAAGTGGTGAATTAAAAGTGGTGAATTCAATGTCAAAACAGGTACAGAAAGACATAAAAACATAAGGAAAGAAAGATTGAATTAGAGAGAGAAAAGAGGCAGAAAGGAAAAGTAAGAAAAAAATGACATTTTTAAAACCTCAAAACAATTCATAACCTAAAGGACTTAGATTCCTTATGTTATGGGCAGGTGGCAAATGGCATAGCTGGTTTCCACTGGTCATCTCCCAAGTGACCAGAGATAGTGCTTTGTTTAGTGTTTCAGCCCTATGTTTTGTTGGTCAAATAAACAGACAGACATGTTTTCTCGTGAGTTTAAAACAAAAGATATTTGTGAAACAATAATCACCAAAAATGTTCACAACACCACCTACACATACATTCACTCTCTCATGCACACTCAAGGAAAGATGGATAGAAGGTAAACGGTAAGAGGTGTTAAGAGTTCAAGGTTTAAAAGTCTGCTGTCTGCAGGAAAAACCTGTGGGATCCTCTTAGGGGGTAAGTTTTAAAGTTGCATGCCTGTTTGCTGGTCATCTAGCCTTGCTGGGTTGCTGAAGTCTCCTGGCAGACAACACTTCAGTTTGAAGATGGTGCTGGTATCTTTTAGTTCAATTTTCACAGGTGAAGGAGTTATTCAAAAGGCACACTTTTAGTTCTCTGCTGCACTTTGTTGCTAACTCGTCTCAGTAGGGTTCAAACGTCTCGGCTGGAACTAATCTCTCTCTCAGCCTTGTACTCAGATTAAAGATGGCTCTCGATGTTCTCTCTTTATGGCTGGAGATCCCAGACTGATGATCTTGATGTTCTGATGACTTGATAACTTCCTTTGTTCTCCAAAAAGGTTACCTTCAAAGGTAAATTCATAAAGCGTTAGTTTTGCCTATGTGACTTTAGGCTTTTCCTTCCTGAGGAGCTGTAGAATGGCTTCTGATCTCAGCCCATTTTGATAAATGAGGGATGCTCACATCTTAGTGTAGTAAGTGTCGTTGCAGACGTAGAATCTGTGAGTGTCTTAGTTTAAGCTCGTTTTGTGGATAGCTCACATCCATGTGTGATCAGCTGTCTCATTTCAATGCAGACGGGGTTAATATGTTTTAGTTCTTAGCAGACATGGAGGTGTATTTTAGTGCAGGAGATGGTATTTTTCATGTGACTGTGTCCTCTATCTTGTTGAAGGCAAAAATATACCAGTCCTTTTTTAAATTGTTCTAATTTTTTATAACTCTTGTTATATTTTCATCACTGCACTTCTCCTGAGCGTGACACTTACAATAGCTATCTGTGGTGGCATAAATAAGCAACGTCATGACATTCAATGTATATCAATGCTAAAGCAGACAACAATGTCATTTTCACTGAGCTAACAGCAGAACAGCGCAAATCAAGACAGCAACTTTTTGATATTCCCTTTTCACTGCACATCAGCTCCACATCTGAATTTGTTGTATCATTTACACATAAATAACGGTGAGCATCATTAGCCTCACAATTACTTTGACAGCAAAATCTGGCCCCATATTAACCATCCATTAGTCAAAACCATTCAATCACCAAACAATCAAGTAATGCTGTGTAAACCACTGATAACTGATGGATACATTTTAACACAATTACTTCACCTTTAGCAAAGTAAAACATCCCCAATGAAGCGGCACATTCCATCTGCTACTCTCTGGCAAGAGAGAATGAAATGTAGTTAGCTCTTAATGAATAGACTGTCAATACCTTCCTTCACACAACAGTGGATGGCAAACTGCAAGATGTTGCAGCTCTAGCCTGGAAGGATCCAGACATCTAAATATTTATCACCACCATCGTCTTCACAGCCACTGGTGATGCAGTGATTGCCCTGCTCTGAGGTGGTTGCAGGAGGTGGAAAATTTCAGTGAGGACATTCTTACTGAAGCTTAGACATCACATACATTCATCTTCACTGTTCAAGGAGGAGAATTGCTCCCTGATCAGATCCCTGACGACGCTTTCCCCTCCTCCTCCTCTCTCTTCCTACAGCTTGTTCTGCTCTGTGTGGCCTCTGTTCATTCTCTAAGTCATGATGTATTCTCAGGGGAATTGCTACGAGTGCACCCCTGTATGGGAAAACCTGGTTAGTGCAGAAGCCTTGTTGTCAGCAAGAGCTCCTTGACCATCTGCTACACCACTCCCTATAGATTTTGGTAACTTTAAACAACAATACAAAGCACCAGACACTTGAAGATTTGAAGCAACAGCCAGAAGAAATCAAGCATCAACAAACCTAGTTGAAGGTCCTTTAAATAGTTCTGATGACAGGGTGGTAGGGGTGAGGGGTGAGGGTGTCTCCTTCCCGCTGTTAAATGCATGTTTAGCTGTGCAAGGTAAAGGGAGGGCATTAGCTGGAGCATTGAGCTCCAAAATGGCACCCACTTGGCCCAGAGTGAATTTTAGATTAGTTTAGTTTATAGAGAGGAACAAGTGTGTCAAGCTTCTAGGACTATTCTGGAGTCAAAGGGACATTAAAACAAATTGTTGATATTATTTTTCTTTGGACATTTTTGTTTATTGGTTATAAAATTATTGGAGGTCGAGAAAAGGCTGTTTGACTGGGGCGATCAAAGGCAGGAGGTCATGTGATGAAACCTGCAGGGATATATGTCCAACTAGACATGGCAACCCTAAAGCAGGAGGGGAGAGAGAGGGAGGCAGAAAGAGAAGAGGATGGGAGGAATGGGGAGGAGGAGAATGGGGAGGAGGAGGAGTGGGAGGGAAGGGGAAGGGATGGGACGGCATGTGTGGGGAGGGAAGGAGAAGGGATGGGAAGGCATGTGTGGGGAGGGGAAGGGATTGGGATAACACTGGTCAGGCATGCCCATGTTCTAACTCTGCATCCGGCACTTCTTGAATTCCTAGCTCAATCTTTTCTCTTTTCGATGAGCAGTCTCCAGATTTTCTTGAGATTGTCCAATGCTTGGAGATTTTTGGACAGCTCTCCCTCCTGAGTTATCACTCTGTACACGTCCCAGATGCCAAGCAGCATTTTCAGATCGAGCTGGGCCATTAATTGTGCCACCCACTCATTGACGCAGTCAGCAAGTAAGTAAGGGGACACAATCTTAAAAATAGAGCTAGGTCTTTCAGGAGTCTTTCTGGAAATGAGGAAGCAATTTTTCACATAAAGGTTCGTGGAAATTTGGAATTCTCTTCCCCAAAATGGTGTGGATGATGGCTCAATTGAAAATTTCAAGAGTGAGATCAAACGATTTTTGTTGAGATGATGGGTAAATGGAGTTCAGGTACACATTAGTCATGATCAAATTGTATTTTTAAAAAATTCATTCATGGGATGTGGGCACCACAGGCCAGGCCAGCATTTATTGCCCTTCCCTAATTGCCCTTAAAAAGGTGGTGGTGAGCTGCCTTCTTGAACCGCTGCAGTCCATGTAAGGTAGGTACACCCACAGTGCTGTTAGGAAGGCAGTTCCAGGATTTTGCCCCAGCGCCAGATAAGGAACGGCGATATAGTTCCAAGTCAGGATGGTGTGTGACTTGGAGGGGAAATTGCAGGTGGTGGTGTTCCCATGCATCTGCTGCTTTTGTCCTTCTAGTTGGTGGAGGTCGCAGGTTTGGAAGGTGCTGTCTAAGAAGTCTTGGTGCATTGGTGCAGTGCATCTTGTAGATGGTACACACTGCTGCCACTGTGCGTCGGTGGTGGAGGGAGTGGATGTTTGTGGATGGGGTGCCAATCAAGTCGGCTGCTTTGTCCTGGATGGTGTCCAGCTTCGAGTGTTGTTGGAGCTGCACCCATCCAGGCAAGTGGAGAGTATTCCATCACACTCCTGACTTGTGCCTTGTAAATGGTGGACAGGCTTTGGGGAGTCAGGAGGTGAGTTACTCGCCGCAGGATTCCTAACCTCTGACCTGCTCTTGTAGCCATGGTATTTATATGGCTACTCCAGTTCAGTTTCTGGTCAATGATAGCCCCTAGGATGTTGATAGTGGAAGATTCAGCGATGGTAATGCCATTGAATGTCAAGGGGAGTTGGTTAGATTCTCTCTTGTTGGAGATGGTCATTGCCTGGCACTTGTGTGGCGCGAATGTTACTTGCCACTTATCAGCCCAAGCCTGGATATTGTCCAAGTCTTTCTGCATTTCTACATGGACTGCTTCAGTATCTGAGGAGTTGCGAATGATGCTGAACATTGTGCAATCATCAGTGAACATCCCCACTTCTGACCTTATGATTGAAGGAAGGTCATTGATGAAGCAGCTGAAGATGGTTGGACCTAGGACACTATCCTGAGGAACTCCTGCAGTGATGTCCTGGAGCTGAGATGATTGACCTCCAACAACCACAACCATCTTCCTTTGCGCTAGGTATGACTCCAACCAGTAGAGAGTTTTCCCCCTGAATCCCATTGACCTTAGTTTTGCTTGGGCTCCTTGATACCATTCTCAGTCAAATGTCAAGGGCAGTCACTCTCACCTCACCTCTGGAGTTCAGCTCTTTTGCCCATGTTTGAACCAGGGCTGTGATGAGGTCTGGAGCTGAGTCACCCTGGCGGAACCCAAACTGAGCGTCACTGAGCAAGTTATTGCTAAGCAAGTGCCGCTTGATGACATTGTTGATGACATCTTCCATCACTTTACTGATTGAGAGTAGGCTGATGGGGCGGTAATTGGCTGGGTTGGACTTGTCCTGCTTTTTGTGTACAGTACATACCTGGGCAATTTTCCACATTGCAGGGTAGATGCAAGTGTTGAAGCTGTACTGCAACAATCTGGCTACGGGTGCGGCAAGTTCCGGAGCACAGGTCTTCAGTACTATTGTCAGGGTCCATAGCCTTTGCAGTATCCAGTGCCTTCAGTTGTTTCTTGGTATCACGCGGAGTGAATCAAATTGGCTGAAGTCTGGCATCTGTGATGCTGAGGACTTCAGGAGGAGGCTGAGATGGATCATCAACGCGGCACTTCTGGCTGAAGATTGTTGCAAATGCTTCAGCCTTATCTTTCGCACTGATGTGCTGGGCTCCCCCATTATTGAGGATGGGGATATTTGTGGAGCCACCTCCTCCAGTTAGTTGTTTAATTGTCCACCACCATTCACAATTGGATGTGGCAGGGCTGCAGAGCTTAGATCTGATCTGTTGGTTATGGGATTGCTTAGCTCCGTCTATTGCATGCTGCTTACACAGTTTGGCAAGCAGATAGTCCTGTGTTGTAGCTTCACCAGGTTGACACCTCATTTTGATGTCTGCCTGTTGCTGCTCCTGGCATGCCTTCCTGCACTCGTCATTGAATCAGGGTTGGTCTCCTGGCTTGATGGTAATGGTAGAGTGGGGGATATGCCGGATCATGAGGTTACAGATTGTGGTTGAGTACAATTCTGCTGCTGATTGCCCACAGTGCCTCATGGATGCCCAGTTTTGCACTGCTACATCTGTTTGAAATCTATCCCATTTAGCATGGTAGTGGAACCACACTACACGATGGAGGGTCTCCTCAATGTGAAGGTGGGACTTCGTCTCCACAAGGGCTGTGCAGTGGTCACTCCTACCAATACTGTCATGGACAGATGCATCTGTGGCAGGTAGAATTGTGAGGACAAGGTGAAGTATGTTTTTCCCTCTTGTTGGTTCCCTCACCACCTGCCGCAGACCCAGTCTAGCAGCTATGTTCATTAGGACTTGGCCAGATCAGTCAGTAGTGATGCTACCGAGTCGCACTTTGTGATGGCCATTGAAGTCCCCCACCCAGAGTACATTCTCAGTGCTTCCTCCAGGTGCTGTTCAACATGGAGTACTGATTCATCAGCTGAGGGAGGGCAGTAGGTGGTAAGCGGCAGGAGGTTTCCTTGCCCATGTTTGACCTGATGCCATGAAACTTCATGGGGTCTGGAATCAATGATGAGGACTCCCAGGGCAACTCCCTCCTGACTGTATACCACTGTGCCGCCCCCTCTGCTGGGTCTGGCCTGCTGGTGGGACAGGACATACCCGGGGATGGTGATGGCAGTGTCTGGGACATTGTCTGTCAGGTATGATTCCGTGAGTATGACCATGTCAGGCTGTTGCTTGACTAGTCTGTGGGACAGCTCTCCCAACTTTGGCACAAGCCCCCAGATGTTAGTAAAGAGGACTTTGCAGAATCGACAGGCTGGGTCTGCCGTTGTAGTTTCCGGTGCCTAGATCGGATGCCAGGTGGTCCATCCGGTTTCATTCTTTTTTATTGACTTCGTAGCGCTTAGATACAACTGAGTGGCTTGCTAGGTAATTTCAGAGGGCATATAAGAGTCAACCATATTGCTGTGGGTCTGGAGTCACATGTAGGCCAGACTGGGTAAAGGACAGCAGATTTCCTTCCCTAAAGGGCGGCACAGTGGCGCAGTGGTTTGCACCGCAGCCTCACAGCTCCAGCGGCCCGGGTTCAATTCTGGGTACTGCCTGTGTGGAGTTTGCAAGTTCTCCCTGTGTCTGCGTGGCTTTCCTCTGGGTGCTCCGGTTTCCTCCCACATGCCAAAGACTTGCAGGTTGGTAGGTTAATTGGCCATTATAAATTGCCCCTAGTATAGGTAGGTGGTAGGGAAATATAGGGACAGGTGAGGATGTGGTAGGAATATGGGATTAGTGTAGGATTAGTATAAATGGGTGGTTAATGGTCGGCACAGACTCGGTGGGCCAAAGGGCCTGTTTCAGTGCTGTATCTCTAAATCTAAAATCTAAAGGACTTTAGTGAACCAGATGGGTTTTTACAACAATCGACAATGGTTTCATGGCCATCATTAGACTAGCTTTTTTTTTAAATTCCAGATTTATTAATTGAATTCAAATTCCACCTTCTGTGGTGGGATTTGAACCCATGTCCCCAGAGCAATACCCTGGGTCTCTGGGTTACTAGTATGGTAAAACAGGACCATGAGACTTAATGGTTTAGTTCTTTTCCTATGTGCTGGTTATGGAGAAGCCCATTGCAGAAATTCAGAAAGATATTGGGCTGGATTTTACAGCCCCCCACCCCCCACGATGCTGGGGATTGTGAGACAGGGGGCCGGAAAGTGCCTCTGGCAGAAGCCCGCCATGGGCCTCGATCGCGGGAAGGCCTGGCCCAATACTGCTGGCGGCGGTAAGGCCTCAGGGTGGTCACCCTGTCGCTTGATGAGGGGAGCAGAATTTACATATTAAAAAAAAATGCAAATTAACAAATTAATCACTTACCCACTCCCGCTATCTGTCCTGCTCCGATATTGGTGCTGGTGGCCGGCACTTCCATACCTTCGGATCTCTGTCCAGAGATCCGATGCGGGATACTGGTGGGGAGGGGGGTGCAGGTAAGTATTTCAGTGGGGGAACCGGGGTCAAACTAATCTGATTTGTGTAGGGGATGGTGGGAAGGGGCTGAAGTTAAAAGTTTATGAACTTTGCGGGGTGGTGGAGGAAGATCTGGTACACAAGGAAAATATTTGGTGGGGGGAGAAGAGGGCAAGGAATGAACTGTATGGTTATTGGGGGTGTGGGAAAGGGGCTAGAAACATTTATTTAATTTTTAAAAATAAATTTAAAATGCCTATATCTTTAAATAGTTAAACTAAATGGAAGGGCTTGAAGCCTATTAAAAATGGCAGTGGCGCCTGACGCCATTGCTGGGGCCGGACTACCCACCCACTCCACATCACTGGGTTGGGCTGTCCGCCCCAGCTATCTAAATGAGCCGCCGCATATATCGCAGCGGCTCCACGATATGCGGTCCGCACAGGTGGTCTGTCATCTTTAATTTCACCACCGCTGCCCATTGTGACACAGACAAAAGGATTCAACATGGCTACAACAGGCAACCACAGCAGGAACAGCAATGCCAGTAATCAGCCACTAGGCTATTCATAACTGCTGAACATTCATAGAATAACAACAATTACTTTTGCCTTTATATCTGTTTTATGCTATTGAACCATATGTACTGTCAAAATGTACAAGTATAAAATGTACATGTATACTGTAGAGAGTCGATTTGCTTATAATTGTCAATTAAATGCTATCATTTATACATCCTAAAATGCTGAGGAAATGTTGTAAGACTGCAATTTATTGCATAATTAAATTAACGAAATCCAACATTTCCCCAGTATAGAATTACCCTCAATTTATCATTTCACAATATATATATCGACAATTATTGCAATGCTTTAAAAGCTAACATCTCTGGGTCTTAAAACTGTACATATTCTGTGAAAAAATAATTTGATAACTTACATATTTGAGAGTTAGTTTTGTGTAGTTCTGATGAATAAAATTGAAACATTTAACCAAGTACACAAATTTCGTTAGAATTCTATCATAAAATATATTGATAAATCCTTTTCTGGCTATAACAATAAAGTCAATAGCATGCTGTAAAAATCCAAATTAGAGAAAGAGGGATAGAAATTCGTCGCAGGTGGTTGCGCAAAATAGGTGGTATTGGGTCGGCCGCACGTTATACACAGTGCCTAAGATTCAGTTTCATTGCAGTCAATGGAATTGAATATCAGCAGCTACATATAATGGGCAGTTAATCCATTACTGCCTATCTTGCACCACCACCTGAGTCAAATTTCTACCTCAGAGACTCCTCTGACTTATCAGATATAATTGGAAACCCGGAATGGTCATTATTAATGTTAAGAGTCAAGAAATCTAAGGAAGGGTGCTTCTTGATTACGTCCAGCCTACTGTCAATGTCTAGAGTCTGGAAAAGAATGAAAACCAAAGTCTGGAGGGTCACAAAATACAAATGATTTCATAACAGTTGTTCTTGTAGATATCTTCCCAGATCATCTAGATCACAGGAAGATTAGAAACCGGTGATGGTTATTTTCGGTGGTGTACAAAATCAGATGAAATGTAAGTAGTCATACCTTAGCATTGACGAAGGAGTCTAAGATACAAGTCTCTCACAGAGATGACAGGCTATTATATCTTCCCAGAGATTATTGCCTTGAGAAGGCACATACATCCTCAAGATTTAAATAGATGGTTGAGCCCAGTCCAGAATTTGGACACCTAGTAATATCCTCATTTTCTATTGAGGACCGTCGATACTGTGTTTATGCACATCCTTTGAAAAAGAGTTCTCTTGAATATAGGAGACACTTAGGACTACAAAAGCACTAAATTTTTGATGAGGAAGGAGCTTTTCTCCTTTTTGAGTTCAGGCTTAATGATGATGTAGAATGCTAAACAAGACACCCAAATATTTATTGGTGATATTTGTCTCAAAGTACAGTGCTTGAAAAAAATAGAAATAGTGAATTAATATTGAGTTTAAGCAGGACACAAACCATTGTGGTCTTATGAAAGAATGTTTGGATATATTGTCTTATTGGACAAGTGTTGATTTGGAGAGCTCATGTAGAAGCAGGAAGGAAGACAACTAGCAAAACAAAATATCCACCATCTTTGGCCTGAAAATATGGAGGTATAATAATGGGGGGTTGATATAGTTCGAAGACTATTCTTTACTCCTGAGAATATCAAAAAGACACTGGTCTCACTTGACTAGAACATTAATCCTGAAAATGGATATCTTCAGAATATGTGGAGCCTCCATCCTGAAGATTTAAGTTTCACTAACTATTGAGAACAGTTTTGTTTGAATAAATTTTAATATTAAACAGTTATTATTCTGAATGAGAAACAACTCCAATTCCATAGGAGGAGAGATTAGACCTGATCACTCATCTAATGTTGTCAGAACTTTTCATTATAAATTGAGCTTTGGAAAAGTGAATGCTGAGGCACCTCCTAATTCAATTTGAATACGAGATAGAAGTAATATTTCATTTTCTTCAAACAAGGATAACTGGAAATTACACATCCAATAGATCTTGGAGACTGGAAAAAGATGGATCAATGTGACAGGAATTGCGTGTATTTTCTTCTTAGTCTTAGAGTTATCACTGAATCAATGAGAATGAGAACTTTGATGAAATGTTGGAAAAACTACCTAATAAACTGACTTAACAACCTATTCCTGAGACTATTGGGTGTAATTTAATGCCTGTGATTAATCATAAAAGAAATCAAAGGAGGGACCCTGACAGTTTTTGACAATATTGTCAAAATGCATCATTTAAATCAGGAGTGTCCAACCTTTTTACCTGAGGGGCCACATTACAATTTTTGTCTTACATAGGAGGTTGGTGAGACAATTTTAGAAAGGAAAAGGCATTAAAAATTTATCTTACTATTAATCAAAACAACACAAGTGCATTTTGTGATGAAGCTTTAAATGAGAAGATTAATTTATTGACTTACTTTCTTGTCACTGTGTTGGACTGATTGATTTAGTGAGATACCTGGCATTTTTTTGTTTGCACAAGTAGTCAATGTTTGCCCGCACACTTATTGTAGCGATGCGGAGTATTCCAGATAGATGTCCATCTGTCAGGAATGATCCTGATCACTCTCTGTCTCTCTCTTTCTCTGTGTCCCCCCTCTCTGTGTCCTCCCCTCTGTGTGATATTTTCCCCCTCTTTATCTCTCTGTCCTCCACCTCTCTGTCCCCCCATTTCTCTCTCTCTCTCTCTCCCTTAGCAGACTTGCATGCAGTGGGGAGGCTGGTAGTGCATCAAGAATCTGCTTGTTCTGACAGTGGGCTTTGCCATGGCTCTTTAACTGAGCCACACTCCTGGGTTTCCTGACCAATTAGAAAGGGCGAATGGGATGATGCACCAAATCTGTCAAAGGAAGGATTTCTAGTAAAAGGGATCCCTGCAGGGGTCAAAATGACTGAACTGTACATTGATTCTGGTGGCTTCAGCAACCACAGGAATGGAAAGGAGACCTAGGAAGGCTATTCCCCAGCCTGGGTCTTGGATTCTTCCCTGGAAGTCTTGCTGTGGGATGTGAGGGACTGAAGTGAACTGATGTTTGCCAAGGAAGAGAGGAGGAGGTCAACCTTCCCAACTGAGCAGGTGGGACTGGAAGTGGCTGAGGAAATGAGCAGCAGGAATGTGGTCCCTTGAACTTGAAGGCAATGCCCAAGTGGTTCAAGGACCTCAGGAAGGCAGGAAAAGTGAGTGGCATAACACTTCCAACTGACTTTCCAAGCATTCTCCAGCACAACACTCCTCAGACCAATACACCTTGCAGCTCTATTTATTTCCCTTTCTCTAGGTATCTCCTCACATCCCCATCTGAACAGACAACACTGACACTCACCCTTATCTTTGTGCCATCTCACACCCATGCTTTACAGTCACCGTCCACAAATGCTGTCCTTCCCTCCTCTACACGCAATCCATTCTTCACACTCTCAACTCTCTGCTTTCTCTCCTTGCAGGAGAACGTTGTGCAGAACTCCAGGGAGAGGCAGGGAACTGGTGGGGGTGAGGTCAGTGGGAGGGGACGGGGGTGGGGGCCTCAAGTAATAACCACAGTGATGGCCACTGGGAATGCATGCCCACTTGGTTCACTGGTAAGTAGATTTTGTGCCAGGATCTGAAGATGTCAGTAATGACTGGTGCTCTGTAGACCCTGTCTTGAAGGTCTCCCTCAAGCTAGATCCCTCTGGCCTGTGGAGCAGCATGTGGCTGAGGAGAAGGCAGCTAGTGCTGCTGCTGGTGTTGCTCCTACTGCTGCTCTTCTTGTTCCTCATTAGAGGTCCAAGATAGAGCCGTATTAGCTGTTGCCATGCCACAGTGAAAGCTGACTGGAGGGAAGTGCAGATCAAGGTGAGTGAAGTGCAGGACAGGTGAAATAACCTCCAAGAAATTGGAAATCATCTGTCAAACAGTGAGAGCACACTCTTGGAAGAAGTGCTACGAAGACCAGCCTCTCACCTAGGCACGGCTGCAGCTACTCAGTTTCACTGCTTAAAGGCTTCCCAGTCTTGTCAGTTTCACTGAAGAAGCATTCCCCGCTGTGCTGTCGCCTGGTTGACTCGAGCGAGTTTCACACACCTCTGGAAACCTGGGCACTGGCTGTTGAAGCCAGAAAACTGTGTTAAATTCTCATTTAACTGCCGCTTTGAATACTTTAATTACTTACCTGACAGCTCTATGTAAGTTACCTGCTCTCCTGCAAACCCACCCGGGTTCAACCTGGAAGTGTGCAAGATCATGTTGGGTTCCTGACCCAACGCCACTTTTCTGGGCTTTAACCATCCCCCAGTCACATCCGAACTCTTGCTCCCACTCTGCCTTGGCAGTTAAGATTCTGCCTTATGTCTTCTGCATCTTTAGCGGCTATCACTGCTACATATTTGCAGTATACACAGAATGCCCACATGCACCTACGAAATCTGTCTTTAATTTACAAATACATCCATTTTCCAGAATAAAACAAAAAGAAATTAAAGACGAACACCACATGATTTTCTTTTTATTGAAGTTGCATTTTAAAAAAATACAAACACTGATTTCCCCCGTGATTTCAGACTTTATTTTATTACCAGAGTAAAAACTAAAATCTCATGCTGACAGTAACACCTTAGTTTCAATAAACAGAAGTTTATAGTGTGAGCTATTACATCAGGATTTGCCAGTACCATATTCAAACTTAAATATATTTAGATACCAGTTGTAAAATTTAAAAATAATATTCACAAAGCTGGTTGTTAATTAAATCTTCTGTTTTACATTGCTATTTAACTTTTTACGTATCGAGAGCTACTTGCAATTATATAGATTCTTTCACATCTTCGGGATGTCCCAAAGTGCTAATGAATTACTTTTTAAAAAGTGATCACTCCTGATTTTGTAATCAAATACAGCAGACAATTTGTACATAGTAAAGTTCCACAAATTAATGAGGTGAGTAGCCAGTTAATCTACTCTGTTGGTGTTGGTTGAAAAATAAATGGTGGCCAGTATATTGGGAGAAACTCCTTGTTGATCAGCTGCATTGTATACACCTGCCTGAAGAAGCAGACAGGCCCTCAGTTTAACATCCCACATGGAACACAACAAAATATGCTACACAGAAATATCAGCCTAGAATTTGTGCTCACACCCTTTAATAGGACTTGAACCCAGAACCTTCAGTCTCCAAAGGAAATAGTGTGCTATCACTGAGCCAAGCTAACACTTTATTTAGAATCAGAGAATTTGACTGCACAGAAGGAAACGATTAATAACATTACACCTGTGCCACCTCTCTGAGTTACCATTTGTGTCCTTTGAGAAACTGCAAGGCAGCTAAAATGGCCAGCTGAGACCTGGCCTCTTTTACTACAAAGCAAGCTAACCAGAAAAGGCCATGAGGTTTATTCCCTGTTGCCAGATGAGAGACCATCAAATTGTGAACTGACAGAAAATGCTATCCTTGGGACATATGAATTAGTACCCGAAGTCTATTGCCAAAAGTTTAGAACCCTCAAGAAGCAAGCTAATCAAACTTAACTGGAGTCAGAAAGAAGTATGCAGCTGGCCTTTGACCAGTGGCTGAGGGCTCTTAAAGTACAGCTCAGCTATGAGCATCTCAGCGAAGTAATTCTGTTCGAGAAATTTAAACATTCTCTCCCACTCTCCATAAAGACCCATGTAGAGGAGCAGCGGTTGCAGAGAGCCCGGCAAGCGGCCGTTCAGGCTGATGAGTTTGCTTTAATTTATAAGCCAGTTTCCCAGGAGAGAACCTTTCCTAGTCACCCCCACAAATCTGAAAAGGACAAAGGATGGGATGGTGATAGCAGCCCAAGCAGTCCTGGGAGAGAAAGAAAAGCAGGAGACACAGGGGGTCCTCCTCTAGCCAAAAATGATGGTGCTGTGAGCAGGGGTGAGACCTGGAGACCTGTGTGCTTCCATTGTAATAAAGCAGGGCATTTAAAAGCTGACTGCTGGAAACTAAAGGGAAAACCTGCCGGGTTAATCAGGGCACATGTGCTTAGTGAAGAAAGAAACCTGATGGAAAACACAGCAGAACAAGTTGTGGCTTTAACTGCAGTAAGGGTGAGACCCAGGAAGCTTACGGCTGCAAGTGCAGGAAAATTTAATAGGATTCCTGAAGATTATCAGGGTTTTGTGTTTGAAGGGAAAGTAACCCCATAACCTTCGAGTGGGGCAAGCAAGCCCATAGTAATTGTGAGGGATACAGGGGCCACTAGATCCCTTTTACTGGTAAAAGGCCTGACCTTTCCCCTAGAGAGTGCAGAGAACACCAAAATGGTGGTGAATGGCATGGGAGGGCAATGTATGCCTGTACCTGTACACTGGGTGCACCTGGAGTGCGACCTAGTTTTGGGA
Organism: Heterodontus francisci; assembly: GCF_036365525.1. NCBI lineage: Eukaryota > Metazoa > Chordata > Chondrichthyes > Heterodontiformes > Heterodontidae > Heterodontus > Heterodontus francisci. The sequence goes on from NC_090382.1 coordinate 64,072,437, forward strand.
CCGGCAACCATAGGGATTGTCCCTAGTCTGCCGATGGACAGGGTTGACCTGCTCCTAGGTAATGATCTGGCAGGGGTGAAGGTGGTAGCCCCCCCAGTAGTGAAAGAAAGACTGCAGGAGGTCAAAGGAACAGGGCAGTGGCAGGAGACAGTCCCCTGCAGTTTCCCTGAATTTGTAATGAATTAGGCCATGATTAAACCAGCTCCCACAGAGGAGACTGAATTGACACTGCAGGCAGATGACTATTAGGTCTGCCTGTCTGAGATTTTCTTTGGAAAGTTAGAAGACCCAGAAAATGAATTAAATAAATTTTCGCCAGCTGAGGCTCAGTGAGCTGAACCAGTATTGCAAGAGTTAGCACAGGCTGTCCAGTCTGAAAGTAAAGCAGAGGGAGTCCCTGATTGCTACTATTTAAAAAATGAGGTACTGGTGAGGAAATGGAGTTCTCTTCACAGACCTGGGAGCAAGGAGTGGACAAAAGTTCACCAGTTAGTGGTGCCACAGTGGTACTGGAGAGCACTATTAAGAAGGGCCCATGAGACTATAGCGGCTGTACATGCCAGTATACGAAAGACCAAAGCCTGCATAAGACAGCAGTTTGACTGGCCAAAACTCCACAAAGATGTGGTGGAGTACTGCAGGAGTTGCCACATGTGCCAGGTTGAGGGGAAACCCCAACCTACAGTGAAACCTGCACCTCTAAGTCTTGTACCAGTGTTAGGAGGACCCTCCAGCAGAGGGCTGGTGAACTGTAAAGGACCCCCACTGAGAACAAAAGGGGACATGCAGGCACAAGGCTGGCAAAAGGTTAGAAAAAGGGGAATAGGCGACAAAGACGGCAGGTTAAAGGAAGTCCGGGAGAAATCCTGGATGAAAACCCCTACTGTCCGGTCAGCCAACCCCAAAAAATTTGAAAAGATAGACCCCACATCCTCCTATGTAAATGCAGGCACTAGAAGCACCCCACCAGAGTTGCTAACAGCATTTACAGGAACATGCAGAGACAAAGGAAAACCTCCAGGTGGCACAGAAACCGTGATGGTGATGTCTCATCCAGTCAAAGTGCCACAGGGGTGTGCAGTAGAGTCTGCCCAAATACGTGCAGGCAGGAATGTCCCAGAGGACAAAGGGAAGATTAGGAAAGAATCCGCCCCCACAGTCAGATAAAAAGAGAACCACCCATCCCCTAAGTTCAAAATGCTTTGCATGACTTAGCAAAGCACTGAAAGAGAGTTCAGGATAGACCTGCCCACTACTGACTCTCCTGAGCAGAAGAATTCCAATTTAGGGCTAATTAAATCTGCCCCCACCACCACTCCCCCAACCCCGCATCCCGCTGCTTTTTTGCAGACCTCAGCAGGAACAAAGGGTTTAGGCAGTCATGGAAATGGGAAAACTGAAAAAAAAACTTCCCCGAAGAACCACAGGTTTATTGGAATGCCAAAAAGGGGGTAGTTAAAGCAGCACTGCCAGCAAGAAAAGACAGGCTGTAATAAGTTTTAGGATTTATGAATGAATGTGAGTGAATGAGAGAGAGAGAGACGCGTGTTTTTCCCCTGTATCTTATATTTTCTCTCTCAACCCTTTTTAATGAAATGTGCTTTTCTCAAATTGCATTTCATTCTGCTGGGTATGGAGGTGGTTATGCAAGCCCCGCCTGCCAAGTCTGAGACATATTAATTTTGTCATATGAACATTGATTTTCAACTGTTGCTGGAGTGAGGAAATGACGTGTTAAACAGATCAGCCGTGGCTGGAAAAGTCATTTGCATACTAACCGACAGTGCTTGGAGGGACAAAGGGGCTGCTCCAATTTAACCCACAATGGACTTTGAGCCCCAGGAATTGTGTGTAAGAAGAAATATTCCAGGGTCGGCTAAGACAAGAGAATCCACAAACAGACGTGGTCAGACCTGCTAGACACATGCCTAACCGGCTTGGCAATCTGGGTTTTTCTGAATTGTACTAAGAGTCTTGAACTCAGAATGACTATTTGCTCCTGGAGTGAGAAGACCGCTCCTGGCTGCTCCCATCTCTTTCTCACAAGCCTCTGGACCCACTGAGAACAAAGAAACATAGAAAATAGGAGCAGGAGTAGGCCATTCAGCCCTTCGGGCCTGCTCCGCCATTCAAAAAAGATCATGGTTGATCATCTAATTCAGTACCCTGTTCCTGCTTTTTCCCCAAATCTCTTGATCCCTTTGGCATTAAGAAATATATCTATTTCCTTCTTGAATATATTTAATGATTTGGTCTCCACTGCCTTCTGCAGTAGAAAATTCCACAGGTTCACCACCCTCTGAGTGAAGAAATTTCTACTCATCTCGGTTCTAAATGGCAAAACCTGTATCCTGAGACTGTGACCACTGGTTCTGGATTCCCCAGCCATCGGGAACATCCTCCCTGCATCAAGCCTGTCTAGTCCTGTTAGAACTTTATAGGTTTCTATGAGATCCACTCTCATTCTTCTCAACTCCAGTGAATATAGGCCTAGTCGATCGAATCTCTCCTTATACGTCAATCCTGCCATCCCAGGAATCAGCCTAGTAAATCCTCTTTGCACTCCCTCCATGGCAAGAACATCCTTCCTCAGATAAAGAGATGATAACTGCACACAATACTCCAGATGTGGTCTCACCAAGGCCCTGTATAACTGCAGTAAGACATCCTTGCTCCTGTACTCAAATCCTCTTGCAATGAAGGCCAACATACCATTCACCTTCCTAATTGCTTGTTGCACCTGAATGCTAGCTTTCAGCGACTGGTGTACAAGGACACCCAGGTCTCATTGCACCTCCCCCTTTCCCAATCTATCACCATTCAGATAATAATCTGCCTTTTTGTTTTTACAACAAAAGTGGATAACCTCACATTTATCCACTTTATACTGCATCTGCCATGCATTTTCCCACTCACCCAACTTTTCCGAATCACATTGGAGCTTCTTTGCATCCTCCTCACAGCTCACCTTTCCCCCCAGCTTTGTGTCGTCTGCAAACTTGGAAATGTTACATTTAGTTCCCTCACCCAAGTAATTAATATATATTGTGAATAGCTGGGGCCCAAGCACTGATCCCTGCAGTACCCCACTATTCACTGCCCACCACCTGGAAAAAGACCCGTTTATTCCTACTCTCTGTTTCCTGTCTGTCGACCAATTCTCAATCCATGCCAGTATATTACCCCTGATACCATGTGCTTGAATTTTGCACACTAACTTCATATGTGGGACCTTATCAAAAGCCTTCTGAACATCCAAATATACCACATCCACTGGTTATTCCTTATCTATTCTACTAGTTGCATCCTCAAAAAACTCCAGTAGATTTGTTAAGCATGATTTCCCTTTCGTAAACCCATGCTGACTTTGCCCAATCCCGTTTTTGCTTTCAAGATGTTCTGCTTTCACATCCTTTATAAAACACTCTAGCATTTTCCCCACTATTGATGTAAGGCTCACTGGCCTGTAGTTCCCTGATTTTTCTCTCATTCCTTTTTTAAATAGTGGGGTTACATTTGCCACCCTCCGATCTGTAGGCTCCAGAGTCGATAGAATTTTGGAAGATGACCACCAATGCATCCACTATTTCTAGGGCCACTTCCTTTAGTACTCTGGGATGTAGATTATCAGGCCCTGGGGATTTGTCAACCTTTAACCCCATTTGGGCAGCGCAGTGGTTAGCACCGCAGCCTCACAGCTCCAGCGACCCGGGTTCAATTCTGGGTACTGCCTGTGCGGAGTTTGCAAGTTCTCCCTGTGACTGCGTGGGTTTTCGCCGGGTGCTCTGGTTCCCTCCCACAGCCAAAGACTTGCAGGTTGATAGGTAAATTGGCCATTGTAAATTGCCCCTAGTATAGTGGGGATGTGGTAGGAATATGGGATTAAAAGAGGATTAGTATAAATGGGTGGTTGATGGTCAGCACAGACTTGGTGGGCTGAAGGGCCTGTTTCAGAGCTGTATCTCTAAAATATATTTTTTTAAATGTAAAAAAATAAATACATTTCCCTAGCACTATTTTTTTTAAATAATACTGATTTCCTTCAGGTCCTCCCTCTCATTAGACCCTTGGTATCCTAACATTTCTGGGAGGTTATTTGTGTTCTCCTTTGTGAAGACAGAACCAAAGTATGTGTTTAATTGTTCTGCCATTTCTTTGTTCCCCATTATAATTTCCCCCGTTTCTGACTGTAAGGGACTTACATTTGTCTTCACTAATCTTTTTCTCTTCACTTTTTCATAGAAGCTTTTACAGTCAGTTTCTATGTTCCCCACAAGTTTACTCTCATATTCTATTTTTCCCTGCTTAATCAACCTCTTTGTCCTCCTTTGCTGAATTCTAAACTGCTCCCAATCCTTAGACTTGCAGCTTTTTCTGGCAATTTTATATGCCTCTCTTTGGATCTAATAGTAACCCTGATTTCTTTTGTAAGACACAGTTGAGCCACCTTTCCGGTTTTATTTTTACGCCAGACAGGAATGAATAATTGTTGTAATTCATGCACACTTCCTTTAAATATCATCCATTGCCTATCCACCGTCAATCTACCGTGGCCAACTCGCGCCTCATACCTTCATGGTTTCCTTTATTTAGATTCAGGACCCTAGTTTCGGATTCAACTACTTCACTCTCCATCTTAATGAAGAATTCTATCATGTTATGGTCGCTCCTCCCCAAGGGACCCCACACAACAAGATTGTTAATTAGTCCTTTCTCATTGCACAACACCCAGTCTAGGATAGCCTGTTCTCTAGTTGGTTCCTCAACGTATTGGTTTAAAAAACCGTCACATACACACTCCAGGAAATCCTCCTCCACAATATTATTGCTAATTTGGTTTGACCAATCTATATATAGATTAACGTCACCCATGATTACAGTTCTACCCTTATTGCATGCATCTCTAATTTCCGGTTTAATGCCATCCCTTACATCTCCACTACTATTTGGGGGCCTAATGACAACGTCCACCAACGTTTTCTGCCCCTTGTGTTTCTTAGCTCCACCCATACAGATTCCATGTCATGATTTTCCGAGTCAATATCCTTCCTCACTATTGCATTGATTTCCTCCTTTACTAACAACGCTACCCCTACTCCTTTCCCTTTTTGCCTGTCTTTCCTAAATACTGAATACCCCTGGATGTTCAGTTTCCGTCCTTGGTCACCTTGCAGCCATGTCTCTGTAATTGCTACTAAATCAGAACCGTTTATATCTATTTGCACTGTTAATTCATCTACCTTAATGCGAATGCTCCACGCCTTAAGACTTGTCTTTATAACATTGTTAGTCATCTTAGCTTTATTTTGCACTACGGCCCGGCCCCATTTGTTTCTCGCCCTTGTTTTCTCTGCCTTCCACTTTTGATTCTTATCTTTCTGTCTTTCATTTCTATCCTTGTTTCTCTCTCCTCGATCTCCCTGCTCAGAATCCCATCCCCCTGCCATTCTGGTTTAAACGCTGCCCGACAGCACTAGCAAACACCGACACCCCCCCACCCACCCCACCAAGGAAACCCGTCCCAGTCCTGCCCAGATGCAACCCATCCAACTTGCACTGGTCCCACCTTCCCCAAAACCAGACCAATGTCCCAGGAATCGGAATCCCTCTCCCGTACACCATTTCTCCAGCCACGTATTTATCTGGTATTTCCTGCTATTTCTGCTCTCACTAGCACATGGCACTGGTACGAATCCTGAGATTACTACATTTGAGGTCCTACTTTTTAATTTTCGTCCTAACTACCTATAAGCAGCTTGTACGACCTCATCCCTTTTTTACCAATGTCGGTGCTGCTATGTACCACGACATCTGGCTGCTTGCCCTCCCCCCTCAGAAGGCCGTGAGGCCGCTCAGAGACATCCTTGACCCTTGCACCAGGGAGGCAACATACCATCCTGGAGTCTCTTTTGCGGCCGCAGAAACACCTGTCTGTTCCCCTTACGATTGAATCCCCTATCACTATAGCCCTGCCACTCTTCTTCCTACCCTCCTGTGCAGCAGAGCCACCCAGAGTGCCATGAACTTGGCTCTTGCTGCTTTCCCGAGCCATCTGCCCCAACAATATCCAAAGCGGATTATCTGTTAGAGTTGGGGATGGCCACAGGGGACTCCTGCACTACCTGCCTTCCTCTACTCTGCCTGGTGGTCACCCATTCCCTTCCTGCCTTTGCAGGATTTGCCTGCGGTGTGACCACCTCGCTAAATGCTTTCCACAACGATCTCGGCATTGCGGATGCTCCACAGTGAATCTGCCCGTAGCTCCAGCTCCGTAATGCGGGTAGCCAGTAGCTGCAGATGAATACACCTCCTGCACACATGGTCATCAGGGACACTGGAAGCGTCCCTGATTTCCCACATAGCGCAAGAGGAGCATATCACATGTGCGAGCTCTGCTGCCACGACTTACCTTGAGATTACTTAGTTACTCCCTTTAATTTAAAAATGCTAATTACGCTAGGGGCCTTGTTCTACTCCAAACACTACCCACTACAATCTGAAGTCCTTAATAAATTACACTAATTAAAAAAACACACTTTAGTAGTACTAACCTTATCAGTTACACAGTAGGTTTTGAGGTTTTTTAAAAAAAAAAAATTCCCCTTAGTATTTTCTAGAGCTAGTTAAAGGCACTAACAGCTGTTACTTACCAAACCAATCACCTTGCAGTTTTCCTGCGATGTCACTGTTGACTTTTTTTCTCTTCTTTTTTCAAAACTCCGGCACGCCTGGACTCCACTCTGTTCCCGAAAGGTAAGTGCATAGGCCACGATCCTCAGGTTCTATTTATCCGCTCCTCTCTTGGCATTCTCCCCGCAGGTCCGCTCCTCTGCACTCCGCTCCTGGAAGGTAAGTGTACAGGCCGCAATCCTCGGGCTCTATTTATCCACTCCTCTCTCAGCGTTCTCCCCTCAGATGCGTTCCTCTCCACTCCGCCCCTGGAAGGTAAGTGTCTAGGCCGCAATCCTCGGGCTCTATTTATCCACTCCTCTCTCAGCGTTCTCCCCTCAGGTGCGTTCCTCTCCACTCTGCCCCTGGAAGGTAAGTGTCTAGGCCGCGATCCTCGGGCTGTATTTATCCGCTCCTCTCTCGGCATTCTCCCCTCAGGTCCGCTCCTCTCCACTCTGCTCCCGGAAGGTAAGAACACATGAACTTCAAGAGAGAAAAGTCTCCTATATCGAGGTTTTAGAAGAATACTGGGCCCCAACAAAAAGCAAGACCTACCTACAATCAAGGACTTTACAGTGAGCTCGAGGAACAGTAACCAAAACCATCTTCAGATATTGCCTCAAACTTTTCCACTTTATTTCTTCTGATCTTTTCTGTCTCCATCTGCATGTGTGTATTGCATATGCATGCTAGCATGGGTGCGTCCCGTATCCGTAGGCTTTAACCGAAATAGAGTTTAAGTGTCATAAAGTTCAACCTTTTTCGTTAAACCTAAGAAAACTTGTTTGACTAGTTTCTTTGCCTTATAATTGGAAGTTAGTGAACAAAAATTCATTAAGGGGGAGTTAAAAAACGGTGTGTTCAAAATTAATCCTTGTTACGGTAAAACCAGGTGAAGGCTGAGAGGGAACCTTAGACCCCTTTCTCACCTGATCCTAACACTTATAATAAGTTGCCAAAAAGTTCTGATGGAAGGTCATCAACCTGAAATGTTAACTCTGTTTCTCTCTCTCTCTGCAGATGTTGTCAGAGTATTTCCATCATTTTCTGTTTTATTTATGAAAGGGAAGTCATGCTTGCCAAATCTGTTTTTCTGGCTGCAATTAGCAGGTTAAATAATGAGGAACCAATGAATGTAGTGCATTTGGATTTTGTTAAGAAAGTGCTTCCATTATATTTTTTGAGGTCTTGTGTTAAAACTGAAAAGATTCCTTGGATGTGTGTTTTTTTTAATCAAGTTCAGCTACAGGACAAGAGATTGTTTGAAAGCCACCTGTGATTTGGGCTCAGAAAACAGCAGCACCCTTGGTGGTGACCTGGAAAAAAATAATGGTTACAGAGAAGCCACATGTCCAGGTTTATAGAGGCCAGGAGATCGACTCACTGGGGTTTGAATATTGTTTTCAGTTTTAGTTGTGGTGTGAACTATTTGAAGACAGTTGGTGTTTTCCTACCAAGGAGAAAAGAAACCACTCAGCTCATCTCCTTCTTGAACCAAGATCCAATGTAGAAAAGAAAAATCCCTGGTGCCGTATAGCTCCTGAGGAACTGAAAAAAAATCCTGCGGTTCAAGTGTGTGCTGGCAGAAAAACCTTGATGCCACATTTCTCCTAGCAACCCTACTAAAATAATTCTCCACATCTCCAGAACAGACTGCTTGTGAAACAATCCTAGTTACCCGTCTCCATATGCCCGGATACCAGACCAGAAAAGGGACAACTGACTTCCTTCCATGTCTTTTTTTATCATTAAGAATTCGCAAGTATTTGGCTAAAGTAGTTTTTTGTCTTTTTTTGTAACAGACCTCTGCAGAGTGAATTTCTGTATTTTTTTCCAATGTGTGTGTGTGTGAGTGTAATTGGGGAATATTTAAAAAAGGGAACTTTCATATTTTTAATCAGTGTGTTAATGCTTTTCTTCATTACTGGTTAAGTCTTGTTTTATAATAAACTGATAATTTTGCTTTTTATTAAAGAAACCTAGTTGGTGTATTTTGTTCTGGGATAAAAGAAAGTGTACATGATTGACTGTATCGGTAACCAGGTAAACATTTAAATAGATGTTGTTACCTGTGGAGATGTGGAACTAGAAAAGACTGCACTCCTCCTGCCTTGGTTGTAACAATTTTCAAAAAACATTCTATAGAGTGCCCCAGAAGAGGATATCACACAAAATTGGGGCTTATGGGATTGGGGGTAAATGTATCAGCATGGATTGAGCACTGGCTAATGGACAGAAAACAGTTGGTAGGAATAATTGGGTCATTTTTGGGTTGGCAGGTTTGAAATAGCAGTGTCCCATAAAGATCAATGTTTGGGGCTCAGCTATTTACAATCTATATCAATGACTAAGATGAGGGGACTGATTCTAATGTATCCAAATTTGCTGATGATAGAAGGTTAGGTGGGAAAATAAGGGGTGAGGAGGGTGCAAAGAGGCTTCAAAAGGATTTAGACAATTTAAATGAGTTGTCAAGAATGTGGCAGATGTGGGCTGGATTTTGTTGGTGGCCATTTTACATATTCAAGGCAGCCACCCCCCAATCATGTGGCGGGGGTGGCCTCGGCGACGCCGTTCATGGCATCACCTGTTGAAGGAGCAGGTGCTGGCACTGTTTTTAAATGGTTGCCAGCCCTGCAAACAGTACACCATAATGCAGAGTTCAGCCTTCAACCCCCACCCATAAGAGTGCAGAGTTCACTCTGTTCACCACCTCCGACCCATCAGAGTGCAGAGTTCACTCTGTTCACTCCCTCCGACCCATCAGAGTGCAGAGTTCACTCCTTACCTCCATACCCAGCAGAGTGCAGAGTTCACCCTTCCTCTCCTCATCCATCAGAGTGCAGAGTTCACTCTGTTCACCCCCTCCGACCCATCAGAGTGCAGAGTTCACTCTGTACACCCCCTCCGATCCATCAGAGTGCAGAGTTCACCCTTCCTCCCCCCACCCATCAGAGTGAAGAGTTCGCCCCTTCTCCCCTGCCCCCCGCAATCCATCAGAATGCAGAGTTCACCCCTTCCCCACCTTGGTGGTGCCAGCTTTCCGTGGACAGGAAAGTGAAGGCGCATGAGCGCCTTTCATCACACAGTGGATCGGGAACTGAAGGTAAGATCGCTGTGGTTTATATTTTAATTCATGCAAATATGTGATTTAAATATGCTAACTTGGGTCCCGCTGCAGAGTGACAAAGGGACCGCCACGAAGCTTCCCCACTGTCGGGAAGATCAGGCCTGACAATCCCAGCGCCAGGTTCCGTGGCAGCCACTGTTGCTCCGATTTTCCAGCACCCCCTCAGCCCCCCAACAACCCCCACCATGGAACCCGACGTCGGGCTAGGAACAAAATCCGGCCTATAATGTGGAGAAATGTGAAATTATCTACTTTGATAGGAAAAATAGACAAGTAGAAATTTCTTTTAAATGCTGAGAGACTGGGAAATTTTGGTATAGCTACGACAAGGTGAGGAGTCTTGGGGTTCCCTCTCAGCCTTTGCCTGGTTTAACCGTAACAGGGTTTTAAAAAAAAAACATCATGTTTTAGCTTCCCCTTAGTGAATCCTTGTTCATCGCTTTCCAATTATAAAGCAAAGAAATCAAATCAGACAGGTTTTCTTAGATTTTAAACAAGAAAGGTAGAAGTTTATTAATCTTAAACTCTAATCCAGTTACCGACCACAAATATGCGACGCGACCACACTAGCATGCATACGCAATAAACACACATGCAGATAGAGACAGAAAAGTAGAAAAGAATAAAGGGGAAAAGTCTGAGGCAATCAATGGTTTTCTATTTTACTGTCCTTTGAGGTTGCTGTGAAGTCTTTGGTGCCGGTCAGACTTGCAATTCTTTGGGGCCCAGTGCACACTTCAACTTGTTTCGAGATCAGACTCTTTTCTCTCTTGAGGTTTACGTGTCTTCCGTCGATCCGGTGGCTTGGGAGAAAGCGAGAGAGAAAGAGAGAGAGAGGCTTCCTTGCTCCAGCTTTAGTTTCCACTACCTCTTTCTCTGTGGCACAATTCAAAAAACCCCAGGTTGCCCAGCAGGTTAGTCATGTGACTAGCTGGTTTGACCATTTCTGTTTGTGGATTCTGCCATCTTAGCAGTCATCCTGGAATGTGAGCATCCTCAGCTTCAATATCTGGTGATCACAGCCCATTTTGGGTTAAGTGGACCAGGGAATAGTCCTTTGTCTCTCCAAGCACTCTCTGTTAGTATGCAAATATTTTTCCAGCCAAGTGTCAGGTGATTTTTTTTTTAACAAGTCCTTTCTTCACTCCAGCAACAGTTTAAAATCAATGTGCTTTGACAAAATTAATATGCCGCATTCTTGGCAGGTGGGGGTCTGCATAATAGTATTCAGAGGCACTGGGATGTCCTTGTACACAAATCACAGAAAGTTAACATGAAGCTACAGAAAGCAATTAGAAAAGCAAAAGCCTTACTCACGCGACCCTGTCTCCCTCCGAACTTGCTGCTTTCTGTTCTCTCAGGTCTAACCCTGCCATTGTGAACAAACCTGCTGGCAAGGGTAGTGCTGTTGTTGTCTGGCATACCGACCTCTAGCTTGCAGAGGTTGAGCGCCAACTCTCAGACATTTCTTCCTACCTCACCCTGGACCATGACCCCACCACCGAACAGCAAACTACTGTCTGCAGAACTGCCACTGACCTCATCTCCTCCGAAGATCTTTCCTCTACAGCTTCCAACCTCCTAGTCCCGCAACCGGACAGCCGCTTCTACCTCCTTCCCAAAATCCACAAACAGGACTGCCTTGGGCGACCCATTATTTCCGAAGAAGGGTCACTGACCCGAAACGTTAACTCTGCTTCTCTTTCCACAGATGCTGCCAGACCTGCTGAGTGATACCAGCATTTCTTGTTTTTGTTTCAGATTTCCAGCATCCGCAGTATTTTGCTTTTATATTATTATTATGACCCATTATTTCAGCCTGTTCCTGCCCCACTTAACATATTTCTTCATATCTTGACTCTATCTTTTCTTTGTTCCAGTCCTACTCAGGCCCCCTCCCCCAACTCTTTTTCCAGTACATTGATGACTGCATCGGCGCCGTTTCCTGCTCTCACCCCAAACTGGAAATCTTCATCAACTTTATTTCCAATTTCCACTCTTCTCTCACCTTTACATGGTCCATCTCTGACACTTCCTTCCATTCTTCGACTTCTCTGTCTCCACCTCTGGAGATAGACTGTCCACTAATATTCATTATAATCCCACCGACTTCCACAGCTACCTCAACTACACTTCTTCACATTCTGCTTCCTGTAAGGGCTCCACTCCATTCTCCCAATTTCTCTGTCTCCGACACATCTGTTCTGATGATGCAACCTTCCACTAGAGTGCTTCTGATATGTCTTCCTTTTTCCTCAACCGAGGATTCCCTGCCACTGTGGTTGAAAGGGCCCTCAACCGTGTCTGACCCATTTTCCACACTTCTGCCCTCACCCCTTCCCCTCCCTCCCAGAACTGCAACAGGGTTCTGATCTCCTCACTTTCCACCCACCAGCCTACACATCCAAAGGATCATCCTCTGCCATTTCCGCCACCTCCACCGTGATGCCACCACCAAATGCATCTTCCCCTCCCCTCCTCTGTCAGCATTCCGAAGGGATCATTCCCTCCACCACACCCTGTTCCATTCCTCCACTACCCTGACGCTCGTCCCCTTCCCACAGCACCTTCCTATGCCAATCGCAGGAGGTGTAATACCTGCCCTTTACCTCCTCTCTCCTCACCATCCAAGGCCTCAACCACTCCTTTCAGGTGACGCAGCGATTTACTTGTACTTCTTTCAATTTAGTATACTGTATTCGCTGCTCACAATGCGGTCTCCTCTACATTGGGGATACCAAACACAGATTGGGTGATCGCTTTGCGGAACACCTCCCACTCAGTCCGAAAGCATGACCCCCCCAGCTCCTGGTTGTTTGCCATTTCAACACACCCCACTGCTCTCATGCCCCCATTTCTGTCTTTGGCTTGCTGTATTTCCAGTGAACATCAATGCAAGCTTGAGGAACAGCACCTCATTTTCCTATTAGGTACTCTACTGCCTTCCAGACTGAACATTGAGTTCAATAATTTCAGAGTATGACTGGCCCTTTTTTATTCTTTTATTTTATTTTGTTTTATAGTTTTTTTTACCATGTACCTGCCTTAAACTGGGTTTTTCATGTTTGTGCTTTTGGCTAGGGCTGTACATTATTCTGTCATTAACACTCTCTCTGCACTAATGCTTTGTCTTTCACCACACCATCTCTTTGTCTTTGCCCCATGACCTCCTTGTCAGATTATCTCTCTGGCCCTCTGTCCTATCACACACCTTTTCTTTTGTTCTCTTTCCCCTCCACCCCCGCTTTACTTACTTAAATCCTATTACATTTTGAACCTTTGCCAGCTCTGATGAAAGGTCACAGACCTGAAACGTTAACTCTACTTCTCTCTCCACAGATGTTACCAGACCTGCTGAGTATTTCCAGCACTTTCTGCTTTTATTTCAGATTTCCAGGATTCACAGTATTTTGTGTTTATTCTTCGGCTGAATCTTGTGATCCCGCCGCTGGGAGTGGTGGAGGGTGGAAAAATTGGCAGGCAGCAAGCATGGGCCGCGCACCGCCATGGTCTTGAGCCCGGCAGCTCATTAGTATATGCAGGGCTGCCAGCCGCACCCTCCTATCACTTGGTGGGGGCAGCCTCGGCGATGCCGTGAACAGCGTCAACTGCTTCTGCACAGGTACTGCCGCAATTTTAAAGGGCTGCTCGCCCTGCGAAGAAATTGCAGAGTTGCCCCCCCAACTACACCAAAAATGCATATTTGCCCCATCTTCCCACCCTCAACTACACTACCAATGAAGAGTTGACCCCCAGCCATGATCCTATTGAATGGGGGAGCAAGCTTGAAGGGCCAAATGGTCCATTCCTTCCCCTATATCTTATGCTCTTATCCCACTGAAATTAACACCAACTTCTGGAGTCTTCACACGTGCAAAATTATGCGAAAATCCAGATGTTGTCATCAGTGATTTTATGCTTCACCAAACGGTGCTCTGTTGAGGCACCCCCAGACTAAAGGCTTACTACCCGACCCGAACCCGATGGGACCCAACGACATGTGTCGGGTTCAGATCAGGTCGGGCCCCTCTTCCGGGTCTGGCTTTCGGGCTCGGGTCGGGTCGGGCCGAGTCCGGGTCAGGCCAGGCTGGACACACACGGTAAGTGCTCTGCTGGTAAGTATTGAAATTAAAAAACTTACTTGAGCTGGGAGTCTGGGACGAAACTGAGTCTGCGCAGTGAACGAGTGCCATCACTATAACATCATCATACAAGCGCTGCAGCTTCCTGCAGGTTCAGTGTCAGGAAGGTAAGTAAAGCGGTGGTTGGGTTGAGTCAGGGTCGGGGTCGGAGTCGGGCTCGGCTCAGGGCGGGTCAGGCTCGGGGCAAAATCGGAGGGACTTGGGCCGGGTCAGGCTCGGGTCGGATTCTTTTTCCTGACCTGAGTAGGCCTTTACCCCAGACTACAATCAATGGAAATCAATTGAATTGGCAAAAGCTTCCTCTTTTATGTTGCTAGTCTCGTTGCAAAAACTCTTGGAAATTTTACACCTTGTTGAATGAGGCCTAACTGGATTTTTAATTACATAATAAAGTTACTGGTAAACTACCCTGAGAAGCTTTTTTTCATTTGTGGAATGAATGATAAAAAAAAATCCACATATTTTAATTTTTTTCTATTTTGAATAGTTTGTTTATCTTTAGTTAAACTTCTATCTTAAATCAATCATAATCATCTATTTCACTATCTGAAAGGAAACATTAGGGTTTATCTTTATTTTTGTGATAGCGTAAAATAGGTGATAGCAAGTTGGCAATCTGTTTTACATCTCTCCCCATTTTTATTTCCATTGAAGTCAACCACAATTTCCTTGTTTCTGAAAGGAAGGTTATGCATTAAAGTCACAACTGTGTGCCACTCAAATCAATTTATCTTAGTCCTCTGAACCTTAATAGCTATCACACTGCCCACCAGAACGTTGAATAGCTGCCCCTTGCAACATGTCTCATTCGACTTGAAGTACAAGAGAAATAATATTCACAAAACACTGTAGAGTAATGGGTAAATTTACTGATCCATGCTCCCAGTGAGGAGCCACACACAAAATGAGCTTTGGTTACAACACTTAAATGTGATTCTGAAACCTCCGAGAATGATTCCCTCCTGGTACCATAGTAAATGTGTCTGTATTTGTGTATCTATAGAAAATAAGATTTCACAATAATTGATTCATAATATTTTAATAGGATTAAACATTTTACACTAAATTGAGATCAACTAATTTACAACGTGTATTCACAGCAGTGTAAAATCTGAGGATGCAACTAAGAAGCACCGGAGTTTCATATTTGAAGTTGTTTAGCAATTCCAGAAATTTAGATGTGTACAAATTTAAGTAGGATTGTACCAGGTTGCATGGCTTTTTTGAAAATACTGAATTTATTCCAAATTGTTGCGTTTTACTTGAAGATGTATTAATGCACTTGATTTCTTAAAATATGTCATTGGTGCTTAATCCTTTGCCAATCTGTACACAGGAACAAGAGAAATAGAAGCAGGAGTTGATCCTCCAACCAGCTTCTCCATTCAATAAGATCATGGCTGACCTTCTACATCAGCTCCACTTTCCTGCCCTATGTTTCTTGATTCCCTTCGTGTCCAAAAAAGTATCAATCTCAGTCTTGAATATACTCAAAGGCTGAGCATCCACAGCCCTCTGGGGTAGAGAATTCCAAAGATTCACAACCCTCTGAGTGAAGAAATTTCTCCTCATCTTCCTCCTAAGTGGCTGACCCCTTATCCTGAGACTATAGCCCCGAGTTTTAGACTCTTCAACCGAGGAAACAGCTCTCAGCCTCTACCCTGTCAAGCCCTATAACAATTTTATATGTTTCAATGAGATCACTTCTCATCCTTCTAAACTCCAAAGAATAAATTGCCTATTCTACTCAATCTCTTATGTTCTGTAATGTTCTTCCTGTTCCATGATAATCATTTGTTATTAATTTGAATGTTGTTTACTATATAAAGATTCCTTTTTCCCTAACAATAATATTGATGTTGAAGATACTGCACAATTCTCCTGTTTAACAGGATGTAGTTTTGTATTTTAGGTTTTTTTAAAGTTGTAAGATTATAAACATACAGTAATCATTTTCTTTGAACCTCATTATCATTTAGGGTGCAATAATGACAGCAATGATTTCCAATTTCAAGTTTACAATAGTTTCCTAGCCTTGTAATAATGCTATTTTTATATTTCTGTTTCCTCCCCATGTGCTATTTTCAGAATATTTTAATATAAAAATTCACAGCCTTGTGACAAAATAGCTTAAGTCTTGCTTTGAGCTATTATAAAACACTTACAAAGAGACAAATAGGCTGGCAGTCAGTAGACACGTTACATAACAAGTAAATTTCCAAGGGAATTGCATCTTGTGTACAAATTTGCTTTATTAAAATTGTGAGATTGGTTGTTTTGACACTGCAATACCAGGTATGGCAGCAGCGAATATTGAGATGAATTAAATTGAGAGAAGAATATTCAACTTTAGACATGCACAGCAAGTGTCAAAAGCATTTCTCCAAACCACCAGCCCAATTGGGCAGCTGTAAAAATGTAATTTCACAATGCCATGCAAAAGTCCTTTTCAGGTATGTTTCTGTCATTTACTCTTCTGCCACTGAATTATTTTGCTATCCATTCAGAGAGACGGAGGATTTTCTAATTTGTGAGTTGCATTCTTGGTGATATTGAAATGTTACTTTAAGCCCTTTAAAAAATTTCAATACAAAAAAAATTAAAGGCAGAATTTTCAATTCCCTTCAGAGGCGGGAAGGCACGAAAATTGGTGTCAGAGAGTGATGCGCCAGATTGCTGGAATGTTCTCGCTTCAGGGCCATTTTCATTCTGGGAGATGCAGTGGAGTGACGGTTACCCGCCTGCAAACAGCAGGTAGCCTATTAAGCCAATTAAATGGCCTATTGCCACTCAGCAGAAGCCGTCTGGAATTTGCCAGTCAGCTTATCGGCCAACTCACTGAGGCCGAGAATGGCCAGATGGCCTCCTGGTGGCAGACTGAGTAGAGGGGTCAGCATTCCATCCTACTGGGGCCACCCGCTACATCCACCATGGTCATCGGACCACAGCTGCATCTGCTGGCCATCCAGTGAAAGGGTAGCCCTTCCACAATAATAGCCAGGCAGCAGTGGCCTTTTTAAATTGAAAATGTATTACCTTTCTTTCATAGGGTGCCTGCATCGTGAAGTACCTCCTTTCTCTCTTACCTGCATTGGCATCTCCCACCTCAGACTCACCTGCCGATGAGTCATTGCTGGAGAGCTTCCTATTGGCCTTCCAGCCTCAAAAGCCTGCCCACCATCTTTTATTGGATGGCGAGCACGCTCCCTGGCTTCTATTTGGCCATCCCTACGGAAATTAGGTCGGATGTCTGACACTGACGCAACGTGGGGCTGGGGTCTGGAAATTGACTTGATGTCGGGGCCCCGACCCCAAAACAAAAATCCAGCTCCAAGTTTCAGAAAGATTATAAAATTTGAACCCTCATTTCCTTTTAGGAGAGTTGAAGGAATTAAAAAGATTTCTTGCATCAAACCAATTTTCTTTTATTTATTTATTCATGGAATGTGGGCATCGCTGTCAATCCCTAATTGCATTTGAGAAGGTGATGGAGAGCTGCTTCCTGGTACCACTGCAGTCCATATGGTCTTAAGAAGGGAGTTTCAGGATTTTGACCCAGCAACAGTGAAGGAATGGCGATATATTTCCAAGTCAGGATAGTGTGTGACTTGGAGGGGAACTTGTAGGTGATAGTGTTCCCATGCACCTGTTGTTCTTGCCTTTGCAGGTAGTAGAGGCTACGGGTTTGGAAGGTGCTGTCAAAGAAGCCTTAGCAAGTTGCTGCAGCACATTTTGTAGATGGTACATACACACTGCTGCCATGGTGCACCAGTGGTGGATGGAGTGAATGATTAAAGTGGTGGATTGGGTGCCAATCAAATGGACTGCTTTGTCCTGGATGCTGTTGATCTTCTTGAGTGTTGTTGAAGCTGCACTCATTCCGGCAAGTACAAAGTATTCTATCACACTCCTGACTTACGTCTTGTAGATGGTGGATAGTCTCTCTCTGCAGAATACCCAGCCTCTGACCTGCTCTTCTAGCCACAGTATTTATGTGGCTGGACCAGTTAAATTTCTGGTCAACGGTGACTCCCAGGAATGTTGATGGTGGGGGATTAATGATAGCAATGCCATTAAATGTTAAGGGGAGGTGATTAGGTTTTCTCTCGTTGGAGACGGTCATTGCCTGGTTCTTGTGTGGTGTGAATGGTACTTTCCACTTATCAAGTCTGAATATTGTCCAGGTCTCTCTGCTTGCGGGCATCAACTGCTTCATTACATGAGGAATTGTGAATGGAACTGAACATTATGCAATCATCAAGGAGCATCCCCACTTCTGACCTCATGATGGGGGGAAGGTCATTGATGAGGTAGCTGAAGATGGTTGGGTCTAGGACACTACCCTGATGAACTCCTGTAGCAATGTCCTGTGATTGAGATGATTGGCCTCCAACAACCACAACCATCTTCCTTTATGCTAGGTATGACACCAGCTAATGGAGAGATTTCACTGAGTTAATTTAGTTGCAGCAGACAGAAAATTGTGGGTGATGGCCATCTGAATTTCTAGTTTCCATTGACAGTTGTCAAGGCTGTTTTCCAGAGTCAAAGTACCCCAAATATGTTACATAATTTTTTTAAATAAAGAACCTTATCTAAACACCATTATAAAAGAACAAAAACTAAAATTATGTAAATGTACTTGATTAGTTATTTCCAACTTGAAGAAGTGAAAAACTTCCTTTCCACAGATAAGTCATCACATGGTCACCTCAAGTATTCTAACATCTCATTCTCCATGTCACATTTCTTTCTAAGGCTAGAGGATAGGCAAGTGACCTACTCTTGGGTCTCTGGCCATGGTACAAAACAAAAATGTCTCTTTTCCTCCCTTTAGAGCTGTGGTGCTCAAACATTTTTGTCCGTGGACCACTCAGGTGGGGCAAATGACCTTTGTGTACCACCTACCGGTCTGACCCCACCCGCTTTCATTATAAAAAACTACATTGTTGTTGCTCGCGCTTATGTGTGTGTGGTGGGAATGAGGGTTCTGGCCTATTCTCTCCTATGGCCTCGGCCGTGGCATGTCAGTGACTTGCATTTTGAACCAGCCTGTGGACCACCTGGAGAACCCTCGCAGACCACACTTTGAGAACCACTGTTCGAGAGAAGTGTATTCACTCATCCCAATTCAGCTGGAACCAATAATTCACTCAACTGGATTTCATGCAGGAGAAGATCTACCTTTAACTCTGGGAAATAGTAACAAGCTGCCTCTGAGCTAACATGAAACAGCTTTAAAGAAGAAAAAGTAAAATAGACTCAAAATGGCCTCTGGACCCTGACAAAAACTGTACCTAAGAGTTAATGGCCTTTCACCTCACTTCTAATAATTGCTCAAGTAAAATTGTCCTTTGTGATCACTTTAAAATGTCATGTTCATATAATAAATAGGTCAACAAAAAGTGATCTTAAGGACTTACCTATAAAAATAAGAGCATCCTCTCACTGTATTATGACTGAAATATTCTTGTGTCTTTTCATTTCCAAAGTCTTCCAAAGGATCTGACCATAAGAGATCACACATAGGACCAAATGCTGGTGGTTCTTTATATCTGTCTAACTGTGAAAACAAACATTGCATTGTCATCCTGCTGTGCCAAATAAGAAATAAAAATCCTAGTTTCAATGTTAGCATATTAGAAAGACAAACTGTAAACAAACTCTGCTTGGCTCTCTTCCCAATTATATATACAAAATTTATACAGAATATGTTTCTGATATCTACATTTCGTGAAAAACAAACAACTTGCATTGATTGTGCAGCTTTAATAAGAACATAAGCAATAACAGTTGTAAACCATATGGCCCCTTCAATATGATCATGGCTGATCTTCTGCCTTACTCCACTTTCCCAACTGCTCCCCATATCCCTTGATTCCTTGAAAGACCAAAAATCTCAGCCTTAAATATACTCAACAATGGAGCATCTACAACCCTCTAAGGTACATAATTCCAAACATTTACAATCCTTTGACTGAAGAATTTTCTCCTCTTCTCAGTCCTAAATGATCCTGAGACCATGCCCCCATGTTCTAGGTTCCCCAGTAAGGGGAAACAACCTCTCGGTATCTACCCTGTCAAGCCCCTTCAGAATCTTGTATGTTTCAATGAGATCACCTCTCATTCTTCTAAACTCGAGAGAGTATAGAGCCAATTTACTCAGCCTCTCATCATAGGACAACCCTCTCAACCCAGGAACTAATCTAGAAAACCTTTGCTGTTTCACCTCCAATGCAAATACATCCTTCCTTGAATATGGAGTCAAAACTGCTCACAGTACTCCAGGTATGGTCTCAACAAAGCCCTGTACAATTGTAGAAATAACTCCTTATTTTTGTACTCCACTCCCCTTGAAATAAAGGCCAACATGCCATTTGCCTTCCTACTTGTGTGCTGTGCCTGCATGCTAACTTTCTGTGTTCCTTGTACGAGTACACCCATGTCTCTCTGAACATCAACATTTACAAGTTTCATGCCTTTTAAAAAATATTCTGTTTTTCTGTTCTTACTACCAAAGTAAATTACTTCAGACTTCCCCACATTATACTCAATCTGTCACCTTGCTGCCTATTCACTGAACATGTCTGTAACTCCTTGCAACTCTTTGTGCCCGCCTCACAGCTACATTCTCATATAGCTTTGCATCGTCAGCAAACCTTAGATACATTACACTCGGTCTCTTTGTGTAAGTCATTAATAGCTGAAGCCACAGCACTGATCCTTGTGGCACTCCATTTGTTACAGCCTGCCAACTTGAAAATGCACGTTCATCGCCACTCTCTGCTTCCTGTCCAGTAACCAATCCATACTAACATATTATCCACAACTCCATGCACCCTTATCTTGCATATTAGCCTTTTTTATTTATTCTTGGAATGTGTGTTGCTGGCAAGGCCATGAATCATTGCCCATCCCTCATTGCCTTAGAGCAGGTGATGGTGAGCCACCTACAACTGAGTGGCTTACTAGACCATTTCAGACAGCAATTAAGAGTCAACCACACTGGTGTGGATCTAGGGTCACATGTAGGCCAGACCAGGTAAGGACAGCAGAGTTCCTTCTGTTACACTCATGCAAAGAGCAGCCATTGAATATACAAGAACTCAACCTGAAGAGTTATAAAAATTTACTTTTCTTTTAAAAAAGTGGAAATGTGCTTCAAAATGGCCACCAAAGATCAAAAGACCTGTCCTTGTATATTCAAACTGCTTACTGTATGGCAAGGACTAAAGAATACTTCGAAGATAAGGGATATCAATTACACCTGACTTTGTTTGCACTGGAGTGCTGACTTGGGGCTGCATAGAGTGCTAAAGTGGGAGTTTTGTGACTAAGGGTAATTAAGGGTTAGTTTTATCTGAAGTCTAGTCTTTCTTTATTTAGCAAATTAACTTAACAGTTGCTGTTTGGGTTGGAGAAGGTGAGTTTTAGACCAGCTTTAAACAGAGTTCACTCAGGCTCTGCTTGCAGCTGCACCTTGTTAATTAGATAACTGGCTTAAACCAGTTTTTAGGAGCTAGAGTCAGACAGTATAAAAGTGGGCCATCTTACAGTGCTGACTTCATTTGCACTGGAGTGCTGACTTGGGGCTGCATTAGAGTGCTAAAGTGGGAGTTTTATGACTGAGTGAGTTTGGTGAGGAGGGAGCGAGGAGCTCCTTTCAATTCCTACCTGTCCTCAAAGAGTGTGAGGGGATCCAAGAGTTTCCAAAGAGCACAGCTGACTGGTGAGTAAGTCCTGTTGGGTATTTTTCAAACTGGATTGAACTGTAAGTCATTGTTCTGGCAAGACTTAGTTGATTGATTTTTTTTTATTATAACAGTGTGCTAAAGTTTTAAATTTAAAGGGTTTAGTCATGGCAGGAGAGCTTAAAGCTGTGGTTTGCTCCTCTTGCTGCATGTGGGAATCCAGAAACATTTCCAGTCCCCGGGGCTAGCATGTGTGCAGGAAGTGTGTCCAGCTGCAGCTCCTGGAAGCTCGGGTTTCAGAGCTGGAACGGCAGCTGGAAACACTGTGGAGCATCTGCAAGTCTGAGAGCATCGTGGATAGCATGTTTAGGGAGGTGGTCACACCGCAGCTGAAGGGACTTGAGGAAGGAAGGGAATGGGTGACCACCAGGCAGTCCAAGAGAAACAAGCAGGTAGTTTAGGAGTCCCCTGAGGTCCAGCTTGCAAATCAGTATTCCATTTTGGAGGCTGATGAGGCTGGTTCCTCCAGGGAGTGCGGACAGAGCCAAGCTTCTGGCACCACAAGCAGCCTGTCTGCACAGGAAAGGGGAAAGAGAGGAAGAGCAATAGTAATAGGGGATTCTATAGTCAGGGGAACAGAAAGGTGCTACTGTGGCCGTCAACGTGACTCCAGGATGATGTGTTGCCTCCCTGGTGCCCGGGTCCGGGATGTCAGTGAATGGCTGCAGGGCATCCTGAAGGGGGAGGGTGATAAGGCAGAGGTCATGGTACATGTTGGTACCAATGACATAGGTAGAAAGAGGGATGAGGTCTTGCATCAAGAATTCAGGGAGTTAGGCAGTAGACTAAAAAGCAGGACCTCTCGGGTTGTAATCTTTGGATTACTCCCAGTGCCACGTGCTAGCGAGTACAGAAATAGGAGAATAGCACAGATGAACCCGTGGCTTAAGAGTTGGTGCAGGAGGGAGGGTTTTAGATTCCTCGACCACTAGGACAGTTTCTGGGGAAGGTGGGACCTGTACAAGCGGGACAGTCTACAACTGAACCAGAGGGGGACTAACATCCTTGCTGGCGGGTTTGCTCGTGCTGTTGGGAGGAACTTAAACTAATTTGGCAGGAGAGGGAATACAGCGGAAGTAAGTTTCAAGGGAGTAAGACCAGGATGATGGATGGCCTCTACTTTAATGCCAGGAGTATTACAGGTAAAATGGATGCGTTAAGGGCAAGATTGACACGTGGAATTGTGATATAGTAGCCATCATGGAGACATGGTTGAGGGAGGGGCAGGATTGGCAGCTCAATATCCCGGGATATAGAATCTTCAGGCGAGACAGAGGAGGGGGTAAACAAGGGGGCACTGCAATATTAGTTAAGGAGTCAGTTACTGCAGTAAGGAGAGATGATATCTTGGAGAGGCATCAAATGAAGCTTTATGGGTAGAGTTTATGAATAAAAAAAGGACAGCCACATTGCTAGGTGATTATTATAGACCCCCAGATAGTCAGCAGGAAATTGAGGAGCAAATATCTGCGCAATTCGCAGAGGTGTGTAAAAATAATAATAGGGTAATTATATTAGGTGATTTCAACTTTCCCAACATTAATTGGGATAGTCATCGTGTTAAGGGCTTAGATGGAGTGGAGTTCTTAAAATGTGTACAGGAGAACTTTTTAGCTCAATATGTAGAGGATCCAACAAGGGAGGGTGCAGTGCTGGACCTAATTCTGGGGAATGAAGCCGGACAGGTGGTTGATGTGTTGGTGCGGGAGCATTTTGGTGATCGCGACCACAACATGGTACAATTTCAGCTTGTTATGGAGAAAGAAATAGACAAGTTGCAAAAAAAGGTTTTGGATTAGGGGAGAGCGAATTTTAGTAAAATAAGGCAGGATCTGGCCAAGGTAGACTGGAAAGAGTTACTTGTCGGGAAATCTACAGAAGAGCAGTGGGGGGCATTCAAAAAGGAAATGGGGAGGGTACAGGCCCAACATGTTCCCTCTAGGGTAATAGGTAGGAGCAACAAGCCCAGAGAACCATGGATGACCAGAAACATTCAGGGTACGATGAAAAGGAAAAGAGAGGCTTTTAGCAAATACAAGGAGAGCAAATCAATGGAAGCAATAGTGGAGTACAGAAAGTGTAGGATGGAGCTTAAGAAAGCAATTAGGAGAGCAAAGAGGGGATATGAGAAAGCTCTGGCTGGTAAAAGTCGGGAAAATCGCAAGATATTTTATAAGTATATCAATGGGAAGAGGATAACCAGGGAAAGAGTAGGACCCATAAGGGACCAAGGGGGAAATCTGTGGGTGGAGCCAGAGGACATTGGTAGGGTGTTGAACGAATACTTCACATCTGTCTTCACCCAAGAGAATGAGGATGTAGATATGGAACTCAGAGAGAGAGAGAGAGACTGTGAGGTGCTTGAGCAAATTGTCATAGGGAGTGACAAGGTTTTGGAGGTTTTGGCAGGCTTAAAAGTGGACAAGTCTCCAGGTCCGGACGATTTGTGTCCCAGGATGCTGTGGGAGGCGAGGGTGGAGATTGCAGGGGCTCTGACCCAAATTTTTAATTCCTCTCTGGCCACAGGGGAGGTGCCAGAGGACTGGAGAACAGCTAATGTGGTCCCACTATTTAAGAAAGGTTGCAGAGATAAACCAGGGAACTACAGACCAGTGAGTCTCACGTCAGTGGTAGGGAAACTATTGGAGAAAATTCTGAAGGAGAGAATCTATCTCCACTTGGAGAGGCAAACTTTGATTAGGAACTGTCAGCATAGCTTTGTCAGAGGGAGGTCATGCCTAAGAAATTTGATTGAATTTTTTGAGCATTTGACCAGGTGTGTAGATGAGGATAGTGCAGCTGATGTAGTTTATACGGATTTCAGCAAAGCCTTTGACAAGGTCCCACATGGGAGACTTATCAAGAAAGCAAATGCGCATGGGATACAGGGTAACTTGATAAGGTGGATTCAAAATTGGCTTAAATGTAGGAGACAGAGAGTGATGACAGACGGCTGTTTTAATGACTGGAAGCCAGTGTCCAGTGGCGTACCACAGGGATCTGTGCTGGGTCCCCTATTGTTTGTCATTTATATAAACGACATAGATGACTATGTGGGGGTAGGATCAGTAAGTTCGCGGATGACACAAAGATTGGCCGAGTGGTTAACAGTGAGGTTGAGTGTCTTGGGTTACAGGAAGATATAGAGGGGATGGTCAATTGGGCAGAAAAGTGGCAGATGGAATTTAACCCTGAAACGTGTGAGGTGATACACTTTGGAAGGAGTAATGTGACACGGAAATATTCAATGAATGGCCTGACACTGGGAAGTTCCGAGGAACAAAGGGACCTTGGTGTGTTTGTCCATAGATCTCTGAAGGAAGAAGGGCAGGTTAATAGGGTGGTGAAAAAGGCATATGGGACACTTGCCTTTATCAATCGAGGCATAGATTACAAAAGCAGGGAGGTCATGTTGGAGTTGTACAGAACTTTGGTAAGGCCACAGCTGGAGTACTGTGTGAAATTCTGGTCGCCACATTATGGGAAGGATGTGATTGCACTGGAGGGGGTGATTCACCAGGATGTTGCCTGGGATAGAACATTTAAGCTATGAAGAGAGGTTGGATAGGCTTGGGTTGTTTTCGCTGGAGCAGAGAAGACTGAGGGGTGACCTGATCAAGCTGTACAAGATTATGCGGGGCATGGACAGGGTGGATAGGGAGCAACTGTTCCCCTTAGTTGAAGGGTCAGTTACGAGGGGACACAAGTTTAAGGTGAGGGGCAGGAGGTTTAAGGGGGATTTGAGGAAGAACCTTTTTACCCAGAGGGTGGTGACGGTCTGGAATGCACTGCCTGGGAAAGTGGTAGAGGCGGGTTGCCTCACATCCTTTAAAAAGTACCTGGATGAGCACTTGTCACATCATAACATTCAAGGCTATGGGCCAAGTGCTGGCAAATGGGATTAGGTAGACAGGTCAGGTGTCTTTAATGCATCAGTGCAGACTCGATGGGCCGAAGGGCCTCTTCTGCACTGTATTATTCTGTGATTCTGTGATACACCCATCCTAAACCCATCAAGAAATATATTTTAATTGAATGGGTTCTTCTAAAACAAAGAAGGTGTGAAGTAGCCACATCTTGGGCCATTGTTGGCCACCCCAGGGATGATCTATGTCTCTCAACAGAGGCAAAGGTGTGAAACAGGTGTAAAAGTAGCTCTCTAGAGAGAGAGAGAGAGCCAAGAAAAAAAATCACCAATGTTTGTCCAGCTGAGAGCTGGGAGTAAATCGAGCATGACAAAAAAGAAGGCACCCTGCATTTCAAATTGTGCAGCAGAGAATTGGAAGAGATCTCCTGTCTTCAAACTGAACTTTCAACCAACATCCCAGGCTTGCAACTAAAGAGAATTCGACCTCTGAGAAAAATCAACAGGTTTACTGTGAACCCGCTTCCAAGAGCTGCCAGCCAATCAGAGGGCCTGCAGCTCAGCAGTATTGGCAGCACCACCAGGAGTGGCGGCCACTGCCGGTACTGCAGAGGCCTTGGTTCCAGGCCCACTGGTGGAATCCCGGACCAGAGGAGGTGAGGTGGGGTTGCCGAGGCCAGTCCGGAAGGCCCCAGCGAGGGGTGGGGGGGGGGGGAGGTGTCCCGGGGGTTAAAGTTGTTCCCAGTGGGGGCCCTCCATGGGCCACAAATTGCCCACGAAGGAGGCACCCCCCCCCCCACCCCCCTGCCAGTAAGCTCCCAGCAGCGACTGGAACAGGCCCTTAATTGGCCATTAATAGACCAGTTAAGGACCTCAATTGGCTTCTGGGCAGGAAGGCCATCATCGGCCTATCCCGCCCCCAGGAAGATCACTGGGCGAGGGAAGGTGACGGGCCCTCTGCCCCACCTCCCCGCCACCTGCCGCAATTTGCCATGCCCCCCCCACCCCCTGATCCCGCCTCAGGGGGGCCTGTAAAATCCTGGCCTTTGTTTCAGTTCCACTTGCAGGTCCCTTCTTCTGTGATACATATGTCTGTGTCAGAGCTACTTCCTGCTCTCACCCTGATCTGGGGAATTTCATTATTTTGCTTCATATTTCCACATTTCCCATACCTTCATCGGATGCATTTTTGACACTTCCCTTGCATTCCTGGACTCCTCAACACAATCCCTGAGATAGGCCTCTCTCTGACATCTATTACAAGCACACCAATTACTATTAACTGCCTAGATTATACATTTTCCCATCCATTTCCTATAAGGATTTTATTTCCCATCTCCGAGTTCTCCAACTCTGTTGCATCTGCTCCGATCATACAACCAGAGCTGCTGAAAGCTCCTCGTTTTTCTCATAAGAACATAAGAGCATAAGAAATAGGAGCAGGAGTAGGCCATTCAGCCCCTCATGCCTGTTCCACCATTCAATAAGATCATAGCTGATCTGACTGTGACCTTAACTCCACTTCCCTGCCTGCCCCCCATAACCCTTGACTCCCTTGTAGATCAAAAATCTGTCTAACTCAGCTTTGAATATATTCAATGACACAGCTTCCACTCCTCTCTGGAGAAGAGAATTCCAAAAATTAACTAGCTCTGAGAAAAGAGCATCCTCATTTCCGTCTTTAAAAAAAAGACCCCTTATTTTGAAACTGTGCCCCTTAGTTCTAGATTCCGCCAAGAGGGGAAACACCCTTTCAGCATCTACCCTCTCAAGCCCCCTCAGAATCTTATGTTCCAATAAAATCACCTCTTATTCTTCTTAACTCCAATGAGTATAGGCCCAACCTGATCCACCTTTCCTCATAAGACAACCCTTCATCCCAGGAATCAGCCTAGTGAACCTTCTCTGAACTGCTTCCAATGCAAGTATATCCCTTCTTAAATATGGAGACCCAAACTGTACACAGTACTCTAGATGCAGTCTCACCAATGCCTTGTACAGTTGTCGCAATACTTCCCTTCTTTTATACTCCATCCCCCTTGCAATAAAACCAACATTCCATCTGCCTTCCTAATTACTTGCTGTTACCTGCATGCTACCTTTTTGTGTTTCATGTACAAGGACACCCAGATCCCTCTGTATCAGAGTTCTGCAGTCCCTCTCCATGTAAATAATATTCAGCTATTCTATTCTTCCTTCCAAAGTGGAGAACCTCACATTTTCCCACATTATACTCTGTCAAATTTATGCTCACTCAAATAACCTTTGTGTCCTCCTCACAACTTGCTTTCCCACCTATCTTTGTATTGTCAGCAAATTTGGCTACAATACAGTTGGCACCTTCTTCCAAGTCATTAATATAGATCATAAATATTTGAGGCCCCAGCACTGACCCCCTGTGGCACTTCACTAGTTACATTTTGCCACCTGAAAATGCCCCATTTATCCCAAATCTCTCTGTTAGTTAGCCAATCATCTATCCATGCTAATATATTACCCCGAACACCATGAGCTCTTATCTTGTGTCGTGACCTTTTATGTGGCACCTTATCGAACGCCTTTTGGAAATCCAAATACACTATGGGGAGTGAGGGTCTCGACATCCAGAAAAAGTGACGCTGAGACCCCTGCATCGCCTCTTCTCCGGAAAGCCCGCTGATTCTAGTGCAATCAGGCACTTAAGAGGGCAGCAGCGGGCCTTCCACAGGATCAAGTACCCCGCTGCCGGAAGTCCCATCCTTGGAAAGCTGCCGGCCAATTGGAGGTCGGTAGCTGCAGCGCCACCTCGCAGGCAGTGGCTGCTGCTGGAGGAGCACCTACTGGAGGCTGAGGAGCGTTGCTGGACCTAGGCCACAGGTAGGTCAGGGCGGGAGGGATCTTGTGAGATGGGGATCGTGGGGGGTAGGGGGGCGAGGAGGCTCAGCAGCAAGGGCAGGTGGTGGCTCTCAGCAAGCGCCCCCCTCCCCACCCACCTTTCCCGATACCGGGTCCCTCGATCAGGCACTAAGTGCCTTTTAACGAGGGACTCCCCCTTCCCCCAGAACCGGGAAGCAGCCCACACGGTTTTCTGTGCCGTGCTTCCCGTGTGACAACAGGGCCGCCTGCCGCACAGCTAATTGCGACTGTGGCGGGAAGAGGTCCTTAATTGGGGGTTAATTACCCAGTTAAGGGCCTCAATTGGCAGCAGGGCAAGAAAGCCGTTCACAGGTCTTGCCACCCCAGACTAAATCTTGGTAGAGGCAGGATGGTGGCAGGAACCCTCCCACCATCCCACCCGATTTTATGCTCTCCCTACCTCCAAACCCACCGCAAGGGAGAGCATAAATTCCCCTCTACATCTACTGGTTCCCCTTTATTCACCCAGCTTGTTACAGAACTCTAATATCTTTGTCAAACACGACTTCCCATTCATAAAACCATGTTGACTCTGCCTGATTGTATTATGATTTTCTAAATGCCCTACTACTACTTCCTTAATAATGGATTCTAACATTTCCCCTATGACAGGTGTCATGCTCGCTAGCCTATAGTTTCCTGTTTTCTGTCTCCTACCTTTCTTGAATAGAGGTGTTACATTTGCAGTTTTCCAGTCCGCTGGGACCTTTCCAGAATCTAGGGAGTTTTGTAAGATTACAATCCATGCATGTACTATCTCTGCAGCCACTTCTTTTAAGACCCTAGCTTGCAGGCCATCAGGTCCAAGAACTTGTCAGCCTTTAGTCCCATTAGTTTTCCTAGTACTTTTTCTCCAGTGATTGTTATAAGTTCCTCCCTCCCTTTTGCCTCTTGATTTTCTGCTATTCTTGGGATCTTTTTTGTGTCCTCTACTGTGAAGACAGATACGAAATACTTGTTCAAAGTCTCTGCCATTTCCTTGTTTCCCTTATTAATTGGTGTACTTAGATTTCCAAAAGGCAGTTGATAAGGTGCCACATCAAAGGTAAGAGCACATGCTGTAGGGGGTAACATATTAGCACGGATAAAGGACTGGTTCGTTAACAGCAAGCAGAGAGTAGGGATAAATCGGGCTTTTTCGGGTTGGCAAGCTGTAACTAGTGGAGTGACACAGAGATCAGTGCTGGGGCCCCAACTGTTTACAATTGATATCGATGGCTTGGATGAAGGGACTGAATGTATGTTAGCTAAATTTGCCATTGACACTAAGATAGGAAGGAAAGTAAGTTGTCAAGAGGGAGTAAAGAGTCTACAAAAGGATATAGATAGGTTAAGTGAGTGGGCAAAAATTTGGCAGATGGAGTATAATGTGAGAAAATGTGAACTTGTCCACTTTGGCAGGAAGAATAGAAAAGCTGTATACTATTTAAATGAAGAGAGATTGCAGAACTCGGTGGTACAGAGGGATCTGGGTGTCCTGGTACATGAATCACAAAAGGTTAGTATGCAGGTACAACAAGTGATTAGGAAAGCAAATGGAATGTTGGTGTTTATTGCAAGGGGAATCAAGTATAAAAGTGGGGAGGTTTTACTGCAGCCAAACAGGACCTTGGTACTGTGTACAGTTTTAGTCTCCTTATTTGAAAAAGGATATAATTGCATTAGAAGCTGTTCAGAGAAGGTTCACTCGACTAATTCCAGGGATGAAGGGCTTATCTTATGAAGAAAGGTTGAACAGGTTGGTCCTATACTCGGAGTTTAGAAGAATGAAAGGAGATCTTACTGAAAGCTTTTTCCCAGGGTGGAAGAGTCAGTTACTAGGGGACATAGGTTTAAGGTGAGAGGGGCAAAGTTTAGAGGGGATGTGCGAGGCAAGTTCTTTACACAGAGGGTGGTGAGTGCCTGGAACTTGCTGCCGGGGAAGTGGTGGAAGCAGGTACGATAGCGACGTTTAAGAGGCATCTTGACAAATACATGAATAGGATGGGAATAGAGGGATACGGTCCCCGGAAGTGCAGAAGGTTTTAGTTTAGGCAGGCATCAAGATCGGCGCAGGCTTGGAGGGCCGAATGGCCTGTTCCTGTGCTGTACTGTTCTTTGTTCTTTGAAACATATAAGATCCTGAGGGGACTTAATAAAGTGGATACTGCAAGGATGTTTCCTCTTGTGGTGGAGACTAGAACTAGGGGAGGCAGTTTAAGAATAAGAGGTCTCCCTTTTAAGACGGAGATGAGGAGAATTTTTTTTTTCTCAAAGGGTGGTTAGTCTGTGGAATTGTCTTCTCCAAAAAGCAGTGGAGGCTGGGTCATTGAATTTATTCAAGGCTGAGTTAGATAGATTTTTGATAGACAAGGGAGTCAAGGGTTATGGGGAACAGGTAGGAAAGTGAAGTTTAGACCACAACCAGATCAGCCATGATCTTATCTAATAGCAGAGCAGATTTGAGGCGCCAAATGCCCTACACCTGCTCCTAATTCCTATGTTCCTATGTCCTAATTCCCCAGTCTCATCCTCTAAGGGACCAAACTTTACTTTAGCTACTCTCTTCCTTTGTATATATTTGTAGAAGCTTTTATTGTCTGTTTTTACATTTCTTGCCAGTTTATTCTCATACTCTAATTTCTCCCTTTCTTTTTAAGTCATCCTCTGGCTTCTAAAAATTTTCCCAATCTTCCCTTTACTATGAGGTCATTTGTTCATCCTGTCTCATAACACATTATCAGGTCTAAAATAGTCTGCTCCCGGGTTGGTTTCAGAATGTATTGTTCTAAGAAACTGTCCCTCATACACTCTATGAACTCATCCTCCTAGCTACCTTTGCCAATTTGAATAGTCCAATTTATATGAAGATTAAAATCGCCCACAATTATTGCAGTACCTTTCCTACAAGCCCCCATTATTTTTTGATTTATGTTCTGTCCTAATGTGTAGCTACTGTTAGGGGGCCTATAAAATACTCCCAACAGTGACTTCTTTCCTTCGCTATTTCTTATCTCTACCCAAACTGATTCGACAGCTTAATCTTCTGAGCCAAGATCATTTCTCATGTAGTGATCACATCCTTTATTAACAGAGCTACCTCACCTCTTTTTCCTTCTTCCTATCCTTCTGAAATGTCAAATACCCTTGAATATTTAGTTCCCAGACTTGCAATCACAGGCTGGATTTTAAGAGCCCGCTGCCAATCTCGGTAGCAAGCTCAGAAAATGGCGGCTTGCCCATGTAGGCCGCACGCCAAAGAGCCGCCACAATCTCCCACGCGGCGGCTCATTTAAATAGTTGGGGCGCACACACTGCCCAATCATGTGGAGGGAGGGGCTGTCCATCTCCAGCAATGGCGTCAGCTGCCTGTGCGCAGGCGCTGGCAGCTGATGCCATTTTTAAAGGGCTGCCAGCCCTGCCAGCACATTTAAATTTTTAAAGAAGTATCCCTCCAAAATTAAATAAATAAATTTATAACGCCTATTTCCAACACCCCCCCGCCCCATAACAATTACATTAACTATTTGCCCTTTCCCCTCCAAAACACTTACCTTTTACATCCGACCTTCCCCCTCACAAACTGCAAATGTTTAAGGTTCAACCCTTCCCCCCATCCCCTACACCCATTACGTATGTTTGACTCCATGCGCCCCCACCCCCCCAAACACCCACCTGCACTGACAAATCTACCCCTTCCCCCTCCGCAACGAGTATGGCGCTATGTTTCCCTGAACGGGGATCTGAAGGCGCGGGAGTGCCACCGCTGCTCTGAAGATTGCGGCATCCCTCAAGATCGCAGGTAAGTCTATTTAAATGTATTCATTTTATTGATTTGAATATGTTAATTGTGGTCCCATCACTCAGTGACCGGGGTAGCCATCACGGAGCCTTGCTGCCACCGGGGGGATTGGGCCAGGTCCTCCTTGCGTCGAGGTCTGTGGTGGGCCTCATCCGGAGCCATCTTCAGGTCCCCCCGTCATGGACCCAATGCCTGGGGGAGAACAAAATCTAGCCCCACATCTCTGTAATGGCTATCCATCCATCGTGTTATGAATGCTGCATGCATTCAGATAAAGAGGCTTTATGTCTGTCTTTTTACCATTTTTCCCTCCTCTGACCTTATTTGCTGGTGCACTATGTTGGTATGCTCTGTCCCTGTCACACTCTTGTTATCATTACGAGTATAGCTACCGTGCACTATTGCCTTGTCCTTTCTCGTTAACTTTCTAAATTTCCCCTCATCTGAACCCTCCCCCCCACTATATAGTTTAAAGCCCTCCCTGCACCCTAAGTATACAATTCACTAGGATACTGGATCCAGTGTGGTTCAGGTGAAGGCCGTCTCAACGGTACAACTCCCTCTTTCTCCAGCAGAGGTGCCAGTGGCCCATGAATCAAAACCCATTTCTCCCAATACCAATCTTTGAGCCATGCATTCAACTCTTTGATCTTAATTACCCTATGTCAATTTGCTCATGGCTCAGGTAGTAATCTAAAGATAATTACCTCTCCAGTTCTGCTTTTTAACTTAGCTCCTAGCTGCTCATACCCCCTCAGCAGAACCTCTTTCTTACTCCTACCTATGTCATTGGTACCCACATGGAGCACAACAACTGGATCCTTCCCCTCCCAATCCAAATTCCTCTCCAACCCCAAAAAGATTACCTTAATCTTGGCAGACAACACAGCCTTTGGGACTCACTTTCTCGGCTAGAGAACAATATCTATCCACCTAACTCTATTGTCCCCTATTACAACTACATTCCTTTTTACTCCACTCACTCAAATGGCCCCCTGCACCATGGTGCTGTGGTCAGTTTGCTCATCCTCCCTGCGGTTCCTGCTCTCGTCTACACAAGCTGCAAAAACCTCGAACCTGTTGGACAAGTGCAAGGGCTGAGACTCCTCCATTAGCACCTTCTGGATCCCCATACCTGCCTCACTTGTAATTACACCTTCCAGACCCTGAGAACGGACCAAATCTGAAGTACCTAGCCTAAGGGGTGTGACTGCCTCCTGGAACAAAGTATCCAGGTAACTGTCCCCCTCCCTGATGCATGGCAGTGTCCAAATCTTGGACTCCAGCTCATCAATTTTGAGCCAAAGTTCCTCAAGCTGCAGACACTTACGCAGTGGTTGCAGTGGATCACACTGGTGTGATCCCACATGCTACCACTGCAACACATCACCTGCACTGCCATCTCTATTGTGTTTTATTTAACAAGTTAGTTTTCAAGTTTAGAAATATCATTGATAATTTGTTTTAACAAATCAGATAAAAGAAAAATACTGTAGATGCTGCAAATTTGAAATAAAAACAGCAAGTGCTGGAAATACTCAGATCAGACAGCATCTGTGGAAAGAGGAGAGTTAACATTTCAGGTGTGTGACCCTTCATCAGAACCATCTGATGAAAGGTCACAGACCTGAAATGTTAATTCTGCTTCTCTGTCTACAAATGCTGCCAGACCTGCTGAGTATTTCCAGCACTTGCTGTTTTTATTTAACAATTCAGATATTGTCTCGCATATGTTAATCAATTTCTCTGATTATGTCTCCTTTTGTCTTATTTTTTTTCTTTTCAAAAACTGGAAACTTGTCACATTATAAAATAGTAAACCATAACATTGAAGAACTCGCCTTTTTTATATCATCCAGGGTGTGTATTTCAGGAGAAAGGCCTCCATGTACACAAAGAAACTGTTGGTTCATCAATGCAGCGAGGGGAAGACAGTCAAAAGCTTCCATACATGCATCGTATATCTGTTCTGAATACTTGATTTTACCTGAGGAAAAAAGTTCCATGTTGATTTTAATATGTTAAAATGTTTACAATTTTGAAATATCATAAACTATCATGCAGGGTCATATTTCATTATTTTACAAGAAAATGATCATGGGTAAGACTTTTTGAAGGTAATTTTCAACTTCACCACCTGGACGATAATCTGGTAGCATGGATTGTCCATCCATTGTAGAACCCATCCAATTTTCATCCCAATGAATACTTCACCTAATTTACTTTTACATTTTGCAGGAGTAGATTTTGTACAATGCCCATTAGAGAAGGATACCTGAAGTGGCATTTCAGACATCCATGATCTGACCCTAATGAGGAGCAGGCCATCGAATTCTGGGAAGGAACTTGACTTCAGTCATGGGAGATGGCAAAATCGGAGGGACACAGCAATTAGCAGCTTAGTTGGCATACACTTAGACTGTTGCCAAGGCATTCCCCATGAAGCAGCACGTAACCATTAGCTTCCATGTACTTCTCTGATACTTTGGGCAGAAGTTAACCACCCCCTGGGTGGTGGGCTGGGGTGCCCCCCCTCCCCCCTCCCCCCTCCCCCCTCCCCCCCCACTGTCGCATGCGGAGGCTGCCAATATCATAGAGGCGGCCTCTCTGTGGCCATCCAGGGGACTGTCGGAGCCGGAGGTTCCATCCCCCAAAAAGGGGTCCATGGGGAGACGCTCCATCTGGAGAGGTTTCCTCTCCTTCCCATGAGGCCCTCCCCATTGGCCATCCAGAATATTAAAATAAAATTTCCCCTCTGAGGGCACCTCCATTTTGAGGTGCCCTCGCATTCTCCAAGCAGCTCCGAGCATAGCCTACCTCTCTGTGTGAGGCTGTTGAGGCTTCAGAGCTGCCAGCCCTCTGAATGGCCTGGCAGCATCTACATCCTGCCCGCCACCCTTAATCAAGTGATAAGCCCGGAGGCGGCCAATTAGGAAGCTGCCTCCAGGAATATTGCTGATCCAGTCCTGCTGCCCGCAAGTAGGGCTCAGGACCCCATTTGGATTGGACTTGGGGTCTTGAAGCCCATGGTGAAATCCAGCCTTAATTATAAGACTCTATTCCTCACCCATTGTAAGCTTCTACACTGTAGATGATGAAGAGGACGACGATGATGATAAACATGAGGAAAAGCAGGATGAAGGAAATTGCTCTTCATGGACTATGCTGATGACCAAGATCCTGCCTTCATATTCTTCTGCCACAAACTCTTTCCTCTTAGCCCCTACATTATGCGCTTTTTACTCCGATTGACCAACCTTTCATCCAGGGGAAATTAGACAGAATCAGTGAGGATGTGGCTCAAGGTGATTTATGCAGCACGAGGAAGCCGGGCATGGGAAGTAGGTGAGGATGTGCACCCTCCCTGTGGTGGCAGCTAAAAAACTTGTCTATAGATTTGGACTTGTGGCACTCACTTGAAAAGAAAAATATGTGAGGAACATCAGACCTACATGTAGGCTCTGTGGTCAGTCTCTGAGGATGTGTAAAAACTGACTACTATAATGCAGCCCTCATTTGTAGGAAATCAAGAAAGCTTTTTCTTTGTTGCTCGAACCAATGGAGCTTGTGGCATCTTCATTGAAAAGTGTCAGACCATCACCTCAAAGTGGCTCGGGCCCATTCTACAGCATCAGACTGGAGCTGTGGTGGCAGCGGTGGACAAATAAGCCCACTGCCCTTCTCAAGGGCAATTAGGGATGTGCAATAAATGCTGGCCTTACCAGTGACACTCACATCCCATGTAAGAATAAAAAAAAATACACTGCAGACCTGCTTAAGATCCCATTGGAATGGTAACAACTGGATTGGACCTGCATGAGGCTGATGCGACAGCCTTCCCTCATAGAGTTATAAAGGTCAAATTAGGCCACATTCTGCACACCAGCTTTCAAATATTGGGGCTAGGAAGCAGACTTCTGTCTTTCAGGGCTTTTAGGATCTAATAATTGCATTTAGACCAGTCAGTTCACTGATTACTGAAGCAACTGATTCTAGTCCTAATGGACAGGTGACAATTAGAGTGGACCAGCATGAGACAAGCTTCTGGCCCTCCCCAGTAGAGCATTATACAAGTGGTACATAGGAAGCAACACCAAGTTGCTCAGGCAGAAGCTCCACAGAAGCCCCCAGCAGTAAATCTCTCCCAGAACTAAGCTGCCATAATAGGAGCATCACCTCAGTTCCATGACACTTTTATATAACCTGAGAGGCCAACACTTCACCTCAAGTTCCTGTGTGTGGAAATTGGGTGAGGACAGGAATGAACTGGACTATGATGTCCTGGATTCAAATAACCTGCCAACATTCATTTACTAGATTCACACATAAACAATGGCCACTTGAGCAAGGTCTGGAATAAGCAGGCGACCCATGGAGCCATACCTCAGCAAGGAATCGTCATATTCAGGTGAAATGAGGAAACTATTGTAAAGAGAGAACAAACTTTGCACACGTGGTTTATTCGGTATGATCTATCACTATCGAAAATGTAAACTTTAACTAGGTTGCTTAATTATTCCAACTCCTTTCTCTCCAAAACAATTCTGCCCTGTCCACATATGGCTGCTGCCCTCCCAAAGTTGATCTCCATGACCCCTGACATCATCATTCTCAAATCCTGAAAGTAATCAATAACTTATTTTTTAAGTTAATCCTGACTTCTGTGATGTCTACACAGAGAAGATGATTATTAAATTGTCATGTTTCTAAAGTATAATTTTGGCCTTATAATTCAGTGCAAAAATACACTACCCATTACAACTTTAAATGTCTTTACATACATCAGGTGGTACTGTTTTGGTAGATAATGGTGTTTCTTATTAGACACTCAGCCAAATCTCCTAGTCTATAATTAAAACACAGCTCCCAGGCAATGTAGAAGTCTGCAAAGCAGCAGTTTTAAAAGGGCAGATAGTATTAAAATGAAGAGGTAAATTATTTAAATTGCTAATGAGAAATGCCACGTTTTTTAGGATAGAACTTATTAATAACTTGTAAGTGTTATTTCAACCAAATTTCCATATGCATGTTATGTTAGAATCTACAAATGCACTTTTTCTGATGAAGCTTGAAGAAAATAATTATTTCCCATTGGGGATAATGCATTTACAAACTACAGTAATTAGACTTCATTTACTCAATTAGATGAGCATAACCAAAATTATTCTTTGTTCAGTACATAAAAAGAATTATTAATGAATAACATACAATGAATATGCACATATTTATAATAGTTTAAGTCAAGCTCTCATAGTTGATCGTCTTGCAATACAAATTAATGTGTTTTCAATCAGTAGTTTTCCACTGCCAACACAGCTGTTCGACTTTTCCTAATTCCATGATTTTCAATATTTTATTAAGTAATCATTTTTAATACAGTGCTTTTGGCAATAATGTAGAATAAAACACTGATGCAGTCTTAAAATTTTTTTAAAAACTGTAAGAATGACCATGACAGTGTTACGACCACGTGAGAAAGAGGTCTAGGGTTCCCTTTTAGCTTTCACCTGGTCTTACTGTAACAGGGTTTAATTTTAAACACACCATGCTTTCAGCTCCCCCTTGGTGAATCCTTGTCACCGCTTTCCAATTATAAGGCAAAGAAACCAGCACAAACAGGCTTTATTAGGTTTAAAGAAGAAAAGTTGAAATTTATTAAACTTAAACTCTAACTTGGTTAACGCCTACGGATATACGCCGTGCCCCATGCTAGCATGCATATGTGATACACACATGCAAATAGAGACAGAAAAGAGAAGAAAAATAAAGTGGAAAGGTTTGAGACAATATCTGAAGAGTTGTTGTTACGGTTCTTCGAGCTCACTGTAGAGTCCTTCATTGTAGGTAGGTCTTGCTTTTCATTGGGGCCCAGTATTCTCCTTAAACCTTGTTCGCTGTAGGAGACTTTTCTTTCTTCGGGTTCATGTGTCTTCACTGGATTCAGAGGCTTGTGAGAAAGAGATGGGAGCAGACAGCAGAGAGGTCCTCTCAGTCCAGGAGCAAACAGCTTTCTGCTCAAACTGTTTGTAAAAATTCAAAAAACTCAGGTTGCCCAGCAGGTTAGTCATGTGACTAGCTGGTTTGTCCATGCCCGTTTGTGTATTCGGCCATCTTAGCACTCAACCTGGAATGCGAGCTCTCCCACCTTCAACGTCTGGTGATCAAAAGTCCATTGTGGATTGAATGTCAGGGAATGGCTGCTTTGTCCTTTCAAACAGTGTCTGTTAATATGCAAATATGTTTTCCAGCCACGGCTGATCTGTTCAACAAGTCCTGTCACTCCAGTAACAGTTTAAAATCAATGTTCATGACAAAATTAACGTGCCTCATTCTTTGCAGGTGGGGGCCTAGCATGACAACATTTATACATTATAACACTGAAGAAGCAAATCTGAATTTTATACATTCCAATTTCATTATCTGTTCAACTTAACAAATTAAGAAATCAACAAAAAAAAGTTTAATGTCTGAAAGGCTAGATCTATTCTAAAAGGCGTTCTTAACTTTACTAACAAAAGAATTTGATTAACCTGAATACTCATTTGAATATGGGCGGCACAGTGGCGCAGTGGTTAGCACCGCAGCCTCACAGCTCCAGCAACCCGGGTTCAATTCTGGGTACTGCCTGTGTGGAGTTTGCAAGTTCTCCCTGTGTCTGCGTGGGTTTCCTCTGGGTGCTCCGGTTTCCTCCCACATGCCGAAGACTTGCTGGTTGATAGGTTAATTGGTCATTATAAATTGCCCCTAGTATAGGTAGGTGGTAGGGAAATATAAGGACAAGTGGGAATGTGGTAGGAATATGGAGTTAGTGTAGGATTAATATAAATGGGTGGTTGATGGTCGGCACAGACTCGGTGGGCCGAAGGGCCTGTTTCAGTGCTGTATCTCTAAACAATATTCATTGTGATGGTTAGTGGAGTCTTCAGCGACGGGAAGGAAAGTTACAAAGAATCACACAAGTGAATGAGGTTAATAGAAGCTCATCCAATGAACTCGACAGAGCACGGGCATTAAATTGGGCTCATTAGCACCCATACTTTGGGTGCTATGAGTGCCCTTAGAGCCCCAAAATAGTGTACACACCATGTGGAGCGAGTCACGCCAGGTATCATAACGGTGTAGCGCCGGCAGATCATGACATCAATCGGTGTGCAATTTTGGAACTCAATGCTCCAGCTAACACCATCTCTTAACTTCACATAGCTGAGCATGCGTGCAGTAGCAAGAAGGATTCCCCACCAGCCGTATGTAAAGGAATCATCAGCAGCTTACAGGATATTTGCTAGTTGATTTCCCTTGCTATGGCTATGATTCTACAAGTGTTTGGTGCTTTCCATTTTTGTTTCAAGTTGTAAAAGTCTACAGGGAGTGGAAGGCAGTTGATGAAGGACTTTTTGTTGACTTCAAAACTTCTGCACAAACCAGTTGCTCTCAGACATGGAATCACAAGTAGGCATTCCCCTTGGAATATAGCATGACCCACACTGAGCAGGACAAGCTGGTGGAAGAGGTAGGAGGAGAAAGGGGAGAGGGGCTCTAAGCAGGAGGCCATATCAGCCCAGGATGCTCAGGGAGCAATTCTCCTACCTGAACCTCAGAGAGGTATATATGTGTTAGATGTCTGCACTTTAGTAAAGACATCCTCACTGAAATCTGTCACCTGCTGAAGACACAACTGCAATCTCAGAGCAGGCCAAGGACCTCTTTGCAATGGCTGTGAAGGTAACCATGGCGATGAGCGTTTATGCGTCAGGCTAGAGCTGGAGCTTTTTGCAACATCTCACAGTTTACTGTTCACTGTCGCGTAAGGAAGATCATTGAGGCTCTCTACTCAATGAAAGCTAACCACATTTCAGTACCTCTTGCTAGAGGGAAGTAGACAGAGTGAGCGTGCGGTTTTGCTAGGAGTGCAGGATACCCCTTGGTGAAAGATGTCATTGACTGCACGCACATCGCTTTAAAGGCATTGCAAGTCAACTCTGGCCTATACCAGAACCGAAAAGTATTCCACTTCCTCAACGTTCTATGTGTGACCATAGGCAGTGAATCATGCGGCTCAGTTCCCAGTATTTTGATTGCATGATAACTTCATTCTGCAGCAGTCCACTGTGCCAGCTGCTTTTGAGCCACCACAGCAATCCAAAGGTTGGCTACAGGGTGACAGCAACTATTGCTGATGACATGGTTGATGGCTCCTGCATGCAACCCATGTACATGTGCGCAGCATGCTTATAATGAAAGTGATGCTGCCACACAAAACGTGATAGAGCAGACCATTGGCTGAAAGAACACTTCCGCTGCCTGGACTGCTCTTGAGGAGCATTGCAGTACTTGGCAAAGCCAGTGTCAAGATCCGTGCTGCACAGCCTTGCCATCATGAGGGGGCTGCCCTTGCCACCAGCTATATGGCAAGCAGGTGAAGCGTAGGAGCACAAGGAGAGGGAAGAGGAAGAAAAGGAAGAAGTGGAAGAGGAAGAAGGAGAAGGGAGGAGGCAACTGAGTCAACCCCTTTCTGTCTAGGCTGTCCTTGAAAAATTCATCGGAGGGCATTACCAGTGATTGCAACCCTAATTCCTCATTCGCCAACAGTCCCACACCTGTCCTTCCCTCTGTCTGATCATCACAGTGTCCACTTAGCCACAATGCAAAAGTAAAGGCCACCACAAAATGTACATTCCACACAAAATATATCAATGAAATTGTTCCATATTGCCTACAAAAATCAACTAATCACCCTTGTGCATTCCCTTAGTGCCTGTCTTTCATGTGCTTTTGCCTATCCTAGTGCTTCTACGCAGTGCTATCCTAGTGGCTACAGTATGGCTGGTGGAAAACTGATGACTTTTAGTGAAGAGACTGCAGATGGCCTTGGAAGATGAACCCAAGCAGCTCTGGGTTGGCTCGCTAACAGGTGACCAAAAGCACGCTGGTGGAGTGGCAGGGATGGGAGGATGAATGCTGTCTTCAGGGAGAGGACAGCAGTTTTGTGCCCCATGGAGTCCTGCTGTTCTCCGAGGAGGGCTCCTCACCAATCCTAGTAACCTGTTGGAGGACAGATTGCTGGACTGCTGTGACAACTTGCAAGCCCCTTTTGCACACACTAATCCACAGCCATGATGGCAGCAGTTTGAGCTTGCATGGCAACAAACTGACCATGCATGACTTCAGTTTGAGCTTCCACAGAAGCATTCAGACTTCTTGTGGAAGCTGGATGTGCTCCAATGAAAGCTGAGACATTGACCATCAGACACTGCATCATGGTATCTTTTCTACGTTGAAAACTATGGGCTCCAAGCTCTGCGCAAAGCAGTGTGCTAAGTTGGTGCTGGACTCCTCCATGCTCCTTGACATTGACTGCACACTTTCTGGCAGGTTTCCCAAGGGACCAAGTATTGAGTTGCCCATACCCATTGGCAATTTTTTCTAATCTGCCACATTAAAGCGTTCATCTGAATCTTCTGCAGCAGAATCAGCAGAGTGCAATTTTGCTCTCTGGCAAGCTGCCACTTGTGCTATCCTTGATCACTGTCCTGGCTGCAGCCTACACTTTCCCGGTGTCGCAACACAAGCAGATCCCACCTCTAATCTCTCCTCTAAGATGTGTGCAGTGTCAGTATCTGAGCTGGTGGCCGAGTGTGAAATCAATGATGGTGCTGTATCTTCATCATCACTCTCTTCTTGATGTCCTTCATTGCCTGGCCAGGTTTCACCTCTTAGTTATCTGAAAGGAGAGAGGCACAAAGTTAAGGTTGTGATGAGGGTAGTGAGGCAAAGTAAGAGATGCTTGCTTACATCATCAGTAGCTTGTAAGTCAGAAGATAATGTGAGATGAAGGGGAGGTGGGATGGGGAAGTGGGGTAGGTATGAGCCCCACTGCTGACCACGGTCATAGTAATGGGAGTCTCCTCCATTGGGGTTAGGACATGCAAGTGCATGTGTCCCCTTCCTGTTAGCTCTTGCTGCCAACATGCACCACCTTGCCCTGCAAGAGAGAGAGAAGTGTGTCCCCAAGTGTTATGAATCTGTCTGGCTGATGTGACTGTCATGCTTGAATAATTAACAGTGTGCGCAGGCTGTAAGATGTGGGTGCGAAGCTTGCAGCAGTGCTAATTAAATGAGCGTGAGGTAAAGCATTTGGATGTTAGGTATGTTTCCTGATGGATAAGAGATTGTTGGTAAATGAATGATGGGGTTGTAATTTGAGCAACGTTTGAAACTAGTGGTGCAATTGGTAGAATATGGCATTCGAAGATATATTCACTGACCTGGACCACTCCTGAGAGATCATGGGACTTCTTGAGGTATGGCATCCAGGTCCTCAGAGCTTGATTCCTGGCACTGTCCTCCATGCCTATCTGCTCCGAATGTCTTTTGAGCATGTATCTGGAGAGTTTCCTGTCCCCTGTGGATACTGACCTTCTCTGCAACTTTCCACCTCCCCCATCAAGGTCTCCAGTCAAGTGTTTGAAAGCCTTGGAGCTTGCTCTCTCCCATGTTGTGCCAGTCTTCACTGATTCCCAGGTCAGATTTGCTTCCTGCATGACAGCTCCAGTCACAATGCACCTTTCCTTTACAAGTTGCACGCTAGCTTTAAGAAGTGCAGGTTAGCTTTAAGTGGTGCTAGGAAGTTTGGGCTCTCTACAGGTACAGTTAGTGCTTATTTTGCTTTTTAATCAACTAAATTACTTTGATGAATAACTTTTTGCCATGTCATTATTTAATAAACATGTATGATCCCCAAAGCTGGTGTCTCATAAAAAGATTT
Source organism: Heterodontus francisci (assembly GCF_036365525.1). Lineage (NCBI taxonomy): Eukaryota > Metazoa > Chordata > Chondrichthyes > Heterodontiformes > Heterodontidae > Heterodontus > Heterodontus francisci. The sequence continues at coordinate 64,115,435 of NC_090382.1, forward strand.
TAAAAAAAGCAGTAAAGTAATGTCAAGAGCCCTCTCCATTTATTATTAAGATATATAAAGAGACTATACTAACAACCTTATCTGCAAATAAATTATATACAGTTCGGAACAACGACCTACTACAAAGGAGTATCTCTACAGAATATTACCTTGAAACATTCCAGTTGTGTTTCAGTTAGTTTAAGTGTCCCCATTTTAATTTTAATTTTAGATACAATGGGCTGGATCTTGTTCTCCTCCCGAAGGTGGGATTCACGGCAGGAGTGGGAGGGGGGGGACGGGGGGACCGGAGAATTGGAGCGGCAGCAGCCGCCATGGAACCTGACACTGGGATTGCTGGTTCCGATTCTCCCGGGGTCGGGGTAGGCCAATGACGGCCTTCCAGCCCAGCAGCCAAATAAGGGCCTCTTCCCACCACTGTGGGGATCTTACCAGTTGCCTCCGCCACACAGGGAGGATGCCTTGAAGAACTAGGTGACCTCCCTGTGGGCTTGGGGGGAGGGCAGGGGGGGAGCGCGGTCCCTCCTTCGTGGGCAATTTATGGCCCAGGAAGGACCCTCATTGGGAACAAATTCCCCTCCCAGGAAACCCTCCCCTGGACAGAATGCCCACCCCCTCACCCTCCTCACCGGGGCCTTCTGGACTGGCCCTGGTGACCCTGCCTCACCTACCTGTGTTCTGTGGTTCCAACACTGGGCCTGGGCCCGAGGCCTCTGTAATACCAGCAGTGGCCACTGCTCCCAGTGGCGCTGCTAATACTGCTGACCTGCTGGCCCTGTGATTGGCCAGCAGCTCTTGGGGGAGGGATCTCAGTCCCTATTGTCTTTAAAGGGACGGGGATCCCACTTCCTTAAACTTTCACCCCAAAAGACCAGAGGATCGCTCCAGGGGACTGATAAAATGCAGAGGTGGGGGTCCTCTCACTTTCAGCAAGGCGCCAGGAAACCCATCTCCGGCATAAAATCCAACCCAATGCATTCAATCCTATATTTGAAATTGTGTTTTTGACAATGTACTATAGGAATTTAAATGATTAAAAAAATGACGAGCACTTTTAATGCTTAACGAAAGGGAGATCCGCTGGCCAGATTAACACAGTGATAAACTTTGTTAACATAAAATGGTATAGAATTTACAGTAAACAGATGTTAATCTAGGAAAGTGTGCTGTAGGAACATAGGAACATGTGTGGACCATTGAGCCCTTGAGCTTGTTCTGACACTCAATGAGATCATGGGTGATCTGCGGCCTAACTCCATTTACCTGCCTTTGGCCCGTATTTCTTAGTATATTTGGTTAACAAAAATCCATCAATCTCAGATTTAAAATAAACAGTCGATCCAGTATCAACTGCTGTTTGTGGAACAGAAGTTCAAATTTCTAACACCTTTTGTGCATAGAAGTGTTTCCTAATTTCACTCCCGAGAAGATCTGGCTCTAATTTTTAGACTATGCCCCCTAGTCCCAGACTCTCCAACCAGCAGAATTAGTTTCTCTTTATCTACCCTATCTGTTCTCTTTAATATCTTGAAAAACTTGATCAAATTACCACTTAACCTTCTAAATTCTAGGGAATATAACCCTAGTTTGTGTAATTTCTCCTTGCAATTTAACCCTTGAAGTCCAGGTATCATTCTGGTAAATCTAGGCTGCACTCCCTCCAAGGCCAATAAATCCTTCCTAAGGTGTGGTGCCCAGAACTGCTCACAGCATTCCAGGGGTAGTCTAACCAGGACTTTGTTTAGCTGAAGCACAACTTCCACTCCCTTGCATTCTAGTCCTCTAGACAAAAAAGCCAGCATTCCATTAGTCTTTTTGATTTTTTTTGGACCCGGTCAGGACATTTTAATAGTCTTGGTACCTGGATCCCCAAGTCTCTTTGGGATACCACTATTTTTAGCTTTTCACCATTTAGAAAGTACCCTGTTCTATCCTTTTTAGGTCCAAAGTGGATGACCTCACATGTGACCTCATATTTTCCTACATTGAAATCCATTTGTCACAGATTTGCCCATTCACTTACTCTATCAATATCTCTTTGTAATTTTATGTTTCCATCTACATTGCTTACAATGTTACTTGTCGTTATATCATTGGCAAATTTGGTTGTGTACCTTTCTATCCCATCATCTAAGCCATTAATAAATGTGATGAATAGTTGAGGCCCCAACATAGTTCCTGGGATGAGTCACATCAAGCCAATTAGAGCACCTGCCCAGTATGCCTACCCTCTGTCTCCTGCTGCTCAGCCAATTTCTTAACCAGGTCAATAATATATTTTCAATTGCACTGGCTTCAACTTTAGCTAAAAACTTCAGTTGCAGTGTAAAGGTACTTACATTCTTGTTTGAAAGTGAAATATTCTGTCAAATGTCTACACTCATGGTTTCCACGGAGTAAAAACAGTGTCTTTGGATACAGGATTTTCAACGACCACAGATACAAAACGCACTGTATAGAAATAAATAATTCAGGATTATTTTAAGGTGGTAATAAAAAGCCTTGTATAATATTTTTTTAAATGTTTAAATACCATGACAATAAACAACATGTATCCAATGTCAGTCAGCATGACAGCTTTTCTTAATCCCAATTACTTATTGTTCTCTGTAATTTTCATATTTTGGCACATAATATCTGAAAAAGTTTCTTTATCAAATGCCATATTGCTACAAATAATAGGAATCCACTGTGTATCTTGTATAACTACCATTTCTTCAGTGTCATATGTACCATAAAGATATGGTAGACAAGTGACATATTTTAATTAATTTTCAATGTAATACAGAAACAATTTATTACTGCTAATTGGTGTCTATCTCTCACTGTGAATAATGCAATCTCCTTGGCCAGTAGTTTGCAGTCATAAATATTACTCTCTACACTGTGTCTCTCCACAATGGTCGATGTCACAACAAAAGCAATTTGCAATTCTGTCCTTTGATTGTTAAATTGGAGCAGTGTGACAATATCTTTTAAATATCTTTTTCAGGATTATATGATCGAAAATATGTCTAAAAAGGTTGTTGCTAAATTATTAACATTCAACTACAAAACCGTATAGTTACCTTAAAATAGAAGCAACCTTTTAGCTGCTATAATGTAAAATAAATGGTGCATACAAATTTATTTTCAAGCCCTAGAGCAATAGTTGTAAAAAAAAATGTCTTCATGGGGAGCAGGCATCATTGAGAAGGCTGCATGTATTATCCATTTCGAGAGCCCATAGACGGCAGTGATAGGCCTCCTCCTTGTACAGCTGCAGTCCTTATGCTCGTGATAGATAGGAAATTGCAGAATATTGACCCAGCAACAATGAAGGATCAGTGACAAATGCCCAAGTCAGGATCCTGTGTGATTCGGAGGACAACTTGGAGATTATGGTGTTCCCATGATATTGCTACTCTTGTCCTTCTTTGTGAAAGAGGTTGCAGAGAGAGGTGTACTGTTCAAGTAATGATAGTTTATGCAGCGGATCACATAAGATCATGGATACTGAAGCCACAATGTGTCAGAATTGGAGAGGGAGGATATTAAGTTTAGGGACAGAAAAACTGACAAAGCAGACTGCTTTTCCTGGATAAAAGCAAAATACTGCAGATGCTGGAAATCTGAAATAAAAACAAGAAATGCTGGAAATACTCAGCAGGTCTGGGAGCATCTGTGGAGAGAGAAGCAGAGTTAACGTTTCAGATCAGTGACCCTTCATCAGAACTGGCAGATATGAGAAATGTAAAAGGTTTTAAGCAAGTAAAGCCAGGGGTGAGGCAAGAGATAACAAATGAGAAGGCCTTGATGGGACAGAGAATAACTGACCAGAGGTCATGGAACAAAGGCAAACGGCATGTTAATAGTGTGCTGAAAGACAAAACGTTAGTACAGAGAGGGTGTGAATAGACTGTAAAGCACAAAGCACTCCAAGAACAAACATTAAAAAAAACAGAAAGCAGGGGCTAGGCACAGTCGAAACAAACTAAACAAACTAAAATAAACTAAAATAAAATAACAAAATAAAAAAAAAATAAAAAAAGAAAAATAACTAAACATAAAAAGGGGGGCCCGTCATGCTCTGAAATTATTGAACTCAGTGTTCAGTCCAACAGGCTGTAGCGTGCCTAATCGGTAAACGAGATGCTGTTCCTCGAGCTTGCGTTGATATTCACTGGAACACTGCAGCAATCCCAGGACAGAGATGTGAGCATAAGAGCAGCGGGGGTTGTTGAAATGGCCAGCAACCGGAAGCTCAGGGTCATGCTTACGGACTGAGCGGAGGTGTTCCGCAAAGTGGTCACCGAATCTGCGTTTGGTCTCCCCAGTGTAGAGGAGACCACATTGTGAGCAGCGAATACAGTATACTACATTGAAAGAAGTACAAGTAAATCGCTGCTTTACTTGAAAGGAGTGTTTGGGGCCTTGGATAGTGAGGAGAGAGGAGGTAAATGGGCAGGTATTACACCTCCTGCGATTGCAGGGGAAAATGCCATGGGAAGGGGACGAGGTGGTGGTCGTAACGGAGGAGTGGACGAGGGTGTCGCGGAGGGAATGATCCCTTCGGAATGCTGACAGGGGAAGGGAGGGGAAGACCCACTTACCCACCTCCAGCATTCCCCCTCTACCTGGACCCCTCCCTCTGGCCTCTTACCCGCACTTGAACTTTTCATTGAAAACTATCGGCGAGACATCAGCCATCTCAGTTTCTCTGCCCCCCCCCTACCCCCACTCACTCTAAACTGCCCCCCTCTGAACTTGCTGCACTCTGTTCTCTCAGATCTAACCCCGACATTGTCATCAAACCTGCAGATAAGGGTGGTGCTGTTGTTGTCTGGCGTACCGACCTCTACCTTGCAGAGGCTCAGTGCCAACTCTCAGACACCTCTTCCTACTTCCCCCGAACCATGACCCCACCACCGAACATCATGCGACTGTCCACAGAACTGTCACTGATCTCATCTCCTCTAGAGATCTTCCCTCTACAGCTTCCAACCTCATAGTCCTGCAACCGCGGACAGCCCACTTCTATCTCCTTCCCAAAATTCACAAACAGGACTGTCCCGGCAGACCCATTGTTTCGGCCTGTTCCTGCCCCACTGAACTTATTTCTTCCTATCTTGACTCTATCTTTTCTCCCCGGTCCAGTCTCTTCCCACCTATATCCGTGACTCTTCTGACGCCCTACGTCATTTTGACAATTTCCAGTTTCCTGGCCCTAACCGCCTCCTCTTCACTATGGACGTCCAATCTCTTCACACTTCTATCCCCCACCAGGACAGTTTGAAGGGTCTCCACTTCTTCCTTGAACAGAGGCCCAACCAGTCCCCATCCACCACTACCCTCCTCCGCTTGACTGAACTTGTTCTCACATTGAACAACTTCTCCTTCAACTCCACTCACTTCCTTCAAGTAAAAGATGTTGCTATGGGTACCTGCATGGGTCCTAGTTATGCCTGTCTTTTTTCAGGATATTCGAACATTCCTTGTTCCAGTCTTACTCAGGACTCCTCCCCCAATTTTTCCGGTAGATTGATGGCTGTATCGGTGCCTTTTCCTGCTCCCACCCGGAACCAAGGAACTTTATCAACTTTGCTTCTAATTTCCACCCTTCTCTCACCTTCACATGGTCCATCTCTGACACTTCCCTTCCCTTCCTCGACTTCTCTGTCTCCATCTCTGGGGATAGGCTGTCTACTAATATTCATTACAAGCCCACCGACTTCCACAGCTACCTCGACTACACTTCTTCACACCTTGCCTCCTGTAAGGACTCCATTCCATTCTCCCAGTTTCTCCGTCTCCGGCGCATCTGCTCTGACGATGCAAGCTTCCACAACAGTGCTTCTGATAATGTCTCGCTTTTTCCTCAACCGAGGATTCACCCCCAATGTGGTTGACAGGGCCCTCAAAGGTGTCCGGCCCATTTCCTGTACCTCTACCCTCACCCCTTCCCCTCCCTTCCAGAACCGCAACAGGGCTCCTCTTGTCCTCACTTTCCACCCCACCAGCCTCCACATCCAAACGATCATCCTCCGCCATTTCTGCCATGTCCAGCATCTTCCCCTCCCTTCCCCTGTCAGCATTCCGAAGGGATTGTTCCATCCGCGACATCCTGGTCCACTCCTCCATTACCGCCACCACCTCATCCCCTTTCCACAGCACCTTCCATGCCATCGCAGGAGGTGTAATACCTGTCCATTTACCTCCTCTCTCCTCATTATCCAAGGCCCCAAACACTCCTTTTAGGTGAAGAAGCCATTTACTTGTACTTCTTTCAATTTAGTATACTGTATTCACTGCTCACAATGTGGTCTCCTTTACATTGGGAAGACCAAACGCAGATTGGTTGACCGCTTTGCGGAACACCTCCACTCAGTCCGTAAGCATGACCCTGAGCTTCCGGTTGCTGGCCATTTCAACAACCCCCACTGCTCTCATGCTCACATCTCTGTCCTGGGATTGCTGCAATATTCCAGTGAACATCAATGCAAGTTCAAGGAACAGCATCTCATTTACCGATTAGGCATGCTACAGCCTGCCGGACTGAACACTGAGTTCAATAATTTCAGAACATGACAGTTCCCCCTTTTTATGTTTAATTATTTTTTTCTTTTTTCTTTGATTATTTTATTTTAGTTTGTTTAGTTTGTTTCTACTGTGCCTACCCACTGTTTTTGTTTTTTTTAATGTTTGTTCTTGGAGTGCTTTGTGCTTTACAGTCTATTCACACCCTCTCTGTACTAACGTTTTGTCTTTCAGCACACCATTAACATACAGTTTGCCTTTGTTCCATGACTTTCTGGTCAGTTATTCTCTGTGACCTTGTCCTATCAACACCTTCTCATTTGTTATCTCTTGCCCCATCCCTGGCTTTACTTGCTTAAAACCTTTTACATTTCTAATATCTGCCAGTTCTGATGAAGGGTCACTGACCTGAAACGTTAACTCTGCTTCTCTCTCCACAGATGCTGCCAGACCTGCTCAGTATTTCCAGAATTTCTTGTTTTTATTGCTTTTCTTGGATTGTGTTTTGTTCGTTGAGTGTTATTGCAGCTTACACCCAACCAGGTGAGTGATGAGTATTCTGTTACAATTCTGACTTGAGCCTTGCAGATGTGGGAAAGCTTTCAAAGGATCAGCAGGTGAGCCACTCATCGCAGAGTACCCAGCATGGCCTAACACCCATGTCTTTGATACCATTGGTCCAGTTAAGCTTCTGGCCAATGGTGAAACCCCAAGATGTTCTATTGCACACATATGCTGAGATCCGTCTTGGTTGAGGATGGGGGTGTTCATGGAGCCTCCTCTCCTTTTTAGTTGTCCACCACCATTCCTGAGGTAAGGCTACAGATAATTGCTTTGAGTGGAACCAGCTAGCTCTGTGGATAGTGTGCTGCTATTTCTACTTAGCATGTAGGTAGCCTGTGCTCTAGCTTGACTAGCTTGGTGCCTCATTCTGAGGTATGCCTAGCGCTGCCCCTGGCAAATACCTCACTGAACTATTGTTGGTCTTCTGGCTTTGTGGTGGTGGAAGAGTGAGAGATGTGCTGAGCCATAAGTTTACAGATTGTGGTAGCAGCTCCCCACCAGCACCTCAAGGGCAGTAATGGGTAATTAATATTGGCCTTGCCTGTGATGCCCATATCCCATGAACAAATTAAAAAAAGTTTACACCTCTAATTCAGTTGATGGCCCCATGGACAGTCAGTAGCTCCACTTTTAGATTGCTTGATCTGTCCTTAAATTCCCAACATAGCACACAGTAACTTCACACCAGACAATAGCAGGCATCCACATTGTGGAAACAAGATTGTACTGTCAAATCAATGCTGTTTATTTAGAGATACAGCACTGAAACAGGCCCTTCAGCCCACCGAGTCTGTGCCGACCAACAACCACCCATTGATACTAATCCTACATTAACCCCATATTCTCTACCACATCCCCATCATTCTCCTACCACCTACCTACACTAGGGGCAATTTACAATGGCCAATTTAACTTTCAACCTGCAAGTCTTTGGCTGTGGGAGGAAACCCACGCAGACACAGGGAGAACTTGCAAACTCTGCACTGGCAGTACCCAGAACTGAACCCGGGTCGCTGGAGCTGTGAGGCTGCGGTGATAACCACCGCGCCACTGTGCCACCCAGACAATGAGTGATTCTGGAAGAGTGATGCGGTTTTTCACTGAGGTCATGTGTTAGAGAGAGATACAACACCGCACCAGGCCCTTCGGCTCAACAAATCCATGTCAACCATCAACCACCCATTTATACTAATCCTACATTAATCCCATTTCCCTCTCACATCCCCACCTTCCCATAACACCTACCTACACTAGGGGCAATTTACAATTGTTGTGGACAGATCTGTTTGCCATATGTATGTTTGTGAGTATGAGATTAAGTACATTACTCTATTATGTTGGTTCATTTACTATCTAATGCGGACTCAGTATGGCAGCTATCTCCTTCAGGATTTTGTCAGTGGTGAAACTCCTAGCCCCTTGATGGTGAATATCATAGGCCCCACCGAGCATACATTCTGTGCCCTAGCTTTCCTCAGTGTTTCCTCCAAGTAGTTCTCAACATTGAGAAATATAGATTCATCAATTGAGGAGAGGTAGTATGTGGTGTTACGGTCAAGTGAAGAGGGGTAGAAGGGTTTCCTTCTTTTCCCTCTCCTTGTTTGACCACAACAGGTTTAATTCTTTCTTAAAGTGAATGTACTGGCCAATTAAGTAGGTGTTTGATTAATTAATTTCTGTGATCAAGAATCAATCGGACAGGTTTTCCTGAGTTAACAAAGAAAGTTAACTTTATTGTACCTAAAACGAACTAATAAAAATAATAAATGACACGGCAGCTTTCACTCACAAATACTCTAGAGGTTTACACACACACAAATAGGTTACAAGGTGTGCATAGGTAGATTGGTTGAGTTACACAGTCTGTGGAGTTTGGTCATTCAGCTGGCTTCTAGCTGAATTCAGTGGTCCTGAGGCTTTTAGTTTGAAGAGATAGATGACTGGTGAGTCTCTTAGAGATAGCGATGCAGATGATTTCCTCTAACAGGGTTTTGGATTGTAGCCAGAGTATGCAAAGATAGTCAGTCAACAAGCAGGATTTTAAATCTTTCAAGCTGGAATGGAGAGAGAGAGAGGGACCCCCACTTAGGGTCTACACATGTTAGAGTCCAGTTTCATCTCCTTTGCTGCAGAAAAAATACCAGCTTAAAACCACAGATGGGGAGCAGTTATCAGTATTTCTCTGCTTGCTGAAAGAACAGGTAGTTCCTTTAAACATCCTGGGTCTTGGTTCTTGCTGGGGACTGAGCAGACATGTTGTCTCTCTCCTCACAGTCCTTTACAATGTAGGATACAGTGTAACAAACTAGGTGGTCATCTTAAGCTGCCTTTTAGCTGGTCAGTTAAAAAGTGTCTTTTTAAAAAAAATACAAATTCAGATCTCCACTCAGTGGACCAAAGAAAATTATCATTCAACAAAACACATTGGCGTAACAGTGGCAATCTGCAGGAGGTTTCTTTGGCCTTGTTTAACATGAACGTCAAGAGACTTTGTAAGATCCAGAATCAAGGTTGAGGACTCCCAGGGCGCAGCCCAGCTGACTGGTGGATGTACCCTGCCTATGTGACAAGGCACAGCCAGTGATGTGGTTGAGTAGTCCAGGATGTCAGGTGATAGATATAATGCTATTAGTATGACTGTGCCAGATTCTTGCTTGACTAGTCTGTGAAGCAGCTTACCCAGCTTGAGCACCATATGTTAGTGAGAAAGCTTTGTGCATTCAACTGGCCTCAGATCGCTCAATTTTTGGCTATCCAATTTTCATCCTAATATGGAACATTGTAGTGATTATTTATAACAGAGTGGCTGGCCAGGTCACTTCAGAGGTCATTAACGTCCAACCAAATAGTGTGGGACAGCAGTCGCATGTAGTGTAGGCTAGTGGGAGTGGCAGACCTCAGTCTCTGAAGAACACAAATGAATTTTTTATGGGTTTTTAATGACAATCTGGCTGGAACTTTTCATTGGGCATGGCGTGTGGGGGCCCCATCAACCGGTCAAAAAGTCGGTGGCAAGCCGGCCTCCGCTGGGCATGGGGATCCAGACTGGATGTTATGATCCCCAGCCCCTTAATTTGGCTTGGGTGGGACTTCCATCTCATTGAGGCAAGAAGTCCCACCTAATGGAGCTGCCAGCGAGCCAGCAGTCCCAGCTGTGCCACCGGAAGCACTGGCGATTGCTGGGACTACATCCAGCCATCCGAAGAAGATGAAGGATGGCCCCGGAAAAAGGTTACGTTTTTAGGGTCTCAGCAGAGACAATTGGCCGGGCTGTGGTGAGGCAAGGGGGATTTGTTAGGGGGTGCAGGGGGAGTGTTAGGCGTTGGGGGTGGTTGGAGTTTCGGGGACAGCCCTCCATGAGGCACAGGGTGCCAGATCAGGAGGGTCCCCCCAAGCCCGTAAGAAGGCTGCCTAGTTTCATCAGGTGGGCTTTTTGAGACCTCAGTTGCCTACCAGCCAAGGGTAAAATACCTGTGGTGGCGGGCATAGGCCCTTATGTGGCAGTTAATTGGCCACTTAAGGGTCTTGATTGGCCTGGGGTAGGCGGACAGTTTCTCGCCACCACCGTCCCGCGTAAACTTGCAACAGGGCGGGAGAGGGTCGGGTACAATTTACACCCATTTTATGCACCCCCCGCCACGAGCCTGCTCATCTGGGGGGCGTAAAATTCTGGCCTCTGATTTCTTCAGATGTCACTTTTACTGATGCCAGCTTTATATTTTTGTATATATTATATATTTTAATCTGGCAGGTTTGTTTGTTTTTTTTCTGCTGATAGCCCACCAAATACTCCATTCATTGAAGGTAGTTTTATAACTTACCATGATGGATTTGAACTCATGACCTCTTGGCTTGTTCTTCCTGCATCCAAACTACTACATTAATGTGCCTCGAAAGGACAGGAAATTTCCCATCCCAAGCCATTAACATGATCCAGAGGCACCCATAGCAAAAGCTCAGCTCCTAACACAACAGTCAGGATGACCCAAAGCAGAAAATATTTGATAATGGATATGATGGATGTGCTTAAAATTATGAAAAGTTTGAGCAAATTAAATCCAAATAAGCTTTTCTGCCATGTACAGAATTTAAGCAAAGCGGATCATATTTACAAATTAAAGACACCAAAATAGGAAATACAGGAAAAATGCTTTTTTTCTAAAAGTGTGGTAAGCGTGTGGAACAGATGACCATCATGGACAGTGGATCAAGAATGGGTTTCAATAAGAAACTAAACAGATTCTTGTTAACACAAGACACAGTGTTATTAGAACAGCATCAAGGAAGTACTGTTGAAAGGTGGTGAACTATAGGTCTTTTTACTGACTGAAAGTGAGACTGCGTTACCATGTAACTTTTATTTGGGTGCAAAAACACTAATACATCATTGGGTTAAAACACATTACAAAGAAAGGACAGAATGATGTTGCTTCATCTAAAAATATAACTCACACAGATTAATAGTCTGGATATAAATTAGGGCATACATTTATGATACCAGTAAATGTACCTGAAACAGTTTTAGCGCTATACATTTTACTATAATACATCAAATTCTATTAAAGGAACATATTCACTTTTGAATTAACTGTGTGTGTGTGTTTGTGTGTAACAGTTCCATGCTATTCAATGCTTTCTACACACATACAGTACTTGCCTCAATACTGAAGTAGCCCCTGTCCACATAGTCTCCAAGAAAGAGGTAGCGAGTAGTGGCTGGTGACCCACCCACTTCAAAGAGCTTCATCAGGTCAAAGAACTGACCATGAATGTCTCCACAAACTAGGAAACAAAATACAGGAATTTACTTAAGTAGATGGCTTTGTAATTTTTACTATTTTGCAAAATTAAGCTAAACTTAAATATAATACTCCACTCAATTGCTTAGTTTATAACGTTGACAGCTGTTGTCCATATTCTGCCATAAAACAAGTTAGCATCCTTACAGTTTTACATGTAATTCTTTGTGATAAAATGACATTCTATATGCCTATAAAGTGCTAACAAAACCCAACTTTGGATTTTTTAAAACACTTTTCATGGACTATTTCAGATTTTGAGGCTTATTAGTAATTCACTTGTTCTGTAGCTAGATGCCCAGTGAGGAGACCAGTTAACATTTTAATGCATTGCATTTCAAAAAGTCCCCTCAAACCTAATACTGTTTTAATCAGGATGTCTAGTCTCCTGGAATCACATCTACTAGAAGCCATGTGTAACATTACATGCAAGTAAAACAAGCAACCAGGAAGGCAAATGGTATGTTAGCCTTTATTGAAAGCAGGTTGGAGTATAAGAGTAAGGAAGTCTTGCTGTGATTATACAGGGAATTGGTGAGACCACACCTGGAACACTGTGTACAGTTTTTTTCTCCTTTCCTAAAGGAGGATATAATTGCTTTCGAGACGGTGTAATGAAGGCTCACTAGATTGATTCCTGGGATGAGAAAGCTGTCCTATGAGGAGAAATTGGGTACAATGGACTTATATTATCTGGTGTTTAAAGAAATGAGAGGTGGTCTCACTGAACCATATGAAAATCTTAAGTTGCTTGGCAGGGTAGATGCTGAGAGGCTGATTCCCCTGCTAGACAGTCTAGAACGAGGAGTTGTAGTCTCAGGATAAGAGGTTGGTCAGATAGGACTGAAATGAGAAGAAATTTCTTCACTCGGAGGTTTGTGAATCTTTGAAATTCTCTACCCCAGAGTACTGTGGATGCTCAGTTATTGAATATATTCAAGACTGAGATTGATCGATTTTTGGGCACAAAAGGAATATGGGGATAAGGTAAGAAACTGGGGAGTTGGAGTAGAAGATCAGTTGTGATCTTACTGAATGGCAGAGCAGGCTCTAGCAGCCATATGGCCTACTCCTGTTCATACTCTGATCAGCCATTGAAGAGTAACCAATCTGGCAGCCAAGCAAGGAATGAATTAAAGCCTGCACTGTCAAAGTTAAAAAAACAATGAAGATATATGACCCAAGTTTCAGGACTGCTTAAAACATGTGCATAAGTTTCATTTACATTTTAGTGCATAGTATGACAGGAAAAGAACACACATGTGTTATTTTCAATACAAAAAAAGGAATATCTGCAATGCTGTGGAAATAAGTTACGAAGTATCACAGCAGAATCCCTGTATCCTGTGTATAAGTTGTGTAATAGCATAAGAGTACAACATCTTACTTAATAACATCATCTATAAAGGATGCTGAAAGAAGGCAGCATATTCAGGAGATTACAAATATTTCTTATTACAGAACTGTGAAATCTGAAGGGAGTTCTCAAGGCTGCTATTTTTGTAATGGATAGGCTTGTTACTGATATGGTAAATTTCTTTACAGCAGTTTAAACTTGCCGTGAGAAGAGAAATTGAAACTCCATGGTCGAAACACTCAATGTCCCTCTGAGGGAAATCCTCCCAGCAAGACCCACATAGAAGGCTTCAGTAAGCGGCATTGCAGAATCCCTATCTATTCTAATGTGACCCTCATTATTTTAATTTGCGGATTATTTTTTAGGTTTCAAGCAGAAAGGTAGGTCAGGCAGAATTGAAATACTTCTGGAAGAAAAAAAAATACCCAATTTTCCATCATGTTGTCCATTATGATGAGGCTAGGAAACTTGGCAGACAGAAAACTAAGATATCGAATCAGCAGCTGGTTGTACTTATTTCAATTTCCAACAATAATCAGTGAATGGAGCTCGACTGATTTATAGAAATTAAAGCTTTCACTTCACACAAGCACTAAAAGGCAACAAGCATTTATATAGCACCTGATCACTGATCCAGATGCAGAAATGCCTTGAATCTTTGAAGTGAGTGATTGCTGTTAAAATATAAGCAAAAAAGAAACAGAAAATTCTGTTCAGAACAAGACAAATGGTACAAACCAAAATTATCTTCCATTACTCTCAAAGTCTGGTCATTTATTGCAAGGTACTAAAATTAATTTCTACCATAAGGAGTTGTCAATGTGGTTAGCAAAGGGTTGTTAATAAAAGGGACAAGTGTCAAAAGTCAACAAAATATCTGCAATGTACAGCTAGGCAAAAATAACTGGTAGAATAAAGTAACAATGCAAACTATCAATTTAATAAAAGAAAAAGAAAATTGACATGGGCAAGAGAAAGACAACCCTCAATATTTCACTGTTGGAGTCAACACCTCCTTTGAATCATATTGAATAGAATAGGGTATAATAGTAATAAAGAAAAGTTACAAATAGAAGAGAATGAGGAAAAGACATCACAGGAAAAGAAAAGTGAGAGTATTTAAAATGTTTTATAATTGTTTATAATCATTTTTACATAAATATTTTAGTTGCATTGTACTAGCATTATTATTACTACTGTAATATTTATATTAATAAGCTGAAGGCTTAAAAAATGCCTAGATCAGGGGAAAGCAGAATTTTCTAGAGCTGTAAATCATGTGCTGTTACTCCATCTATAAAAGTCTCATCTAATATCATTGGTCATTATCACATTGCTGTTTGTGGAAGCTTGCTTTGCACAAATTGGCTGTCTCATTTCCTACATTACATTAGTAACTACACTTTAAAAGTACTTCACTGGCTGTAAAGTGTGTTGGGATGTTCTAAGGTCATGAAAGGTATTATATAAATGCAAGCCTTTCTTTTTTCTCTCTTCAGGTACTGACCCCCTCCCTTTCAAATCTGCCAACAACACACCTTTCCTAAAAGAAATCAGCACTCAATCCCTTAGTCTTTAAAAACTACTGCCCAATCTCTGATCTCTTTTCTTCACCAATGACCTTGAACATGTTGTTACCTCTCAATTCCGTATCCATCTTGTTTGCAACTCTATGTTTGCGACTCTCCAGTCAGGTTTCTGTCAATTCATAGCAGACACATCTCCAATCAAAGTCCTAAATGAATCCTCTGTAACTGTGACCATGGTGCACTATCCCTCCTTGTCCTTCTTGGCCTGTCTGTAGCCTTTGATGCAGTTGACTGCACCATCATTTTCCAACACCTCTCCTCAGTTGTCCAGCTTAGTGGGTTTGCCTTCACATGGTTAAACTCTTACCTATCCAGTCATATCTAGAGAATCTCCTGCAATGGCTTCTCTTCATGTCTCCAAACCATTACTGCTGGAGTCCCCCAAGGACAACAGACAACAATTACAACCGACCCAGACATGACAGGAGAAAAATCTCACTGGTGGAGAGCTCTGGGAACCATAGGTCCATAGTCATCGATTCTTGCCAAGCATGCTACACTTATCACATATCATGTCTCAAAATGCTCATATACTCTATCCCAAAATGTTACTTCCTGAAATAAATCTTATCTAATTTGCATCTGAATGCATCAATACCAACTTCTTCCACCAGCTCCTAGGGAGCCTGTTCCACAAAATGGCCACTCACTTACTGAAAAATTGACACTGATTTTAATGTGAGGCAGGAGGCTGTATTGACATACTGGAGACAAGTTATAAGTTGTCTCGAGTGTATCAATGCAGGTAAGCCACACCTAAGTCATAGCAATCTTCAGCTGCAGGTCCATTTCTGTGCATTAAGACAATTAAAAAAAAAGCTTATTTAAGGGGACAATAACCCATATGGCGAATATTAAATGTGTACAGTTAAAATAATCTGAAGGAATCAGATGTTATGACTTAGTTTTTTTGTTTTGTGTTATAAGATTCGCAGTGGGTAAAATTTAAAGAATATTTTGCTTAACAGGCTGCAAGCTATTTCAAATAGTTATACAAATATTTACTACAGGATAAATCTGTAATTTTAACCTTAATAACATGGATGGATGTAGCTGATCGTGTTAATCAAGATAACATTTCAAATTATCAATACAGGCATACAACTGTTAAGTAATGTCTGTAGGAGCCCACATCTGTAATTGAAGATTTCACCACACAATGCTAATTCATACTGCTGAAGATATTTAGCTATGTTATTTTTAGCAATGATGGTTTCATAGAGGAGCCAGTATGCCATCTGTAAACCACAGGTCTACAGTCTTTGCTATTACTCACGCTGCTCTCGCGTTTGCACCACATTTTCAGCCAATGAGACACTAATATAAATTGATCTGTCACCAGAAACACTTTCTCCAGGAATACCTGGATCCTATTGGCAAGATAAAGTTAACCTAGCCTCCCTTTGGATCTTATTCTTTTTTAATTTGTAAGGCTGATTTTTTTGAAGATCTGATACATTTGGACAAATATTTCCTGATTTTGTTTTGCAAAACCTAAAATTCATGAAAATCATAAATATATATAATAGATTTTCATTTCTGTGTCCAATGTTTAATAGCAATGGGAACTAAAAAAGCCCTAATACTAATACATTGTGAGAATTTGTCTTTGGCATCCATACTAGATGAATATGTTGTGCATAATTCATGTAAAGCTACATCATAAACCAGATAGCTATAACATTTTCTTGATCACAAGAAAATTAAAGAATCACGATCAGCCATCTTAGATTTTTTTGTATTCCAATGCATATAGGAATTAAGTCAAATTTTGACCATACGTAATTCAATCCAAGATTTGATGATTAGCTAAATCTTAAGTAATAAGATGTGCAAATTGAAGTTCCAGTAGCAGCTGTGTTGTCTAAAACTGAAAAAAGCTCATAATTTGAGACAACTTTCTTTCAATCTTTATGATATAACCATATTTACAAAATATTTCCTACACAGTATCTCAATATGTATCTCTATCCAGTGAAGAATTAGTTTACGCTAATTCTATTACGCCAGAGCTGGCAGGCAGCCATAAAGGCGGGGCTAAAGTGTGGCGAGTTGAAGAGACTTAGCAGTTGGCAGGAAAAAAGACAGAGGTGCAAGGGGAGAGCCAACTGTGGAACAGCCCCGACAAACAAATTTTTCTGCAGCACCTGTGGAAGAGCCTGTCACTCTAGAATTGGCCTTTATAGCCACTCCAGGCACTGCTCCACACAGCACTGACCACCTCCAGGCGCTTACCCATTGTCTCTCGAGATAAGGAGGCAAAAGAAGAAAAATAAAATTCTATTTATAGCCTAAAAAATGGTGTGTCCCTTTGAACTCCCAACAAAATCATTACATTTTATAAAACATTTCTGCATGCATAGATTTAAAAATTGTAAATAGATAATATTGAAAATTGCACAAGACATCTTTGATTTGTTTCGTTATCTAACTATCCATGGATGCCTGCTATTTAGGTCTCAATTCACACCCAAAGTCACCATGAAGACATATGGAACTGATGGTTTATATGCCCCAAAAGAAATCCAGTTATTCCAGGACTACTGGTGCCTAAATTAGCCTTCCTTAAAGTGTTTGCTAGAGGCCTCTGATGAAAACACAAGTAGTTTTATTTTTACTTACCTTAATGTAGAGCCAAAAGGAGCAAAGTTTTCCCTCCTGCCTCAACAAAAGTACTGCTGGTCATTACCAGTCCAGATTTACCATCCTCCTGTTCACTTTCCTATACTCTAGCGTGGGGCAGTTTAGTGATCTGGCCAACTGATTCTGGGAATACTCCATTCGGCAAGCTGAACTGGGACACCTGATTTCCATTCAAAGTTCTCGCATTTTACAGAAATGAGGCCTGAAGTCCAATTTGGTATGTGTTTCAGACATGCATTATAGATACATCATCCACTTCACACCAATTTCTACCACAAAATCAATTCCTTGCTCAAGAAGTCCCATTCTGCTCCATCCCTGCACCTGCTTCCACCTCTACTCCACTCATGGGCTTGTCTATAATTCCCTCCCTAATCTACTTGTGCTTTGTTCCCAGGCTTATCTTTTATCTTATTAATTTCTCTTTCTTTTGTACATCAACCTGCCTCCCCAATATCTGGTTCTGCTACACCCTAAACTTCAACCTAACAATCACTTACACCTTAATACTTGGCACTAGCCTCCACCTGATCCTGCCTCTTCTTGCTTGTGCCACCAGACACACAGCCAGGCTCCTCCTCAGCCCCTTGCAAAGACATGCGAAATCTGCTTTTCATCATATAATCCTGACTACCTATTATTCTTGGAAAAATGTAACTGAATCATTTTAGGTAAGAATATGTGTTTTTAACCATGATATATAATCGCAGGGTATCAATTGTTCAGCATAGATTTTAGCAGTGAAATGGCCTGCATCAATATGCGTGGGCGTTGATCCCACTGCCATATTTGCAGGACCCATTTTTAGGTCTCTTGAATATGTAAATTAGGGTCTTAACACTGTTAAAGGATCCCTTTGATAAAATGGGCAGTGAGTAGCTCACTATCCCTCAGTGGTTCCTGCAGCTGTCAATCAAAGGTAAGTTTTTGAATTTTGTTTTCAGTAACAATTTATTCTGGAGCGGAGGAATAGGAGTGCATCCTTAACTCTGCAGGAGTGATGATTGCCTCCACCACCCACCCCCACCTCCTCCACCACCCACGACCGTAGTCTACGCCATCCGCACCGAACTGAGGATCACAGTCCGGTAGGCAGCCTGAAACTGGCGTCTGCTGTTGAACAAGCTGCCTGTGTAAGTATGACCTGTGGTGGGAGCTTGTTCCAATTATTCAGATGAGGCTGAACAAGAAGATTCTTTGGATCCTCGAGCCTTTTTCTTCAGGCCTGAGAACAGCCCCAGTCTAATTTCTACCCCTATGTTTTTTTTCTGGAAGCTCAATTATTTTTCCATTAGTTTACAGTTGTTTATGCTCTTAGTTTGCTGTGACAGTCCAAGCCTAATAGATTGCCTGCTGCTTTTTGCTTTCCATTGCCACAAATTTTTTGCCCTGAGCTCTTTGTACTGGATTGCAAACAGAATCTGTTCATTCATTCAGGTTCAGTGCAGCTGAAACAGGTTAGTCAATTATAGTGCTATGCAATTACATTACTCGACAATAATTCTGGCTCACAAAGCTGAGTATGAACAACATTAACACTGGAGGAATTGTATCGTCAAATATGCTCTGTTCACTCTTTTCACTTAGATAATAAAAAAAAATGATATTTAATTATTGCCATCAGAGGTCAGTTCAAATTCAAAATTATTCTGTTACCACAACAACAACAGGTAGACACAGGATTCCAGTGATAAAGCTATTTTACACCAGATCAGTCACTTCCCAATCCAGATTGTTTTGTTCACCTTTTTTAAATTTTTGTAACGAATCACAAGATGTGAGGACTATAACACTATATTCACAAAAGCATACTCTCTAAGCAGAAGGAAGCAGGAGGAGCAGGCATGTGGCTTTGCCAGGGTAGCAGGCTTCCTCATGGCACAGGATACCACTGACTACACACATATGACGCTGTGGGTGTCAGATCTCAATGGGGAGATGTACCGCAACTTTAAACTCCCGGAACACGCATTTGGCGTGCAACCATGCCCAGACCATCATGTTGGTGAATTCCCACTATCCTGACAGCAGTCACGATGCTTTCATCCTGCACCAGTCAGCCGTTCCTGCCAACTTTGAGCCAGATGGTGGCTGCTCAGTGATAAGGGCTACTCATTGTGTCTGATGACTTCCCTCTGCCACCCAACTGCACATGGACAGTGCTCCTACAATGACAGTCATGTAGTAACTACGAACGTTGTGGAGCAGACCTTTGAAGTCCTGAAGCAATGGTTACAAAGCCTGGATCGCTCGGGGGGCATCCTTCAGTCCTCGCTGGAGAATGTCTTCTGATTCTTGGTGGTCTGCTTCGT
The DNA here is from genome assembly GCF_036365525.1 of Heterodontus francisci. Lineage (NCBI taxonomy): Eukaryota > Metazoa > Chordata > Chondrichthyes > Heterodontiformes > Heterodontidae > Heterodontus > Heterodontus francisci. Next base: position 64,135,215 of record NC_090382.1, read on the forward strand.
TCTCCACAACTTGGCCATCGTGAGGGTGCAGCCCTTGCCACCAGGGCTTTGGCAAGCACCTCAGGAGGAGGAGAAGCAGGAGAAATCCAGCACATCATTGTTCCAGACAGGCTGTATGTGAGTATCTATTCAGCTCCAGTTCCCCTGAAAAAACATCCCTACATCACCGTTACTCCACACTTCATGACCTTTCCATCCCTCTCTTAAGGATCATCACAGTGTCCTTTTGGCCAAATCTTGAAATAAAAAGCACCACATAACAAACATTCCATACCAACTTTATCCACCAATACTCCAAATAACAAATACTCAATTATTCACCCATGTGTTTCCCTTAGTGTCTGTTTGGCAGATGCCTTTGCCTGTCCTAGTGCTCCTATGCAGTGCTACCCCAGTGGCTGTAGCATGGCTGGTGGAAGACTGCTGATTTTCAAAGGGGGAGACTGCAGACGATCCGATAGGATCTTCCAATAATACCCTCTAAGATATGCACAGCTCTGGGCTTTGAGGGCTTGGCTTCCCACTGCACCTCCTCAGCATGGGCAGCAGCACATTCTTGGCATGTCTTGCACTGTCAGAGTGGCAGTGGTGGGAGGATGAATATTGTCATCCTGTAAGAGGATAGCAGGTCTGTGCACCACGGAGCCACTGCTACTTCCAGGGGAGATGCCTCAGCAATCCTAATAACTGTTGGAGCACATATTGTTGGACTGCTGTGAAACCCTGCAAGCTCCTTTGAGCACTGCAATCTGCAACCATTGATGGCAGCAGTCTGTGCCTACAAAGCACCAAGCTAGGCTTGCATGGCATGAGCAGAGATCTCATGACATCAATCTGAGCTTCCACTGCAGAACTCAGATGTCGGGTGGCTTCTGCTTGACCTGGAATGGAAGCCAAGACATCCGCCATTAGACACTGCATTATGGCTGGGTCCAATAGTATTCTCATGGAGTTGGTTACTACTTCCAAGCTGGAAAGAATGGGCTTCAAACTGCGCACAAAGCCATTTCCAGGTTGGAGCTAGACTCCTCTATGCACTTTGGCAGTGACTGCCAATACACCAAGCATTTTGGTGTGCATGCCTATCAGCCTTTTCCTGTATGTGACCCCATCAAAGTCCTCATTTGAGTCCTCTGGCAGCAGAACCTGCTTGTGATCCCATCCTTCAGGGAGCTGGCACATATTTTGCCCTTGATTTGGCTGCAGCTCACTTGTGCCCATTGACTCCCCACATGCAGATCCTGCATCTATAATACCCTCTAAGTTATGCACAGTGTCAGATCATGTGATGGTGCTTCTGCCTCAGAGGTATTTTCCTCTTCTGGGCCTTCATGCTCAAGCGTCATTGGCTGACCAGGTGGCAGCTCTTGGACATTTGAAAGAATAAATGCACAAGGGGAGGGCTAGAGTGAGAGAATGGGGCAGTGGAAAGCTAAAGGATGATGGTATTCCTGCAGCTTGTGCATCTTACCATAGTGTTGGATGAGGGTGAAGGGGGAAATGAGAAGGTGCATAGGGCAGGAATACTATCATCCTGAATGGTTTCAGTGAAGCCAATGGCCACATCAGTAATGCTAAGCACTGTCTCCTCCAAAGGACTCAAAAGCTGCTGCTGTGCCTATCCCCCATCGGTTTGTTGCTGCTGTCAACTTCAATGTGCTACCTTGTAATGCACGAGAGAGCTGTTAGTGAGTGTGTTGCAATGTGCCTGCCATAGATAAATAGCTGGAAGTACATGGAAGCTGCAAGATGTGGGTATGAGGCTTGCAGCAATGATAAGTGTGTGAGGGTGAGGTGGAGTATATCAATGTTAGGCATGAGTCCTGATTGCTAGAGATTGTTGATGGGTGAGTAATGCGATGTGCTGCATTGAGCAGCGTGTGAGGTTGGTGGTGCAGAGTGTAGGAGATGGCATTTGAAGATGCATTCACTAACCTTGACCAGTTGTGTGAGGTCACTGAACTTTTTCCAGCACTGTATCCAGGTCTTCAGGGCCAGACTCCTGGCATTGATCTCCATGGCTATCTGCTCCATTCCCTTTGAATTGTATGTCTGGAAAGCCTCCTGGCCCCCTGTGGAAAGATGACCTCTCTCCTCCTTTCCACCTCCTGCACTAAGGCCTCCTGCACTGCATCTGAGAATCTAAGAGCCCTCTCTCTGGTCTGCTACTCCTTTACTCAAGTTTTTTACTGGTCAGAATACCTTTCCCCAGTCTCTTCCCACACTTGCTGCAGCCAGAATGCACCTCCCCTTTAAGAGGTGCAGGCTGGTTAGCTTTAATTGATGCTAGCCTCAGACAAAGTTGGTCCCCCTCCTGAGCATGCAGTCACTCAGTAGCACATTTGGTGCTGGGTTGCATGCCACAATCATGGAAATGAGCAAGCAACATGAAGTTTGTGTGCTGCCTGCATCACTTCCATCAGGCACGGGGTAATCGTGCCTACAGCCCTTGTGCCGATTAACAGACCTTACTGAATCTTTCCCCCCCCATGCCATCTCATCTTAATAAAATGGGTTTTGAGGCTATAATGTGTCGAAGACATTTCCAAACTGAATGATATTTATCTTACCATACCTTCACAAAGACATGAAAGTCTGTTACAATATTCTCTTCTGCACAGGTTCAGACATTAATTAAGCAGCCACAGATTGTCACAAACTATATTAATAAATATCCTCTTACAGTCTTCAGATTAAAAATGGGCCTTTGGGGCCTGTCTATGTATTTTCACAAATATTTTATACCAATTGAGTCCTTTAGACAGTGTAGCTGATCAAGGATCTTAAAGCAGATTTTTTTTTAAAATTACTAGACACTGGGGTAGATTTTTGCCTTCACTGCCTGAATGGTAATCTGTGAAGCAGACCACCTGCCCTTCATAGAAGTTTCTCAGTTTTCATTCCAAAAGCAGGTTCTATAAAGGGCAGGTACCCAGGCTGTAAAGTTGAAAAATCTAAGCCATTGTGTTAAATGAACCCTTCAATATGTTGTGTATGTATACCTTTAGAAAGTGTGACTACATGATCACGTTGATCATGTAAGAGCTATGATGTAACATACCACGTGATTCTGAGTGTTAGGCAGTCTAGAAGAAGTTATTGTACAGTGAACATCATGGGCTGAAATTTCGGAGCATGCCACAAATTCCAGGGGCTCATTTAAATAGAGGGGACGGAACGGCTGGCCCCGATGACGTAGACGGGGTGGCTGCTCCGTCCCAGGCAATGGCGTCCGGTGCCACCGCACAGGCGCAATTTGTAAAGGACTTCAAGCCCTGCAGTTACATTTGAATTTTTAAAGAGACATTCATTGCACAAAAACTAAATAAAAGCTGGCATACCCTCTCCCATCCGCCCCCCTTTTGGTTGTGGGCCTATCCCACCCAAAATAAACTTAATTCCCAAACCGAACTTTCCCTCTGAACCTTGTTAGTTTTGCCCTTCAACCCCTTCCCACCATCCCCTCAGCCAATAGAAAGTGTTTTCCCCGCTCCCCCACCACCCCTCTGCCCTGCGAATTTCACTGCTCCCCCCTCCCCACCAAGGACTTCCGGCTGGAATATCAGCATATGACGGCCGTTGGGACCACGTAAGTTCATTTAAATTTATTTACATTGATTTCAATATGGATATGAAGGCTCTGCCGCTGAGCAGCTGGGGGCCACACCAAGGCCTCGCAGCTGCCAGTAAAATGCGGCGGGGCCTTCCCGGCATCGGTGGTCGTGGCAGGCCTCTCCTGGAAGAATTTTCCGGGCCCCCCCCCATCACCCGTCACGATCCCCGACACCGGAGGGCCAGTAAAATTCAGCCCCATGTGTCAACTGCTCTCTCAGTAGTCAATAAACACCTTTATTCTTTACGTTACTGGCACCATCTGAGTGGTCAGTCTTTGTGAAGTATATAGCAAAGCTATACTTGCATGGAGGTCCACAGAGGACTACATGGAATTGTAACACAATACAGCAGATTATATAGCAAAAATATTTCTGTAATTATGGCTAAAATTATATTCGCCCAGGCTTTATAGATCTATGAACTGTCAGGAATAATGGAAACATAGCAAACTGACAGGAATGTTACTCACTGACAGCCTTAAGTTATACTTTATTTATGTTCACCTAATAAATTTGCTATGAAAAGCTCATATCAGAAATATGTTTGAAGAACAACATACCCTCGCTTCCCCACCTCCTCAACAATCAGTATTTGAATATGGAATATAGATATACCAGCATCACTATTTGCAATACTAGTTAGCATTTCATAAGACAGTATTAACTTGAAAGACATAAATGGGATGTGAAAATCTATTCATTCTGCAAGCCAGCAGTTAAGAATCATTTCATTGCAGGCTATTATTACAACTTCATCTGTGCTAATGATTGCATGTCATTACCTAACTGATGACATCAAATATTGCAGAAATGTTACCATGTTCACACAACACTCAGAATTCTTGATCTATTAACAGTTGCAAAACTGAATTATATCAAACATGAAGCATCGTGTACTGTTTTGGAAATAATGGGGTATCCATAGTGCCTTGTGGACTATAGCAATCGAGAATGTAACTACCAATGATTTTATGATTCTGTTGCATCTTTTAAGTTTTTCTTTTAAGAAAATAGGACTAATAGTTTAGTTATGGAAGTAAATGGGATATGCACACAGAGGGAAAAAAAAGTACTTTGATGCATTATTTTATAAATGCCACAAAAAATGTGCAATTGTACAAATACAGGACTTCCTCTTGCATGCTGTATATCCTATTTGAAGAGTCTCTCTTCAGAGACAGCTGAAGTTGTAGTTCTTCTAAACTATGTTTTCAACACAGTACCTTCAATTTTAGTGTACAAAGTAATACAAGTTTTCAACCTAACTGAAGCATTCAATTAATTGATTCCCTATATTCTTTCAAATATCAATAGATGAAATAATCATCAGACAATAAAGCTAAGCTAGAAAGGGAAAATAATAAGAAATAGCGTGACTGATAAATATGTCTTTATTTAGTGGAATACTCTTTGATTTCTAGATCTGAGTAAATTAAAGCAGTATCTTGCAAGACATTTTACACATTTAGCAACACTAAAGATAATATCATTGCCAATGATGTAATCAATATAAATACATATATGAATTGTAAATTTTAACCATGAAATAAAATGAAAGTTTTTAACTCCTACTGTGGATCTAAAATCATCACTGACCTTCCTGGTGCTTTTTTTAACTGCCCAAAAATATCCAAATCTAATGATCTTTGGTTAATACAGGTCAATTGTCAAATAATCATGATTAAAATAATATCCACTCAGTGAGTCATAACCTCATCAGTAAAATTAATTTTCCAAAGAGTAAATTGCCACATAGTCAGTCTGCCAAAATCCTAACTAACAATAACATTACAGAAAACTTTCATTTGGCAATGTACTTTGCAAGGTATTTTCCAGTAATGTTGTAAGCATTTTATTTGCTTAATAATACTTTATCAACCATTAGGTACATTCAATTAAAGATTATTGGCTCTGCCATAGTCACTGTCATGTTTCACGATGGTTTTGACCATTTTCTAATTGAAAGAATTTAGAAACCATTATAGAAATCCATTACGGAAATTAAAATCAAGTAGTTTCTATAATGGGTGACAAATCCATAATGCCAGTTTTTTGGCTGCAAGTTGAAAATCTGCATCAGTCTCTGCCAACTGCAAGGGAGTATGCAGCTTTGATTCTTCCATGTCTTCAATTAGTAAAGGTGAATCTGATTAATTCAGAAGACAATTTGAAGACTAGAGGAAGATCCAATGTATTCATATACTTTCGAATATTATTTGCATTGCACAAAACATTGATTGAGTTGCTTAATTTTAGTTGAATATTTTGGGAACATTCACATATAATGTTCAAGATATCAGTAACTATGAAGACATTGCAATGTTTCCAGACCTCGGATCTAATTTATCCATCAACAAGGCTTAGGAGGTTACAGATGTCTTCCTCCTTACTAACTAATGCAATGTTATTTTTCACTGCTCCACATAGCTTTCATCCTCTTTGTTCACCAGGCATACAGAAACTGAAACTGTTCTAAAGCATGAGGGAGTTCAAATTTGTAGAAAGACTGGAGAAGCTGGGATTGCTTTCCTGAGAGAAAAAAAGGTTAGGGGGAGTCTGAATAGAGGTATTCAAAATTATGAAGGGTTCTGTGTTTCTTCTGGCAAGTGAATTAGAAACCAGGAGTCATAGATTTTAAATAATTTGCAAAAGAACTAGAAAGAAAATAAGAAGAAATTTCTTCACACAGACCATTGTTAACATCTGGAAAGCGGAACCTGAAAGTCTGGTGGAATCAGATTCCACGGTAACTTTCAAAACATTTACTTGGAGAAAACTAATTTGCAGGGTTATGGAGAAAAAGCTGCGGTGTGGGACTAAATTAGATAGCTCGTTCAACGAGCCGGCACAAGCATGATGGGCCAAATGGCCTCTCTGTACTGTAATATTCTATGATCTCACAATCTGATGTTTGCTCTGCATAAGACCACAACACTCTTTATTTACTTTGCCAAAAACAGCACTAGCACTTGTTTTAAAATCTAAATTATATTAAAAAAAGATCATTTCATCTGAAATGCTGTCAATCACTACATAATCAGCTCAACACCCCTCTGTGGCATATTCCCTGGGAAATTTTCACCTTCCACCAGTATCTTATTCCTAAATTATATTTTATACACAAAGTAAGCATTCAAGTACATTTAGGCAAGTAACTCACCTCCTGACTCCCCAAAGCCTGTCCACCATCTACAAGGCACAAGTCAGGAATGTGATGGAATACTTTCCAGTTGCCTGGATGGGTGACAGCTCCAAAAACACTCAAGAAGCTCAACACCATCCAGGACAAAGCAGCTTGCTTGATTGGCACCCCATCCACCACCTTCAACATTCACTCCCTTCACCACCGACGCACAGTGGCATCAGTGTGTACCATTTACAAAATGTACTGCAGCAACTCACCAAGGCTCATTCCACAGAACCTTCTAAACTCACAACCTGACCTCTACCATCTAAAAGGACAAGGGCAGCAGATGCATGGGAACACCAGCACCTGCAAGTTCCCCTTCAAGCCACACACCATCCAGACTTGGAACTATAGTGCTGTTCCTTCACTGTCACTGGGTCAAAAACCTGGAACTCCTTTCCTAACAGCAATGTAGTGTACCTACACCCCAAGGACTGCAGCAGTTCAAGAAGGTAGCTCACCACCACCTTCTCAAGGGCAATTAGGGATGGGCAATAAATACTGGCTGAGCCAGTGCTGCCCACATCCCGTGAACAAATAAAAAAAATTAATCTGTATTTTGTTTAAACATGTTAACAGTCTATCATCTGCTGTTCAATTGTGACATTACAACAAATGCAAGTGGCTGGACTAAAATGATAATCATTATTTTAGACTCCCCATGTTATCATTAAGGCACTAGAGACTAATGTTTAACAATTTCCCAGTTGGAATTGACAACTACAATTTATCTCAGAAATAAACTACTGGCAGAGTGAAATATTTCAGACTTCATGGGCTGGTGTCTTCATAAGTTTGCAGGATCTCAATGGTAAGCTTTCTTTTTTATATTCCTGTAGCAAGAGCCACATGCAGACCCCAGATCTGGCCTATGATCCACAATATGGTTGAACCTAAGCAGATCCGCACAGGTACTATGTAATCAGTCATCAAGTGATTCCAAGTTTTTATTAATTCATTGTAATCTAAATTATCTTATAGCTCTGTACTTAAAAAGCTAATTTTATGCTACATTAAATATTCAACTATGTTTGCAGCATTGAATGCTATACATGTTCGCCTATATGATTAAATTGACTTTAGAACTGTTTATGTTCACTATTTAAAAATTTTATAAAATATGAACATAAAAATAATTATGTGATTTGTTTGCTTTTATAGGCAGCAGAGCAAGCAAAATATTAAAATACTGTTTCCAATAGAATGATCATAAATTTATCAGGTTAACGACTACTATAAAGATTTACTCTGTCGGAAAAAATAGACAATAGTGCCGTGAAATATCATCATAATCAGCATACATAATATGATGTACATATGTAGCTATTGGTTATCAGTCCACATAGCATATGCCTTGTTCATTTGCATCTGACATCAATTACAGGAATAACCAGAAGGTTGGCATACTTGTAATCAGTGGTTAACAGAAGATTGTAAATTAAATTCTCAGAACTGCTGTGATTTGAACTTGTTGGATTCAGTTGGGTAATTTACAGAAGGCTAGTGGGTGGATTTACACATGGAAATTAAGTTCTGCAGCTAATACTAAATTTCTCTGGCTGATCATAGAATGACATAGAAATTACCACATGGAAACAGGTCATTCAGCCTAAACAGATTGCGCTGTGGTTCATATTCTATATGATCAGTCATCCTAATTCCATGGGCTGAATTTTACTGGGCCCTAAGTGGCAGGAGAGGAGGTTGAGGGGGCAGGGGGTGGAAATAAAATGCAGGGGGGTTGCATCGGGACAGCTCCCCGATGTAGGCCCGTCAGTGGGGAAGTTTCCTACAGGTGGGCTACATGCCGGAGGCGGCAGCCTATTGAAGCACTTAAGGCCTTGTTTAGGGGCCATTAAATGGGGCTCCCACCGCATGGGAAGGCCACCAGCAGCCCAAACGGCCATCGAAGCCAGAGGTTCCATTGTCTGACGAGGGGGCAGCAGGAAGGAAAGGCAGCCCCTGTGGCCCAATGCTCCCCCCTCCAGAGGGCATCCCCTCTAATCGGTGGGAATTATTTAAAATTACCTATCCAATGGTGTCTTCATTTTGAGGTACCCTCTCGGTCTTCAAGTTGCCTTAGCAGTGACCACCTCTCCCGGTGGATCTGTTGTGGCTTCAGACCTGTCAGCTTTCTGATTGGGTCATCCCCTCCTTAATTGGACAGCGGGCCTAGAGGTGGTCAATTAGGAAGCTGCCTCTTGTAAAATCAGCGAGCAGGTCCCACTGCCAGCAAGTGCAGGCGCAGGACCCACATTTGGTCCCCAGGTCAGAGCCTCGAATCCCGCAGTAAAATTCAGGCCCATCAGTGGGTTGGGATCCCCATGTCACATTCATTTCTGGGTCCTCACCCGCTCTGAATTGGCACGCTTTGCCATTTTATTACAGTTAGTCATTACTTGACAGAGTCGTGCTCGCCACCCAATTAGCATCGGTGGATGCAGGAAGGAGGCAGGGCACAGTAAGTTATGGGCCCAATTTAAAGGGTGAGCAGCAGCCAGTGTTCTGGTTGCCGTTCGTCCCTACGATGCAAGGAGGAGCTGAGCAGAGGGCAGCGGGCAGGGAGGGCCCCATGTCAGGGCCGCCCCCACTGGCATTTATGACGCCTTGCTGGAGGTGCTGCTGGAATGGTGACTGAATGGAAAAACATCCTGTTCCCTTCCAGCAGCAAAAGAAAGACTGCAAGGCTTAACAAGAAGACATGGCTGGAGATGACACTTGAGGTCAGTAGTAGAGTGGAGAGGAGGAAATGGGTCCAATGCAGAAACAGTTCAATGACCTGCTTAGGTCTGGCAAGGTGAATCCAAAGGTAGACCCACAGGGCGCACAGAGTTCTCCTGACCATTGGAGAGATGTGTGCACAGCAGCACTGATGACCCAGAAGCATAGATCAGAACCCTAGTAGTGTTGGACAGGAGGCTGGAGTGCAGGTGGCAATATCTTATGTGAATGAAAAGCAGCAAGTGGTGAGGGAGAGGGCACATCTGGACTGTGGGGTGCCCCAGCTTGCAGCACTGGCACATTTTGAGGAGCTGTCTCTTGGTCTGGGCAGAGTGGCAAGTGAAAAAGGCAGTGGATTCGGGGAAACAGGAGTCTATCGTAGACAGGGTGAAAAGATCTCAACATCTCCAGGTTCAGGGGATGCATGACAATGTTGCCCAAGCAACAAGTTGTCAATGCATAAGCTGTCATCTCATTACTTTAAGTAGTGGAAGCATCTGTTGACCATCCCAATCTCTTATCACCACTTTTTCTGATGTCTATCACAGGGACACCTATAGAGGGCCAACAGTCCACACAATGTCAACAAGTTCCCAAGGAGTCAGAGGAGAAAGACACCTCGGAGCCTGCACCGTCACATCTTTCTTGCGCATCCTCCACCAGTGAAGATACTCATGCCTTGGTGGGTCCTAATGCGTTATTAGAGAAGGTGGCGCAGGGCGGAGCGCACAACACATCAGAGCAGAAGGATACATGGAAAGCACAGTTGGCTGTGGCCAGTTCCCCTCGAAGGATGGGAGGAGATGCAGAGACTGGGGAGTCATGAACCAGGAGAACATAGAGAACCAGGGTGAGATGTGTACCCACATGTCAGAAATTACCTGAGGCACTATGGAGTCTTGGGATGAGAATGGAGGAATCCATTCATCTCATGTGTTCCACAATGTCTCAGTGCTTTGAGCACTTGAGCTCCTCCATTGAGAGTGGCCAACCTCATATGCAGCATCACTCACAGTGGATGCAGCAAGTGCACTGACACACTCGGAATGCATACCACAGTCTGTAGCATTGACCACCCAGTGAAGCAAATATCGCAACTCAGCATGGAGTAGATCTTAGCTATGTCTGAGCTGATAGTTCCCTATAGCGATCAAGGGTACCATGAAAGGACTCAGATGGCAACAGATGGTGATGAGAGGGCCACCCCTCATGGGGCTCTGTCATCATCACCTGCCTCCATGACCCCTCCAATGGATGAAGCATCAGTAGAGTCATGGTCTGCGACAGAGGCTGCCTCTGGAGTGATGCTGGTGCATCAGCCTTTGGAGGTGCTCCCCCTGGCACCTCCATGCCGAGGCCAAGGGCCATGGGCATCTCAGTCCCAGACAGGCATTAGCGAGCAGTCGGTCTCCACCTCATCCTTAGCCACAGGGGAGGACCTCATTGAAGTGGCCGTGAGCAGAGGCCACCGCATCAGTAATGTCACTGTGAGAGTCACTTTGGTACGTTTGTTGCAAATAATATTAAACCGTAATTCGATAAAGCACTGGGCATGTTGTTGCACTAAGGCAGACTTATGTGTTTCCATTTCATCACGGCGAAAGGCAGGGGAAGGGGAAATAAGGGTTAGCAAAGCAAAGGAGTGTGTTGAGGAACAGTGTGTCAGGTGGAGAATCTGGAGCCTTGCAATGTTTGTGCCATTGGAAGGTTGCTGACCTTTGCTCTTAACAGATGTTTGCTTTTACTTAGATGAAGGAGAATCTCCTCTCCAAATGTCCTGCAGACTGAGTATCATTCAGGCGAAACATGTCTTAATCAGAGTGGTACTTGCGTCCCTGCCATCCTGATAATGCGCTCTGCCTCCTGAGCCTACCACGGCAACATCTCTACAAAGCACGGAGACCGTTCTCCCGATTTCCTTCAGCCGCCTCCTCATCCTTGTCTACTTCCTCCTCCAGGAGCTATGCCGTTCCAGCGCTTCTCCCTTTCAAGGTCCACACCTCTCTGGAGGACCATGTTAGGAAGCGCGTAGCAGACCACCACAATTCGCAAGACACTTGAGGGAGTGGAATGGAGGATGCCACCTGACCGGTCAAGGCACCTGAACCTTATCTTCAGGAGGCTGATGGCCTGCTCAATGATGACCCTTGTGCTCAGATGGCAACGGTGGCAGCGTAATGCACCGGAGTCATCAGCCATCTCCTCATGGGATAAGCCTTATCCGCTAACAGCCATCCACGGATTTGCAATGGCTCCTTGAAGAGCTGCATCACCTATGATTACCGAATGATGAAAGTGTTACGGCAGCTTCCAGGATTTCGTGCTCACACCTGCATGAAGCTCTTGCTGTACTTGCATACCAGCTGAATGCTTAGAGAGTGGAATCCCTTCCTACTGTGGAATCTCCCTGGCTGGTCATGTGGTGCCTTGATGGCCACATGGATACAATCGATAATCCTCTGCCCTTGAAGCAAATATCACTGCCTTTGAGCTTGAGTGCTGCTGTCCACCTTGAATTTAATGTAATCCCTTGCCCTCTCAAACAGAGCATCTGTTACCTGTGTGATGCAATGATTTGCAAGATGCCACCAACGTCTGCTACCACTGCTTGGAAGGACCAGGCGGCAAAAAAAGTGCAAGGCCACTGTGACTTTTGCAGCAACAGGAAGGCCATGGCAACAGTTCCTGCAAATCCTCAGATGACCCTCAATAAGGGCACACAAGACAGCAACCATCTGCCTGGACAGGCGCAGCCTTCTGTGGCACTGATGCTCTGACATGTCCAAGCAGCTTCTCCTTTGGCATTAGACCTTCTGCTGAGGGTATCACCTTCGTTGCCTCCCTGCTCCTCGTTCCTGACCTCTGCGCCCCTGTTGCCCAGGGGTCTGCCTCTGCTCCTGCAGATGCTGCTCCTCGTCGCTAGTCAATCCTATCACGGAGCAGCTTAATCCCATTTCCTGGTATGTCCTTCCATCCTTTCTTTAGAATGTGAAGTTTTACTGTACCCCCCGCCCCACACCCCCATGAACCCATGAGTCCCTTAAGCAGAAGGATCCGTTCACCCCTCCGCAAAGCCACCCCTCCACCCCTAAAATACCCTTGTGAAGAGACAGGAAATAAGACAGATAATTCTTCTGACTCTGTGAGACTGGTTGCCTGTGAATGAGGGCCTTTTCTGAGCCTTCCCTCTCTAATGGAGCCTCTTGCTGCAGTCCCGCCGTTCCGACTGGCCTCCCACCTTGTTTGCACCTCCTCCTCCCTGACATAATCCGGACCCTGCGTGAATTCCGTGCCTGCGAAAGAAAATTCAAAACTGGCCCTTATTGAGCTGACAAGCTCGTTAAGTGGTTTACTCCTTTTAAAATTTGAGCGTGGTGGTTTCGTGCGGGAAACCGGCAAGTTGAACTGAGGAGTGGGTTTAAGCGACCGCCTACCCTCACACTGAAATGAAAATTCCACCCCATGTGTCTCTGCCTTGTTTCTGCATCACTTTATCCCCTATTCTTCAATCACCTATCTAACCTATTCTTAGATATTAATATGGTCTCTACTTCAATCACTAACTACAGAAGTGCACTCCACAGCCGCATAAGCTTCTGTGCATAAAAGTTTTATCTGACCTCTGGCCTAACATTTAGTCCTAATCATACAAAAGTCTAAGTTTTGCTTCCCCACCTTGCTTACAAGTGTCAAAAATTTATAGGAAGGTAAGGATATTCATGGGGTGTGGAGGAAATAGAGTACCTTTTATTTTCATTAAGTTATTGCCATGAGATAAAGTTTCAGAACAGCCACATCATGCTTGTGTTTTGAAGGATATAATAGTGGTTACCATCTGGGGAATAATGGTTCTTTTAATTACTTCTAGGTTATATGCCCATTTGTCCCTTCTCACATCTCCTTCCCGTGATCCAGGGCAGAGATGGGGACAGCAGTGCAGAAGTGCACTGGAAGAGCATGTAAATTAGAATTTATATATTCACCTGCTCAATGACACACTACACTATCGAGTAGAACACAACTTTCGCTCTGTGTTATGTATGTTTGTTAAGTCAATGGAAATAAATACAAAATTAGGCTCCATTTCTGTCGTACTCAGTTTTAGATGAACAGATCACAGAAAACGAGTTTTCTATATTTTCAGCTAGTGAAGTGTGATCACCACACCACTGACAAAAGCAGGTGGTCCAGGTAAGTTAATGCATCTTCACATGACATTTTATACCCGCCACACCATTAAGCTCTCATGCTGCTCAATGCACCACATCCCATCACTCACCCGAGCAGTCAGAACTCAGGCCTTATATTCAGATACTCCACCTCACCCTCCCAGACCTTCCAAAGATGCCAGTCTCACACTCATCTTCTGTTGTCTCAAAATATCTCCAGCTATTCAACCATGGCAAGCACATTACCCAAACACAGTGCAACATAATCACTGACATTCTTCCCTCTCTTTTGCAAGACAAGGTCACATAAAATAAAAGGGAGCAGGTCAGAAGCGATGGGGGACAGGCATGCTTGCAATCCCTGAGCCCTACCGAGAAGATTGTGCTTTCCATCATGGGTCCAGCTGCAACAGAGTCTGTTGCATCCAGCATTGCTGAGAACATTGAGGATGAGGGTAGGTTACTGCCCTATGCCACTTCTCAACTCCCACCTCACCCTCATGAAATGCAAGCTGCAGATAGTATGCCCTTTCCTCACCCCAACCCTCCCCTTCTGATTTTCTGCTTTCAGATACCATATAAATGCCAACTGTCTAGCCAGTGTGGCCAGAGGAGGAAGAGAGAGTGCAGCAGAACATCACTGGTGAAGAAGTACCGTCACTTGATTAGCTGGAACACATGCTATCCTTTCCCTCTGAGATTGCTGCAGCCCACTTGTGCTCAGATACTGGCACTGTGCAAATTTTACAGGCTACTCGAAAGTTGAGATCAGCACATGGCAAGTCACTGAGCACAAGTGGGCTGCAGCAATCTCAGAGGGAAAGGATAGCATGTGTTCCAGCTCACTGGAGGGAGAGGTCGCAGATGAGTTTTGCTGCAGGGGACTCAGATGAGGTCTTCAATGGGGTGGTGTACAGTAGAACACTAATGAGGATGTACACCGAGATGCTTGGTGCACAGCCGGACAGCCTCCTGTCACTATCAAGGAGCATGGAAAAGTCTGGTTCCAATGTGCCAGAGGGCATCACACAGAGCTTGGAGCCTATCTTTTCCCAGCGCAGACGATGCTGCATCTAGTGGCCACTGTCTCATTTTGCACTGTAACACAGGCAGAAGCCACCTAATTTCTCAGTGCTACAGTGGAAACTCAGTCCATAGTTTGCTGCCAGGCAGGCTCAGACAGTTGCCATACATGGCTGTGGATTTCAGTGCTCAAAGGGGCATGCAGGCTCTCACAGCAGTCCAGCAATCTGTACTGCAACAGATTACTAGTATTGGTGTGGTGTCGCCTTGTGAGTGTGGTTTTGGCACCGTTGAACACGAACCTGCTGCCCTCTCTCAGAATGACAGCAATTGTGCTCCCACCACTGCCACTTTGCAAGTGCCCTTGCTGTTGCCTCTCAGCCAGCCAGCCCAGATGGCTGCTGCCCATGCTGAGATAGTGCAGTCCAAAGCTGGGCCTTCTAGGCCCAGAGCTGCTTGAGGATATCTTGTAAGACCATCTGCAGTCTCCCATAGTGAAAGTCGGCAGCCTTCCAAAAGCCATGCTGTAACCACTGGGATAGCACCACACAGGAGCACTATGACAGGCAAAGGTATCTGCAAAATAGGCACTGAAGGAATGCACAAGGGTAAAAAGTCATTTTTATTTGTATAAGTGGATGTATTTTTGAATAAAGATGTTATGGAAAGGTCATTGGTGGTGGCTTTTATTGCAAGATCTTGGCCACGTGAATGCTGTGATGGGGCATCCTATATGGATGGTAAATAAGGGAATGGTGGAGCTATGGTGGTGAAGGGATGTTCCCCTAAGGGAAGCAGAATCTGAGCAGGTGTTCTTGGAAAGACTGTCCAGATCAAAAGGGGCCCTGCTACATCTTCTTCTTCTTCCTTCACCTCCCGAGGTGGCCTCCAGACATCTAGTGGCAATGACTGCACCCTTACGATGGCGAGATTGTGGAGGGTGCAGCGAGCATTGTAGGGCTCCCCACGAGTGGTCCAGGCAGCTGAAATGTTCCTTGAGAACACTGATGGTCTGCTTCATGATGTTTCTGGTGGCTGCATGGCTTTCAATTACATACCCATTGTCCATGCGTTGGTCGGGTGGCGGAGGGGGGCTCATCGGCCAGGTACAGACAGGATAGCCATTGCCTCTGAGCAGCCACCCATTGATTCCTGGAGGCCTGAAAATGGCAGAAATGGCAGACTGCCTCAGGATGAGGGCATTGTGGCTGCTGCCAGGATAGTGGTCATTCACCAACATAATAGTCTGAGCATGGTCACACACGAATTGCAAATTGACGGGAGTGGTAGCCCTTGCAGTTCCTGTGCCTCTCCCCATTGATGTGGGGGGGGGGGGTCGCAGAGCCACATTGGTGAAGTTGATGGCTCCCTCCTTAGAAAGAACATGGTGAAATCGCTTCTCTTCACATATAGGGCCTCCATCACCTCCCAGATGCACTGATGGATGGCATACTGGGGAATATTTGCTGTAGCTTGCTCCTGCATGGAATGATCTGTTTGTGTAAATGTTTAATGCCACTGTGACCTTTACAGCCACTGGCAGTGCCATTCTCACCCTGGTGTGAAACAGCAGCTCCTGTTGAAGGAAGTGGCACAGTGACAGCTTCTTGTTGAATCTGAGTCAACTCAGACATTATTCCTGGGTGAGGTGGAGGTATGAGAAGTGCTCTCTGAAAACCCATGGAAGGTAGGGCCTTCTGAGGACAGCCCTTCCACTTCACACACCTTCCCCTCTCTACAGCCTCTGCTCCATTTGTTGGTCATGTTGTAGACCCAGAAGCACTGCAACTACAACTCCGATACCCTTGCAGCCTTAACATATACAGGTGACCAAATTCTCTGCCCTCCCTGAATGGATGCATCAACTCACCAAAAGACCTCCAAAAACAAGCCACAGTCCTTCCCCAAACTATGCCACAGCACAAGTAAGTCAACAGCAGCTCACCTGCTGGCTGCATGCCTGTCCCTTTAAATGAAGCTAATGGGAGGTCCCTCATGCAGCTTTCAGATTAATTGGAACATGAGTACACTGGACCTGCATAGTCCAACCTTTGCAAATGTGCATCAGATCAATCGGAACAGCTGTTTGGCGTCATGAACTGATCATTCCTAATGCTTCCAGTGCATGCACAACATGTCCGCACTGGTGCCCTGCCCGGCATGGGGTGCCATGCTTGCCATTTTCTTACTTCAGGGCTTCTGTTGCAGCACTAGGAAGCCCAATTTCACGGCCTAGGTTTATGCAAGTAACAAACTAGACATTACAATGTAGCCTGGGGTAAAATACATAATGCAATAGTTAGAAAAAGAGAATCTTGTGTGGACTCTATATAAGCTGCAGAATTCTCATCTATTTTTAATGAATGCGCTACTTTCAGTAGCTGTGCTCAACCATAAGAATTGTAACTGTGATAAGCTTGGATATATGTAGCAAATGAGGCCTTTGATCCGTGTTCTCGCAAAGAGCTGGAAGTGCTTAATTCTGCCAGCATTTCGCATCAACCTCCCTCCACACACACCCACACACAGACACAAATCTTAATGGAAAATTAACTTTGCTGCCCATTATATCTACTCTTGGTGAAAATGCAGCAATTTTTTCACAAAAAAATATAAAATGTAACACACACTTCGATCAAAATTAATTAAATTGTTTCTTATTGTAATTTATATTCTTTGCAGTTTGAAGATGCAAATATCTTTGGTAAGGATTTTAAAATTCAATATTAACTTTAATGTAGTTAACAAATGCCAAGTATGAGAAAACCTTTCAACTTCTTTTGTTAAACAGAAAAGATTCCAGCAGGATCATTAAATGGTTAAACAACACACTATTTATACGAACATTAGATATATTGGGTGTAAAATTGGTCATTGGCAACACAGTAAAATAGGCTCCCTTTATTCTGTCCTAAAAATGTGATTTAGCTCCAAATTCAAAATTGTATTCCCTGCTGCACCATGCACTTCACTTACCACTTTCAACATCAGTCATCCTGCTGTTCTCTCTCAAGCTTAGAATGCTGATTTTTGTAGAAAGGTCCACAAGTAAAAAGCATTGTAATAGAGGCAGAAAGCACTACTGGATTATTCATCCATGTTGAGCATAATTCTGACCATTCCCACCTCTCCCAAAAGTGGATTAATGAACTGTGAAAATATAGGTGTCCCAACAAACTGAAGACTCTTTTCAGAGTTGATATTTATTCAGATACAGCACTGAAACAGGCCCTTCGGCCCACCGAGTCTGTGCCGACCAACAACCACCCATTTATACTAACCCTACAGTAATCCAACTGTGTAACAGCCCCGACAAACAAATTTTTCTGCAACACCTGTAGAAGAGTCTGTCACTCTAGAATTGGCCTTTATAGCCACTCCAGGCACTGCTCCACACCCCACTGACCACCTCCAGGCGCTTACCCATTGTCTCTCGAGATAAGGAGGCCAAAGACAGTAATCCCACATTCCCTACCACCTACCTACACGAGGGGCAATTTACAATGGCCAATTTACCTATCACCTGCAAGTCTTTGGCTGTGGGAGGAAACCGGAGCACCCGGCGAAAACCCACGCAGTCACAGGGAGAACTTGCAAACTCCACACAGGCAGTACCCAGAATTGAACCCGGATTCCTGGAGCTGTGAGGCTATATGGATTTTAGCAAGGCTTTTGATGAGGGCCCACATGGCAGACTGGGCATGAAACAAAAAGCCCATGGGATCCAAGCAAAGTGACAAGTTGGATCCAAAAATGGCTCAGAAGCAGGAAGCAACAGGTAATGGTCAATAGGTGTTTATGTGACTGGAAGGCTGTTTCCAGTGGGGTTCTGCAGGGCTTAGTATTAGGTCCCTTGCTTTTTGTGGTATCTATCAATGAGTTGGAATTGAACGTGGGGGTATGATTAAGAAGTTTGCAGACAATACAAAAATTGGACATGTGTTTGAAAATGAAGAAGAAAGCTGTAGACTGGAGGAAGATATCAATGGACTAGTCAGGTGGGCAGAACAGTAGCAAATAGAGTTCAATCAGGAGAAGTGTGAGGTATCTATTTGAGGAAAGCTAACAAGGCAAGAGAGTACATAATAAATGGTAGGATTCTGAGAAGTGTAGAGGAACAGAGGGACCTTGGAGTGCGTGTCCACAGATCCTGAGTGTGGCTGGACAGGTAGATAAGGTAGTCAAGAAGGCATAGGGGATACTTACCTTTATTTGCTGAGGCATAGAATATAAGAGCTGGGAGGTTATGCTGGAATCGTATAAAACACTCGTCAGGCCACAACTGGAGTACTGCGTGCAGTTCTGGTCACCAAATTACAGGAAAGATATAATTGCACAAGAGAGGGTACAGAGGAAATTTATGAGGATGTTGCAAGGACTGGAGAATTTTAGTTATGAGGAAAGATTGGATAGGCTGGGGTTGTTTTCTTTGGAACAGAGGAAGTTGAGGGGAGACCTAATTGAAGTGCATACAATTATGAGATATCTAGATAGAGTGGATAGGAAGGCCCTATTTCCCTTGGTTGAGAGGTTCATAAACAGGGGGTATATATTTAGGGTAGGAGAGGATTTGAGGGGAATGTTTTTCACCCAGAGAGTGGTGGGGATCTGGAACACACTGCCTAAAAGAGTAGTAGAGGCAGAATCCCTCATAACATTGACAAGGTAATAGATATGCACTTGTTATGCCATTATATACAAAGCGAAAGACCAAGAGCTAGAAAGTGGGACTAGGCTGGAAGGGAACTTGTTGGCCAGAGTGGACTGATGGGCTGAATGGACTCGTTCCATGCTGTAAATTTCTATGACTTCACTGACATATGGTTAAAACTAACAATGAATGTTATAAGGAATAAATATAAAAATAGATAATAAATTCTCCATGAAATGTGATGGTTCCTGTGTTATGGAAAATGTCATCTGTGGGTGCAACTGGTCAAAATTGAGTAACGTAGCTTGCAGGTTAGATTGATATCTTGAACTTTCATAAGATTACTTTGGAAAAGGGTTGAAGCAGGGTGAAATCTTACCTTTCTTGTGGAATTATTACTTGTAGTTAGTCATCTTCATAAAGAGATTAAATCAATTGTCTTGCACCCATAAAGGCACATTGTTGGATCCGTAGAAGGAACAAGCTTGTTAGGCTGGGAACATTTATTTTCTCCATCTTTTTTTATGACCTTGAGGTATAAGGCACTTCCATAAAAATACTAAACTCCTAAAGCACTTCAAACCAAATAAAAAATCCATTCTATTTTTAATTCATGTTGAGAATAGTACAAATGATGAAAATCATAAAGCTTTGTTTATTTGTCAAATTAACACACAGTATTCATTTAATTGCAAAGATTATATAGTAGTGTAAGGGTTAATAATTAGCAAATAACTAGTAAAAAATAAAACTAAATACCTCTGAGTATCATGAAGAGAGAAATGCAGACAGGTGTGAACTAGCGTCACATTATGTTTATTTGGACATAGGCGGCTGAATATTTAGGCCCCGATGGGGGAGGGGACAGAGAAAGGCAGGCATGGAATTTCATGCTGACAGCCAGCATGACAGTTCTCCAGCTCTATCCCATCCCCGGGCCATTTTCCCGGAGGCGAGATGCGGGGGGGGTGCGGGTGGGTGGCAGGGCTACCCGCCCACAAGTAGCAGGTAGCCAATCCAACTATTTCGTGACAATTGAAGTATATAGCCTGAGGCCGACTGAGATTTTGCAGTCAACCTCAAGGTCCCCACAGGGGATGGGGAATAAGGCAGCTGCCTGGAGGCCAGCGCTCCAGGCAGGCTTACAGACCCTCCCTGCCTGTCTGGGTTCAGCTGCAGCCGCAGGGTGTCCTGTGGAGGGATTCTTCCACCACAGTGGGGGCCTGGCAGCAAAGGTGTTTTTTTATTCTAGATATTAATAAGTTGGGGAGAGGGCGCCTCCATCTTGGGGCATCCTCTCCCTCAATTACCTGTAAGGGTATCTGCTGCTGTTCCAAGCTGGAGGGCCTCCTATTGGCCCTCCAGCTTCGAGAGCCAGCCTGTCATCCTTAATTAGATGGCGAGCCCACCCTCTGGCCATCAATTGGCCAATTCAGCAAAAATCACAGTTGAGTAATTGTTCTCCACACATTGCAGGCTTCTGATCCCCATTTAAGCCTGAAGGCGGGTTCCTGAAGCCTGCAGGGAAAATCCTGCCCAAGGTGACATGGTACTGAAACTCCTGAAATGGAAGCATACTGCTTAGTGGAACCAGCTTGTAATCAAGATCTAATCCAAGTGATTGTTTCTCTTGCAAGAGTCTGCCTGATCTCAACTATGCAAATATATTGTACTAGATAAACTGTGATGACATCATAACGTGCTGAGAAGATCGTCTATGAAGTTCCACATTGTTTTTATTGGTATCACTGTTAAAATGCTATAGTTGTTTGGTGTGTTGGCATGCCCAAAGTGAGAATTCTGGAAGACAAATTTGGAACCAGTGCCCTGATATAGGAGGAAACCTATAAGAGCAAGGAAGCCATCAAGGCAAGGCATCATTTTTTCTTGCATGATTTTCTATATTTTAACTGGACAGAAAAATATGGGGAAATTCTGATCTGAACCCTTGTCGTGTATTCACTATACTCTCTGACCTTCCCCTCTCTGACATTGAATGTTCTGAACTCAGCAAAGGACTCAGTTTTATTCCCTTCCGCCCCCTCCTCAATGTATTTCGCGCTCGGCATGACGTTGAGCTCTTCTTCCGTCACCTTCGCCTCCGGGCACACTTCTTTGACCAAGAGTCCTCCCCTGACCAGCGGACCCATTCACCCACCTCCAGCATTCTCCCTCCACCTGGATCCCTCCATCTGGCCTCTTACCCGTATTTGATCATTTCACTGAAAACTGTCGGCAAGACAATATCTCTGCCCCCCTCACTCACTCTAACCTGTCCCCCTCTGAACTTGCCACATTCCATTCTTTCAGGTCTAACCCCGACATCGTCATCAAACCTGCAGACAAGGGTGGTGCTGTTGTCGTCTGGCTAACTGACCTCTACCTTACAGAGGCTCAGCGCCTTCCTACTTTCCTCTGGACCATGACCCCACCACCGAACATCAAGCGACAGTCCACAGGACTGTCACTGACTTCATCTCCTCTGGAAATCTTCCCTCTACAGTTTCCAACCTCATAGTCCCGCAACCCCAGACAGCCCGCTACTACTTCCTTCCCAAAATCCACAAACAGGACTGTTCCGGCAGACCCACCGTTTCAGCCTGTTCCTGTCCCACTGAACTTATTTCTTCCTATCTAGACTCCATCTTTTCTCCCCGGTCCAATCTCTTCCCACCTATATCCGTGACTCTTCTGATGCCCTATGTCATTTTGACAATTTCCAGTTTCCTGGCACCAACTGTCTCCTCATCACTATGGACATCCAATCTCTCTACACCTCCATCCCACACCAGGATGGTTTGAGGGCTTTCCGCTTCTTCCTTGAACAGAGGCCCAACCAGTTCCCATCCACCACCACCCTCCTCCGCCTGGCTGAACCTGTTCCCACATTGAACAACTTCTCCTTCAACTCCACTCACTTCCTTCAAGTAAAAGGTGTTGCTATGGGTACCTGCATGGGTCCTAGTTATGCCTGTCTTTTTGTGGGATATGTCGAACCCTCCTTGTTCCAGTCTTACTCAAGCCCCCCTCCCCCAACTCTTTTTCCGGTACATTGATGACTGTATCAGTGCCGTTTCCTGCTCCCAGAACTGGAAACTTTTATCAACTTTACTTCTAATTTCCACCTTTCTCTCACCTTTACATGGTCCATCTCCGACACTTCCCTTCCCTTCCCTTCCTCGACTTCTCTGTCTCCATCTCTGGGGATAGGCTGTCTACTAATATTCATTATAAGCCCTCCGACTCCCACAGCTACTTCGACTATACCTCTTCACACCCTGCCTCCTGTAAGGACTCCATTCCATTCTTCCAGTTTCTCCATCTCCGACGCATCTGCTCTGATGATGCTACCTTCCACGACAGTGCTTCTGATATGTCTTCCTTTTTCCTCAACCGAGTATTCCCCCCCACTGTTGTTGACAGGGCCCTCAAACATGTCCGGCCCATTTCCTGCACCTCTACCCTCACCCCTTCCCCTCCCTCCCAGAACCGCAACAGGGTTCCTCTTGTCCTCACTTTCCACCCCATCAGCGTCCGCATCCAAAGGATCATCCTCCGCCATTTCCGCCACCTCCAGCGTGATGCCACTACCAAACGCATCTTCCCCTCCCTTCCCTTGTCAGCATTCCGAAGGGATAGTTCCCTCCATGACACCCTGGTCCACTCCTTCATTATCCCCAACACCTCATCCCCTTCCCATGACACCTTCACATGCAATCGCAGGAGGTATAATACCTGTCCATTTACCTCCTCTCTCCTCACTATTCAGGGCCCCAAACACTCCTTTTGGGTGATGCAGTAATTTACTTGTACTTTTTTCAATTTAGTATACTGTATTCGCTGCTCACAATGTGGTCTTCTCTACATTGGGTCACCAAATGCAGAGTGGGTAATCGCTTTGCGGAACACCTCCGCTCGGTCCGAAAACATGACCCTGAGCTTCCGGTTGCTGGCCATTTCAACACTTCCCCCCTGCTCTCATGCCCACATCTCTGTCCTGGGATTGCTGCAGTGTTCCAGTGAACATCAAAGCAAACTTGAGGAACAGCATATCATTTACCAATTAGGCACACTACAGCCTGCCGGACTGAACACTGAGTTCAATAATTTCAGAGTATGATGGGCCTCCCATTTTATTTTTAGTTATTTTTTATGTGTTTATTTTATTTGAGTTTGTATAGTTTATTTCTACTGTGCCTACCCACTGTTCTTTTCACGTTTGTGCTTGGGGCCAGGCTGTTCAGTTTTCTGTCCATTAACACCCTCTCTGTACTAATGCTTTCTCTTTCAGCACACCATTAACATACCGTTTGCCTTTGCTCCATGACCTTCTGGTCAGTTATTCTCTGTGGTCTTGTCCTATCAACACCTTCTCTTTTGTTATCTCTTGCCCCACCCTCGCTTTACTTGCTTAAAACCTTTTACATTTCTAATACTAACCAGTTCTGATGAAGGGTCACTGACCTGAAATGTTAACTCTGCTTCTCTCTTCACAGATGCTGCCAGAGTATTTCCAGCATTTTTTGTTGAAAATTATAGGGAATGTTCTACAATTTCCCAAAATGTGATGTAAGCCTGTAATGCTTCCCACCAGTAGCCTACATTCGTAAATTCAGCCCTGATAAAACCATAAAGGTTTACAGTATGGAAGATCTGTGTGTGCTGGAGAAATTCAAAACTAGTCCCTCTGTCCTGACGTCTCCCTATATCTTCTTCTGCTTTAAACATTTATTTACTTTTTCCTTAAAAACAGCATTGGTCTCTGCTTCAATGATTTCCAGAGGCATTCCTTTCCAACAATACACTGCAAATAAATTTCTTCAAACTATTCTCACTCTTAGTGACAGCTTTAAATTGATAGCCCCTTCATCACCAACTGCCCACTAAGAGAAGGAAATTCCCTATTGGCGCTATTAAAAACCTATTAAATCTCCACTTCGGCTTTTTGCTCCTGTATAAACTGTTCCAGTATTTCAAGTTCCTTCTCATTGCTGGTTTCCCTTTTCCTGAGGTATCACCCTAATAAATCTATACACACGCTCGCTAAGATTTTCCCAAAACTGCCCAAAACTGCAGAGTACTTTAACTATGGCCTAAGAAATGCTTTGTACAAATTTATCATTACTTCTTTATTCTTGCATACTATAGCTCTATTCATAAAAAACAAAATGTTGTTGCCCTATTTTATGGTTTAAGCTACCTGCACTCGCACTTTCAGGGAATAATATACAGTATTTGAACCCTTAAATCTCTCTGTTTACGCACATTTAATGTTTTTACAGTATACTCACATTCTCGCTTTTCTCTCAAAATGCATAATTACAATTAGCTCTATTAAAACGCATTGTCTACCTGTTTACCCATTCTGCTAACCTGTCTACGTCTTCCTGATGGATTTTACAGTCCTCCTCAATGTTTGCCAAATCTCATACTTTGTATCAATAGCAAATTTGAACATTGTGCTTCCTAACCCCAAGTCCAAATCATCTTTATATACTGACAACAAAAGTGCACCCAGCACTGATCCCTGGCATATATAACTTCCAACCCTTATCCAAACTAAGCAACACACATTTACACAAACTCGTTGATTTCTGTCCATCAACTAAATATTTACACTTCCTTTTATACTATACACCTTTTAAAAAAAAAATAAGCTTCTTGTGTTGTGAGACACCTTATTAAATGTCTTCTAAATATCCAAATACCACAACATCCAAATGGAGTTGACTGAATACTCTAGTGTAATATTATAAAAGGCATTATCTTTATCTATCCAATTGGTTCATCATCATTTGTCAAAGATCATTGCAGCTCTATGACTGTCCTACACACCTGAAACCTGGTTTTGTGTTTTGAACTGTCCTCACTTTCAGCTGCCTGGGACCTAAACTCTGGAATTCTCTCTCTGAACCTCTCCACTTCTCCACCCCTCTCTCTTACTTTAAGAAGCCTTAAAACCTACCTCTTTGACCAAGCTGTTGATCATCTGTCAAAATATCTCATGTGGCTTGGTTTCAAATTTTGTTTGATTATGCTCCTTTGAAGCACTTTGAAGGTGCTATGTAAATGCAAATTGTCATTGCTGTTGATGTCCAAGATAACTCTTTCATTGGCCTGTTTTGTACCACAGCTGCTTCACAGGTTGCAGATGTATTTGTCTAAGTCAAGGATTTGCTCAAATCAGTCTCTGATGGTATTTCCTCCCTTCAGGATCTCATGTCACTCCTCCAGACACACATCCACACAAAGCTGTTGGCACTTTCTGGATGTGGCTAATTTACTTTACTGCCTCCCAGCATTTGGGGTTAACCAGTCAGAGGAAACACTGCCTACTATCATTATGGTAGTAGATTTGAACACCTGACCTGACTCTAATAAAGTATCAAACATAGCCCTCCTTCAACAAATTGGTGCTGGCTATCCCTGATTATCCCACAAATTTCTAAATACTCACTAATTTCATCATGAATTATGGATTCTAAGAGTTTGCCCACAGATGATCTATAATTACCTGGTATGTCATTTTCTCCTCCTTGAAAAAAAAGCATTACATTGACCACTCTCTAGTCTCAAAGCATAATTTGAATAAGAATTGAAAAATTGTACCAGAGCTTCTCGTGTCTTCCGTTTGATTTCTTTCATCAGCCTACAGAGGATGCCTTTAGGATCTATTGATTTACCCAGATTGAATTTTGCCAATTATTTTTAGAACTCATTTCTTTTCTCTAACAATTGCTCTATATCGTCCCCTAGTACAAATGTTCTCACTTCTACCACCATTCATAAAAAATCAAGTATTTATTGTTGTCATTGTAAAACTGCATATTCAGAATAGAATAATGTAATGTAATGAAGATCCTCTCCAACAGCTGGTAACAGTGGTTTCTACCTTACCTGTGTTTCAAATGTCCATAATGGTAGACATTATGTTTATTTATTAATCAATTAGCTTGCCAGGATCTGGTTAGTTTTAATCCATTTTCTGATTTTACACCTCCATGCTACATAATAATACAAATAATAGGAATGGAGTAGGCATGGGTCTAAATATCAGTGGGACACTGTGCATGCATGTAGGTAGTTCATAATTCAATATAGGCAGTTACACTAGCCTCTGGAACAAAATCTTGGAACTCCCTTCCTAACAGTACTGTTGGTGTACCTACATCCCAAGGACTGCAGCGGTTCAAGGCAGCGCACCACCACCTTCTCAAGGGCATTTAGGGATGGGCAATAAATGCTGGCCTAGCCAGTGTTGCCCACATCCCCCGAACGAATATAAATATAATCTTGGAGGATAGAAAATTTGAAGCCAAAACGATGCATAAAAGGCTCCTGTCAAAAAACATGCTCCATGCACAAGGTCAGTTTAAAGATTTGTAAAAATCTTTGTAAAAAGGAAATGCATTGATGGGTAGGTATTGGCGTAGTGGTATTATCACTGGACTAGAACCCAGAGACCAAGCGTATTGATCTGGAGACATGGGTTCAAATCCCACCACAGCAGAAGGCGGAATTTGAATTTAATTAATAAATCTGGAATTAAAAGCTAGTCTAATGATGGCTATGAAACCATTTTCGATTGTTGTAAAAAAAAAACACTCATCTGGTTCACTAATGTCCTTTAGGGATAAAAATCTGCTGTCTTTACCTGGTCTGGTCTACATGTGACTCCAGACCCACAGCAATGTGGTTGACTCTTACATGCCCTCTGAAATGGCCCAGCAAGCCGCTCAGTTGTACCTAACCACTACAAAGTCAATAAAAAGGAATGAAAACTCCCTTCCTAACAGCAGTGTGGGTGTACCTACCTCACATGGACTGCAGCGGTTCAAGAAGGCAGCTCACCACCACCACCTTCTCAAGGGCAATTAGGAATGGGCAATAAATGCTGGCATAGCCAGTGATGCCCACATCCCATGAATGAATTAAAAAAAATTTAAAGTAAAAAATCTTGTTTGATAATAAATTGTAGATTTATGTCAGTTTTAAAGCTGGTAATCCTAATATCATGTTAGATTAAATTTAATTGGCAGTTTATGTTACTTTACCAAAAGAATTCCTAAAGAATAGAATGATTTGTACTGCCACAACTTTGAGAGACCATTCTTTCCAATAACAGAGTACAAATCACAGTTGGTACTTCATCTAATCTGTGTGTTATTTGCATGTTAGTTGCAAGCAGTAAACAGTAAAGCTAACACAATTAATTTTTACCTTACGCTGCCCCTCAAATTTGTGTATATAAAGGGTAAAATAAATGTGGTTACTTTTCTTTCCACTTAACGAGAACAGAAAGCGGGCAAGTAAAAGTCATAGAATAAAGAAACAGAAAGGGTAAATGGAATAAAAACAAGAAATACTGGAAATACTCAGCAGGTCTGGCAGCATCTATGGAGAGAGAAACAGAGTTAACATTTCCCTGAAACATTAACTCTGCTTCTCTCTCCACAGGTGCTGCTAGACCTGTTGAGTATTTCCTGCATTTCTTGTTTTTATTTCAGAATTTCCAGCATCTGCAGTATTTGGCTTTTATATAAGGGTAAATGGAACACTGAGACATAACAGAAATGCAACAACAACCAGCATTTATATAGAATTTTAATGGAATAAAATGTTCCAAGGCACTGCACAGGAGCATTATCAGACACTGGGCCAAATAAGGAGATATTAGGACAGATGACCAAAGGCTTGGTCAAAGATGCAGATAGAAATGGAAAGATTACTGGAGACATAAGGTGAGAGTAACAGAAAAACAAATGTGGAAAAAGAAGAGTAAGATAGAAAAGGAGTAACAGAGACACAGTAAGAGAGAAGGACACAAATGAAAAACGGGAGATGAACACAGATATGGGAGAACTACAGAGCAGCCACTGAGTCCACCTTGATATAGCTCTCCACGCTCCTTCACGATGCATACATGATATGCAGTGAAGTTTCTCCCAACCCCAAAGATTTCCATTCAGATAGCACAAAGTGCTGCACAGTCAACAGAGCCAATCGGGCCCTAGTCCCAATAGATAAACAAAGCTCTCGAGAGCAAGTTGCACAATCCTCAATGAGGAACAAATTAGTAATTCCAGCCTCATCCCGAATGAGACATGTTAGAAAGGATTTACTAGTACTTTAAAAGTGCAGGAACCCATGCAAATTCAACTACTGAGGAATTTGGTACAATGTCTGTTTAAATGCATGATTATAGCTATTACTACCTCGAAGGTAGCAATTTCTGGATTACTCCCAGTGCCATGCACCAGCGAGAGTAGAAATAGGAGGATAAGGAGGACCAACGTGTGGCTTGAAGCATGGTGCAGGAGGAAGGGCTTCAGATTCTTGGGCAGATGGCACCTATTCAAAAGGGATGGGTTACACCTCAACTGGACTGGGACCAATGTCCTTGCAGGAAGGTTCACTAATGTGGTTGGGGAGGGTTTAAACTAAATCAGCAGTGGGGATGAACATCAGCATATAGAAGTCGAAAAAAGGAATAAGGTGCATAATGTGAGTGTGTTGGACAGTACTAGAGAAGGCTGCACTTACATATTAGATAGCAGCAGACTAAGGAGGGCTATGAGGAATGCAAAGATGGGATTAAAATGCATGTATGTAAACACACAATGTGTGCCAAATGAAGTTGGTGAGCTACAAGCACAAAGAGTGGTATAGAAATATGATGTAGTGGCGATAACATAAACATGGCTTAAAATGGTGAGGACTGGACACTTAATATATAAGGATATAAAGTGTTCAGAAAAGATAGGAAAGGAAAAAGGGAGGTGGGGTGGCAGTACTGATTAGGGAAGAAGTTGTATCTTTGGAAAGAGGGCATAGGCCAGAATCCATTTGGTTAGAGTTGAAAAGCAAAAAGGGTATGATCACACTACTGTGGGTATTCTTATAGATGTCCAATTAGTGAGAGAGAGCTGAGAAGCAAATCTGCAGGGAAATCAGAGAGATGTGCAAGAACTATAGAATGGTGATTTGGGGACTTTACACCAATATCGATTGGGATAATTTTATAGTAAAGGGAAAGGAGGGAAAGGAATTTCTAGATTGTATTCAGGAGAACTTCCTTGATCAGTATGTTCTCAGCCCAACTAGAAAGCAGACATTACTGGATCTGGTGTTGGGAAATGAGATGGGCCAAGTGGACCAAGCGTCTGTGGGGGAGCACTTGGGTAAGAGTGATCATCGTGTCATAAGGTTTAGACGAGTAATGTAAACAAAAAGCAAGGAACAATATAAAGTAGAGTAGCTAGATTGGAAAGGAGCTAATTTTAATGCAATGATAAAATGGAACTAAAGACTGACAGGAAAAAATGTAGTGGAACAATGAGTTATCTTTAAGGAAAAGATGCTTTAGGTACAAGGTAGGTATATTCCAACAAGGGCGAAAGGTAGAGGAATGAAAAATAGGGCTCCTTGGATAACAAGGAAGATAGAGAATATAATGAAGCAAAAAAACAGGGTGTATGATGCACGACAGGTGAATTCTTCAAGTGAGAACCAGGCCATATACAATAAGTTGAGAGGGGAGGTGAAGAGAAAAATAAGACTAGCAAAGAGAGAATATTAGAATAGAATGGGAGTCACGTAAAAGAGAATTCAAAAATCTTCTACCGGCATGTAAATAGTAAGCAGGCAGTAAGAGGTGCAATGAGGCCTATTAGGGATAAAGAGGGTAATATATGCTTAGAGGCACAGGGCAAGGCTAGAATACTTAATAAGTACTTTATATTGGTGTTTACTGAGGAAGAGGAATCTGATAGAATATCAGTAAAAGTGGAGAGAGTAGAGGTAATGAATGGGGTAAAAATTGAGAAGGAGGAGGTACTAGAAAGGCTGGCTATGCTTAGGATGGATAAGTCACCTGGTCGGGATGGCTTGCATCCCAGGCTGCTACAGGAAGTGGGGGTAGAGATAGCAGAAGGGCTTCCCATAATTTTTCAATCTTCCCCAGATACGGGGGAAGTGCCAGCGGATTGGACAGTGGCAAATGTGACACCCTTATTCAAGCAAAGGTGTAAGGGCAGTTCAAGCAACTACAGGCCAGTTAGTTTAACATCAGTGGTAGGTAAGGTTTTAGAAATTATAATCAGGTAAAAAAAAAATCACCAGGCACTTGGAGAGGTTTGAGTTAATTAAGGAGAGCCAGCATGGATTTGTAAAAGGCAGATCATGCTTGGCTAATCTAATCGAATTTTTTGATGAAGTAACAGAGAAGATTGATGATGGAAAAGTGGTGGATGTTGTCTATATGGATTTAAAAAAAACATTTGACAAAGTACCACAAAAAAGGCTGGTTAACAAAATTGAGGCTCTTGGAATAGGAAGGTCAGTGTCCAATTGGATAAAAAAATTGGTTCAAGGACAGAAAATAGCAAATCATTGTAAATGGTTGTTTTGCAGACTAGAAGATGATAGTGGTGTTTACCAAGGGTCAGTGCTAGGGCCACTGCTTTTTCGGCTATATATAAATTACTTTTATCTTGGAATACAGAGTAGAATTTCAAAATTTGCTGGTGATACTAAACTTGGAGGTGAGGCAAACAGTCAAGATGATAGGAACCGCCTATAATAGGACATAGGTAGGCCAGCAGAATAGGCAAACCAGTGGCAGATAGGATTTAATACTGACAAGTGTGAGGGGATGTATTTTGGCAGAATGGATAGGGTGAGGCAATATAGTCTTAATGGCACGGTTCTAAAGAATGTGCAGGAACAGAGGGACCTGGGAGTGTATGTGCATCAATCTTTTAGGTGGAAGGACAAATTGAGAGAGTGGTTAGCAAAGCATATGGGATTCTGGGCTTCATATATAGAGGCATTGAGTACAAAAGCAGGAAAACTATGCTCAACCTTTATAAAGTTCTGGTTAGGCCCCAACTAGAGTACTGCGCCCAGTTCTGGTCACCACACTGTAGGAAGGATGTGAGGGTCCTTCAGAGGGTACAGTGGAGATTTACCAGAATTATTCCAAGGCTGAGGAATTTTAGTTACAAGGTTAGATTGGAAAAGCTGAGGTTGTTCTCCCTGTAGCAAAGGAGATTGAGGGGAGATTTGATAGAGGTATACAGGATTATGACAGGCTTAGATAATTTAGACAAGGAAAATCTGTTCCCATTAACATGGTATATGGACTAGGGGACACAGATTGAAGGTTTTGGGCAAGAGATTGCAGGGGGAATGGGAGGAAGAACTTTTTACGTAGCGAGTGGTAATGACTTGGAACTGACTACCCACGAGGGTGGTGGAAGCAGAGACAATCAATGACTTCAAAAAGAAACTGGATTGGCACTTGAAGGAAATAAACCTGCAGGGCTATGGGGATCGAGTGGGGGAGTGGAATTGACTGGATTGCTCCACGGACAGCCTGCATGGACTTGAGCGGCTGAATTGCCTCCTTCTACACTGTAAATTACTCTATGACTCTAGAAACAGATGGAATATTAATTTTGTACTATCACAGAATCGTTACAGCACAGGAGGTGGTCATTTGGCCCATCGTGTCTGCACCAGCTGTCCGAAAGAGCTATTCACTTAGTGCCACTCCCCCGCCTTCTCCCCATAACCCTGCACATTCTTCCTTCTCATTTAACAGTCCAATTCCCTTTTGAATGCTTCAATTGAACCTGCTTCCACCACACTCTCAGGCAGAACTTTCCAGACCTTAATCACTCGCTGCGTGAAAAAGTTTTTCCTCATGTCGCTTTTGCTTCTCTTAGCCCTCTCATTCTCAATCCTTTCATGAGTGGGAATAGTTTCTCTCGATCTACTCTGTCACGACACTTCATGATTTTGAATACTCCTATCAAATCACTTCTCAGTCTCCTCTTCTCCAAGGAAAACGTTACAACTTCTCCAATCTATCTTCATAACTGAAGTTCTTAATCTCTGGAACCATTCTCATGAATCTTTTCTGCATTCTCTCCAATGCCCTCAAAACTTTCTTAAAGTGCGGCACGCAGAATTGGATGCAATACTCCAGCTGAGGCCGAACTAGTGTCTTATGCAAGTTCAACATAACTTCCTTGCTCTTGTACTCTGTGCTCCTATTAATAAAGCCCAGGATACTGTATGCTTTATTAACTGCTCTTTCAACCTGTCCTGCCACTTTCAACGACTTATGCACATATACACCCAGGTCCCTCTGCCCCTGCACCCACTTTAGAATTGTATCCTTTATTTTATAGCATATCTCCTTGTTCTTCCTACCAAAATCAATCACTTCACATTTCTCTGCATTAAACGTCATCTGCCACCTATTCGCCCATTTCACTAACTTGTCTATGTCCTTTTGCAGCTCTACGCCATTTTCCTCACAGTTCACAATGCTTTCAAGTTTTGTATCATCCGCAAACTTTGAAATTGTGCCCTGGATACCAAGGTCTTGGTCATTAATATATATCAGGTAAAGGAAGAGTCCCAACACTGACCCCTAGGGAACTCCACTACAAACCTTCCTTCAGTCGGAAAAACATCCATTAACCACTATTCTTTGTTTCCTGTCACTCAGCCAATTTCATATCCATGTTGCTACCGTTCCTTTTATTCCATGAGGTATAACTTTGCTCACAAGTCTGTTGTGCATCAAATGCCTTTTGAAAGTCCATGTACACCACATCAACCCTCTCTGTTACCTCGTGAAAAAATTCCAGCAAGTTAGTCAAACATGATTTTCCCTTAAGAAATCCATGCTGGCTCTCTTTAATTAACCTGCATTTGTCCATGTGACTACTAATTTTGTCCTACAATATTCTTTCTGGAAGTTTCCCCACCACCAAATTTAAACTGACTGGCCTGTAGTTGCTGGGCTTATCTTTACACCCTTTTTGAACAAGGGTGTAATGTTTGCAATTCTCCAGTCCTCTGGCACCATTCCCAAGTCTAAGGAGGACTAAAAAATTATGGCCAGTGCCTCCGCGATTTCCACCCTCATTTCCCTCAGTATCCTTGGATGCATCTCATCCGGTCCTGGTGCTTTATCCACTTTAAGTACTGACAGCCTATCTAATACGTCGTCCTTCTCAATTTTAAACCCTTCTAGTGTCTGAATTACCTCTTCATTCACCATTGCCTGGATTGCATCTTCTTCCTTGGAAAGACCGATGCAAAGTATTCATTTCATACCTCAGCTATGCCCTCTGCCTCCATGCGTAAATCCCCTTTCTGGTCCTCTCTACTAGCAGAGATTTGCAAAATATTTTCAGTCAAATTAGTATCTTTATTGCAACAGTACTTCTTTAAATCTCCATCCCATGCCATTCCATCTTTCCCATGCTCTCCCTCTTGTGCCATACCTATCCCATTCCTTTCACAGAACAGGAACACAATTCCTAACTTATTCCAATTTTAAAGTTTAAATTCTATTTAAGCAACAAAAGTTAACATGTAACACTGGGCAACTAAATCAATAGTGCATAATATAGACATAGTCATTAACAGCGACTTTGTTTGACATGTTCGAAGATCATGGCCAGAACCAAGCAGATAGCGCAGGGCGGCCCAGTGGCTAGCACCGCAGCCTCACAGCTCCAGCGACCCAGGTTCAGTTCTGGTACTGCCTGTGCGGAGTTTGCAAGTTCTCCCTGTGACTGCGTGGGTTTCCTCCAGGTGCTCCGGTTTCCTTCCACATGCCGACGTCTTGCGGGTTGATAGGTAAATTGGCTATTGTAAAAAAAAAAAATTGCCCCTAGTGTAGATGGGTGGTCGGAGAATTGAGGGAAGGTGGGGATGAGAGAGGGAAAAACGGGATTAATATAGGATTAGTAAAAATGGGCGGTTGATGGTCGGCACAGACTCTGGTGGGCCGAAGGGCCTGTTTCAGTGCTGTATCGCTCTATGACTCTATCCCTTCATCATCTCCATCCTGCCCTTTCTTCCAATGCCATCCCATCCCCCATTTCATAACTCCCATGCCATTTTCCCCTACCATGCCATTTCCCACCATGCCCCTTCCCATGCCGTCACCCCCTATGCTGACCAACCCCACCCCTTGTATGCTGTCCTCCCCGCCTCCCCCACTCCAATGCTGTTCCCCCACTCCTTCACAATTCCCTCCAACCAGGGTAGCTTTGTAGTTGGACTCCCCTTACATTCACTGTTCTTTTTCTCCACTACTCCCACCCAACCCTGCCGCCATCACCACAGAGGGCACTCCCAGTTCCACAATTAATGTAGAAAATACCACTTGGGGTTTGTTTTCCCATATGTATTTTTTCAGAGTGGGGACAGTGGGTGCTCACTTCACTCCCTAAACCCTGCCTGTTGGGATGATGAGAGGAGACTTTGTGAAGAAGTTGGAGGGACAGGCCACCTCACCTCACCATCCCCTAGGGAGAGATGCATATAGAAAGAGACGTGTAGAGAGAGAGTCATATTGATACACACACATATACATATATATGTATAGAGAGAGAGATACAGAGAGAGACAGAGCGAGAGACACACAGAGAGACAGAGCGAGAGAGACAGAGCAAGAGAGACAGAGCAAGAGAGACAGAGCAAGAGAGACAGAGCGAGAGAGACAGAGAGATACAGAGAGACAGAGAGGGAGAGATAGAGAGAGAGACAGAGAGACAGAGAGAGAGAGAGACAGAGACAGAGACTGAATCAGCACCTTGCCTGACCATACCCCAGAGAGAGAGAGAGGGAGAGAGAGAAAGAGAGTCAGCACCACTCCTGACTGTACCCCAGAGACAGAGAGAGAGAAACAGTCGGCACCTTGCCTGACCATATCCCAGAGAGTGCGGGATTTCAAATCGCGAGTCGGAATCCTGATGTAACAATGACTTCCGGCTCCCAACATTTGCCGGTGTGAAAATGCACCTGCGTCACAGTTTTTAATCAGCAAGAACTTATTTGGCCTGGAGCCGCATTCATCACCCAATTAGCACCGGTGGATGCAGGAAGGAGATGGGACTGAGGCAGCAGTAGACCCAATTTAAATGTTGGGTGGCACTTCTAAATTCTTTAAAAGTAGAAGCATAACCTAAGCAGAGGGCAGTGGGCAAGGAGAGTTTCCATTTTGCTGATGACTCACTGGAGGTGGTGACTGCACGCAGAAACATTCTCTTCCCTGCCAGCAGCAACAGAAGGCCCACAAGACTGAAGGGGGCATGGCTGGAGATGGCACACGAGGTCAGCAGGAGAGGAGTGATGATAAGGAACTGGCTGCAGCGCAAGAAATGCTTCAGTGACCTTCTTAGGTTTGGCAAGGTGAGTGCCAAGAGAGACCCAAATGGTATGCCTCCCGGTCAGCTGTCACCAGAGTGCAAAAGAGAGAGGCATCCTGAGGGCATATAGAGGCCTCCTCACCATGGGAGAGGGGTGTACTCAGGTGCCTTGCTGACCCATAAGCATAGGTCAGAACCTTTGTGGCTGCTGGTCAGGAGGCTGTAGTGTAGATGAAGCATCTGTGGAGTCATTCCCCGTGGTGAGGCTGCCCCTGTTGTAAAGGTACCCTTTATGGTAGTACAGACCAAGGGTACCCATATTGAATTGGTGCTCGACCTACAACAAATAGATTTGGGTTCAACGCCATAGGAGATTTCAAAGGTGATGCCGTACTGCACCTCAGAGAGAATGCAATTCCGTCAATAGACCCTCCCAAAAAGTGCAGTGTGCACATACAAGATAAACTTAAATGCGAATTAGATGACATGGAATGCAAAGGCATCATCATGTAGACTGGTGCAGCTCAATCACATGCGTACTGAAGAAGGATGGAGCAATCAGGGTATGTCTAGATCTGAGGTGACTAAACCTGTCCCTAAAGAGATGCCCCGACAAGATTCTAACACTGGAGGAATTGAACCCCAAGTTCACAGCAGCCAAATTCTTCTCCAAGTTGGATGCCAAACATGGATATTGGTCGGTACACCTAGCTAAAGAATCTCAAGAAGTCACCACCTTCAAGACACCATTTGGAAGATACTGCTTCCAGAGACTACCCTTTGGCTTATCTGTCAGTCAAGATCAGTCTCAGCAATATTTGGACAGAATTATAGAAAATGTGCCTGGCTGCATATGGATTGCTGCTGACATTGCAATAATGGGCAAAACCTAAGAAGAACCTGATCGAAATCTCCATTCCCTGATGGGAGTAGCTCGACGTGAAGGACTCGCTTTTAACAACAAGAAATGCTCGGTGAATGTAAGTCACATCAATTTATTTGGCTCCATCTATTCTGATTGTGGAATCCATCCTGACCCAGACAAAATCGAAGATGTAAGGCATGTGCTTACCCCACAAGACAAGGAAGACCTCCAGAAATGTCTTGGATTTTTCAACTTTTTGTCACCATACACTCCAAATTTTTCTGACAAAGCATCATCGCTGAGAGAGCTCTTAAAAAAAGACATACCATTTCTATGGCAGGAGGAATGAGTTGAAGCATTGTCTATTGGCTCTTTCGAGATGAGGTGAGGAACTTTCCGAGAATGACAAGGGCCCAAAAGGATAGTCTTGAGAAAAGCAACAGAGTATGTTCGCATAGCAACAGAAACTGAATGCAGAGAGAAGTAGTTCTCAGACAGAAGACGAATAGGCATTCCACATTGTGACCTGACACATCACGTTGATAAAGTCCAACAACGGGAAGCTTTCACCACTATTAACATCATGTGCCCAAAGAATGCCGGCAAGCATACACTCAAGGTCAAGATTGACAATGACACTAGTGCAAATATTCTACCAGTCTGAATCCTCAAAGATATGTACCGGAGACATTGGAAATCAATGGTACAACTGACGACTGCCAAGTTATTTGCATATAATGGGTCACCCATCCCTTATAATGGCACACCAACCATACAATGCAGCTATGGCAAGTCAGCTTGGAAATCACAAACATTCTACCTCGTAGACATGAGCGGACCAGCAGTAGCAGGACTACCAGCGTACAAGGACCTCAACATCATAACCATCCACGAGAGCATTGCCGTGGGGAAATCTCCAAGCATCGGTGTTAGGGTCTGAAGTTCTGTTAATGGATGATAAATACCTGGTAGTTCATGATAAAGGGTGAACAGGTATTGGGTGTTAATTAGTTAATTGTATTCAAGTGTGTATATATAAAGGGCCAGCCAGCACTGGCTGGTGGTGTTGTTTGGAGAGCAGAAGTAAGCCTTGTGACAAGCAATAAACAATCTACATCAAAGCATCCTAGTCTCAGTGTCTTCTTCACAAACAGGCTTGGAGAGTTCTCTAACATTGGTAGCAGAAAATGGTTGCCTGAAAATGACGATTGGAGACTAAGATTTGTTTTCAGACAGGAGATTAGAATCAGAGTTTTATTTTGAGAAAGCTGTATTTGGAGTTTTTCTTTGAAGAAAGATAGAAAAATGACTTAAACCATGTGTAGGGTGTCAGGATAGGATTTTCCACTGCTTGTTTGTGAAGCTGAACCTTACAATCAATGGAAGAATGAAGCTGATGTATAGATACGGGTTACGTCTTTACCTAAAAGGAAACAAGTATCGACCCTTGCACTTTTGCTTCCTGCCAGAAGCAAGATCAGGGGCAAAGTGTTCTCGGAGCTAGAGGCTCATCACTTGGACGATGAGGAAGGTTTGGACAAACTCTTGAAATATATGGATAACATTTATATGAAAGATGACTTATTGAGTGCCTATGAGGCATGGTCGGACTTTGATAAATTTAGAAATATGGATGGTTCTTCCATAGAAGAATATATTATGGAGTTTAACTGACTATATGCAAGGTTGCAGCGATTCTGTTTGGAAATTCCTAGATCAGTACTTGCCTTCAAATTGTTAGATTGTGCTTGGATATCGAACATGGATAGGCTCATGGTATTAACAGGAGTTAGATTCAATGAAAAAGATAATTGTCTGATGCCCTAAAAATTTTTTGGGAAAACACTCCTTTCCAGTGCTTTCATGGCACAGATGGGCTCTTTAGCGGTGACACCGAAGGTGGAGGATACAATGCTAGCAGCATTTTGAGGCTGTTCAAGTATGGGGCCCAGACATCAGTACGAAAGGAGAAACACACAAAACGAATGAGGATAGAGACCCTTTTGGCAGCTATAACAGATGGCAGGGATTGGGTCATTATGGCAGAAGGATGAACCACAGGAATAACCAAGGGGTGGTCAACAGGTGTTTCCAATGTGACTCAAAGTATCACTACACATTGCATTGTCCAAAAAGGAATAAAAAGGTTTTTGAGATGATACATGACATGAAAAGTTCGGAAGGTGAGGATGACGCTACTGACTAATCAGAAGGAATTTACTGGTCACGAGAAGCTTCAGTCCGGTAATGAGTGTCCTAGTTGCAGATTCATTCAATTGCGCAGTACTGGACAGTGGGTGTACGTGCACAGTCTGTGGAGTGAACTGGTTAAGGTGTTACATGGATTCTTTAATTAAGGAAGACCGAAATAAGGTCAAAGAATATGACAGTTCTACTTGTTTCAGGTTTGGGGATGACAACACGTTGAAATTACTAAAAAGAGTGGTAATTCCGTGTAAAATAGCAGGTGTAAACCATTTTATTAGTGCAGATGTAGTATCCAGTGATATACCTTTGCTGTTAAGTAAACCGTCTATGAAAAAGGCTTGGATAAAATTGGATATGGAACATGATAAGGCAATTGTCTTTGGGAAATCTGTAGCTTTGCGGTTTGCACAGTCGGGAAATTATTGTATTCCTTTAGCGAGAGCTAACATCTCTAAGCAGGATGTTAAAGAAGTATTATTGGCATCCGGGGGTAGGGATTTAAAGGAGGAATGCAAATTATTTCAAAACTACATTGACAGTTTGCACATCCATCTTGTCGTAGGTTGAAGATTCTTTTGAAAGATGCAGGGGTAATAGATGATGACTACACTAAACTTATTGAAGATATCACTAGAAAATGTGATATTCTTAAAAAATACAGGAGGACACCATCGCGACCCATAGTGAGTCTCCCATTAGCAAGGGACTTTAATGAAACCGTAGCGATGAACTTGAAGGTATGGGATAAAGAAACATTTTTATTCTACACTTTATAGACATAACGACTAGATTCAGTCTATCGACTGTAATTTATAGTAAAGAAAAAAAAGTAATAGTGGACAAGATAATGGAAAGGTGGAGAGGAACAGGACTGGGAGAACTGGCTGGGTTTCTAACTGACAATGGAGGAGAATTTGCCAATGATGAGTTCAGGAGTATGTGTGAAAATATGAATGTTGTAACAATGCACACGGTAGCAGAAAGTCCTTTTTAGTAATGGGATTTGAGAGAGAAATCATGCCGTGATTGACGAAATGCTCCAAAACATTTTAGCAGACCAGTCAAATTGTAAATTGACTAGTGCTCTGGCGTGGGGAGTACATGCGAAAAACGCACTTCAAATGGTTGGAGGCTACAGCCCCTATTAGTTTATGGCAGGAATCCGAAAAAACCTTCGGTAATATGGGATCATCCTCCAGCTTTAGAGGGGACTAGAATTAGTTCAATTTTTGTGGAACATTTGAATGCCATACATGTAGGAAAAAGAGCATTTATTAAGGTGGAGGTTTCAGAAAATATCAGGAGAGCTTTGAGGTATCGGATCAGACCATCAGAAGGGCAGAAAGAATGGAGAGGCCCAGGAAAAGTTATAAGCACTGATGGCAAACAGTGATTTTGCAACATTGCAACCAAACCGTGAGAGTACATTCCTCGCGGCTTATTGGCACTGATTATACATTGACAGAATCTGAACAACTGATGGGCACTGATGATGCACCATGTACTTTGCATGCACATATGTCAGACCTTTACGAGCAACAGATTGTGGCAGATAATGGGCTGACTGAGAGTGGACCAAGTGATAGTGAATATCCAGATAAGGCCATTTATCCCAAAGGTCAACTACCGAAAGTTTGGACTAGAGTGATATATATGCCAGAAGGGACTAGTGAATGGAGGGAAGCCACTATTATAGGAAAGGCAGGAAAGGCCACAGGGAAATACAAACATTGGCTGAATGTGCAAGACAAGGGACAGGATATCAGACCTATAGATGGGCAGAAGGAAGTGAAAATGTAGAAGGCCAGAAAACGTAATATAAGTTCAGACAGTGGGCCTCAAGATGATCATAGTTCCAAGGAAAAGGTCACAAACTTATGAAAGGAAGTCTGGTTGTAGGAGGGACAAGTCAAGGAGTAGTAGTCCAGAAAGGGATAGGAACTCTAGTAGGGGACATGGTTTTACTAGATCAAGGACCAGACAGCAGGCGAGGGGGTGCCACAAGAAGTAGAAGCCCTTACGATAGAGAAATTCTAGTAGCTACGAACAAGTCAGATGGTAAATTGATAAAGGATGCCAAGCAAAAAGAGCTTGACAGTTGGAGAGAGTTTGGCGTATACACGGAGGTGCCAGATAGAGGACAAACAGCATTGTCCCATAGATGGATCTGTACAGAGAAAGTACTTCCCGATGGTACGTATGAAGCGAAGGCCAGACTTACAGCTCAGGGATTTGAGGAACGACTAGGCAACCAGGAAGTTAGAGTGGACTCCCCAACAGCAGGAAAAGCAAGTTTGAGGATTTTCCTAGCCCTTTTAGCGACACACTTGTGGAAATGTAAGTCCTTTGACATCAAAGCAGCATTTTTGTAAGGGGAGAAATTTCAAAGGGAAGTATTTTTAAAGCTACCAAAAGAAGCTGGATATATAGAAGGGAAATTATGGAAGCTAAACAAGTGTATTTATGGGCTAAATGATGCATCCAGGGTGTGGTATTTTTCAGTTAGGTCCATCCTACTAAAAGCTGGTTGTACTCAACTACAGGTGGATCTGGCAATGTTTTATTGGTACTATGAAGAAAAACTAGCAGGCTTTTTCTTGATGCACGTGGACGATTTTCTGTGGGAAGGAGCTGAGGCATTTGAGAAATTTGTACTAGATAAAGTTCTGCAGGAATTTAAAATTATAAGTCAGGCTTCTGGAGCTTTTAAATATATAGGGTTGAATATTAGGCAGACTAAGTTGGGGGTAACCCTAAATCAACAGTCTTATTTAGAGAATGTTAATAGGATCCTAATAAATCGGGTCAGATCCTCACAAAAAGAAGACTCTGCAACCAAAGAAGAAGTAGACCAGTTAAGAAGCTTGTTATGATCTGGTGAGAAAGAGGTTTGGGTTCCCTTTCAGCCTTCACCTGGTCTTACTGTAACAGGGTTTAATTTTAAACACACTGTGTTTTTAGCTCCCCCTTTGTGAATCCTTGTTCACTGCTTTCCATTTATAAGGCAAAGAAACCAGCACAAACAGGCTTTCTTAGGTTTAAAGAAGAAAAGTTGAAATTTATCAAACTTGAACTTAAACTCTAATTCGGTTGACGCCCACAGATACATGACATGCCCACACCAGCAAGCATAGTGATATACACATGCAAATAGAGACAGAAAAGAGCAGAAGAAAAATAAAGTGGAAAAGTTTGAGGCAATATCTGAAGAGTGTTGTTACGGTTCTTTGAGCTCACTGTAGAGTCCTTGATTGTAGGTAAATCTTGCTTTTTGTTGGGACCCAGTATTCTTCTTAAACCTTGTTCACTGTAGGAGACTTTTCTCTCTTGGGGTTCATGTGTCTTTAGTGGATTCAGAGGCTTGTGAGAAAGAGATGGGAGCAGAAAGGAGAGATCTTCTCAGTTAAGGGGCAAACAGACTTTCTGCCTTCAAACTGCCTGTGGCCAGTTCAAAAGAAAACTCTGGAACAGCCAGGTAGTCATGTGGCCAGCTGGTCTAACCAGTCCTGGCCCTTGTGGATTGCATCCTCCTTAGCAGGCCCTGGAATGCACTTCCTCACCTTCAATGTCTGTTAGTATGTAAATTTTTTTTTTCAGCCACGGCTGATCTGTTTAACAAGTCATTTCCTTACTCCAACAACAGTTAAAAATCAATGTTCATGACAAAATTAATATGCCTCATTCTTGGCAGGTGGGGGCCTAGCATTACAAGCTAGGCCAGATACTTGCTGTGATATATTAGAATTGAGCACCATGCTGAAACATGCTACTGCTGGGGAAGTGCTGAAAGCAAATAAGACATTGAAGAGATTAAGTTTTGATAAATGTACACAAGTTTCCTACATTGGGTAACCCAGAAGAGATGAAGTTGGTCATTTTTAGTGACGCCTCACACGCTAATCTTCCCGATGGCTATTCGAGTGCAGCAGGGTTCACTATATTTTTGGTGGGAAGAAATGATAAATGTTGTCCGTTAGCCTGGGAATCGAAGAAAATAAAGAGGATAGTTAAAAGCACCTTAGCTGCTGAGACACTTGTACTGATAGAAGTGATAGATATGGGGATGTATTTATCGAGTATTTTAAAAAGGAACTCTTGTATAAGGGGCAATCAGAGAAGAGTTTTTCTATAGAATGCTACATAGATAACCATGCTCTCTGGAACAATGTGTCACAGAAAAGAGGTTGAGGACTGATCTCGCGAGTGTAAAAGAAATGTTGGGAAGAAAAGAAATTTCCAAAATAAAATGGGTTGAAGCAAGTCATCAGTTGTCAGATTGTTTTACTAAGAGCGGTGCTTGTTTGAAAAAATTGTTGGATGTCCTCAAAGAGGGCCATCTTGTGTTATGATAAGTTAGGAAAACGTGGAAATAAAATTTTTACGATAAGACCACTTCTCCTTCAAACAAATTTTTTAGGGGGGTTATATACAGCATGTTAATGGCTGGTGCTGTTGTAAGTTAATGATAAATAATGTAAAGAAAAATGTGTCGTTATTTGTTTTTTATTTTTTGACATATATATTATAGATACATGTGTATTTAATTTACAGAAAAAAGGGGGAATCCGTTAGGGTCTGAAGTTCTGCTAATGGATGATAAATATCTGGTAGTTCAAGATAATAGGGTGAACAGGTGTTGGGTGTCAATTAATTAATTGCATTCAAGTGTGTATATATAAAGAGCCAGCCAGCACTGGCTGGTGGTGTTGTTTAGAGAGCAGAAGTAAGATCTGTGACAAGCAATAAACAATCTATACCAAAGCATCCTGGTCTCAGTGTCTTCTTCACACATTTCATTTATGTTGCATTCTCATTACAGCCCCCGCAGCGTTGCTGATGCAGCAGCCTTTGGAGGTGCCCCCCCCCATCCCCGACATCTCCATAACACGGTCGACCATCAAGGGCATCTCAGTCCCAGACAGGCATGGGCGAGCAGCCTGCCTCCACCTCATCCTCAGCCACAGGGGAGTACTTCGTAGGACACTGTCATCAGAGACCACAGCCTCTGATTGTCACTTTGTGGGTTACTGGATGTTTATAATGTAAATAATAGTAAACTGTTAAGTGATAAAGCACTGAGAAAGTTGTTGCTAAGGTTGACTGGAGTGTTTTCATTTCATGTTGGCAAGACGCAGGAGAATGGAAAGTGATATTTGGCAATGCAATGGAGTGAGCTGGTGATGACTGTTAGCTGTAGAATCTGGAGCCTTCCTGCACCTCATTTGTCAGCTCTCTGCCCCTGCTGTCCAGGGATCTGCCTCTGCTTCGAGTGCTGCTGCTCCACTTTGCTGGTCAGGCCAACCTTGGGCCAGCTTGATCCCATTTCTTCTTATTTGCTTCCTTCGTTGGCATTGGACTATACAGTCTGCCTGAACAACCCTTCCCATTATCAATCGCAGTGACCCTGCCACCAAAAAGCCCTTCGCAACAGTGCAAAGACATGCAGGATATTTTTCATTCGGCACAACTGTTTGCCTGTTAATGAGGGCCGTCGCTCAGTCTTCCTCCTTTAATGCTGTTTCTTGCCTCTGTCCCTCCATTCTAGATTGCTGTTCACTACGTCACCGCCTCCTCATCCCTGTTGTGGTTCTGACAGCGCTTACAGCGTTCTGACAACCCACCCCTTAGGACCAAAATCCAAGTCTGACCTTTAAACGAGCTGCCAACAAGCTCCTTAATATGCTTAGCTGGCCAATTACACAGACTGGGTGGGTTGCCTCTTACAACTCCCAACAGCACCATTCA
This sequence comes from Heterodontus francisci, assembly GCF_036365525.1. Lineage (NCBI taxonomy): Eukaryota > Metazoa > Chordata > Chondrichthyes > Heterodontiformes > Heterodontidae > Heterodontus > Heterodontus francisci. The sequence goes on from NC_090382.1 coordinate 64,179,576, forward strand.
AAATCTGAGCTCACCGCTTTCATGTCGGGAAACCAGCATGTGGGTTTAAGCAACCACCAGCCCCCGTTCCCGCCCTTACTGACGATTTGAAATCCTGCCCAGAGAGTGTGTCAGCTCCTCACCTGACCGTACACCACAGAGAGAGCAAGAGAGAGAGAGAGAGAGTCGGCAATACGCCTGACTGTACCCCAGAGAGAGAGAGAGAATGTCAGCATCTTGCCTGACCATATCCCAGAAACAGGGAGTCAGCACCCCATCAGACCAAACCAGAGAGAGAGAGACACACACAGAGACAGAGAGAGATAGAGTCAGAGAAAGACAGAGACACAGAGGGAGAGACAGAGAGCACACCTCAGTTGACCGTACCCTGAGGAGCTTACCTTGCATTTTTTTTCCCCTCACAATTAGCAAACACTTCCCTGAAACAACATTGTTACAAATTTGTCATGTATCTCATCCCACTAAAAAAAGATTTCATTTCCGCTACTCACCTCTGTACAAGTGGAAAATGCCACCAATGACTAAACGCAGACACCGCCCACCAAATAAACCCACCCAACAGACACACCCCTTATTGTAATATTTTACTGTAGCAAATTTTGATCCATTTGAGAGAAGGCTCCTGGAATGCAGGGGAATAACCTAAACCACCAGATGCCCCCTCTTAAACTGACCAATCAACACATTTTGGACAGACACAAACTGTGTATTATAGATTTGTTGTTTTTTTTTACATCATGACATCTATAGAAGTAAGCAGGCTTAAATGATTAATCTCAGTCACTACATACAATGAAAATAGTATTACCAACAACTACAATTAATTACTGTCGATGTCCTAGATTTCACAAAGTTAGAATTTGTGACCAATGGAAAGAATAAGAATAGAAAGAGAATAATTAGTGGCCTTTTGCAGCAATTAGACACAACTAACGTTTCATAACAGAATGACTCAAAATTGTGATCGATTCAGAGTAGTAATAATAATATAATAAAAGCAAAATACTGCAGATGCTGGAAATCGGAAATAAAAACAGAAATTGCTGGAAATACTCAGCAGGTCTGACAGCATCTGTGGAGTGAGAAGCAGAGTTAACGTTTCAGGTCAGTGACCTTTCATCAGAACTGGCAAAGGTTAGAAATGTAATAGGTTTTAAGCAAATAAAGCAGGGGTGTGGCAAAAGATAACAAAGGGGAAGATGTGTGATATGTCACGGGACCGGAAAGATTAACTGATAAGGAAGTCATGGGGCAAGGGCAAACGGTATGTTAATGGCATGGTGAAAGACAATGCATTAGTGCAGAGAGGGTGTTAAATGACCAAACAATGAACAGCCAAAAGCACAAACATGAAAAGAAAAGCGGGCAGGCACATGGTAAAAAAATGAATGATGAAACAAAATTTAAAAAAATAAAAAATAAAAATAAAAAAGGAGGGCCAGTCATGCTCTGAAATTATTGAACTCAATGTTCAGTCCGGTAGGCTGCAGCATGCCTAATCGGTAAATGAGATGTTGTTCCTTGAGCTTGCGCTGATGTTCAATGGAACACTGCAGCAAGCCCAGGACAGAGATGTGGGCATGAGAGCAAGGTGCGGGTGTTGAAATGGCAAGTGACCGGAAGCTCGGGGTCATGTTTACAGACTGAGCAAAGGTGTTCCGCAAAGCGGTCACCCAATCTGCGTTTGATCTCCCCAATGTAGAGGAGACCGCATTGTGAGCAGCGAATACAGTATACTAAATTGAAAGAAGTACAAGTAAATCATTGCTTTACCTGAAAGGAGTGTTTGGGGCCTTGGATAGTGAGGAGAGAGGAGGTAAAAGGGCAGGTATTACACCACCTGCGATTCACAGTGCTGTTTTTGGCCTTGTGTTTATGTTTTTTCTGGACTGTTTTAATTGCATAATTGTTAGACTTGAAAAGCAGGAGCATCATCCTTCACAGATGACTCAACAATCGTGGGGGATCACTTGGCAAGAGTTTTGTACAATTCTCCCTTTATATAATGTCATAAGCTATGTAGTAGTGATGCAGCCATCCAAACTCTGTATACAATTCAAACTATTTTATCATCTTAAAGAGAAGTTTCCTATGTCAATGACTGTAGGTTAAAAATTACCACCATTCTAAACTAACATCATGATTTAATATTCTGGTTCTTCAGAAAATCTAAATCTGACTCCCAGAGTTCCAACTGCAATGTATTCTTTACTGTAGATGAAAAATACAATTTGGCTATGCACATGACATTGATAGGCATCCATGTAAATACTGATGTATTTTAACAGTCAATAGGGTAGAAATTTGCCACCTTGGCCCCATTTCTGGGTGGAAAACAGCAGCACAGAGGTCCACGTTAAGAGAACAATCTCCCGCACTCAAACAGGACCAGAAACACATTTACTGCGATTTTGGTTCAAATCTCTATAGGTATGCCTGATATCAGTCTTAAACAGGTGTGAAGCTCCCTGCATATGTTAATAAGGGATCTAACACTTGTATAAGGAGCTCTTCCTAAACTGGGCTGCACTGTTGGGAGCAGTTGGGAGCGGTCATGTGCCAAGAAACTTTTCCAGGAGGAGATGTGTCCTAACAAGCAGCTGCCACCAAAAAGGTAAGGTTTTGATTTTTAAAAAAAACTTTCATATGGAGCCAAAAGGAGCTGGTATCCCATGATTGCCCCCACCCCCTCACCTTTTTTCCTTCTTTCCCCACCGACCCCTTGTCACTTAACTGAGGTCTGCTGCTTGTGTTGTAGTTGCACAAAATTGACCTTTGCTCAGTCCATGAGCTGCTTGGGGATGGGTGGTAGATCTTGGCAGTTTGTCAGACTTATTAAATTGAGGCCTAAGACCCAATATCCATTGGGGCACAAGCCTGCCTAATCAGGTGCAGGGAAAAGTTTGTGACAGCCTTGTGACAGTAATTAATTTCTACCCTAATGTTTCAGGTTATTCTCTAATTGCTACTGAAAAAAAAGAGTTTGGCAGTGCTCAATGGTATCTATTTCAATGCAAGGAGTATTGCAAATAAAGCAGATGAGCTGAGGGCATAGATAGACATGTGGCAGTATAATATCATAGTTATTACAGAAACATGGCTTAAGGAGGGACAGGAATGGCGATTTTTAGATGTGATAGGGAGGGAGATAAGAAAGGAGGGGGAGTGGCAATTTTGGTCAAATAAACAATTACAGCCATGAGGAGGGATGATATGTTGGCCATATGGATTGAGCTAAGGAACAAAAAAAGGGCAATCATACTCCTGGGAGTGTATTATAGATCCCCAAACAGTCAGAGGAAGATAGAAGTGCAGATATGTAGGCAAATCTCTGAGAAGTGCAAGAACAATAGGGCAGTAATAGTAGGGGATTTTAACTACCCCTATATTAACTGAGATAGTTTTAGTGTGAAAGGAATTGAGGGAGCAGAATTCTTGAGGTGCATTCAGGAGAACTTTTTTGACCAGTCCAATAAGTCCAATAAGACAGCGTGCAGTTTTAGACTTAGCTTTCGGAAATGAAGATGGGCAGGTGGCAGTGGGAAAGCATTTTGGTGGTCGTGATCATAATTCAGTCAGTTTTAACATAATTATGGAAAAGGACAAGGATAGAACAGGAGTTAGAGTTCTTAACTGAGGGAAGGCCAATTTTACTCGGCTGAGGAATGATTTAGCAAAAGTGGACTAGAAACAGCTACTTGAAGGCAAATCAGTGTCACAGCAGTGGGAGGCATTCAAAGGGGAGATTCAAGGGGTTCAGAGTAAACACGTTCCCACAAAGAAAAAGGGTGGGACGGTCAAATCTAGAGTCCCTTGGATGTCAAGGAGCTTACAGGGTAAGATAAGGCAGAAAAGGAAAGCTTATGCCCGACACAGAGAACTCAATGCTATAGAAAGCCAAGAGGAGTATAGAAAGTGGAGGGGTGAAATTAAAAAGGAAATTAGGAAAGCAAAGAGAGGGCATGAAAGAATACTGGCAAGCAAAATAAAGGTGAACCCAAAGATATTTTATCAATACATTAAGAGCAAGAGGATAACTAAGGAAACAGTAGGGCCCATAAAAGACCAAAAGGGTAACCTATGTGTAGGAGCAGAAGATATTGGTATGGTTCTTAATGAATACTTTGCATCTGTCTTCACAAAAGAGGGGGACGATGTAGATATTGTAGTTAAGGAAGAGGGGTGTGAAGTATTGGATGTGATCAACATAGGGAGAGAGGACGTATTAATGGGATTAGCATCCTTGAAAGTTGATAAATCACCAGGGCCCGATGAAATGTAACTCAGGCTGTTAAAAGAAGCAAGAGAGGAAATAGCGGAAGGTCTGATCCCTGAAGGTAGCAGGACAGGTTAATAAGGTGGTTAAGAAGGCATATGGAATCCTTTCCTTTATTAGCCGTGGTGTAGAATATAAGAGCAGGGAGGTTATGCTGGAACTGTATAACTCATTGTTTAGGCCACAACTCGAGTACTGCGTGCAGTTCTAGTCACCTCATTACAGAAAGGATGTAATTGCACTAGAGAGGGTACAGAGGAGATTTACGAGGATGTTGCTGGGACTGGAAAAATGCAGCTATGAGGAAAGACTGGATAGGCTGGGGTTGTTCTCCTTGGAACAGAGAAGGCTGAGGGGAAATCTGATTGAAATGTACAACATTTTGAGGGGCCTGGATAGAGTGGAGGTGAAGGGCCTATGTACCTTAGCAGAGAGGTCAGTGACTAGGGATATTGGTTTAAAGTGATTGATAGAAAGATTAGAGAGGAGATGAGGAAAGATTTTTTCACTCAGAGGGTGATGGAGGTCTGGAACTCACTGTGTGAAAGAGTAGTTGAGGCAGAAACCCTCAACTCATTCAAAAGGAGTCTGGATATGCATCTTAAGTGCTGTCATCAGCAGGGCTACGAACCAAATGCTGGAAGGTAGGATTAGAATGGGTGGAACATTTGTCGGCTGGCACAGACAGGTTGGGTCAAGTGGCCTCTTTCTGTGCCATAAACTTTCTATAATTCTATGATTCTCTGATTGTGTCTAACATGTTCTTCGTGCAACATTTTGATATTCATGATTATTTCCAAATACTTCACTATGCTGGCTATGAAATAGAATGGGGGTAATTTTAACCTCCAAAAATGGTAGATTTGGATCAGGTGGGATGTTAACAGTTTAAAAATCTCACAGCCAAAACCAATCAGCCCTGGACCCACCAGTCTCTCTCCGACCCCTGGCAATCACCACCTGACCATCCAAGCCAATCTGTCCACACGCACCCACCACACCAGCACCCCCTCCCACCACCCCGGCCAACATATCTCTTCCCGTAGGAACTACCTGCCACTGAGCTGTGGCCTCTTCTGTAGCGTTCCTCACCTGACAGGGAGACAAGCCTTCCCAGGAACAGTTCTTCCTTATTTACTCAATCAAAACTATTCATGATTTTGAATGCACTATCAAATCTCCTCTTAACTGAAGTCCCTCATCCATGGTACCATTCTTGTAAATCTCCAAGGCCCTGACATCTTCCGAAAGTGTGATGCCCAGTATTGAATACAATACTGCAGCTGGGGTCTAACCAGTGTTTTATAAAGGTTTAGCATTACTTGCTCCCTTTTGTACTCTATGAAAGCCAGGGATCCTCATGGTTTTTTTATACAGCCTTCTCAACTTGTCCTATCACCTTCAAAAATTTGTGTACATTCACTTTCTGGTTTCTCTGTTCCTGCACGCCACCACCCCCCCCAACCCCCTTTAAAACTGTACCACTTAATTTGTATCGCCTCTCATTCATCCAACCAAAATGTATCACTACACACTTCTCTGTATATTTCATGTGCCTTCTGTCTGCCCATTTCACCAGTCAGTCTTGTGAAAAACACCTTTTTACCGCTATTTTCAGCTTTCTGCTCCTCAGCCAATCTTTCTGGCACTGAAGAAAGCCCATCACCTTCCAAGACCTTCTCAAAACAACCAGGCATAAGCCAATAAATGTGGTATTGATACAATCACCAAGAACAAATATTTAAAAAAATCTGCACACAAGCAAAGCAGCTACTCACAGCTGTCTATTCCTGTCAAACCTGAAGAAATGAACACAGATTTACAAGGAAATTACAACATAGAAAGAAGCCATTTGCCCAACTAGTCCATGATGGCTTTTATCCCCCACTAAGCAGTAGACTTGGGGTAGAAATTGGTCAGTGCCGTTATTGGGGCACGGGAGTAATGATTCATGACCTGCCAACACCCGGCAGGCAAACTTTGTGCTGTCTCCTCAGTTAATTGATTGTACCATTGGTCTGAGCAGGGCCTGTGCTGCTGGCTGCCTTACTGCTCAGCAAGGGGCCAAGCAATGTTTGTAGACGGCACATGTTGCAGACAACCTGCTCTTCTTAACGGCAGTCTGTTCCTCTTAAAGGGCATCACAGGAGGCTGCTGCTAAATGCTATTGCTGCAATTCTAAACAAGGAAAATAGAGCACCAGAGGACAGAGAGGCCTTTCAGTGCTGGAGGCCTTAGTGGTGGAGGTGGACAGGACGAGAGATACCATGTTCTTGCAGGGAACCAGGAGGTTCTCAAGAACCACTCAGAAAGAAATGGGAGCAGGTAACCAGAGAGGTCAATTACCAGATTCTGGTCCCAAGGTCCTGGCAGTAGCACTACAAGAAGTCTAATGACCTCACACAGGTGGTCATGGTCATTGAATGCATCTTCACATGGCATCTCCTACCCCCACATCATCAATGTATCACGTTGCTCAGTGCACAGCATGCCCATTACTCACCCATCAGCAGTCCCGAGCACTCAAGACTGAAGCATAACATCCAGACACTTCACATCACACTCAAACATTCCAATGATGGGGAGATGGGGGTGTAGTGGTAATGTCACTGCATTGGTAATCCAGAGACCCAAGCTAATGCCCTAGGGTCACTGGTTCAAATCCCACCACAACAACTGGTGGAATTTAAATTCAATTAATTAATATAAAAAACCTGGAATTGAAAGTTAGTCTCAATAATGATGCCACAAAACTATCATCGATTATCGTAAAAACCCATCTGGTTCACTAATGTCCTTTAGAGAAGAAAACCTGCCATCCTTACCTGGTCTGGCCTACATGTGACTCCGGACCCATAGCAATGTGGTTGACTCTTAACTGTCTTATGAAATTGCCAAGCAAACCACTCAGATGTACCAAACCGCCACAGAAAAGTCACACCAGATGGACTGCAGCGATTCAAGAAGGTGACTCACCACAACCTTCTCATGGGCAATTAGGGATGGGCAACAAATAATGGACTTGCCAGTGACACCAACATCCCATGAAAGAATAAAAAAAAGCCTCACACCCAGCTGCCACTGTTTCCACAAGCCTCCCACTTTTCAGCTGTGGCAGGCACATCACTCAAACACAGCACTAACATTCAAGAATACAAATTGATGAATGCACCGAGGCCTTTGCACTGACATTAATTACATTGTTCCTTCCTTATTGCAGGACAAGGTAGCCCATAACAGAATGGAGAAGAGCAGAACTGATGGGGGACAAGGACACCTGCATGTCCTGACATGATTCTCCACATCATGGAGGCTGGCTGTGACAGAACCTGTGGCATCTGGTGTCACTGAGAACTTGAGGATGACGATATATTGTTGCCTCATACCCCTTCTCAACTCCCTGCTCATCTGCATCCTCCTATGGTGTGATCATGGATCTTTCTCTTTCCATTCCACCCCTTCCCCTTTCTGATTTTCGGCTCTCAGACACTGAACTGCGGCCTGCCCAGCCGCAACACACCTAGGAGAGAGACAGAGTGTGAGTGAGTGACAGAGAGGAGAGAGAGGGAGGGAGAGAAAGTGAGAGAGGGAGGGAGAGAAAGTGAGAGAGAGAGAGAGGGAGGGAGAGAGCAACAGCACAGCACAGCACTGTTGAAGAGTCCTCATTACTTGATCTGACACTCATAGCCACCAGCTTAGGTACTGGCACTGCACTTAGAGAGGAGAAGAGTTGGGATCTTCATGTGCTGAGTCATCGGGCATGACCGGGCTGCAGCCAGGCCAGCAGGCGGAAAGGATAGTTCGTATGCTAGCTCACTGGAGGGCAAGGCCACAGACATGTTCTGCTACAGGGGACTCAAATGAGGATCAATGGAGAATGCTGCATTTTCCCCATTCACCATATCTGTCATCCCTTCAAAGAACTCCAGCATTTTGGAATAGGCTTCTTCTGCAGAACCCATTTTATATAGGCATTGAGCATTTGAAGCTCCAGTCAGGAATGATTGAACAATCTGAGGCGCTCCTCCAAGAGAAGGCATGGGGGTGACATGATAGAGATCTGTAAAATTATAAAAAGGGTTTGATAGGATAGGCGCAAAGAAGATGTTTCTGTCCATTCTAAATAATTCTATGTACAGGTGCTCCAAGTGCATCATGGTACAATCAAATAATTTGAATAAAATGGTGGCATACAGCGGCCAGGATTTTATGGGCCCCCACGAGACAGGGATGGAGGTGGAGGGGCACAGAGTATCACGATGTGTTGTGGGGGGGTGGGGGGGTGGTTGGTGGTGCAGAGGGCCCATCACTTCCCCGTTGCCAAGGGAATCAAGGAGTATGGCGTTCAGGCGGGAAAGTGGAGTTGAATCCTAAGATCAGCCATGATCTTTTTGAATGGCAGAGCGGGCTTGATGGGCCATGTGGTATACTCCTGCTCTTATTTCTTGTGTTCTTCCTAGGAGTGGGATAGGCCACCGTCCAGAGATCAATTGAGGCCCTTAAGTGGCCTATTAATGGCCAATAAAGGGCCCGGTCCCGCCGCCACTGGGATTTTACCAGCCATGGGGGGGGGGTCCTCCGCTATGCGGGGAGGATGCTTTGCAACATGAGGCGCCCTCCATGCGGGCTTGGGGGGTGTCCTCGTTCATGGGCAATTTGTGGCTCACGAGTACCCTTATCAGGAACAACTTTACCCCCGGGACTTCCCTCCCCCTGGACTTCACGACCAAGACCCACACCCCACCCCACCCCCCACACTTCTTGCCAGGATCTTCTGGGCTGGCCCCGGTGACCCTACCTCACCTACCTCTTGTCCGGGGTTCCAGCTCTCGGCCTGGGTCCTAGTACTCTGCAGTACCAGCAGTGGCCATTGCTCCTGTTGGCACTGCCGATACTGCTGAGCTGCCAGCTGTCTAATTGGCCGGCAGCTTATGAAGGCTGGATTCCCATCTTTAAAAGGGACGGGGATCCCAGTCCGTGAATCTTAAATTGAAAAACATCGGAGGATTGTTCCGGGGTACCGTGAAAATGCAGAGGCGGGGTTCCACCCCCCGCTTTTTCAGCCTGGAAATGGGAGCCCCGCCTCCTACACAAAATCCAGTAATGTCACTGGATATCCTGGCCAGGATTTATCTAGGCTCAGTACAATCAAATACAAGCAGGTCAATGGACTTAATGAGAATGTATTACTCGATGCTGGCATCCACCCTCTACAAGATCAGCAAATTACAGCCGGGTTGTTACTCATCTGCAAAATCATGGAATGGCTGAGTGATTCAGCCAGACCTCCATTCTTGTGCCAATAACACAAGTGCTGCTGCATTCTACCTCAACATTTTTTCATTACTCAAAAAAGTCCACTGATGAAACTTTAGACATCATTCACTCCTAATATAATTGCCTAGAAATCTGCCTTTTATACACACAGGTTCAAATACCATTAACCATCACTTGCTGAATTATGGCCATGGAAATTGGTGACATGCCTGTTTGAACCCAAGTGCAATTTATCTAGAACTAATCAGCAATCAAGGGTATGAAATTTCCGAGCACACGTCCTCATTACATAGAGTCTGGCTGAACAATGCTGTTATGCCATGAATTTAACAGGGAAAAGCCTTCTGAAATAGAAAAGTACATGGCTGGAGTAGATCAATTGGACAAAGGAGATCAGATCAGAGCAATAGAATCTGAGATGGGGTTGGGGGGAGGAAACGGTATACTAAATATGATTAAAAGAGAAAATGGCTTAGAAATTGATTGACGTGTTCACTATAGCAGGCGACGCACCGTGCATTTACTGCTGGACGTATGCCACATGCCATATTGGTAAAGGTAAAAAAAGGTGTTCAGGACCTGTGCCTGAAATCGGAGTTAGGCCCTTAACATTTTCAAATAGGGGGTCCAAAGCGAGTGGCGGTGCAGTCTTTGGCACTAAATCATTCCTTAGTCTCTCCCCCCTACTCCTCTAGTACCTCCTTCTCCTTTGAACATCTTACTTTGTTCCACCCCTCTTGGCTTTTCGTTAGAATTCTCATTTTCTATCATCCACGCCAAGTTCAACCCCATGTTTCTCACCAAGGTGTCCTCCCTCCTTTCTTCCCTCTGATTAAGCGACATATCTTTGGTGATTTTAATCACCATTTCGACTCACTTTCCCCTCTTTCCTCTTTTTTCACTGCCCTCCTAAACTTTTTAAACCGCTACCTCCATATAATCTCTCCTATGGACTATGGTCTCTCTTTATGGACAAAAGAAAATTAACTGGAGAACAATACAACAGCAAAAATCATACAATGCCAAGGACAGATCCAATTTTGTCTGCACTGTTCAGTTCTACATACGAACATATGAATTAGGAGCAGAAGTAGGCCACTTGGCCCTTCAAGTCTTCTCCGCCATTCAATAAATTCATGGCTGAACTGATCACTCCACATTTCCACCTACCCCCTGATAACCTTCCACTCCCTTGCTTATCAAGAATCTACCTACCTCTGCCTTAAAAATATTCAAAGACTCTGCTTCCACTGCTTTTTGAGGAAGAGAATTCCAAACATTCATGACCCTCTGAGAGAAAAAATTTCTCCATATCTCTGATTTAAATGGGCAACCCCTTGTTTTTAAAAAGTGACCCTTAATTCTAGATGCTCCCACAAGAGGAAACATCTGATCTGCAACAAGCAGCTGAATGCACAGTGTTTCACTGCAAGAGGAGAACAAGCTGGATGAGCATGTCATCACCAGGTCACAAATATCTGCTTCACAGCAACCAGCCAAACAGGATATTGGTAAAGGTCTGAACACAGGCCACCCAATTGCCCTTTTGAGAATAGAGCTGCAGGACCCAAGGAAACCATTAATGTGTCACAAACAATACCAAGAGCTCAATAAACAAACTTAAAGAAAAGGTGACAGTTAATATCTGTGACTGGGTGCAACTCACTTACTGAACTAAAGTTCCAGAAACACAAGTTTAATTCCAGTAATAATTATGGTAATTATATCCAATCCATTACCCAGCATTAGGACCAATGTTATGTCATTATGCATGTTATTTCCAATAGTAATGTTTGCTTTGTTCAAGTGAGAATTGGGGAGGTGGTTCACAAAATGGAAAATAAATATATTTATTGTGATGATGAATCACATTCTGAATTCCATTTATGGATATTAATAGCTTTTAACAAACAGCACAAGTATAATGTAAAGGAAAAATTATTGAGAGTAACTAACTTCGGGTAATAGTATAAAATGAGTAATATCGATTCAGCCATTTCTCCCAATTTTAATTTCCATTAAAGTCAATGGAATGAAAATTGGGACAGACGTCTAACAAGCAGCTGAACCAATATTGCCTGTTTTACAGTAGCAACCTCCATTGCATGTGAACTCAAGAGCTGATGGACAAACCCAACAACTGGGCCCAATTTTAACACTATGCAAGTGGATAGATTTTGCATGGGTTAAAATCAGGCCTAATATTGTCTTTTGACTTAAGAGTTGTAAGCTTTCATTTAATATGAAAATAGTGTGCTTTTTAAATATTTATCTTAAATATTTTACTTATTGTTAGTATCAGGACAAGTAAAATACTTCTATAGCTGAAAGCCAGATCTACAACACACAATCTATGAGCTACCTTCCTCAGTTTAGAACTGAAGAAAACAGCAACAAATTCTCATTTGGTGTACACCAAATACAATTGTTAATGTTTCTAAAGTGTGATTTGCCATATGATACTGACTGTAAAAACAATACCAGTCCAGCAATATAGCAATTAAACAACAGTGTGAGACGGCGGCCACAGTTACTCAAGCTGCTTTAGGTCGTTCAAGTGAAGCACAGCTCCACAGATGCAAGAAACAATAACATTCTATTAGCTTTCCTAATTACATGCTGTACCTGCATACTGACCTTTTGCGATTCATGCACTAGGACACCCAGATCGCTCTGCATCTCAGAGCTCTGCAAACTCTCACCATTTAGATAATATGCTTCTTTTTTATTCTTCCTGCCAAAGTAGACAATTTCACACTTTCCCACAGTATACTCCATTTGCCAGGTCTTTGCCCACTCACTTAAACTATCTATATCCCTTTGTAGTCCCCTTATGTCCTCTTCACGAGTTACTTTCCTACCTATCTTTGTGTCATCAGTAAATATAGTAACCATACCTTCAGTCCCTTCATCTAAGTCATGTATATAAATTATAAAAAGTTGAGGTCCCAGCACAGATCCCTGTGGCACATCACTCGTTACATCTTGCCAACCAGAAAAAGACCCATTTATGCCTACTCTGTTTCCTGTTAGCTAGCCAATCTTCTATCCATGCCAATATGTTACCCCCTACACCATGAGCTTTTATTTTGTACAATAACCTTTGATGTGGCACCTTATCAAATGCCTTCTGGAAATCTAAGTACAACACATCCACCGGTTCCCCTTTATCCACAGCACGTGTAACTCCCTCAAAGAACTTGAAAAGTCAACTGAGATGCAATACCAATGCCACTGTTGATTTGGTATACTGCAGTTCAGCATCGGTACATTGCGAAGAGAATGTGCTGCACCAACTTGAAAAATTCAATATTGTTGAGGCATTAGAGAACTCACAGGATACATGAAACTAGATTTCCCACCCACTGGCTAGGAATGGATAGGAAATATAGCCAGTGGTGTGGAAATTTAAAAAAAATACACTGCCATGTTAAAGAGGGGTTGCTCTCCAGCTAATACACATCAGGATGCTTTCAGCTTACTTTTGCAATAAGACAATGGGCTTTACAAAATGCTGCCTTATGAGAAGATGTCCATGCAGCCTTCCATTCAGGGGCAACCTATGTTGCAGATTCCATACAGACACTGCTTCCCTAATTGTGAATTTGAGACATCTGTGTATAGTGCATTATTCAGTGACTGACCAATCAGGCAGCAATCCTGTTCCAGCAATTCTATTGGCAGAACTCGGCATTCAGTTCTGTCATTGACTACAGATTAAACAGCAGCACTAAAATCATGGGTGGAATTTTCCCAATGTAGTCCCTGGCCAAACAACGGGACCATTAGAGGGTCAGGAACCTGTTAACAGCTGCAGCAAGCTTTGCCAAGGCTCTTTAACTGAGCTACATAATTAATATCCCTCTTCCGGGTTGCCTGGCCAATCAGGGAGGGTGGGCGGGATGGCATGCTGGATCTGTCAAAGGAAGGGTTTCTAATTAAAAGGACCCCAGCATGGATTACAATGGCTCATCAGAACTTGGATTTTTGAGGCTGCAGAAATCATAGGAATGGAGAGGAGCCCTGGGAAGGCTGTCCCCGGGTCTCTCACTCTTACCTGGAGGAACTGCTGCAGGATCTGAGGGGTTGCAGTGAGGTGTGCACTCCCAAGGAAGAGGACAACCTCTCTAAACAAGCAGGCATGGATGGACAGACAGGGCTGTCCTCTCTCCCTGGTCTCGTTTGTTTGCTGTATTGAACCCTTTGCTGAGTCTATTAGGAAGAATGCGGGCATAAGAGGGGTGACAATCCCAGGCAGTGGAGGCACTCAGGTTAAAACCTCCCTGTACATGGATGACGTCGCCGTCTTCTGTTCGGATCCGCTGTCTGTGCGCAGACTGATGAGCATCTGCGCCCAGTTCGAACTGGCCTCGGGAACCAAAGTTAACCACGGCAAGAGCGAGGCCATGTTCTTTGGGAATTGGGCTGACCGATCCTTTGTCCCCTTCACCATCAGGTCAGACTACCTGAAGGTTCTGGGGATATGGTTCGGAAGGGCCGGGGCGTGCACCAAAACTTGGGAGGAGCAAGTAGCCAAGGTACAACATAAGCTGAGCATGTGGGGACAGCGATCTCTTCCCATTGTGGGTAAGAACCTGGCCATCAGGTGCGAGGCGCTCTCGTTGTTGCTGTACGTGGCGCAGGTCTGGCCCATACCCCACTCTTGCGCTGTGGCGGTCACCCGAGCCATTTTCCGCTACAGCTGGGGATCCAAAATGGACCAGGTCTGGAGGGACATGATGTTCAAACCTCTGGTATAAGGGCCGGAAAAATGTACCCAACATCGCCCTCATCCTGATGACTACCTTCGTGTGCGGCTGTATCAAGCTGTGTGTAGACCTCCAGTACGCAAACTCCAAGTGTCACTACGTGCTGAGGTTCTATCTGTCCCCGGTGTTGCAAAGGATGGGTCTGGTCACATTGCCGCGGAACGCTCCATCCAGTTGGACTGTGCCGTACCACCTATCCTTCGTGGAGAAGTTTCTGCGGGAAAACACCTTTGACCACCAGGCAGTGGTCTGCACGGAATGTCCTCAAGGCCCTACGGGAAAAGGAGAGGGTGGATCCTGTTGGATGTTTCCCCGAGCAGACTGCCAAAGTCATTTGGCGGAATGCCTCATTACCAGAACTTTCAAACAAGCATCAAGATGTAGCTTGGCTGGTGGTGAGAAGAGCCCTCCCCGTCAGATCCTTCCTGCACGCCCGAAGTCTCACCCCCTCCGCACAATGCCCTCGCGGTGGCTGTGGTGGGGAAGAGACGGTTGCCCACCTCCTTCTGGAATGTGTCTTTTCAAAGCAGGTGTGGAAAGAGGTGCAGTGGTTTTTGTCGAGGTTCATCCCAAGCAGCTCTGTAACACAGGGGTCTGTGCTCTACGGGCTGTTCCCAGGGACGCACACCGAGATAAACATCACCTGCTGCTGGAGGACTATCAATTCGGTGAAAGACGCCCTTTGGTCTGCCCGAAACTTGCTGGTCTTCCAGCGCAAAGAGTTGTCCACGACCGAATGTTGCAGACTGGCACATTCCAAGGTCCAGGACTAAGTGCTGAGGGATGCACTAAAGCTTGGGGCAGCCACAGCAAAGGCTCAATGGGGAAAGACCACTGTGTAAGGTCCCCTCCACCAAGCTGAACGGAGGGGCTAGATCCATGGAAAACCCCTCGAACTGTATTGGGAAAAATTTTCATTTGCTGTAAAATGTAAAAATGTATATGGCATGACAAATGAAATGGAAGGGTTGTGAGGCAACTCATGATTGTATTGAAGGAAACTGATCTCCTTTGCACTGTTTGTAATTTTTGACTTGGTGCTGTTTGAAACTGTTTGGTAATGTATTTTTTTACAGATTTTTATGAATAAAGTATATTTTGGAAATAAAAAAAAAGGCATGGATGGAAGTGGCCGAGGAAGTCAGCAGAAGTGTGGTTCCTCCAAACTGAAGACTGTGCACCAAAAGGATGCAGAACTTCAGGAGGCCATGACAGGTAAGGCCAAGCTTTACTGACTTGCTCAGCATTCTCCTGCACAGCACACCTCAGGTCAACACATCTTGCAGCTCCATTCAGTCCTCTCTCTGCAAGCATTTGACATTCCCATCTGAGCAGCTAACACTCACACACACTCACACCTATCCCATTGCCCTCTCGCACCCATGCCTCCCTCTACAAATGTGCTTCCCTCCTCTCCACACAAGGCATTATGAACACACACACCTCACTGCTTTCTCACCTTGCAGGAGAAGAAAGAATACAACCTTGGGAAGAGGCAGCCACCTTGGGGGCGGGGGGCAGGGAGGGTGGTGGTTAGCCTCCAGTGACAGGTACCTTTATCAGCCACTAGCAATGCGTGCCCACCTGCTCCACTGGGAAAGGGACCTTGTCCCATGAGGCTGCAGATGTCAGCATGACCTGCCGTGGGAGCCTGAGCTGCCTGAGGCACTGGTACTCAGAGATAGCGATAGCGATCCTCTGCATGTAGACCTTATGTTGGGGCTATCACCTCCTTGCAGCTGAACCTCGGTGTTCACCCACTCTGCCCTGTGGAGCAGCATGCGGCTCAGGAGAAGGCAGCTAGTGCTGCTGCTGATGCTGTTGGTATTGTTGTTGCTTCTCCTCTTGTACCTCATCAGAGGTGCAAGGTGGAGCTATAAGCTGCTCCCATGCCATGGTGAAGGTTGGCAGCAGGGAAATGCAGCTGAATGTGAGTGATGTGCAAGTGTGAAACAGGTGAAGTGGCTTCCAAGAGGTTGGCAACACCTGTCAAGCAGTGAAAGGACTCTCTCAGAGAAGACGTATTATGAACAGCAGCCTCTCACCTGGGCGTAGCTGCAGCTCTTCAGTTTCACTGATCAAAGTCTTTCCAAACTCATCAGTTTCACTGGAATAGTTTTCCCTGCGGTCTACTCACCTCGGTGACCCTGGCGAGTTACTCACAGGTCGGGAAACAGGTATCCAGGCTGTTAAATCCAAAATTGAGGATTAAAACATACTTAGACCTATTTGAATACTTTGATTACTTATCCAACAGCTGCACGAATGTTGCCCCTTGCCTGAAACTCGGAAGAGGGAAGAGGGCGGCACAGTGGCGCAGTGGTTAGCACCGCAGCCTCACAGCTCCAGGGACCCGGGTTCGATTCCAGGTACTGCCTGTGTGGAGTTTGCAAGTTCTCCCTGTGTCTGCGTGGGTTTTCTCCGGGTGCTCCGGTTTCCTCCCACAAGCCAAAAGACTTGCAGGTTGATAGGTAAATTGGCCATTATAAATTGTCACTAGTGTAGGTAGGTGGTAGGAAAATATAGGGACAGGTGTGGATGTTTGGTAGCAATATGGGATTAGTGTAGGATTAGTATAAATGGGTGGTTGATGTTCGGCACAGACTCGGTGGGCCGAAGGGCCTGTTTCAGTGCTGTATCTCTAATCTAATCTAATCTAATAATATCGGAATCCTGACTCGACATTACCTTTAGGAGATTTAACTTCCCGCACACACCCAAACCTGTCTCCCCTTGCCTGGGAAAATTCCATCCCACATATCAACAGTGGAAACAGTAAAGCTAACCCTTTTAGCTCAATATGAATAGATAATAGTTTATTGGCTACTTAAGTTGAAATGCATGAGATTTTGAGCAAATTCAAAGAGTGATAGAGTCATAGAGTTATACAGCACAGAAACAGGCCCTTCGGCCTATCGTGTCTGTGCCAGCCATCCAGCACCCAACTATTCTAATCCCATATTCCTGCACTTGGCCCGTAGTCTTGTATGCTATGGTGTTTCAAGTGCTCATCTAAGTACTTCTTGAATGTTGTGAGGGTTCCTGCCTCTACCACCTCTTCAGGCAGTGCATTCCAGATTCCAACCACCCAAAAAAATTTCCTTACCTGAAAATTTTCTTTTGTTCTTCAATTCTGTCCTGCTGTCATTCAGATTCACTGATCCAGCAGGACTTCTCTTCATAATACATCAAATGTTCATGTCTTATTTTCCACTTAAGCATTCACTGTTCGCACAGTTTCTTTTCATGAGATACTACCCATGTGATCATGAGATATTACCTATGTGATCAAGAACGAGGCTCTCGCTGAAATAATTACCTTGACTTCGAACAGAAGATTTTCTTTTTTACAGATGATAAACGTTATTTGGTAATATTGTAAGGAAGTTATTTAATTTGTTAAATCAAATCAGTTTATGCAACATGGTTGCTTACATGAAGCTGTTTAAGATTAAGCCTAACTAATTCAATTCCCTGATAGCTCAATGAGTAAATCTCCTGTGATATTGTAAATAATTAGCACCACCACAAATTTAATCATTGGCTGCATTCCTTTCGGAGTTGGTGCCTTGTCAAATTGTATCCACCTCAGCTATACAGGAATATCTCGGTGCAAGACTTTCTTCTGAGAGTAACTTCTTCAAATCAGGGACCAGGACCTTGTATTGCAAAATTCATCATGACGAGGACCTCTGTGCTGCATCAATGGCCAGCTCAACCCTTTCTGCCAATCATGCAAAATTGTATCATACAACTTCTTAGCATTAGTGCAAAATGAAATTATCAGTTAAGTGTAAATGTAGCATTAAAACTATTCTATTCTCTTCTCTTTTATCTTCCAAAGTACCTTTCCCTAAATGAGAAGGTGGCTCCAATTAATTCTGCATAAATGGCTGCAAGCAGCTATGTAAAAGCCTTTTGATTTTTCTTCCTTCCCATCCTGGAAATCTGTAGGATCAAGAACTTTAACTGTGGAGATTCAAGTTTAAAAAAAAACTAGTTCTTCCTACTCCTCAGCATGCAGTGGAACATTATGATATAAGACTCCTGTGGAGACCAAGGCCAGGAATTCCTTGAGACATTCTCCCACTCTGCTCCTGTAACTTTGCCAGAAGTGTGGTGGAAACCAAGTTTTCACCGTGCTTCTGAAAAGGTCCGCTGGCAGAGTGGGAGAAATTACTTGAAAATTTCTGGCCAATACAATTCAGCAAATCTAATTTTCCTTTTCTGGAGTGTTATAGTGAGGTTTTCCTATACAACGATCAATGTCTGAGAATTGAGTCAAGAAGATTGTTAACATACTTACTGGATTTTAACCAGCATTATGCGTTTTTTGTGTTCTTATTTTGTATAAGTGTAATTTTTAATGCTTCACCAGTTACAGAAAATATGTTATTGCAACTGGTCTACTGAATAAGTATTTCATGCAATATCTCTACAAAGGAAACAGTAGGAAATATCAGAAGTCATGATTATAACACAAATAGACATGTATCATTTTGAAGAGTGGTGACTTGGGTGCTCACCCTAATATGCCAGAGAAGCTAGGCGCAGATTTCAGTTCATAAGACATCTAGGGAACAAAATTCATTCTCCTGATATTTGAGTTCAGGGACTGCAATTTGCGGCATGCCCACACCATTGGCAATGGGGTGGGTAAAACATAAAATCAGAGTTTGGTCAAAAGCGGCTCCTGCGCAGCCCTGTTTCAGAGCAGGCATCCTGTGCACACTCCAGGGGGCTGAGTTATGTTGGGTAGAAACCATGTGCTCCAGGCAGCCTTGGAGTATAATGTAGGAAAATGTGAACTTGTCCAATGTGGCAGGAAGAATAGAAAAGCAGAATATTATTTAAATATCAAGAGATTGCAGAACTTGGTGGTACAGAGGGATCTGGGTGTCCCGGTACATGAATCACAAAAAGTTAGTATGCAGGTACAGCAAGTGATTAGGAAGGCAAATGGAATGTTGTCATTTGTTGCAAGGGAATCCAGTATAAAAGTAGAGAAGTTTTGCTACAGTTGTACAGGGCCTTGGTGAGACCACATCTGGAGTACTGTGTACAGTTTTGGTCTCTTTCCTTAAGAAAAGATATAATTGCATTGGAAGAAGTTCAGAGAAGGTTCACTGATTCTAGGGATGAAGGGGTTATCTTATGAGGAAAGGTTGGACAGGTTGGCCTCTCAAACTCCATTTGAGTTTAGAAGAATGAGAGGAGATCTTATTGAAACATATAAGATCCTGAGGGGACTTGACAGGGTGGATGCTGAGAGGATGTTTCCCCTTGTGCAAGACATTAGAACTAGGGACACAGTTTAAAAATTAGAGGTCTCCCATTTAAGATGGAGACGAAGAGAATTTTCTTTCTCTCAGAGGGTCATTAGTCTGTGGAATTCTCTTCCCCAGAGAGCAGTGGAGGCAGGGTGAATATTCTGAAGACCGAGTAAGATAGATTCTGGATTGACAAGGGAGTCAAAGGTAATAGGGGGTAGACAGGAAAGTAGATTTGAGGCCACAATCAGATTAGCCATGATCTTATCAAATGGCGGAGCAGGCTGGAGGGGCTGTACGGTCTCTTCCTGCTCCTAATTCGTATGCTCCCTTTTTAGAGTGCCTATAAAAGAGAAGTTGCTGTAATAACAGCAGGCTGCTGGATAATTCAGGGAGGAACAATGGCACACCAAAGGCAACAGAGGGCTTCCATATCTTGTGATGCTGCCCTGGACTCACTCTGTCAAGAGGTCCAAGCCAGGAAGGAGGCCACGATTCCACAGGGCCTAGGAAGCCCACAGACTAACCCTGAGAAGGGAGTGGGAGCAGGTGGCGAGGGTTGTGAATATCCAGCGCCTGGCACCATGAACCTAGCAGCAGGGCTGCAAAAAGTTTAATGACTTCACTAGGGTGGTCAAGATAAATGAATTCATACACACATCACTACTGTCACTTACCACATTACACACCTTGTCTGCTGCTCAATGCACCACACCCCCATCATTAAACCAGCACTACTTCCTGATACTCTGGACTCACCCTTAACATCCTTATTTTGCACCTCACTCTCACACATCTTCCAATCACATACCTTTCACAGCCTCCACATACCTCCAGGTATTCAGCTATGGCAGGCACATCACACAAACATAAACAGACAATCACTGATATTCTGCCCATTCTCTTGCAGAAGATTACCCACAACAGTTGGAAGAGGCAGATGACTGGCAGAGAACCATCAAGAATCCATCCCCTCAGTGCTCTTGAGCAGATAGTCTTCAGGATTATGGGCACCAGTGCAATAGAGCTAGCGGCAGCTGGCACTGCTGAGGCTATCCGGGATGATGGTAAGTTGCTCCCTTAGGCACCTTCTCCAGTAACTCCTCACCCTCATTCTGAAAAGTGGCATGAAATGGAAACTGCAGATGGAGTGACCATAGATCTCCTGCTTTGTTTCCCATTCACCTCCCCTTAGTCCTACCCTCCCTTTATGCTTTTGTACTTTCAAATAGTCAAGAACTGCCAGCTGCTCAGCCCCAGCAGTCTCAGGTGGAATGGCGAGAGGAGGAAGAAAGCTCTGAGGAAGAAGCACCTTCACTCAATCTAACACATGCAGCCACCAGTTCAGATACTGGCACTGCATAAATGTTAGAGGCTATTTTAGAGTAGGGATCTGCACTTGGTAAGTCACCAGGTATGAGTTGTCTGCAGCTAGGCCGGGGGTTAGGTCAGCTCTTGTGGGAACTCCCCGGAGGGTGAGGCTGCACCCAGTTCTGCTGCAGGCGACTCAGATGAGGATCTCGTTGGGGAAGATTACAGCAGAACACTAATGAACATGCACCCTGAGACTGCCAAATAGCCTACAGCCACGGGCTAGGTGCGTGGGGGAGTCAGGCTCCAACATGGCACAGGGCGTCGTGCAGAAATTGATGCGCATCCTTTCTACCGTGGAAGTAGTGGGCACCTCCATAGCAGCCGCACCAAATCGACCCATGATGAAGCGTCGAATGGCAGCTGTCTAGGCTTCCACTGCAGCACAGGCAGAGGCCCCCAATACATGAGTGCTGCAGGAAAGCTCAGACAGTGGTCATGAGATTCCTAGCTGATGGCATGCAGGATCAGACAGCTGCCATCGTGGATACGGATCTCAGTGTTCGATGGGGCAAGCAGACTCTCATCAGTTCAGCAATCTGGGCTCCTGCAGATTTCAAGGATTGCTGAGGTGCAGCACAAACCTGCTGACCTCTCTCAGGATGACAGTATTCATGCTCCCACTCTGCCAGCACCCTTGCTTTTGCCTCTCAGCAAGACAGCCCAGACTGCTGCCAGCCATGCTGTGTTAGTGAGGTCCAAGGCCAGGCCCTCAAGGTGCAGAGCTCATCAAGGATATCCACCAAGGTCATCTGCGATCTGCACTAGAAAAGTCAGCAGCCTTCTACCAGCCATGCTGCAACCACTGGGATAGCACTGCATAGGATCACTAGTCCAGGCAAGGACACGTGCAAGATAGTGTTGTGGTCAAGTGAGGAGGAGTTGAAGGGCTTCCCTCTTTTCCCTCTCCTTGTTTGACCACAACAGATTTAATTCTTTCTTCAAGTGGATGTACTGGCCAATTCATTGGTGTTTGATTACTTGCTATGATCACAACCAGAACCAATCGGACAGGTTTTCTTGAGTTAACAAAGAAAGAGGTTAACTTTATTGTACCTAAACCGAACTAATAAAGTAATAAACAACGCACCAACTTTCACTCTCACACACACACACACTACAGGTTTACAAACACAAAAATAGGTTACAGAGTGGGGAAAGGTAGATTGGTTGAGGTAGAATCCATATAAAAGGTATACAGTCTGTGAAGTTTGGTGATTCGGCTGGCTTCTAGCTGAATTCAGAAGTCCTAAGGCTTTTAGCTTGAAGGTGTAGATGACTGGTTCGGGAGTCTCTTGGAAATAGTGATGTGGATGATTTCCTCCAACGGGGTTTCTCATTGTGGCCAGAGTATGCGAAGGTGGTCAGTCAACAAGCAGGATTTGAAAGCTTTAAAGCTGGAATGGAGAGAGAGAGAGGAAGAGGGACCCCTACTTAGGGTCCGCTCATGTCAGAGTCCAGTTGCTTCTCCTCTAACGTAGAGAAAAACACCATCTTAAAACCACAAATGGGGAGGGGCTTGTCACATGACAGTCACTCAGTCATTCAAACATTGCAGTTAGCAGTATTTCTCTGCTTGCTGAGAGAACAGGTAGTTTCTTTCAACTTACTGGGTCTTGGTTCTTGCTGGGAAATGCAGATATTTGGGTCTCCCTCCTCACCGTCCTTTGCAATGTAGGGTACAGTGCAGTAAACTATGTGATCATCTTAAGCTGAAAGGATGACTTTGCTGGCAGCTTGTCTTTTTAAAATGTCTTCTTTTTTTAAATATATATAAATTCAGATCTCCAGTCAGTGGATGAAAGAAATTATCATTCAACAAAACACACAGGCATAACAACAGACACTAAGGAATTGCACAAGTATGATTTGTTTGGGGTTTTTTTGAATTATTGATGTATTGCTGGATAAAGTTGTATGAAGGATTTTGCTGCTGGTCCTTATTGACTGATGTAGGCCAAGGGGACTTTGTGATGGGGAATCTGAAATGGATGTACTGTTGGAATGGTGGGTCCATGTTGGACATGAGGAAGTTTCTTTTAACTGAAGTGAAGCCTCACTATGTGGTTCCTCTTGCTCTATCCAGTTGCACGAGGTGCATGTGATCTCCTACCTTTCTCCGCCTCGTCTTCTTCTTCCTCCTCCTCCAAAGGTGGCCTCTGGGTCCCAGGAGACAGTGGACGGGCACTCATAATTGTGAGGTAGTAGAGGACGCAGCACACCACCACCCTCTCGGGCGCGTACTACAGAGATTCCACCCCCACCCCCTCTCCTCCCACCCCGAGGGATCTATGCAGCGATACATCTGATTTAGGAGCACAATTACTTGCTCCATGGTGTCATGTGTGGCTCCATGGATCTCACTGAAGGCCCAAGACTTTGTGCGGTGGGTTGGCCAACTGCAATTGACAGAGTAGTAGCCCTTGCAATTTCAGTCCTGCTCCCTGTTGACGTGGGGGGCCTGCAGAACCACATGTATGCAGTCGATAGTGTCCTGCACCATCTGGAAGCCTGCTATCCTGGAAAATCCACATGCCCTTTCATCCTGGTTTTCCCTCCTCATGGGGAAGAGGATGAAGTCCCCTCTCCTCCTGTCGAGACCTCTGTCACATCCTGTATACTTACACAAACGGTGAATTGCAACACTTTGCTAATGTTGCCAGCTCCTGCATGGAACAAACCAGATGCGAAGAAGGAAAGGGTCACGGTGATTGTCAAGGCACTGGGAAGGTTGCCCTCACGCTGGTTTGAGACTCCAGGTCTTTGTGAAGGAAGGTGAAGCCTCTTGAGCCACTGTTCCTGGCTCATCCCAATGGAGAACTGGTGCTCCCAGAAGACTCTCTCAGGGTGGGAACTTCTAAGGAGAGCCCTCCTTCTCCTCTGTCCTCACAGAGGTTCCCCTCTCTGGCTCCTCCTCTGCTTGTCCTGCATAAGTTGCACTGCAACCACTTTCCCTATACTTATGCAAGGCAATATAATTCTCTGACTTTCTGTGATCAGCAGAAACTTTCAAACTCCTCCAGCAACTAACCAGAGTGTTTCCCTCTACCTTGACTGACTTCAAGCAAGTTAAAAGCATCTCAGTTGCAACTTGTTGAGTACCCCTTTAAATAAAACCAGAAAAAGGCCCATCTGGCTTCCTAACACATGTTTCAGGAGTGAATAAGGAAGACATTCCCTGCATGCTCACTGGCCAATTTTAGCATTCACAAACCCAGACAGCCCGCTTCTACCCCTTCCTAAAATCCACAAACAGGACTGTCCTGGGAGACCCATCGTTTCAGCCTGTTCCTGCCCCACTGAACTTATTACTTCCTTTCTTGGCTGTACCTTTTCTCCCCGGTCCAGTCTCTTCCCACCTACATCCGTGACTCTTCTGATGCTCTATGTCATTTTGACAATTTCCAATTACCTGGCCCTAACCGCCTCCTCTTCACTATTGACGTCCAATCTCTCTACACCTCCATCCCCCACCAGGACGGTTTGAGGGCTCTCCACTTCTTCCTTGAACAGAGGCCCAACCAGTCTCCATCCACCACCACCCTCCTCCATCTGGCTGAACTAGTTCTCACATTAAACAACTTCTCCTTCAACTCCACTCACTTTGTTCAAGTAAAAGGTGTTGCTATGGGTACCTGCATGGGTCCTAGTTATGCCTGTCTTTTTGTGGGGTATGTCGAACATTCCTTGTTCCAGTCCTACTCAGGCCCCCTCCCCCAACTCTTTTTCCAGTACACTGATGATTGTATCAGTGCTGTTTCCTGCTCCTGCCCCAAACTGGAAAACGTTATCAACTTTGCTTCCAATTTCCACCCTTCTCTCACCTTTACATGGTACATCTCCGACACTTCCCTTCCTTCTACTAACATTCGTTATAAGCCCACCGATTCACAAAGCTACTTCAACTACACTTCCTCACACCCTGCCTCCTGTAAGGACTCCATTCCATTCTCACAGTTTCGCTGTCTCCAACGCATCTGCTTTGATGATGCAACCATCTATAACAGCGCTTCTGATATGCCTTCCATTTTCCTCAACCAAGAATTCCCCCCCCCCCCCCCCCCCCACTGTGGTTGACAGGGCCCTCAGCCGTGTCTGTCCCATTTTCTGCAAAAGTGCCCTCACCCCTTCCCCTCCCTTCCATAACTGCGACAGGGTTCCCCTTGTCCTCACCTTCCACCCCACCAGCCTCCACATCCAAAGGATCACCCTCTGCCATTTCCTCCACATCCAACGTGATGCCACTACCAAACGCATCTTTCCCTCCCCTTCCCTCCCGTCAGCATTCCAAAGGGATCGTTCCCTCCACGACACTCTAGTCCACTCCTCCATTACCACCGACACCTCGTCCCCTTCCCATGGCACCTTCCCCTGCAATCGCAGGAGGTGTAATACCTGCCCATTTACCTCCTCTCTCCTCACTATCCAAGGCCCCAAACACTCCTTTCAGGTGAAGCAGCGATTTACTTGTACTTCTTTCAACTTAGTATACTGTATTCGCTGCTCACAATGCGGTCTCCTCTACACTGGGGAGACCAAACGCAGATTAGGTGACCACTTTGCGGAACATCTCTGCTCAGTCCAAAAACATGACCCCAAGCTTCCTGTCGCTTGCCATTTCAACACACCCCCTTGCTCTCATGCCCACATCTTTGTCCTGGCCTTGCTGCAGTGTTCCTGTGAACATCAACGCAAGGTCCAGGAACAGCACCTTATTTAGCGATTAGGCATGCTACAGCCTACCTGACTGAGTATTGAGTTCAATAATTTCAGAGCATGACTGGCCTACTTTTTTATTTATTTTTTATTTTTATTTCATTTTATTTTAGTTTGTTCCATCATTCAATTTTTTTTCACCATGTGGGTACCCATGGTTTTTTTCATGTTTATGCTTTTGGCTAGGGCTTTCATTATTCTGTCTTTTAATACTCTCTCTGTACTAATGTTTTGTCTTTCACTATACCATTAACACACTCTATTTGCCTTTTCCCCATGACCTCTTTGTCAGTTATTCTCTGTGACCCTCTGTCCCATCAACACCTTCCCTTTTGTTCTCTTTTGCCCCACCCCTGCTTTTTTTGCTTAAAACCTATTACATTTCTAACCTTTGCCAGTTCTGATGAAAGGTCACTGACCTGAAACGTTAACTCTGCTGTTCTCTCCACAGATGTTGCCAGACCTGCTGAGTATTTCCAGCACTTTTTGTTTTTATTTAGTATTTGTGTGTTGCATCAGCCCATTGATGTCAATCTCACTCTTGCTACCTCTTTAGGCGCATGCAGGGCACACACTTGCATTCATCATTCCAGGCACTTCATGCCGCGCAGGGTGCATGGGAAGTGGCCAATAGTGCCTCCCGTGCTTCATCTTTGTAGGTCAGCCTCAGTAGTACTGCTAAAAGAGGCACTCCGTGAATGAATTTCCTGGCCGTAGTCTGCTTATGGAACTATCATCAAGCCATTTCAACATGAGGAAAAGTATTGGAAAAACTCAAAATATCTTACAATTTTATTGTTTACAATTTTGCTTCACTTATACCTAGCCTCTGGAATATGTTGATCACTTCCCATACCTTGGCAGGCACCTCTCTCAAAAGGCCACCATTCACAAAGAAATCCAACACCATATCAGCTAGACCAGCTCAGTCTTCTACAAACTATGGCAGCAAGTGTTTAACAACAATGAACTCGGCAAGTCAACAAAAGTCCTGGCGTACAGAGCAACTATCATCACCACACTCCTGTGAGACCTGTATCAGTGACTCAAAAGGCCGCAAGAGAAATTCCATCAGCATTGCCTCCGCCTCATCCTCCAGAATTATTGGGAGGACCATCAAATAAACACTAGTGTCCTTCTTGAAGCCAGCTCCACAAGCATTCAGGCAAAACTCCTGCAAAATCAACTTTGATGGACTGGACACTGTTTCCGAATGGCCAAAAACTGCCTCCCCGCCAGGTTCTGTTGTCTCAACTCTCAAATGGCCAGTGTTCCAGGGGAGGACAAAGAAAATGCTTCAAAGACACTCTGAAGTTGTCTTTAAATGTGGCAGCATTGACATTGAAGACTGGGAAGAGCCTGCTACCAATCATTCAAAATGGCAACAATTTGTCTGTCAAGCTGCATCATGCTTTGAGTCCAAATGCCTTAATGATGAGGCAGAGCAGCAGCAGAGAAGGAAAGAAAAGGAAGCAAATCCTGCATTCCGGATCCCACTACCTCATGGAACATGCTGCTCAAAGATCTGCGGGTTGAGAATCGGCCTGTTCAGTCACATGAAGACCCAGGGCAGAAATCCACGATCCTGAGTAGATGTCATCTTCGAATCGAGGAACAGCCGACGACAAAATCTGTATTCCTGCATTACAACTGTGACCACAATTCAAAAGGACTTAATTGGCTGTAAAGTGCTTTGGGACATCCTGAGGTCATGTAAGGTGCTATAAAAATACAAGTTCTTTCTTTAACCACATGTGGTACTTGCCTGGTAGTCTGAGTTTTAATATGTGCAGGTTTCTTCATTCACCTACATATGCATTCAATTTAATTGGTGCAAGTCTACCAGCCCGTGGGTGAGATTGCTTCAAAGTTAGATTGATAACTAAGTCAACAGGAATTGATTTATCATTCATGTTCTGTTGGCTCCCATCATAATTCCAGAGTTGGCACAATCTGAGTGCATGTGTGCAGCCGTTTTATGGAGCATCTAATACAACTGGCCTAGAATCTCTGCAAAATGAGTTGCACCATTATTGCCCCATATAAAATTTTACCTAGGGTAAAAACATAGACCAGATATCAAACAGTACAAACAGCTTCTCCGAGCAAAGTCTGGTCGCATTTGCTATCATTTTTGGTGATAGAACTCTACATCATTTGTGGAACATGAGAAGGATGTTTTTGCTTCAAAGTTCAAGCATATTCCTTGAAAATGGTAGCAGCAATTCAGCTCAATTATGCTGAGTTTCAACCAAAAATTATGTCATGCCCTGTGACACAAATTCTAAACCACAATATATAGTGGTCTGCAGAGGGACTTGCATCAGGTTTCCTGGATCTGGTCATTTGTATTCCATCACACACCATCCTGACTTATTGCCTCCCTTTACTGTCGCTAGATCAAAATCCAGGAACTCCCTCCCTAACAGCACTGTGAGTGTGCCTACATCAAATGGACTGCAGCGGTTCAAGAAGGCAGCTCACCACCATGTTCTCAAGGGCAATTAGGGATGGGCAACAAATGCTGGCCTTGCCAGTACCACCCACATCCCATGAAAGAATTAAAATTCATATTGTTGCAGTCATTGATATAAAACCTGTGTAAAATGGGTGGGGAGCAGCTAAACTAAAAACAGTTCAACCTACTCTCTTCAGAAGCAGACTGGGAGACAATCAAGAAAGAAAGGGGCAGGCTTGGCTCCTTCACTTCATTCTCGAAAATTTCACACCATGTTTCAGCAATATTTTCATTATACTTGCAAAGAATGATGGCTACACAGGTACCATCTAGATGCAAAGGGCATTCAGGCCATGGCATCAAACCAGAAAAGAAGCATTAGAACCTCACTCATTCAGACAACCATGCCCTCCTCGAAGAAATAAAAGACAGGTGCCACCAGGCCACCCAGAAATGTAGCTTGCACCACCCTGTACTACCACTGGCACTGAGTGCCAACTCCTTCAAACACAGGACTGTGAAACAGTGCCACAGGAAGTTTAACCTGAGATCACCAGAGATGCCAAGGTAACACACTAGGCACTCTCCTTTTCCTTGCTCGCCCTGGCATCAGCACACTCTTTATTCTCTTAAAGCAACACTTGCACAATTCACTCTTCACACTGCACTCTAGTTAAGGGTCAATCTAGCTAAGCATCTTGCGCTATGGCTACCCAGCTCCTCTCACAGTAGTTATTGACACACGCAACCCCAAAACCCCTTCTTCCATTTTAACAGCCTCATAGCTCTACAACTCTTACTTCCACTCTCCCATAGTACTTGGTGCACATTCTACAGCGGCTAGCCTTGCCCTCATTTACGCTATCTTTTTGCAGACTAAAATGCCAGCCAAAGGTAGGCAATCAGAAAGAGCATTGCCACCTTTAAACCCCTCATTCCCTTCGAGAACAAGGCAATGCACTCACACAGCTCTTGTCATCAAAGAAGATGAGGTTGGTGGCCTAGTAACTGATTAACTAAATTGACATCCTGGCATCCCTCTGAAACATTTCACAAATAGAACCTTTAATAGTTGTGATGAAATAAACTGTATTCATTGTTTCAGAATTATACTGATGTTAAATTTTAGTTATTTCATGGTCCCAATTTTGTGATCCTGTAAAATGTCTGCCAAAGAATAGCTGGCTACTGGGCCAAGCTCATCCACAACGGACAGAGGTGACTGTGCAGCAATCTTGTTTGAATAATGAGCCTAAGGTTTCAACACAGCTTGTACTAATAGCCTAATAGGAAATGTGCAAAGTCCAGCTCAAACTACAGAGCAGCGATGTTTAACATTGCAGAGGACCCTCTGCAGAGGACATCACTGCACCTAGCCAATGAAGGGGTAGTAGTTTGTCTGAATGGTCTGTGGAGTACATAGTTGTTCTATATTCTTAGGAACCCTGGCACCGATTGAACGTTCTATATCCTCTTAACCTAATGACTACCTTCTGTCGAAAAATTAATGAATCTGTTGCTTCTTGAAAACAAAGCTTAATTGTTTGTTTGATGTATTTGTAGTCATTTATAGATTTAATAAAATGGCATCGAAGGATCCAGCTGGATAAAAAAGTGCACACCCAAAGGAAGAGCCATGCCGATGCTACAACTTAAGCCAACTTAGGTTAGGTCCCAAGAGATGACATAGTTAGGTAGCAGCCCGCTTCGTGAAGTAGAGGTACCAAAGAAATGTCTCCTCTGAGCTACCCAGGAAGGACTGATTGGGGCAGAAAATACAGATACTGAGGTACATATCCATACAGAACTTGTGAAATACAGTTTCCTCAAGAATGGATCTTCCTCCTCCAAATCTAAGAGTGTACTAGAACCACAAAAGGAATTCTATCCTGCTTACTTTAGCTGTTCAAGTGAAATAGCAGCTGGAAGCAAGGTAATAGTAAGAAACAGACAAAAGTAAAACATTTTCAATGCAAAATGTCAAGCCTGACCAGCAACAAAAAGACACCCCCTGTATCAATATAAATGTTGATAAGAAATTTGATAAGCTAAATAAAAAAACAAACTTACTAATAAACAATTTAAAAGCCTTTAAGAAACCAAATTCTTCAGACCCCATGTTATCCATATATGACAGTGCCTGTTTCACATAAGCAAGGAAGTGGCAAGAAAGCAATAAGATTCAGAAAAAATACCTGTTTGAATCATTTTTGGAGCCTGAATGTGGCTTGCACTGGCCAGCAGTACCCTTAACTAGCAAAGTCTCACAAAATTGCCCACCATATTTCGATAAAGAGCAGTGCAGACTGTCAGAATCCGCAAATTCTGATCAAACATTGTTATAATCTGGCATTTGGTGCTAATTAACATTGAGACAGCATTTCAAATGGCCCACGTTGAAGGAATGGCAGTAAAGTATGTGAGGGTGCTGTTTCTCTATCAGTTCTCATTTACTCTTAATATTTATGTACCGCATTTCTGTTGGAGAAAAAATGTGAAATCTTGTGAGATATCTCTTGTCTCTTTGGGGATTAAGGTTTTCTGATTTAGAAGGAAAACTCAATTTTCATAGCATATCCAGGTCTAACCTTGATCTACATTTCTTGAGATCTTGGTGATGTCAAGGTAAAATCCCTTGTGACAAATGCAGAAAATAGTTCCTTTAAGCAAAATTATACTTAGATGTCCCCTCCCTCTAGCCAAAGATAATAGTGGCTCTGAAAATTCATACAAAAGT
This sequence comes from Heterodontus francisci, assembly GCF_036365525.1. Taxonomy (NCBI): domain Eukaryota; kingdom Metazoa; phylum Chordata; class Chondrichthyes; order Heterodontiformes; family Heterodontidae; genus Heterodontus; species Heterodontus francisci. The sequence goes on from NC_090382.1 coordinate 64,210,450, forward strand.
GAGAACAATATGTCCACACTGAAAGAAATTGCTCTGAATATTAATGTTATTACCATCTTCATGAAAAGAGCAGACAAAAGAAATTGAAGCAAACACATTAAATATTTATGCAGTAATATTGATGCAACATAACTGAAGGCTCTAGATTGTGCACGAATGCAATGGCCCACAATATTCTGAGTTGCTGTCACTCACCCACATTTGCAGCGAGTTCTGGTGGCAGAGTAGAAACAGGTCCGAGGAAGGTTCGGGCAAATGCTTCTTTCCCAGTGTTAGTAATGATGTAGAATTTCGATCACACTTGAATTGAGGCATGCTCCTGATGCAGTGCATGCTGAATGTATCGAATGAGGTCATCAGCAGGACCTTGGAAAATTGGTCTCTGAGCCTCATTGGATAGTGCCAAGGAACTGAGTGTGCCAGTCAAAACCCCAGCTTCTCGGTTGGGCAGTGGTAGTGGGGGATGGAGCAAATTCAGTTGGCAGGGATGCCAACTGAAAACCTCAGATGAATCCAAGGTGGGGAGGGGCATTCCTGTTCTTCCTGGCTCCACAATCAGTTAAATAAAATACTTTAAACTTTCCTTTTGGGTAGCAGTTTCTAAAGGTCCTTTAAGGACCCCTAGTTTGCCTCCTGTGCGTCTAAGAAAACTGACTATATTCTGTACGGTGTATGCTGTAATCAGTTGCAAATGAGTTTTGCAAAGGGGCTTAAAACAGGCACTGAGGGCAGAATTTTTACATAATCAACCCACTCACAGCAGTGGGGCGTTGCAGCAGCTGGTCAGGAATCTGATATTTAGTGGAACGGGCTTTGCTGTGGCTTTTCAACTCAGCCACGGCATTAGCATCCCACTCCCGGATTTTCTGACCAATCACTGAGTGTGGACAGGATGACGACTTGCATTTGTCAACTGAAGGAGCTCTATTTAAAGGGACTGCGGCATGGGTCAGAATGGCTTCACTGCAGGTCTGCCACTGAGGATTGAACAAGCAGAAGGATGATGCACAATGTGGGAAGTCTGCTCTGCACCCCCCAACACCAGTTCTCTAATAATTCCCTGGAGGTCATGCTGTGGGCTGTGAGATCCCGAAGAGAAGCATTGTTGCCCGTGGGTAGGAGGAAAAGGCCAACCTCTCAAACCAAACAGGCATGGCTCAAAGTAGCTGAAGAAGTGAGCAGCAGGAGCGTGGTGCCCGCGCCTGTATTCAGTGCCGCAAGAGATTCAATGACCTCATGAGGACAGAAAAGGTGAGTGGCATTCCACATTCAGGTGCTCAGCCCCCCACACTCTGACTCCCCCAGCATTCTCTTGCACAACACTCTTCAGGCCAAATCACCTTGCAGCTCCACTTATTTCTTTCTCTCGAAGCACCTCCTCACATCCCCATCAGAATAGCCAACACTGACGCTCACTGTTATTTTATTGCCATCTCACATCCATCCCTCATAGCCACCCTGCACAAATGTTGTCATTCCATCCTCGCCACACAATACATTTCTAATACTCATACCTCTTTGCTTTCTCTCCTTGCAGAAGAGATTGCAAAACTCCAGGGAAAGACAGAGAACTGGGGGTTGCCCTCCAGAAATAGCCACTCTGACTGCCGCTGCGGAGGAGGAGGCCATTGTTAAAACTACAGAAAGCTTGTTATGGAAGGATGATGCTGGTGCCTATCTTTACTCTGTTGCACATTTATTGTACAGAGTAAAAGAATTAAAAACATATTGCTCCTCGCTCAAACCCTCCACCAGTCTCAGTAAGTGTCTGCTTATAAGTGCTAATTAACACCCTACACCTGCATATAATCGAACAATTGACACACAATTAATAGATTAACAGCTATGGAGGTTGGCAGGGTGGAGAAGTACGTGACCATTGGCAATGGAGAGATGGGGGGCTCCCAGATATTTTAATGACCTGGACTTAGGTGTACAGGGCACAATTTTGAAATCTGCAGATGACTCAAAACTTGGAAGTATTGTGAACTGTGAGGAGGATAGTGATAGCCTTCAACAGGACATATACAGGCTGGTGGAATGGGTGGATATATGGCAGATGAAATTTAATGCAGAGAAGTGTGCATTTTGCTAGGAAGAATGAAGAAGGGCAAAATAAAATAAAGCATACAATTCTTAAGGGAGTACAGGGGTAGTGGGATCTGGGGTACAAGTGCACAGCTCATTGAAGGTGGTTGGTTAGGTTGAGAAAGTGGTTAAAATGACATATGAGATGCTAGGCTTTATAAATAGAAGCACAGAGTACAAATGTAAGGAAGTTATGGTGAACATTTATAAAACAATGGCTCAGCCTCAATTGGAGTACGGTGTCCAATTCTGGGCACACACTACAGGAAGGAGGTGAAGGCTTTAGAGAGGGTGCAGAAAATATTTATGAGAATGGTTCCAGGGACTTCAGTTACATGGATAGATTGGAGAAACTGGGTTTAGTCTTTTTGGAAAAGAGAAGTTCGAGAGGAGATTTGATAGAGGTGTTTACAATCATGAGGGGTCTAGGAAGAGTAGATAGGGAGAAACTTTTCCCATTGGCGGAAGGGTCGAGAACCAGTGGACACCAATTTAAGCTGATTGGCAAAAGAACCAAAGGAAATACTTTTTAGGCTGCATGTGATTAGGATCTGAAATGACCTGAAGAGAAAAACATTGTAGCCATCTGGGGAAAGGGCAGGGGAGTGGGACGAACTGAGTAGCTCTTGCAGGGAGATGGTAGGGACACGAAGGGTGATTAGCCTCCTTCTGTGCTGTTATCGTTCTATGATTCTACGATATTAACAAAGACGGTTTGAAATTAACCAGAATATAGGGACAATATTGTGTGATGTACTGAGGAGCTGAGGATTGGCAGATCAAATGAAACAATTACTGTGCAAGCCTTTTATTCTGGTCCTTTATATAATTTTGTAAAATGATCATATTCATATTGGGTTTTTTTGCTCTTTTTCAAGTAAAGGGCTAAATAGTCATCGACCTGATGAAAGGTCATTGACGTGAAATGTTTCTCTCTCCACAGATGCTGCCAGACCTGCTGGGTATTTCCAGCATTTTCTGTTTTTATTTCAGATTTCCAGCATCTGCAGTATTTTGCTTTTATGAAAGGGTTAAATGGCTTTATTTTATGAAAAATAGAGAACTCAAGTTAAGATGGCTGTGATGCATGCTATTTTATTCTTTAGCTTTCAAACTGAATTTCAATATCCAGGTAATTCAATTTCAATAGTGGGAATAAAGAAAGCTATCTTAACCCACATGTAATGATGTTACATCTACACTTTGCAAGCATCTAAATTTCAATGTTGGCAATTATAAATTATGAGAATTGAGTATATCCAGCTGCAAGCATGCACAGGTTTGTAAAACTAGAAGAAGAAAGAATTCATAAAATCTATTTCACAGACAGGGGGATTAAAGTCCTGATTGACAGAGCTCGGAGAAGAGGCCCAGAGACAGGAAATATGGCAGCACGTTGCAGACCAGGTCAACTTGGGGTTCATTACTTGGAGATCTGGGATGAAGTCTGGAAGAAGATCAGATCATGGAGTTGAGGAGCATCTATTAGTGATTAGTTGTAGTGGGATTTGTTAAAGATAATGGCGAAACTTAGTCAGCAGCAAAGGAATGGTACTCCGCCAACAGCTACCGACAGATTTTTTATGGACTTCTGAGTGGCATCTTGCAGTATTTAGAGATCCTTTGCAGAGTGGCACCCTTGACAGGGGCCTGTGCCATCTGTGATCAGGGAAAACAATGAGCAGAATTTTCACAACTTAGTATTTTAGCAGGTTGGGAACCCAGCAGAATCCTCAGCGGGCTTTGCCATGAATCTTTATATGAACCTCGGCATTAACATCCCGCTCCCAGATTCCCAGACTAATCAGAGGCGGGATCACGCGCTGGATCTGTCTCTCTTGTCAGGCTGCCCCCTGCAACATTCTCAGGCTCCATCCTGACCAAGCTGGCATGGCTGGAGATTGCGGTTGCTGACAGCAGCTGAAGTGTGGCGCCAAGGACTTGGATCCAGTGCCATAATAGGTTCAATAACCTCACTGGCAAGGTAAGGTCCAAGTGCCATGCTTCACTATCTGACCTCTCCAGCATTCTCCTGCACAGCGCTCCTCTGACTGACACACCTTGCTATTACACACATTCCTCTCTCCCCTCCTGAAATCTCCATCTCAGCACACACCACTCAAACTCACCCGCATCCTATTGCCCTCTCGCACCCATTCCTACATTCACCCTCCTCAAATATTTGCATTCCATCCTCAACACTCATAACTCGCTGCCTTCTTTTACTGCAGGGGAAGAGAGTCCACAACTCCAGGACAGAGAGAGAACTGGGGGTGGAGCTGCAGCCATTGCCACCCTGACCGCAGTGGAAGAGGATGCCCTGAAGATTGTCAGGATGACACAAGTACTGGGCGTCGGCGATGGACAGATGGGGTGACTCAGAGACCTGGTGACAGCATTAAATAATACACTGCCACTTAGCACTTAAAAGACATTCATGTTGAATTGATATCCTGTATGACTGAGCTATCATGCTCTGCACTATGTTAAGTTTGTACCCTTATTCAATGTCAGCACTAACTCATGTTTTTGATCTCCCACAGGTCCTTCACTGTGACAGAGAAGCTGATGATGGACCAGGCCAAGGAGACCTGGCTCAAGACTCATGCGCACCATCCACCAGTACAGATACACACACATCAGTGGGTACTGGAGTAGAGATAACTAGGTTGTCACAGGGTGAGGCATACATCACATGTGAATAGGAGCAGGTGTGGGAGACAGGGACAGCAGTGGAGAGCCCCTGTCAGAGGGCACAGGACACTCCAAGCTCTGCTCAGTTTCACACAGGTGCTGAACCTCGGGACGGAAATTCTGGAGCAACAGCGGAAAATGTCTGTGGTTCTATCAGCATTTCCTGAGACCATGCGCACCCTTGGAGAGAGATTGGAGAAATCCATCTCAAACATGAGTGCCATAATGTCTCAGGCATTCGCACTGGTGTCTACCTCCATTGAAAGAGTGGCCACCCTCATGGAGTATCAGTCACGGCAGACCACCGAGTGCATGCTGACCCTAACCAATGGCCTACACACTCTGTCTGTCACTTTAAACAGGATGGAGGAAAGCCTTGACATGATCGCTTAATGTCTCACTGACATACAGCAAAATGCTTTCCAGCTCTCTGCTAGCAGAGAAGTGCAGGTGAACCATGAGAGGGAGGATGGAGAATGGGAACATGGAAGTGGGACTCTTCTCAAGGTGCTCCCACTTCCCATCTCTTGACCCCCACCCCCTCAGACAGAGCCCCATATGATGCTGCTTGGCCCGATTACCGAGTCTGTCCCTGCATATGGGGCAGTCATTAACGGGGCTCTCACAGGCTCCAAAACCAAAAGGATGTCCATCACGGGTACCTCATTTGTCAGAGGAAGGGACCAAGCAGCTTGCCTCGAGCTCTGCTGAAGCCATAGGGGTAGCACCATGTAGAAAGGATAGGAAGCGGAAGAGAAGACTTCTTAGTTGCACAAGGGGATTCACTTGGGTGTTTTTAACTATTTCAATGTTGTTCCATTTGTGAAATAGTAAATAAGCAAATTGTTTTTATATTTCTTGCCCTTTTCATCACTGCACTCCCATTGCCCAATGGACAAAAGGCTTCATCCGAACAGCACATCCAGAGCGGAGTCCCTGCAGACTGTGTGCCTGTGAAGCAGAAATTCATGGCTGTGGCAATGCTTTGTGCTGGGGCAGGGGTTGCGGGGAGGTGAGAGGGGGTGCCCAGTATGTTCAGGGTTACAGTGCCACATGGCATTATGCTTATACATTATCTTAACTCTGCCTCTACGAGGCCATCACTGGCTTCCCTGGCAGCCAGACGTGCAATTGCAGCTACCCTGTCCACATTATCCTCCTCTTCCTCCTCGGAAGATGCCAAGCAGTCTACAGCTTCCTCCTCCTGTAGCGTCATTCCTCTCTGCAGCGCCATGTTGTGCAAGTCACGGCAGACCACCACCATTCTGGACACCCTTGATACTGCATACTGAAGGGCGCCACCAGATATGTGCAGGCATCTGAATCTCATTTTCAGCAAGCCAATAGCTTACTCAATGATCACCCTTGTAGTGATGTGTCTCCTGTTGTGCCATTCCTCGGCATCATTGGCAAAGCTCCTGACAAGTTTTATCAGCCAGGCACTCAGAGGGTAGCCTTCGTCTCCAAGGAACCATCCACTCAATTTGCTTGGAGGTGCAGACACCTGTGGTAGTCTTGACTGGCGCAGGATGTAAGAGTCATGGCAGGTTCCAGGAAATCTTGTGCACACATACATGATACATTTACAGTGATCACAAGTGATCTGCACAGTAAGGCAGTGGAATCACTTCCAGTTGATAAACACTCCAGGATTATCTGATGGCACCTTGATTGCCACATGTGTGCAATCAATGATCCCCTGAACGTGTGGAAATCCAGCCGCTGCAGCAAAGGCAAAAGCTTTCTGTGTCTGACTGGCCTCATCATTGTTAAACAGCACACAGTGGCTGGCTGTGGCATTCATGGCATCTGTGAATTGGGATATGCACTAGTGGGCTACAGTTTGTGAGATCCTGCAGATGTCCCCAGAAGATACCTAGAAGGAGCCGGAGGCAAAGAAATTCAGGGCTGTGGTGGCCTTGATGGCCTCTGGCACCACATGCCCACCTGGCCGTCTTAGAAGGAAGTGTTGTTCTAAGAGGCTAAAAATGTCAGCAACGAGCTGCCGTGAGAGCCTGAGCCTCCGGAACCACTGTTGCTCCGCCATATTGAGGAAGCTGATCCTCTGTCTGTAGACCTTGTTCGGGGAGGGGCGGGGGTGGTGGTGTATCGCCTCTTTCAAGCTGCAGTTCTGTATCCTTCCCTTCTGTCCTATGGATCGGCATGTGGCTGCGGAAAAGGCAGCTACTGTTGCTGGTGTTGGTGTTCCTGGTCCTCCTGTTCCCCTTCAGAGGTCGATATAATGGCTGCATAAGCTGCTCCGAAAAGCAGCAAAAGCTGAGAGCAGATAAGTTTAGGTCAAGCTATGTAAGGTGCAAGCTAAATCAAATGACTTCCAAAAGGTTGTTACTGTCCTGTAAATCAAGGAAATCCCGCTCTCAAGACAAGTGCTGAGAGTACAAGCCTTTCCCATAGTCATGTTCACAGCTGTTCAGTTTCACTATTTCCAGCATGTCAGTTTCATTGCTCAATGACTCTCACCTTGTACACCCTGGCGTGATCCACACAGCTCGGGATATCGATGCACTGGCTGTTAAAGCCAGAATGGAATGTTAAAGTGCCACTTAATTGTTAATTAACATATTTAAATGTCTTACACACCACCCTTCGAGGGGGTTTCCCACTTGCTTCCGATCGCACCCTTGTTAAATGTAGAAGAGAGCGGGAAAATGTCAGGTTCCCTACACACCACCATTTTTCGGAACTTCAACCGAGCCCACATGCATCCGAGCCCGCACGCGTTTTGCATATAAAATTCCACCCAATGTCTCTACAACCAATCAGAGTGAAGAACCTTCATTGAGCCATGTGGTCTAAACTAGGAAGAATAAATTAGAATATTTAATTCATTGTAACATCTGGTAGAGAAAGGAAAGTAAAAAGAAGGAAAGGAAAATGGGATAAGAAAGAGATAAACGAAACAAAGTAAAAAAAGGAAATTTCTTAAATTTTTTCAAAATTTCCAACGGTGCCAGAGAAGTTATTTGGCAGTAATTAGGACCTATCATGGCATTAAAAACTAATTTATACCTGAATGCAACAGCCTTAAATTTTCCTGACGTGTTTAGTGTGTTATGAAAGTATCTCCATTTTTTAATATTTTTGTGAGGACATGCGTTTTAAAATTGTGGAAATGGATTCCTTTGGAGGGCTGAAGTGATTCCATAGATGCTGGACTTTGGTTTCTTTTTTAAAAGGTCACTGGAAGGACTTTGTTTAAACATACATCCTGGAAGTCACATGTCTTCATCTAAGTAAACAGCAGGTGCCTTCTGACTATGACAGTTGTTTACAGAGAAGTGACATGTCAAGATTTGTGGTGGTCAAGAGTTGGTTTCGGTTTGGATATTGCTTTGAGTCAGCTGGGGGTCAGCCTGCTAGGACAGAAGACCAGTTCATCCTTTTTCCACCTCTCTGAGAAACCCTGAGAATCCAGTGTGTGATAGCTGAAACCCCTGATGCCGCATTTCTCCTGGAAAGCCTGCCAGAATAATCCTGATGTCGCCTGAAGAGAACTGCTCCAAAAAGATCCCAGTGACAGCCATCTATGCGTATTTGGGATGCCAGAAAAGAGACAACTGATATCATTCCATATCTTATCCTTTTCCTTCAAGAATTAACTCATATTTGCCAAAGTATTTTTTTGTCTTTCTTTGATAAAGCGATCTCTGCAGAGAAAACCTCTATTTTTTCTTTAACCGGCGTGTGTGTGAGAGAGAATGTGTTGGACTAAGTTAGTAGAGAACTTTTATATTTCAATCTGTATCTTAATGCTTTGCATCTTTACTGAATACCGACTTGTTTTATAATAAATTGATAATTTTGTTGTTTATTAAAGAAACCTGGTTGGTGGATTTTATTCTGAAATAAAAATAGGGTATGTAATTGGCCGTATCGGTGACTGGGTAAACATTTAAATATATGTAGTGACCTGTGGAGAAGTGGAACTAAAGAAAGACAGTGCACTCCTTTGGCCTTGGTCATAAAAAATAGCTAACTAGTGGGTAAGTACAGCAACGTCACGCCCTTCAATTATTTCAATGCTGAATCTCTCTGCTAGGTAAGGTGCAAAGCAAAGTTTGTGAAGGAGCAGGGCAAATCAGACAGCAAATTTTAGATTTCCACGTTTATCAGCACATGTGCGGATACTAAAAGTTGCTGTCCGATTTTTCCATAATAAATGGTGAGTGCTGATAGCCTCATCGTTATTTCTATTGCAAAATCTGGCCAAAGAAATAAGTGCAATCTTCCCACAATCAAAAAAAGGAATGTAATGCCAGATGACACAGCAGCCCTGATATGGAGTTGAAGAATATACAAGTACGATTCTATTCAGTGTGCTTTGTTAAAAATCATTCTTCACATAGTCAAGGACTGAACATTATGGCAAGTGGCATGTCAATCCCCATTAGTAATTCATGCTGGTCTTGTTTAAAAGCCAAATTTGCACTGAACAGTAGGTTAAGGAGTTCACAGTTGGTAGGTCATCCCAAGAGAACCCTTCAACTGAATGTGAACACTATATGGTGCAGACCAGAGGAAATGAGGCTCTGGGAGGTGTTTGTCCTTACAAGGTTGGAAGGCTGGACAGAATATCTACTATGTGCCATATTAATTGTACATTTTATGCAAATAATGGCCCATTGTTTCTCCTCAAAGAACATGGAGAACCCAAGCTTATCAGGAGCAACTACAGAAGCACAATCACCACAGCATAAACTATCAGTTATTCTCCAGTCAACGAGCAGTCCAAATACATCATTTTTTTAGTAATATGGATGAGTAGCACATAATGCAGATTTAGCACAAGCATAGACTGCTGAACAGCCAGTAAGTAGAGAGGATGGAGATTTCCTCTGCTAAAATTAGTTGCCTCATAGTGTTTTCAAACAGAGCTGTTGAGAATGTATTTGGTTTCAGATCCACAGCAGTGTAAGAAGTGGAAAACTGGTTGTCTGTACTGTTGTCTGTTATTGAACACCAGTGGCACCTGCAGTTTTGGTCCCAGTATTGTATGCTGTTGACATAGCAATAAAAGTATCTCATAAATGCTCTCACTGCTGCTCTAGCTTTTTTCAAAGCTCTGCACTAGGGTTTACCGGTACCACATCTGACAGCATTGCATCTCCAGCAGAGGGCACTCCTGGGATTGATGCATCTATATCAGAGTTGATCATGAATCCCAGTCTTTCACAAGCACAGGTAGCTTGCCAGTTTCCTAACAGTAACTCACCATGGTGACCAAAAGGGTGACCAAAAGGCAGAGAAAGAGCAGGAAGGCAGCGCAGGAGTCCCCTGCGGTCATCTCCCTCCAAAACAAGTATACCATTTTGGATACTGTTGAGGGAGATGGCTCACCAGGGGAAGGCAGCAGTAGCCAGGTTCATGGCACCGTGGCTGGCTCTGCTGTTCGGAAGGGCGGGAAAAAGAGTGGAAGGGCTATAGTCATCGGGGATTCGATTGTAAGGGGAGTAGATAGGCGGTTCTGTGGTCGAAAACGAGACTCCCAAATGGTATGTTGCCTCCCAGGTGCACGGGTCAGGGATGTCTCAGATCGGCTGCAGAACATTCTGAAGGGGGAGGGTGAACAGCCAGTTGTCATTGTGCACATAGGCACCAATGATATAGGTAAAAAACAGGATGAGGTCCTACAAGCAGAATTTAGGGAGTTAGGAGCCAAGTTAAAAAGTAGGACCTCAGAGGTAGTAATCTCAGGATTGCTACCAGTGCCACGTGATAGTCAGAGTAGAAATGAAAGAATAGTCAAGATGAATGCGTGGCTTGAGAGATGGTGCAGGAAGGAGGGGTTCAGATTTTTGGGACATTGGGACCGGTTCTGGGGGAGGTGGGACTATTACAAATTGGACGGTCTACACCTGGGCCGGACTGGAACCAATGTCCTTGGGAGTGCTTTTGCTAACGCTGTTGGGGAGGGTTTAAACTAATGTGGCAGGGGGATGGGAACCAAATGAGGAGGTCAGTGGACAGTAAGGAGGTAGTAACGAAAGCCTGTAAGGAACTAGATAATGAAGTCAGCGTGACTAAGGGGAAGAGTAGGCAGGGAGCAGATGATGAACGCAAAGGGAGTGGTGGTCTGAGGTGCATTTGTTTTAATGCAAGAAGTGTAGTAGGTAAGGCAGATGAACCTAGGGCTTGGATTAGTACCTGGGAGTATGATGTTATTGCTATTACTGAGACTTGGTTGAGGGAAGGGCATGATTGGCAACTAAATATCCCAGGATATCGATGCTTCAGGCGGGATAGAGAGGGAGGTAAAAGGGGTGGAGGAGTTGCATTACTGGTCAAAGAGGATATCACAGCTGTGCTGAAGGAGGGCACTATGGAGGACTCGAGCAGTGAGGCAATATGGGCAGAACTCAGAAATAGGAAGGGTGCAGTAACAATGTTGGGGCTGTACTACAGGCCTCCCAACAGCGAACGTGAGATAGAGGTACAAATATGTTTAGTTTAGTTTAGAGATACAGCACTGAAACAGGCCCTTCGGCCCACCAAGTCTGTGCTGACCATCAACCACCCATTTATCCTAATCCTACACTAATCCCATATCCCTATCACATCCCCACCTGTCCCTATATATTTCCCTACCACCTACCTATACTAGGGGCAATTTATAATGGCCAATTAACCTATCAACCTGCAAGTCTTTGGCATGTGGGAGGAAACCGGAGCACCCGGAGGAAACCCACGCAGACACAGGGAGAACTTGCAAACTCCGCACAGGCAGTACCCAGAATCGAACCCGGGTCCCTGGAGCTGTGAGGCTGCGGTGCTAACCACTGCGCCGCCCAGATTATGGAAAGATGTAGGAGCAACAGGGTGGTGGTGATAGGAGATTTTAATTTTCCCAACATTGACTGGGATTCACTTAGTGTTAGAGGTCTAGATGGAGCAGAATTTGTCAGGAGCATCCAGGAGGGTTTTCTAGAGCAGTACGTAAATAGTCCAACTCGGGAAGGGGCCATACTGGACCTGGTGTTGGGGAATGAGCCCGGCCAGGTGGTTGAAGTTTCAGTAGGGGACTACTTTGGGAAAAGTGATCACAATTCCGTAAGCTTTAAAATACTCATGGACAAAGACGAGAGTGGTCCGAAAGGAAGAGTGCTAAATTGGGGGAAGGCCAACTATACCAAAATGTTTGAAGGTAAATCCACATTTGATATGTGGGAGGCTTTTAAAGAGAGGTTGATTAGCGTGCAGGAGAGACATGTTCCTGTGAAAATGAGGGATAGAAATGGCAAGATTAGGGAACCATGGATGACAGGTGAAATTGTGAGACCAGCTAAGAGGAAAAAGGAAGCATACATAAGGTCTAGGCGGCTGAAGAAAGACGAAGCTTTGAAAGAATATCGGGAATGTAGGACCAATCTGAAACGAGGAATTAAGAGGGCTAAAAGGGGTCATGAAATATCTTTAGCAAACAGGGTTAAGGAAAATCCCAAAGCCTTTTATTCATATATAAGGAGCAAGAGGGTAACTAGAGAAAGGATTGGCCCACTCAAGGAGAAAGGAGGAAAGTTATGCGTGGAGTCAGAGAAAATGGGTGAGATTCTAAACGAGTACTTTGCATCGGTATTCACCGAGGAGAGGGACATGAAGGATGTTGAGGTTAGGAACAGATGTTTGATTACTCTAGGTCAAGTCGGCATAAGGAGGGAGGAAGTGTTGGGTATTCTAAAAGGCATTAAGGTGGACAAGTCCCCAGGTCCGGATGGGATCTATCCCAGGTTACTGAGGGAAGCGAGAGAGGAAATAGCTGGGGCCTTAACAGATATCTTTGCAGCATCCTTAAACACGGGTGAGGTCCCGGAGGACTGGAGAATTGCTAATGTTGTCCCCTTGTTTAAGAAGGGTAGCAGGGATAATCCAGGTAATTATAGACCGGTGAGCCTGACGTCAGTGGGAGGGAAGCTGCTGGAGAAGTTACTGAGGGATAGGATCTATTCCCATTTGGAAGAAAATGGGCTTATCAGTGATAGGCAACATGGTTTTGTGCAGGGAAGGTCATGTCTTACCAACTTAATAGAATTCTTTGAGGAAGTGACAAAGTTAATTGATGAGGGAAGGGCTGTAGATGTCATATACATGGACTTCAGTAAGGCGTTTGATAAGGTTCCCCATGGTAGGCTGATGGAGAAAGTGAAGGCGCATGGGGTCCAAGGTGTACTAGCTAGATGGATAAAGAATTGGCTGGGCAACAGGAGACAGAGAGTAGCAGTGGAAGGGAGTTTCTCAAAATGGAGACGTGTGACCAGTGGTGTTCCACAGGGATCCGTGCTGGGACCACTGTTGTTTGTGATATACATAAATGATTTGGAGGAAAGTATAGGTGGTCTGATTAGCAAGTTTGCAGACGACACTAAGATTGGTGGAGTAGCAGATAGTGAAGGGGACTGTCAGAGAATACAGCAGAATATAGATAGATTGGAGAGTTGGGCAGAGAAATGGCAGATGGAGTTCAATCAGGGCAAATGCGAGGTGGTGCATTTTGGAAGATCCAATTCAAGAGTGAACTATACAGTAAATGGAAAAGTCCTGGGGAAAATTGATGTACAGAGAGATTTGGGTGTTCAGGTCCATTGTTCCCTGAAGATGGCAACGCAGGTCAATAGAGTGGTCAAGAAGGCATACGGCATGCTTTCATCGGACAGGGTATTGAGTACAAGAGTTGGCAGGTCATGTTACAGTTGTATAGGACTTTGGTTCGGCCACATTTGGAATACTGCGTGCAGTTCTGGTCGCCACATTACCAAAAGGATGTGGATGCTTTGGAGAGGGTGCAGAGGAGGTTCACCAGGATGTTGCCTGGTATGGAGGGCGCTAGCTATGAAGAGAGGTTGAGTAGATTAGGATTATTTTCATTAGAAAGACGGAGGTTGAGGGGCGACCTGATTGAGGTGTACAAAATCATGAGAGGTATAGACAGGGTGGATAGCAAGAAGCTTTTTCCCCAGAGTGGGGGATTCAATTACTAGGGGTCACGAGTTCAAAGTGAAAGGGGAAAAGTTTAGGGGGGATATGCGTGGAAAGTTCTTTACGCAGAGGGTGGTGGGTGTCTGGAACGCGTTGCCAGCGGAGGTGGTAGACGCGGGCATGATAGCGTCTTTTAAGATGTATCTAGACAGATACATGAATGGGCAGGAAGTAAAGAGATACAGACCCTTAGAAAATAGGCGTCATGTTTAGATAGAGGATCTGGATCGGCGCAGGCTTGGAGGGCCGAAGGGCCTGTTCCTGTGCTGTAATTTTCTTTGTTCTTTCTTCTTTTGGTAGGCTCTTCAGTTATGAAAGCACTTAGAATAAGGTAAAAGCAATATAAGCAAGAAGTGCAAGAGTCACAAAGAGTAATTTAAAAACGCCTCAGAAAGTGTCCTTAAAAACTTACATCACATGGCATTTAAGAACCAAGTACATGGAAAAATCTACGTTCATCAAATCAATAAATGGAACTGTCATATTGAACTTATCTCGAGCCTGTGATTCCGTAATTGGGCAGCAAAAGGAATGTCATAATCTGGGACCATGCTTGGAGCTACTCCCGCTCTGCTTCCTTAACTTTGCCGGATGTGTGGTGGAAACCCCTGTTTACCCACACAAACATTATTACCCTCACACTTCTAATGAAGTCACGGTTGCGAAGTGGAAGCAGTTTTGAGAAAATTCTTGGCCACTGTTTTCAAAAGTAGAAAAAAAAGGTGTTCTTAGCCAAACTACACAAATAAGCAACCAGAAATTTCTTGCTTGTAAATATGTCCAAGAGAAAGCTAAGTCACAGTGAATAAATAAAGGAGGTAATTTTCCAATTTTGTTTCTGATGCATAGCCTCAGCCATTTGTAGCATATATTCAAAATCAGAGATCACTATGCATCATTTTCTGACAATTAAGTTAAATTAAAAATGTGCGGGAGAAGCAGAGTTCAGGCTATAAAACCTGCTGCTGTTGAAGAGGTTATGGCAGCATTTTAAGAAACTGGCAATCAGGGTGATAAGGATGGCAGCCAGATTGAAGAAATGAGCAGCAGACATTAAGGCGCTGAACCTGCAAAACCTCCTATGGAAGACATGGAATAGCAGGGATGGAATTTTTGGAGCTGGGGACTGGAATGCTACTTACACTTCAACCGCTTCCATTTAAACTAAATTCATGTTAAATTGTTGAAATCAAGTGATATTCGAGTTGTTTCATCAACATATGCAAATGTATTCAACGATTGTTGGTAGTCTCTCCCTCCAGATTAATACCATCTGTTTAAAAAAATGACGTGCAGATCTCAATACAAAAGTAGCACTGACACCAGACTCATGGATATTGCGTGCATTCACTTGCGGAAGCCATGTAAATAATCCTTATACTTGCTAAGCAAATTTTGGAAACAGGCACTATAATATTTTTCCCAATTTACAAACTGATGAATTGGAATCACCAATCCAGTCTCCCTTCCTTACCCCTTCGCCCAATAACAGATTTCAATGTGTATTAAGTTTATATGTTTCCATGAGTCTGTAATTGTATTCAGATGCCACTAATGGTTTCCATCAATGTTCATGGTTATTGCGCTGAATTTTAACTTTTGAACCTGATCGCAGTGGGGGAGGCCGGCCATGGATCAGTAACCCAAAAGATAATGGAGCGGGTTTTGCTTTGGTTCTTTAACTCAGCCATGGCACTGGATCCCACTTCCAGGTTTCCCTACCAATCAGAGCAGGCACGCATAAGCAGGACCCCAGCAAGAAGGGACAGAGTAGCTCCATTCTACTATTGTCAGGAGAGAGGCAGCAACTGTACTGATAAGAATCCCAATATGGGAATGCGGCCCCCACTGCACTCCACCCCCACCTTCCTCCACCCCGTTCTCTAAGGCATCCCTGGAGATCATGCTGCAGGCTATAAGCGCCGCAAGAAATATTGCTCCTCGCAGACAGGAGGAAAATGCCTGCCTCTGAAGTCAGGCAGGCATGGCTGGAAGTCACTGAGGAGGTGAGCAGCAGAAGTGTGGCCCGTCTCTCTTGGACACAATGCCGCAAGAGGTTCAATGACCTCATCAGGGCAGGAAAGGTGAGTGGCATGCCACATTCAAGTGTCAACCACCTCACTCTAACTTCCCCAGCCCTCTCATGCACAGCGCAACACACCTTGGACCAACACACCTTGCAGCGCCAACTATTCTTCTTTCTTGAGGCACCTCCTCACATCCCCATCTGAACAGATACCACTGACATTCACCCTTATTATTCATATAAATCCTAGTATCTTCTCACACCCATCCCTCACTGTCACCCTCCACAAATGCTGTCATTCAATTCTCTGAACACTTTTCATTTCTCACACGCATCGCTCTCTTTCCTTGCAGGAGAAGAGCACAGAGAACACCAGGGAGAGGCAGAGAACCGGAGGGGGGTGGCCCTCCAGTCATAGCCTAACCACTGTGGTGGACAATGCATTGGAGATCAGCAGATTGCCAGATTGTAAGGCCATTGGAGATGGAGAGATGGGGTTTCCCAGAAATAAGTATCACACAGCCACATGCCATACAACTCTCACACATGTTGACTTGATGTTAGCAGCTTCTGAAATATGATCTACAGAATGAAGAGTTTGAACCTTTCCACCTTGTCAGTTCTAATTAATGTCTTTCATCACCCACAGGTCCTTCAAGCATCACACAGGAGCTACTTCAGGAGGAGGACAAGACTCCTCAGAGGAGCACCCAGGTAGCTGGGTTATCACTATTGCGTGCTTCGCGAACCTCTCTGTTAGTATTGATTTCACACAAAGACTGACCACTCCAGATGGGATCAGTAATGCAATATTGTGGATTCTTTATTGAATACTGAGAGAGCAGCTAGTACATTGAGATGCTTACTGTATAGGTATTTCTTCAAGACTACTAAACACTCAGAATCATGTGGTGTGTTACATCATAGCTCTTACATGACTAACATGATCTTGTAGCCACACCTCTTAAAGGTGTACATACACAACATCCCCCTTTTTCCAAAAAGAAAAGAGGAATGTATTTACAAATTTAAGCATCTCCTTTAGGCAAGTAGATGTTAAATGTATACATGAACAGAAAAGTATCATGAGATAATACAAAAACAACAATAAGAATATGCAAGAACAACAATTGCGAAAATGCAAAGGTTATAACTCTGCCAGATTTTGAAATAGGATAGCAGTTCTTGGATACTGGAACAGATGTTTGTGAATTGGATTTTGCAGAAGAAGAATTATGTGTACTCTGTCTGAGATACAGGCCTCGATTTTGTACAAGTTGCAGTGGAGTCGTCCATGGATTTGGAATCATGAGCAGCTCTGATTTGACCTCGGTTATGACACAGTGTAGCACCATCATGTACTCTTTGGGTTTGTCCAAAAGATCCTTTTGGTAGAATTCCATCGATGTGGATGCAATCACAAGCTCGATGATGCGATCTGCCAGATCGGTGTCAGTAAAATCAAACTCTCAGCCTTTGGCATGACAATGACTGACAAACTGGTCTACAGATTCACTAGGATGTTGTTTGAAAGACACAAATTCAAATCGGTGCACTCGAAAATTAAGCTTGTGGTGTACTTGGTCTTCTGGAGTAGAACAAATCTTTGCAGGACCCTTCTGCTCTTCATCATTAAGACCAGATGTGTTGAGACCATGTAGACCATTGTCAATAGCTATGCACATCTTCATTGCTTGCTTCTGTGGATGAGCAACGGCTAAGTTCTCAAAACAAAGCTTGGCTCTCTGCTTTAAAAGAAGAAAGTCTGAAATCAGGTCAAATACTTTTCAATTAATAGTAGGTAAAGGTGTTGCCATGATTGCAATGATACTGTGTCATTGCACCTACAGAAGAAAAGATAAGCTGTGAAGGCAAATAACAGAAAGACTTGTAGTACCACTTCTGAACAGACTTGGAAGGTGTGGTGCTGTCTACTGCAACGGAAAAAAAAGTACTTGCAGTTCCACTGGTAAACTGGGGGTTTGGAAGTTGTGGCACTATCACTTACTTGTGGAGACTGGTTGCAATGCTACTAATAGACAGGCTTGGAGGTTGTAGCACTGTTACTTATTGTGGAGACTTCTTGTAGTACCACAAATGAACAGGCTTGTAGCTGGTGGCGCTGTTGCCGAATTCGTGCACTTTTGGTTTAAATGCACCCACAAAGAGTTGATCTGGCACGAAGAAAAATCGAAGGCCAAAACTGTAATGGTGATTTTTCCTCAAAAAATAGCAATAGCGATCGTTCCTCCTGAAACAACAACCACTTCCTCTGTTCTGTGGCTCAACTGTCGCCCGTCCAGCTGTCTTGACTGTCGCCCATTCAGCTGTTCACTGATGGATCGCAGCGCTCCCGTATCGAAAAAATGCTGATTTTGTGCTCAACCTCATAGCCCACTGCCGTGGTTGCACTGAACCATCCAACGCACCACACAAATGTACCGGGGTTTGTTACCTCTGTACAGCGTTTGCTCGCCCAGACTGCCTCAAGTTACTCCTGATGTGAGTCCCCATGACAACCAAGTCAACAGGAGTCTGCAGCTATCTGAACTCACAGCCCAAAATGAAAAGAAGCTTTACCCAGTTGCTGCTGACTGTACTGCTTCAAAGGTAAGAAGGCTGGGTAGGTTGGGGTGTTGGAGATCTACTTCATTGCTGAGCAGATTTGAGAGGAGAAAAACAGCTTGCAATGTGGTCTGATCTTCCAAGGCTCTCTTCAGAATCTTAACAATGTTATCAACTTGTAATGTGTCTGGTTCTTCTAAAAACGCAGCCGATGTGTTGCATCTTTGGGTCTTCAGAAATCTCACCACTGCCAACATATCGCGTGTTCCTTGAACCTCTGTGTTAGTACTGATTTCACACAAAGACTGACTACTCCAGATGGGATCAGTAACACAATATTTGGGTTCTTTATTGAATACTAAGAGAGCAGCTAGTACATTGAGATGTTTACTGTATAGGTGTATCTTCAAGACTGCGAAACAGGCAGAATTGCATGGTGTGTTACATCATAGCTCTTACATAACTAGCATGATCTTGTAGCCACACCTCTTAAAGGTGTACACACACAATAGTCACATGGCAAGCCACATATCAAAAGTGAGCAGGAGCAGGGACAGCAGTGGGAGTCCTCGTCCCAGGGTGCAGGATACTCAGCTGGACACAGATGCTAAGCCTCACTGATCATTGACGAAGAGAAATATTCTGGAGCACCAGCAGAAAGTGTGTGCTGTTCTGTCAGCATTTCCAGAGGCACTGCGCACCACTACAGAGATATTGGAGGAGTCCAATTTAACCTTGAGTGCCAAGATGTCTCAGGCCTTTGTGCTGATGTCCATCTCCATGGCAAGAGCTGCACCTGCATGAAGCATCAGATGCGGCAGGCAACTGAGCGCATCATGGACATCGGAAATGGCGTGCACGCTCAGTCTACCAGCTTAAACAGGATGGAGGCAAGCCACACACTGGCCATTTAGTGCCTCACTGAAGCACAGCAAAGTGCTCTCCAGTTCTTAGTTAGCAGGGAAATGGCAGTTGGCCATGAGAGAAAAGATGTAAATTTGGAATGGTAGTGTAGTGGTAAGGTTACTGTCCTTGTGATCCAGAGGCCTGGACTAATGCTCTGGGGACATGAGTTTAAATCCCACCATGACAGCTAGGGGAATTTAAATTCAATTAATTAATTCTTTGGAATTCTCTGCCCCAGAGGGCTGTGGAGGCTCAGTCGTTGAGTATGTACAAGACTGAGATCGATAGATTTCTAAATATTAAAAACATCAAGGCATATGGGGATAGTGCAGGAAAATGGTGTTGAAGTAGAAGATCAGCCATGATCTCATTGAATGGCGGAGTGGGCTTGAAAGGCTGAATGGCCTACTCCTGCTCCTATTTTTTATGTTCTTAAAGGGCAAATGGAAGTGGAGAGTCTGCTCAAGGCATTCCTACTCCTCCTCCCTTGCCTCTCCGCCTCAGTCAGAGTCCCAGATGCTGACTCATGACCTGATGGCCGAATCTGTCCCTGCACAGGTGCAGGTGGAGCAGTCTCACAGGCTTCAAAATCCTTTAGCATCTAAGCAGTCAGAGTAAGGGTATGAGCAGCCTGCCTCCAGCTCTGCTGAAGCCACAAGGGTATCAGCACGTAGAAGTAATAAGAAAAGGAATAGAAAGACTTTGTAATTTCACAAGGGAAATCACTTGGGTGTTTGAAAGTGCATTAGAATATCACTTCTTTTGTCACTGGTTAGAGACAATAAATTTATTCCAAATCTCCATTTTCAGTCATCTCCACTGTAGCTCCTTACTGCCAAGTGTCCAGTTGCCTTGAGGTAAATGGTATGACAGGAGTAAAAGATGAGCAGTAGTGTCAGTGAGATGGAAGGATTATTGACTGTGGGAATGCTTTGTTCTGGGGGCAGAGCCCAGTGGGTTCAGCATTGGTGTTCCGTATGGCTGCACAGCCTCAGATTAGCTGAGTAGTGCCTGTATGAGTCTGTCCCAGGCATGTCTGGCAGTTATGTGAGTGGCTGCAGGGACCCTGGCTACATCAGACTCCTCCTGCTACTCCTCCTCTTCCTCCTCTGAAGATGCAAAGTGGTCATCCCCTTCCGCCTCCAGCAGTTCCAGCCCTCTGCGCAGCAGACGACAATCACTCTGGAGACCATTGCTGATGCATACTGAAGGCTTCCCCAGATCTATCCAAGCACCTGTATTGCACCTTCAGCAACCCAGTGGCTTGCTCAATGACATCTTTTGTGCTCATGTGACACCAGTTGTATCTTTCCTGTGCATCAGTGAGAGGGCTCCTCACAGGTGTCATCGGCCACGGCTTTAAAGAGTAACTCTGGTCTCCAAGGAGCCATCTGCTTGGAAGTGTGAAAATCTTGGTAGACTTGACTGGCGCAGAATAAAGGGAGCTTCCTGGGTATCTTGCACAGGTATGCATGAATATCTTCCGGTGGTTACATACCACTGCTGAACATTAATGGAGTGGAATCCCTTTCGATTGACTAATACTCTTGTATGATCTGAGGAGACCTAGATTGCTACATGGGTGCAATCTATAACTCCCTGTACTTGTGAGAATCCAGCCAGAGCAGCAAATCCAAAGGCCCTCTCATTCTGACTGGCCTCATCAGTAGCAAAGTGGATATTTATGGCAGCCCTGGCAAATATGGCATCTGTGACCTGGGAGATGCACTTGTGGGTAGCAGATTGTGAAATCCTACCAATGTCACCAGCAGATCCTTGGAAGCAACCAGAGACAAAGAAATTCTGGGCTGTGGTGACCTAGACAGCCACCAGCAAGGTATGCCAACCAGCCTCACTTGGGAAGAGGTTTTGTTCCAGAAGGCTGCAGATGTCAGCAATGATCTGCCGTAAAACTCTGGCCTCCTGAGGCATTGGTGCTCAGTCATGTCAAGAAAGCTGATCCTCTGAGAAGGCAGAAAGCTGAGAAGTCCAGAACAAAGGCAAAAAAGTCCAAGGTAGCAGAAATAAACTCTAAAGCCTTGGAACTAACCACCAAAGCAGTGAAAACACACTCTCAGAACAAGTACTGTGAGCAAAAGCCTTTCATTTAGGTAAAGTAGTTGCCATAGCTCTGTATTTAAAAGCTTTCCAGCCTGTCAATTATTCATCTCTGTCAATCAGTGCTGTGCTCTCATTTTGTTGAATCTGGTGAGTTTCAGATAGCTCAGGAAACACTGTGCTGGTAGTTAAAGCCAAAATGCAGGGTTAGAGCTGTAGCCAATTTGCTTATGAACTATTTAAATCTCAGACTGGCCGCTTCCACGGGGGTGGGGGGGGGTCTTCTGTGCGCCTCGAAAAATGCACCAGTTAAAAACGCAAGTCGTCAGGTTCCAGCTGGGTTCCCGACACAGCAGGATGTTTTGCCTCTTCAACCCCCGCAACACACACCAACAGCAGCCCACCTGCATCCCCATCCACTCCGCCCACCACTTGCAGGAGGCCCTGTCTGCCCTTTCAGATGAATGTAAAAGATCTCATGACACTATTCAAAGAAAAGCAGGGGAGTTCTTCCCGGTGCTTGGCCAATATGTACTCCTCAACAAATGTCATTAAAAAATAGATTTTCTGGTCATTATTTCATTGCTGAAATCTTTCCCAGTGACCCAGAGTTGTGTACTCTTTTGGCTGGGCACAATGCATGGTTTACATTTCTATAAATCATGTTAATTACATTGTTCTCAGAAATAAATACAAAAAATCTGATTTGAGAATGATATGAAAGTAAAAATGTTGATAAAATGCAAGACATTTGCCAATACTCAAGATCAGGTACAAAATAATCTAATGATAGGTAGAACATGGATAAGTGGAATCACAAGGTAATCCATAGCCCCATCATCAGGCCAACATCTTCATTTCACAAGACATTTCATTATTTAATCCATATTTCTTAGATGTTACATTTGTGCAATTGTAGTTTTCTTGTAAATATTTGCATTGAAATAGCTATATGTTACCTGAAAGCAATTCTCAGTGATATATGACTCCCAACCCTTCTCCTTGAACAACTCATCTGAGGGAAATGGCTTTCTTGAAAGTTCTTTAATTTTTTGAAAACAGAATGCATTTTACAGTTTAACTTTCAAATGTCAGAATTTCCTCCTGCTGCTCCTGCATCACTGGCAGAATTTTGCCAGATTGCAGGGGAAACCCCATTTATGCTGGTCATTGCAGTTTCTACTCCGTTTTCAGCAAATTTATAGTGGCAGAGTGGGAGAAGGTCTGAGGAAAATTCTCAACATCTGTTAATTTCTAATGTGCGTTGTATAGTACACTTACAATATCTAGTTCAAAGTTCAATTCTTAACTTAATATATTTGCAACTAAAATCTGCATTTCTATTTGTCTCAAAATATTTATATAATCTATGTAATTCTACCTGTCACAGGAGCTTCTATATCCAACATTGTTTTTTCTTGGCGAAGAATGGAAGCTCCTTCATTAATAATTCGAAGTGCTACAATTTCTTCTACCCTCCCCTCCTTGGTGAGATGAGCCTTCAAAAGATCAACCCGTGGTTTGCCCTCACAATCAAATACTTCCTTCATGGTCAGTCGATGGCTCAGTGGAAAAGGAACAGCTGCAACAGATAAAGAGAAACAAATATGGCAAAATACTTCAGGTATTGTGTACTTTCAGATTGCAATACTTACCGAGTAAGCACAAGTATATATTCTACATCATCAAATAGATCACTAAATTGACAATTTTAAGGCTATTATACAATAAAATTGTATATAATCTGATATTGTGAAGAGCTAATACACTTACAAGAAGTAAGATTTTGGTTGAGAATCTGCCTAGTTGCCATTAGATATTAAATATGAAAACAAATTTAAGTGAAAATCATAGAAACAATGTTGCACTGTAGTTTTCATTTCTAAATGAATATATTGTGCTCAGCAGTCTAATTATGCATAACCTATCGTGAAATATTTTAAATCTTAAATATTTGTGTTTTGTCCATAAATGAAATTAGTCAATCAGAGTATTACATACAGCACTGAAACAGGCTGTTCAGCCCAACTGGACCATGCTGGCATTTATGCTTCACATGAGCCTCCTCTCACCCCTTTTCATCTAACCCTATCAGCATATCCTTCTAATCCTTTCTACCTCATGTGTTGATGCAACATCACTTCAATTGCATCTACGATATTCATCTCAAATATTCCTTGAAGTTCCAAGTTTCACATTCCAACTAAGCTCTGGATAAAGAGATTTTTCCTCAACTCCCTATTGAATTTATCAGTGACTATCTTCTATTTCTGGGCCCCAGTTTCTGTCTACTCACAAGTGGCAACATCTTGTGTACTGAGGTATATTTACTATTTGATAAACTTTAAGTAACTAGCATAAAATACCTTATGATTTCAACTATAGGTATGTGAAGAGAAAAAGATTGGTGAAGACAAATGTAGGTCCCTTACAGTCAGAAACAGGGGAATTTATTATGGGGAATAAAGAAATGGCTGACCAACTAAATACATACTTTGGTTCTGTCTTCACAAAGGAGGACACAAATATCATACTAGAATAGTTGGGGAACTCAGGGCTTAGTGAGAGAGAGGAACTGAAAGAACTCAGTATTCGTAGAGAAATGGTGTTGGGAAAATGATAGGATTGAAGGCCGATAAATCCCCAGGGCCTGATGGTATGCATCCCAGAGTACTTAAGGAAGTGGGCCTAGAAATATTGGATGCATTGGTGGTCATCTTCCATGATTCTATAGACTCTGGAACAGTTCCTACCGATTGGAGGGTAGCTAATGTAACCCCACTATTTAAAAAGGGAGGTAGAGAGAAAGCAGGGAATTATAGACCAGTCAGCCTGACGTCGGTAGTGGGGAAAATTCTAGAGTCTATTATCAAAGATTTTATAGCAGAGCACTTGAAGAACAGTGGTAGAATTGGACAGAGTCAGCATGCATTTACGAAAGGGAAATCATGCTTGACAAATTTACGAGAATTCTTCGAGGATGGAACTAGTGGAGTTGATGAGGGGGAGCCAGTGGATGTGGTTTATTTGGACTTTGAGAAGGCTTTCGACAATGTCCCACATAAAAAATTAGCATGTAAAACTGAAGCGCATGGGATTGGGGGTAGTGTATTGCGATGGATAGAAAATTGGTTGGCGGACAGGAAACAAAGAGTAGGGATAAATGGGTCTTTTTCCAAATGGCAGGCAGTGACTAGTGGGGTACCACAGGGATCAGTGCTAGGGACCCCAGCTATTCACAATATACATTAATGATTTAGATGAGGGAACTAAATGTAAAATCTCCAAATTTGCAGATGACATAAAACTGGATGGGAGAGTGAGTTATGAGGAGGATGCAGAGAAGCTTCAGGGTGATTTGGACAAGTTGAGTGAGTGGGCTAACACATGGCAGATGCAGTATAACGTGGATAAACGTGAGGTTATCCACTTTGGTAGCAAAAACAGGAAGGCAGATTATCTGAATGGCTATAAACTGAGAGAGGGGAATATGCAACGAGCTCTTGGGTCGAAAGGGATCAAAGGGTATGGGGCGAAGGCCGGAACAGGCTACTGAGTTGGATGATCAGCCATGATCATAATGAATGGCAGAGCAGGCTCGAAGGGCCAAATGGCCTACTCCTGCTCCTATTTTCTATGTTTCTAACTCTGGGTGAATTTCAAAATACTGTGGAAAGATCCCCAACTGATTTGTCATGACAACATAACAGTATTTCAGACCTGGTTTTTGCCTTTATTGGAATATATGGATGTGCTAGAATTCTAAAAGCAGTTAGCTACAATAAAATAAAATAATCTCTTCAGGTTCTGCTAAATGTTACAATGAAATATCCTAAGGGTCAGGCCACTGGGTCCTAAATCTCTACATTTTCATACATTTCTTAAAATTGATTTTCTTTTTGTTTGTTTCTGAAAATCAATGATCATTAAAAAATTTATAGAAATGTAAACCATGCATTGTCCCAGCCAATAGGGTATGTAAAGTGTTAGCAGGCCTCTATTAATGCTTTTATGCAACCACTAAGGGCCACTTAGGTTGACTCGCCCACCACCTCTCTCTCTCTCTTAGCTGGGGGGGGGGTGCAGTTATATTGCTTAGCAGCTCTGTCTGATAATACAACTAAGACTTATTATGTCAAAGAAATCGCAGCTGAAAATCTGACACTCCACGGTGTCGCTCATCGAAACACAACATGGCTCAAAAGCTTTTCCTAATTTAAAATATTCTTTAAGTAAACATGATAAATTCCAATTTTGTTACATTTCTACTATCAGCAAAAAATGCTTCTCAAAGTGTTGATCTTGAAAATACTGTCTCCTTCAGTAAAATATTATCAAACAGAATAAACTCCAGCTGCTTCCCATGATTTCATTAACTAGGGTATATGAGTTTGCTATTTTCACAAGAAAGCTTGGAACAAGAAAATAATCCACATGTAGGACTAACCCTTTCCCCCGCACAATCTCTACTAACCTACTGCCGATCTGGTGCATCTCAGTGCCTTGTCTGCCTTTTTAATAACAAACTCATACTAATTAGGTACTTTCATGTCATAATCAATGATCATAGCCAAAAAATTCCTTTTCTATCTGACTACTAAACTACTTTCATGTTGTATGTTTTTGCTGTTTTCTATGCCTATATATAATTCTCAGCTTATCTGCTTAATTGGCTTAAATCTTATTTGCACGTGCAACAGGCCTAATGCCCTGCTTCAGGCATAGGTAAAAGATGCACGGTTTTTATCCTCGCCCAATATGATGGATGGTGTAATACCAGCCAAGAATGTACGTAGGCTACTTGCCAGCCATATTGAATTTCTAGACTCAGCAGTTATATGTGGAATAGGTTAGAAGGACACAATTATATCTGTGTACCATTAAAGGAGTAACATGCTTTTACTAAATAAATGGCTGAGGGTACTTTTTAAATCAATTGCTTAAAAGGTTAGATTGACCATTTGCTGGTTAGGTGCCATGGCAGACTTGAGAGTAATTATAATGGGTATGCCCTTGGATCACTACTGCAGACACACACTGAATATATAAGTCCTTACAGACTTGCAGGAATTGGAAATGGTTAGGAACGGATCAGGAAATGGAGTCATGCAGCGAAAGCTAAAATTCCCCCCAAATATTTACCCAACTTTCCCTTAAAAGATGCAGTGGTCACTGCCTCAATCATGTCTTGTGGCAAAGTGTCCTGTGCTGCAACAACCCACTTGTAAAAAACTCCTCCTAACTTCACTTCTAATTCTCTTAGTGACAATTTGAAATTGATGACTTCCTCATTCCGATAGAATGAATCAGGGAAAGCTATTCCCTATCAAAACCCGGCATAATTGATAAAAAAAAAACTTCTTAAATCTCTACTTAGCTTTCGCTGCTTCAGTGGTCGTAATTACAGTACCTCAAGTCTCTCATCAGAACTGTTGTTTTCTACCCCGGCATTATTTTGGGAAACTATTAGAGGAACTCTCCCTGATGGCGGGGACAGGAGCGAGGGAAACAGTTTAAATTCAGCAGCACCATTTCCTGTTCATTCCACACTGACATGCCATTTTTGAGGCTACTGGTTTTGGCAGAGAATGAGGTTCCTGCTAAACTCTGGCAGACGCCTCATTAAGAAACTGAAGTTCCATAATGCACATGGGACCCTGATGCCATTTTAACGCACTCCTGAGCTGGGCTCCTGCTGCAGCTCGCCCACCAAGTAAAGTCAGCGATGTGGGGCCAGAAGGAATAGGGAGTATTACACTGGGTCCCACCAGAAAGATCCACACTGGGCCCCAACAGATAGATCCACACTGGGCCCCAACAGAAAGATCCACACTGGGCCCCAACAGAAAGGTCCAGGCCTCTGGCACCCCTCCAGCCATTAAATTGTCACAGCACCAGTTGTTTGGCTATCTCTTGGTGCCAGTTGGCAGCTTCCGAACTGCTCAATCTTCGTCTGTCTTTCCTCCAACAAAGGCTCCTACGCAGGATTGCTGTCCACCCCAACAGTTTCACAGCAGCAGTTAAGATCGACCCTTATGTTATATGCTGTCAATGGCTTTAATGTCTAAGAGTCAGAGAGTTATACAGCACAGAAACAGGCCCTTCGGCCCACCGTATCTGTGCCGGCAATCAAGCACCTAACTATTCTAATCCCATTTTCCAGCACTTGGCCCGTAGCCTTGTATGCTATGGCGTTTCAAGTGCTCAGCTAAATACTTCTTAAATGTTGTGAGGGTTCCTGCCTCTACCACCTCTTCAGGCAGTGTGTTCCAGATTTCAACCACCCTCTAGGTAAAAATTCTTTTCCTCAAATCCTCTTTAGACCTCCTTCCCCTTATCTTAATCTATGCCCCCTGGCTATTGACCCCTGCGCTAAGGGAAAAAGTTTCTTCCTATCTAACCTATCAATGCCCCTCATAATTTTATACACCTCAATCATGTCCCCCCTCAGCCTTCTCTGCTCTAAGGAAAACAACCCTAGCCTATCCAGTCTCTCTTCATAGCTGATATGCTCCAGCCCAGGCAACATCCTGGTGAATCTCCTCTGCACCCTCTCCAGTGCAATCACATCCTTCCTATAGTGTGGTGACCAGAACTGTACACAGTACTCCAGCTGTGATCTAACTAGCGTTTTATACAGCTCCATCATAACCTCCCTGCTCTTATATTCTATGCCTCAGCTAATAAAGGGAAGTATCCCAAATGCCTTCCTAAACACCTTATCTACCTGTGCTGCTGCTTTCAGTGATCTATGGACAAGTACACCGAGGTCCCTCTGACCCTCTGTACTTCCTAGGGTCCGACCATCCATTGTATATTCCCTTGCCTTGTTAGTACTCCCAAAATGCATCACCTCACACTTCTCAGGATTAAATTCCATTTGCCACTGCTCCGCCCACCTTACTATCCCATCTATATTGTCCTGTAATCTAAGGCTTTCCTCCTCTCTATTTACGACACCACCAATTTTCGTGTCATCTGCAAACTTACTGATCATACCTCCTATATTCACGTCTAAATCATTAATGTACACTACAAACAGCAAGGGTCCCAGCACCGATCCCTGTGGTACACCACTGGTCACAGGCTTCCACTCGCAAGAACAGTCCTCAACCATTACCTCTGCCTCCTGCCACTAAGCCAATTTTGGATTCAATTTGCCAAATGGCCCTGGATCCCACAGGCTCTTACCTTCTTAACCAATCTCCCATGCAGGACCATATCAAAAGCCTTACTGAAGTCCACATAGACTACATCAACCACTTTACCCTCATCTACACATCTAGTCACCGACTCGAAAAATTCAATCAAGTTAGTTAGACACGATCTCCCCCTGACAATGCCACGCTGACTATCCCTGATTAATCCCTGCCTCTCCAAGTGGAGATTAATCCTGTCCCTCAGAATTGTTTCCAATAGTTTCCCTACCACTGATGTTAGACTCACCGGCCTGTAATTACCTGCTTTATCCCTGCTACCCTTCTTGAATAATAGTACCACATTCGCTGTCCTCCAGTCCTCTGGTACCTCTCTTGTTACCAGAGAGGATTTGAAAATTTGTGTCAGAGCCCCTGCTATCTCCTCCCTTGCCAGGGATACATCTCATCCGGACCTGGGGATTTATCCACTTTTGAGCCCGCTAAAACAACTAATACTTCCTCCCTTTCAGTGCTAATATGTTGAAGTATATCACAATCCCCCTCCCTGATCTCTACACCTACATTGTCCTTCTCCATAGTGAACACAGATGCAAAGTAATCACTAAAACCTCACCTATGTCCTCCGGCTCCACAGACAGATTGCCACTTCAGTCCCTAATGGGCCCTATTCTTTCCCTGGTTATCCTCTTGCCCTTAATGAATTAGGGGAAGGCCCTAATATACTTACAAAATACCTTAGGATTTTCATTTATCTTGCCCGCCAGTGTTTTTTCACATCCCGTCTTCGCTCTCCTAATTACTTTTTTAAGTACCCCCCTACACTTTTTATACTCCTTTAGTGCCTCTGCTGTTTTCAGTGCTCCGAATCTGCCATAAGCTTCCTTTTTTTCCTTTTCCAATCCTCTATATCCCTTGACATCCAGGGTTCCCTGGACTTGTTGGTCCTACCCTTCACCTTAATGGGTACATGTTGGCCCTGAACTCTCACTATTTCCTCTTTGAATGACTCCCACTGGTCTGATGTAGACTTTCCTACAAGTAGCTGCTTCCAGTCCACTTTGGCCAGATCCTGTTTTATCATATTGAAATCGGCCTTCCCCTAATTCATTAACTTTATTTCCGGCCCGTCTTTGTCCTTTTCCATAACTACCTTAAATCTTACAGAGTTATGGTCACTATCCCCGAAATGCTCCCCCACTGGCACTTCTACTACTTGTCCAGCTTCATTCCCTAGGATTAGGTCCAGTACTGCCCCATCTCTTGGAGGACTTTCTACGTGCTGGCTCAAAAAGCTCTCCTGTATGCTTTTTAAGAATTCTGCCCTCTTTAAGCCTTTTGCACTAAGACTATCCCAGTTGATATTAGTGAAGTTGAAATCTCCTTCTCTTTAATAAAATGCCCAACACGACACACAGTACTCTAAGTGTGGTCCAATCAATGTTTTGTATAACTTTTAATATTATTTCTTTAGACTCGCCCTATTGGTAAAACTCAAAATGCTGTTGATATTTTTACTTGTGTTTTCTACCTACCATTATGCCTTCAGGTATTGCCCCAATATTTAAAGGGCAGCGCATTCAAAGTGGTGTGGGAGGATTTGTGGACGGAAAACCCAGAAGTACGGGTTTCCCAGACATCCTGTAGTTCTTAACTGCAGGACATCTTTTAAACAGGTTTCCTATTGGATAGGCAGGCTGGCTGCTGTCGGGCAGGGAAGCCTGTGATTTAAGGATGCAGCTAAGCAGAAAGCTAGTAAGGAGGCAGGGAGAGATTGCAGTCTGGGGGTCTAGTGGGAGTCGATGGGGGTTTCATAGTTAGGGGGACAGATCACTGGGAGGGGGAGGGGGGGGCGGTGAAGAGACCACATTGAGGGTAGAGGGGTGCAGTAGAGAGCGTTGTCGGGGGAGAAAGACCATGCAGGGCAGAAGAGAGGGGCCAAAGCGAGATGGCAGTTAAGGAGGGAGATCACGGGGAGAGGGAGGTAGTCTGCAATCATGTAGCGGAAGCAGGTGAGCTTGCTGGGCCAGTGGCAAACACTGCAACTCCTCCTGATGCACAAACAACACTGTAAAGGCTCTTAGTTATGGATACAACCTTTCTTGCCTCCTTTTACCTCTCAGGTTTCCCGAGGCTCAGGAAACGCAGCTAAAAGGTTTAAATTTAAAAAGCTTGTTAAAATGGAGGCACGCAGCCTCCTTAATATGGATTGGTCGCTTGCCCCTGTCCCGTCTCTAGTAAAACTGGAAGTGAGCGGGTTTGAGGTGAATTGGGGTCAGCTTTTAATTTTTTTAAATTTCTATTTCTCATCTGAACCAAATCCACACATTATTGGCAGTTAAAATTATTTTCAATGCATTTCAGCCTCTAGGTCTCTTTTTTTACATTCTTCAGTGTATTTTCATTGAGCACATACTTGCATTCCTTCCTTTTCCTTCCAGACTGTATTATCTCACACTTATGCACATGACATTGCATCTGCCACCTGTCTTCAACTTCCTCTGTCTATATTTTGCTATTTTGCTGATGTTTATCATACTCCTCGTCACTGCTTGTCAATTTCCCTACTTTTGTGTCATCAGCAAACTTCTGAGATTGTGGCCCTGAAACTGGGCCACACAGCACTCACCTTTATATGTTACTTGGATTACTAAAACCCAATATGGTGGTCTGGAAGTGTGTACACATTTAACATAATGCAATTTAATACATACCAACATACAAATTAGGAGCAGGAGTAGGCAACTCGGCCCCTTGAGCCTGCTCCACCATTCAATAAGATCATGACTGATCTAATTGTAACCTCAACTCCACATTCCTGACTATCCCCAATGACCTTTCACCCTCTTGCTTATCAAGAATCTATCTACCTCCGCCTTAAAAATATTCAAAGGCTCTGCTTCCACTGCCTTGTGAGCAAGATTTCCAAAGACTCACAACCTTCTGAGAGAAAAGATTTTTCCTTATCTCTGTCTTAAATGGGCGACCCATTATTTTTAAATAGTGAGCCCTAGTTCTAGATCCTCCCATAAGGGGAAACATCCTTTCCATATCCACCCTGTCAAGACCCCTCAGGATCTTATATGTTTCAATCAAGTCGCCTCTTACTCCCTGGACTCCAGCGGATACAAACCTAGCCTGTCCAACCTTTCCTCGTAAGACAACTCTCCCATTTCAAGTATAAGTCTAGTAAACCTTCTCTGAACTGCTTCCAATGCATTTACGTCCTTCCTTAAATAAGGAGACCAATACTGTACACAATGCTCCAGATGTGGTCTCACCAATGCCCTGTATAGCTGAAGCATAACCTCCCTACTTTTGTATTTGATTCCCCTCGCAATAAACGAGAACATTCTATTAGCTTTCCTAATTACATGCTGTACCTGCATACTAATCTTTTGTGATTCATGCAATAGGATACCCAGATCCCTCTGCATCTCAGATCTCTGCAATCTCACCATTTAGATAATATGATTCATTTTAGTTTATTCTTCCTGCCAAGGAACAATTCACTTAGTGGCACTCCCCCGTCTTCTCCCTGTAGCCCCGCACATTTTTCCTTATCAGATAATAACCCAATTCCCTCTTGAATGCCTCGATTGAACCTGCCTCCACCACACTCTCAGGCAGTGCATTCCAGATTCTAACCCATCACTGCATGAAAAAGGTTTTCCTCATGTCGCTATTGCTTCTTTTGCCAACTACCTTAAATATTTTTCCTCTGGTTCTCGATCCTTCGACCAGTGGGAACAGTTTTGTCTTATCTACTCCATCCAGACCCCTCATGATTTTGAATACTCTATCAAATCTACTCTCAACCTTCTCTTCTCCAAGGAAAATAGTCCCAACGTCTCCAATCGATCTACATAACTGAAGTTCTTCATCCCTGGAAGCTTTCTCATGAATCTTTTCTGCACCCTCTCTAATGCCTTCACATCCTTCCTAAAGTGTGGTGCGCAGAACTGCACACAATACTACAGTCAGAACCAGTGTCTTATACAAGTTTTACATAACTTCCTTGCTTTTGTACTCAATTCCCCCATTGATAAAGCCTCGGATGCTGTATGCTTTATTAACCACACTCTCAATTTATCTTGCCATTTTCAATGATTTATGCACATATATACCTATGCTCATGCACCCCTATAGAATTGTGACCTTTATTTTATATTATTATTTTAGATTGTTACATGTAAAAGGCCCACATGGATAAGTACCAGAGGGAAGTGGGCTCTTGTGAAACCATATCCCAATGTAAATATGTGATGGGAAAAAAAATGTGCCTGCCATATGGTCAGGCAACTCCCTCCTTGAACTTTATACCAGTCATAGGCTGGTGATCATTGAGTTAGAGTTGTGTATGCATTAGAATGAGACTCTGTCCAATTATGAATAACTATTTTGAATTCCCTCCTCAAATGAACTTCCACTGAACTTCCACAAAGTTACAATTGTATTACAATGTGAAAATATTCCTTGCAAATATTTGTAGAATACCCCCAACGTATGGCACAATTGTGAGGTGGTGGGACAGTAGGGGTTGGTGTTGTGAATAATCACCCCAACACCCCCTCCCTCCCCTGGCATCTTTCCGTGCAAGTGCAGGAGATGCATGCATCACCTGCCCTTTTACCTCCTCCCTTCTCACCAGCCAAGGCCCCAAACACTCCTTCCAGGTGAAACAGCGATTTATGTGTACTTCTTTCAATTTAGGATACTGTATTCACTGCTTACAATGCAGTCTCTTCTACACTGGGGAGACCAAATGCAGTTTAGGTGACTGCTTTGCAAAACCCCTCCATTCAGTCCACAAGTGTGACCCCGAGTTCCGGTTGCCTGTCATTTTCTCCATCTTGCTCTACGCTGACCTCTCTGTCGTCGGCCTCCTGCAGTGTTCCAATGAAACTCAACGTAGGCTTGAGGAACACCACCTCATCTTTTGAATAGGCACATTACAGCCTTCCGGACTCAACACTTAGTTTCAGATTTCAACAATTTCAGACCATTACCTTTGTCCCCATTTTGTTTCCTCCTCCTTTGCTGGCTTTGGTGTTGTCTCTCTTTGTACTTTCAGGTGGCAGCTGTTCATGATTCTGCCATTGACACCTCCTGTCGACTCATCTTTTGTTTCTTTACTTGTCCTATGACCACTCCCTTTGGCCTTGCACCATGAACCCTTTTGTTATTTAATCTCTTCTGCCTTCCATCATATCAAAGACCTTCCCTTTTGTTCTTTTTCCAACACTCCTCCATTTTCATTTACTTAAAACCTATTACATCTCTAGCTTTTCTTACTTCTGATGAAAGGTCATCGACCTGAAACATTAACTGTTCCTCTCTCCACATATGCTGCCAAACCTGCTGTGTATTTAAAGGAATCAGATCAGATTGACAGACCATTGCCTACCTGTCACAGGACTAAACAGGCAGGGTACAGATGTTCATATTATGAGACTATCTCTAACCTTTAAATATAGAATTAGGGAGCAGAGATGCCACTATCGGGCAGTCACCTCAACCCTACACAAATGCTCTAACAGCAACTGGATGGAGACAAATCAGAACCAAAATTACCCTCCCAATGATCAGATTGACAATTAATATCTTGAAACAAAAACAAGAAATGCAGGATTCACTCAGCAGGTCTGGCAGCATCAGTGGAAAGAGAAGCAGAGTTAACGTTTCGGGTCAGTGACCCTTCTTCGGAACTGACAAATATTAGAAAAGTCACAGATTATAAACAAGTGAGGTGGGGGTTGGGCAAGAGATAACAAAGGAGAAGGTGCAGATTGGACCAGGCCACATAGCTGACCAAAAGGTCACGGAGCAAAGGCAAACAATATGTTAATGGTGTGTTGAAAGACAAAGCATTAGTACAGATTAGGTGTGAATATACTGAATATTGAACATCAGCAAGTGCAAACCTGAAGAAAAACAACCTGAAAAAAACAGTGGGTAAGCAAACTGAACAAACTAAGATGAAATGAAATAAATGCAAAAAAAGATTGTAAAAAATGTAAAAAGGAATGCAAAAAAAAGGGAAGAAAAAATAACTAAAAATGACTAAAAATGAAAGTAAAGTGGGGGGCTGTCATGCTCTGAAATTATTGAACTCAATGTTCAGTCCGGCAGGCTGTAGTGTGCCTAATCGGTAGATGAGATGCTGTTCCTCGAGCTTGCGTTGATGTTCACTGGAACACTGCAGCAATCCCAGGACAGAGATGTGAGCATGAGAGCAGGGGGGAGTGTTGAAATGGCAAGCAACCGGAAGCTCAGGGTCCTGCTTGCCAATTAATATCTTGAGGCTGTCTGATCTCTTTCCCAGCAGACAAGTAAGTATGGACATAAATTTATCAAGGAAATGGATAACCCAAACTGATTAGACTCCCAAAACAAATTGCACTGAAAACAAATTAGGCAAGAAATTCAATTGTGTCAATTTTTGGAAGCGGGGACGTGGTTCACAGTGGGCCCATTCAGATCGAGGTGGGTAAGACACAAAATCGGTTTACCCACCTCATCTGAATCATTTCAGTGCAGGAACCGGGGCATCCAGTTCTGGTCTTCTTTTCACTACTGTTATGGAATTTCCATTTTTTGTG
Organism: Heterodontus francisci; assembly: GCF_036365525.1. Lineage (NCBI taxonomy): Eukaryota > Metazoa > Chordata > Chondrichthyes > Heterodontiformes > Heterodontidae > Heterodontus > Heterodontus francisci. The sequence goes on from NC_090382.1 coordinate 64,245,537, forward strand.
TTAAAAACCTGGGAATCTATATTTAAAAAAACACTAAAAAAATAGGATTTCATGGACATTGAAACATCTGGAGATAGTCAAATTTTATGGATGCTTTTGGAAAAAAACAAGGTCAGTAAGAGGTTCCTGGTTTTGACCAGTAAACAAATACCGGAAACCAGGTGATTTCAAGTAAACCCTGGGGGTTTTGACCTAAGAGCGACCCTTTGTTGTGACAAGAGAAAATTTGTCACTTAGCATGAGACTTGCTTGGAAAAGTTAGTTTCACTTTGAACTGCTAAAAGATGCTGTTTTTGGACTAAAAGCAGGCAGTTGGAAGCTGCATATGGACCTGCCGGGAGATCAGAAGAAAACCAGATAATTGTTACCTCTCTTTGAAGAATACCTGCTAGTGAAAAGCAAAAGCCTATACGAAGTGGTATTCTTGCCTCCTGCATTTTTAAGAAACACTGAATGCTTGCAGAAATCTTGCCTCTTAAAGAAGGCCTTTTGCATCGGATGTGTATGAGAAGTGACACCTGTTGCTGCACACCTGATGGAAGACCTACGGGAAGCTTCGGCAGTTGAATTACTTTGAATGCTTCCCGCCTGGAAAGACTCTATTTGGGACACCTTGCCAAACCAAAGAACATCCTTCCAGATATCTACAGAATAAGTTATTTTTTTCATTCCTTTTATTCCTTTGCAACAGATGTAAACAAAAATTCCTTTTTTCCCAGTTAACTGGTTTTTAGATGTATGTGAGTGTGTGTGAGAGCTAGTATAATAATACGGGGCTTTAATATTTCAATTCGCGTATATATATATATATATATATATATATTTACTTCATCAGTGGTTAAGACTTGATTTTATAATAAACGGATAATTTTGTTGTTTATTAAAGGAACTTGGTTTATTCTAGAGAAAATTAGAGTATCTAATTGGCTGTTTCAGTAAGTGGGAAGATTTATTGATAGCTGTGACCTGTGGAGAAATGAGACTGAATTAACAGTGTACTCCTCCCACCTCAACTGTAACAGTATGCTGCCGGTGAGGTCTGCACACAGCAGGTGGCATTGGCAATGTCGTTTCCCCATCATGTGGTACAGGCTACCTGCTTTTTATTTTAAAAAGGCAGGCTGCCTCTTAAAGGCAAGGTAGAAAAAAATTACTGAGTGGAAATTGCTGTAAAATGAGCACCAGGGCACACAGAAGGATCCAGACTGCTGGATGTGGCGCTGGAGGTATTAGTACTGCAAGTGGTAGGGGGAGAGATGCTAGGGTCCCACAAGGGGCCAGGAGGTCCTCAAGAACAACCCTCAGAAGAGAGTGGGATTAAGTGGTCATGGAGAGCAACTCCTGCAATCTGGACCCAAGCGCCTGGCAGTAGTGCCATTAGAGGTCTAATAATCCCATGCGGGTGGTCAACATCAGTGAATGCATCGTCACATGACATCGCCTACCCACTGCTCCATCAGCCTCTCACACTTCTCAAAGCACCATATCTCCATCGCAACCAGCAGCACTCCCTGGCACTCAAGACTCATGCCTAGCATCCAGATACTCCACCACATCCACCCACACCTAGCAATGCTGCCAGCCTCACACCTACCTCTCACTGTCTCCACATACCTCCAGCTGTTCAACTATGGCAGGCACATCACTCAAACACAGTGCTACAAAATCACTGGCATCCTGCCCTCGGTGCCGCACAATAGAAGGAAGAAGAGCAGAACTGGCTGTGGACAAAGACGCTTGCATCACCTGAGTCCTACATAGCAGATGGTTCTCAGCATCGTGCGGCCAGCTGCGACAGGGCCTGTAGCATCCGACTTTGCTGAGAACTTTGAGGATGATGGCATCTTCCTGCCATATGCCCCTTCTCAATTCCCAGCAGACCCACATCCTGCTAACCGGCATGATGAGTAAGCTGCTGATGGTGTAACCAGGGACCTCTTGCTTTCCACCCCAACCCCCTTTCTCGCATCACAACCATCCCCTTCTGAGTTCCTGCTTTCAGACATCCAAGAACTGCCATCTGCCCAGCCACAGGAGCCCAAGGATGAAGAGAGAGAGAGCAATCGGACAGCAGACCCCGTCACTTGATCTGACACTTGCAGCCACCAGATCAAATACTGGCACTGCATGCACCTTGGAGACTAGTTGGGATCAGCACATGGTGAGTCACCAGGCACGAGTGGGCTGCAGCCAGGTCAGGAGTAAGGTATGTTTTACTTGCCAGCTCTCCAGAGGGCAAGGTCGCAGATGAGTTCTGCTGCAGAGGGCTCAGATGAGGACCTCAATGGGGCAGCATAGAGGAGATCACTGAATGGACATGTACTCCTGAGATCAAGACAAGAAATGCTGGAACCACTCAGCTGGTCTGGCAGCATCTGGGTGTACTCCTGAGATGCTGGGTGCATTGGTTGGCCTACCAGACAGCTTCCTGTCACTATCAAAGACCATGAGGAGTTGGGTTCCAACTTGGCAGAGCACCTGGCACAGAGCTTGCCTTCTCTGCAGCCTCTGTGGTGTTGCAGACCCAGAGGCACAGTCACTTCTACCCCGATACTTGCTGCAGCCTTTGTGTGGACAGGTCACCAACTCCTCTGCCATCCCTGGGAGGGTGCAACAACACTTTCTGGCAAATACACCATAATACCTCCAAAAATAGTCCCGAGTACTTTCAGACACTTTCCAGTAGAAGTTGTTCAATAGATTTTAGTTACCTGCGATCAGAGTCCTTTAAATAACATTACTGCAGGGCCCATCTTGTTTCCTCATTCTTCGTTTTTTAACAATGGACAATGCAGGCATTACCAGGTCCTGCGTTGTACAATTTTGGTATCCTGACGTCACAACAGCATACAGGGGATGCAGGTGCATGTGCCCATCTCAGTGATAGATGCTTCGTAGGCTGCGCAGCTAGTGGCCCGTGGGGCTGCCTGCCCCCAAAGAATGGAGGCAAGTCTGGATTGCTACACGAGTGAATTCCTCACCCAGTATTTTTGCAATTTGTTGGTCCTTGTTTCACACAAATTGGTTGACATATGTGCTTATAGAATAGTAATTTGAAGTTAACTCCTTGATGTAAAGCAATTTGAGATGGCCTGAGGATATGTTAAGGAATCATGCAAATTATAGTAAAAAGAACAGTGCCAGGATGAATAGGGCAGGTCATACCAGACTACTAGTTTTCTCTAAACTAAGCAATAGATAGGAGTTGCTGACCCACCATATGTCATTACAACAATGTATACATACTGAGGGTCAGTTTGGAGGAAATTTTAACATTGAAGAGTTATGTGTGTTTAGGTGTGGGTGGTGAGGAGGGCGAGCTGTTAAGTTCACCACATATTAAGTATAAAAATTATGCAATTAAAGCAGTTCAAAAAAAATGTAAGCATAAGGCCAGAAGCAGGACACTGAATCGATAAAAATCTTGAGCCATTCTGCTATGAAAAGTTTAATATTTAATAACTGCAAAATGGCACTAGTCATGCTCTTTCTAGTCTTACTCTTTCCATTGGTTACAAATTCTAACTTTGTAAAATCTAGGACTTTGCAGTAATTAAATTTAGTTATTTGTAATACTATTTTCATTACATGCAGTGACTGAGATTAACCATTTACAACTGCTTACTTCTATGGCTTTCATGATATAAAAAAACAAATAATACAAAATGAATATTCAATCTGTTGCTAAGAGCCATATCATTAACTGGACACAAGCAAAATTATTTGTCGCTTTCACTTTGCCGTGTCATAGCTAATTGGCCATAGTTGTTTTTCCTTCATTATTTGCAATTTGTTAACATTCCACTTTAGAATACTTAAATACAATATATTGCCATGCAAAAATACTCTTGGGTTGAGCATAAGCATAATCATCTGGATAATCAGCTGGAAGGAGATACAACTGTTAAGAGTTTGTAGGGTACATTCTTTGTGTCACCACATGATTTCCCATCACTGCCTACACTTGGTATTTGCCTACTGCTTTCTAGCCCAGCAGTCTTTCATTCTAATCACATGAAGGTCTCTATTCACCATAACTCATGCATTCCCTTTGAAATCACAGCTGTAGATAGACTTCCCTCACAAGGTGACTGTCTGTTCCTGACTATTCAAATACCATCAGAAAAAAAATGACAATATCCCAGTGATAGCTACAACTAAAACACAGTCACTAATGCTGCACTTCATCTTCTGGAGGCAAATGAAGGAGATCAATGTATGTAGGCTGCTGGAGGTTAATTTAACTACCAATACACATAGAACATAGAACATAGAACATACAGCACAGAACAGGCCCTTCGGCCCACAATGTTGTGCCGATCCTTTGTCCTCTGTCAAGGACAATTTAATCTATACCCCATCATTCTCCTTTATCCATATACCTATCCAAAAGCCTTTTGAAAGTCCCTAAAGTTTCTGACTCAACAACTTCCCCGGGCAAGGCATTCCATGCCTCGACCACTCTCTGGGTAAAGAACCTTCCCCTGACATCCCCCTTATATCTCCCACCCTTCACCTTAAATTTATGACCCCTTGTAACGCTTTGCTCCACCCGGGGAAAAAGTTTCTGACTGTCTACCCTATCTATTCCCCTGATCATCTTATAAACCTCTATCATGTCACCCCTCATCCTTCTCCTTTCTAATGAGAAGAGGCCTAGAATGTTCAGCCTTTCCTCGTAAGACTTATTCTCCATTCCAGGCAACATCCTGGTAAATCTCCTCTGCACCCTCTCCAAGGCTTCCACATCCTTCCTAAAATGAGGCGACCAGAACTGCACACAGTACTCCAAATGAGGCCTTACCAAGGTCCTGTACAGCTGCATCATCACCTCACGGCTCTTAAATTCAATCCCTCTGCTAATGAACGCTAACACCCCATATGCCTTCTTCACAGCCCTATCCACTTGAGTTGCAACTTTCAATGATCTATGCACATAGACCCCAAGGTCTCTCTGCTCCTCCACATGCCCAAGAACCCTACCGTTAACCCAGTATTTTGCATTCATGTTTGTCCTTCCAAAATGGACGACCTCACACTTTTCAGGGTTAAACTCCATCTGCCACTTTTCAGCCCAGCACTGCAACCTATCCAAGTCCCTTTGCAGACGACAATAGCCCTCCTCGGTATCCACAACTCCACCAACCTTTGTATCATCTGCAAATTTACTGACCCACCCTTCGACTTCCTCATCCAAGTCGTTAATAAAAATCACAAACAGGAGAGGACCCAGAACTGATCCCTGCGGCACGCCACTGGTAACTGGGCTCCAGGCTGAGTATTTACCATCTAAGACCACTCTCTGCCTTCTATCAGTTAGCCAATTCTTAATCCAACTGGCCACATTCCCCACTATCCCATGCCTCCTGACTTTCTCCATAAGTCTACCATGGGGGACCTTATCAAATGCCTTACTAAAATCCATGTACACCACATCCACTGGTTTACCCTCATCCACTTGCTTGGTCACCTGCTCAAAGAATTCAATCAGGCTTGTGAGGCAAGACCTACCCCTCACAAAACCGTGCTGACTGTCCCGAATCAAGCAGTGTCTTTCCAGATGCTCATAAATCCTATCCCTCAGCACCTTTTCCATCAACTTGCCTACCACCGAAGTAAGACTAACTGGCCTGTAATTCCCAGGGTTGTTCCTATTCCCTTTCTTGAACAGGGGCACAACATTTGCCACCCTCCAATCACCTGGTACCACCCCCGTCAGCAGAGAAGATGAAAAGATCATTGCCAGCGGCTCTGCAATTTCATCCCTTGCTTCCCATAACATCCTTGGATATACCCCGTCAGGCCCGGGAGACTTGTCTATCTTCAAGTTATTCAAAAACCCCAACACATCTTCCCTCCTAACGAGCACTTCCTCGAGCTTACCAGTCTGTTTCACACCGTCCTCTTCAGTAATACACCCCTTCTCATTCGTAAATACCGAAGAGAAGTACTCATTCAAAACCTCACTTATCTCTTCCGGCTCAACACACAGTCTCCCGCTATTGTCCTTGACCGGACCTATGGTCCCCCTAGTCATCCTCATATTTCTGACATACGCGTAAAAGGCCTTGGGGTTTTCTTTTATCCTACCCGCCAAGCATTTTTCATGCCCTCTCTTAGCTCTCCTAATCCCTTTCTTCAGATCCTTCCTGGCCATCTTGTATCCCTCCAGAGCTATGCCTGTGCCCTTTTTCCTCAACTTTATATACGCATCCTTCTTCTTCCTAACAAGACTCTCAACCTCTCTTGTCAACCACGGTTCCCTCACATGACCATCCCTTCCCTGTCTGACAGGGACATGCTTATCAATGGCCCCTACTATCTGCTCCTTGAAAAAGTTCCACATTTCGACCGTGCCCTTCCCTGCCAGCATATGCTCCCAACTTATGCTCCTCAGTTCCTGCCTGACAGCATCATATCTACCCTTCCCCCAATTGTAAACCTTGCCCTGTTGCACATACCTATCCCTCTCCATTACCACAGTGAATGCTACAGAATTGTGATCACTATCTCCAAAGTGCTCGCCCACCAACAGCTCTATCACTTGCCCTGGTTCATTACCTAGTACCAAATCCAATATTGCCTCCCCTCTGGTCGGGCAGTCTACATACTGAGTCAGAAAAGCTTCCTGGACATACTGCACAAACACTACCCCATCCAAACTATTCGATCTAAAGAGTTGCCAATCAATATTTGGGAAGTTGAAATCCCCCATAATTACTACCCTGTGACTTCTGCTCCTTTCCAAAATCTGTTTCCCAATCTGCTCTTCCACCTCCCTGCTGCTATTGGGGGGCCTATAGAAAACTCCCATCAAGGTGACTGCTCCTTTCCTGTTCCTGACCTCAACCCACAGTGCCTCAGTCGGCAGATCCTCCTCGAAAATTCTTTCAGCAGTTGTTACACTATTTCTAACTAACAATGCCACCCCCCCACCTCTTTTACCACCATTCCTAATCTTATGAAAACATCTATAACCAGGTAGCTCCAAAAACCATTCCTCCCCCTCACCTATCCACGTTTCAGTGATGGCCACAACATCGTAGTCCCAAGTGCCCATCCACGCCTTCAATTCACTCACCTTATTCCTGATGCTTCTTGCGTTGAAGTATACGCACTTTAACCCTTCTCCGTGCCCATCTGTCCTCTGTGACAGTGCTACCTTCCCCAATACCTCACTACACTCTTTGTCTTTCTGAGTGGACCCACTGGTCCCTGGATTACAAGTCCGGTTCCCATCCCCCTCCCAAACTACTTTAAACCCTCCCGAACAGTACTAGCAAACCTCCCTCCCAGGATATTGGTGCCCCTCTGGTTCAGATGCAGCCCGTCCTGTTTGAACAGGTCCCATCTTCCCCAGAATGCAGTCCAATTATCCAAGAACTGGAAGCCCTCCCTCCTACACCATTCCTGCAGCCACGTGTTCAGCTGTGCTCTCTCCCTATTCCTAGCCTCACTATCACGTGGCGCCGGCAACAAACCAGAGATAACAACTCTGTCCGTCCGAGCTTTCAGCTTCCAGCCTAACTCCCTAAACTCACTTCTAACATCTGTGCCACCCTTCCTTCCTACGTCGTTGGTGCCAATGTGCACCACGACCTCTGGCTGCTCCCCCTCCCCTTTAAGGATCCTGAAGACGCGATCACAAACATCACGGACCCTGGCACCAGGGAGGCAACAAACCATCCGTGCGTCTCGCCTGCGCCCACAGAACCGCCTGTCCGTACTCCTCACCATCGAGTCCCCGATGACTAGTGCTCTCCCATTCTCCCTCCTTCCCTTCTGAGCCACAGTGCAGGACCCCGTGCCAGAGGCCCGGTCACTGCAGCCTGCCCCCGATAGGCCGTCCCCCCCAACAGTATCTAAAACTGTATACTTGTTGTTGAGGGGAACGACCACAGGAGATCCCTGCACTGACCTCTTCCCACCTCTAACTGTTACCCAGCTGCCTTTGATTTGTGGAGTAACGACCTCCGTGTAGCTTCTATCTATCAACCCCTCAGCTTCCCGAATGATCCTCAGTTCATCCAGCTCCAGCTCCAATTCCCTAACACGGTCTGATAGGAGCTGGAGACGGATGCACTTCCAGCAGGTGAAGTCGGCAGGGCCACCGGAGGTTTCCCTCACCTCGAACATTCTGCAGGAGGAGCAATACACTACACTGGCTGCCATTTCTTTTATTCAATTACCCCTTAGTTAAGTACAACTATAGATATTAACAAAAACAGTAAATAGCTTACCTGCTCAGTCCTTTTTGGTTAGAGGAGGAGGGTAAAAAGTGTCTTATTATTAGGTTAGAGGAGGAGGATGGGTGGGAGACACTACATGTGTAGTGGCTCGGGTTTACTCAGCTCCGCACCTTTAAGGAAAATACCTACCCAGGAGTCCTCGCTGCCGACCAGCTTCCGGTTCCTCCGGCGCCAAAAGAAACTCAAAGACAAGGAAAACAGTAAGTAAAACAGTAAGTACTTACTTTTAAAACACAGCTCCTGATGCCTTCACTCACCCACCGAAGAGTCGCTACCTTCTCCTGCTGCTCCGCCGGGAAATGAGCACATATTTAACTTGCTCAGCACTGACAAGTTTGTACTACCACCAATAAAATAAGAACTGAACTGTTTAGGAAAGCCTGCTGTCAAGCACATGAACTGCCCGCCAAATGCACAATTCATGACAAAGTTGATGGACAGAGATTAGCATGCAGATTAATGGCAGAGCAATCCAGTTCATTAGAAAAACATGCATTAAAATACACTGTTAAAGTCTTTCATTTTTAAAACAAATAAAGAACAAATGTAGTATTATAAGAATGTTTAGAACACTTTGAAATTCAGAATAAATTGATTCGTCATTGGTTATATTAATGCCGTAATGTGATGTATGCTGGAGAATGGGATGTCTAAAGTACTAAGTACAGCTGCAACATTCATTAGAGTCACAATACAATTATGCAAAGGGATTATCACTGGTCAGTTTATTCTGTTGGTTTATCTTGTTAGCATATGAAAAAAAATCACATTATATGACTAAAGTAAAGCAAAGTTGGCCATCATTTAAATAAATACAGCATTTGTTCCAAATTAAAACATGATTCTATTTTGCCATGCCTGTAACTAGGGCAAACAGCACTTTCTGGCAGCAATTCCACCATTCAGTTTTACTTAGAATTACATAGAATAATAAGCACAGAAACAGGCCATTCAGCCCAACCAGTCCATGCTGGTGTTTGTGCTCTGCTCGAGCCTCCTCCCATTCTTTTTCATCTAAACCTGTTAGCATAACCCTCTACTTATTTCTCCCTCATATGCTTATCTAGCCTCCACTTAAATACATTCATATTATTCACTCAACCACTCTCTGTGATAGCAAGTTCTACATTTTCACCACTCAACATAAAGACATTTCTTCCGACTTTCCTATTTGGTTTCATCGTGACTATCATACATTGATGACTTCCAGTTTTGCTTTTCTCCCACAAATGGAAATTTTGTTTTCTGAAAATTAGTTAGTGGTACAAAAGTGCACTTCAATGTATGTCAAAACGTCTTGAAAGAATACAAAGATTATTTTATATTTATTTGGTTATCCTAATTTTTTCTCCTATTTTGCATCAACCAGGAAAAAAGAATTACTAGAAGGTAGGAGAATTATGTGCAAGGTTACACATTTTTTATTTTTATTATTTGTTCATGGGTGTGGGGAATGCTGCATTTGTTGCTCAGCTCGGGTTGCGCTGAGGAGATGAAGGTGGGCCTTCTAGTTTAACTGCTGCAGTACATGTTGATAGTGCTCCCATGAAGGTAGGCAATTCTAGGGTTTTGACAAAACAGCGGTGAAGGAATGGCCTTATATGACCATGTCAAGATGGTGAGATTCTTGGATGGCTACTTGATTTGCCTGTGATTTGCTGCTCCAGTCCTTCTTTGTTGTAGAGGTCATGGGTCTGGAGGTGCTTTTGAAGCAAGCTTGGTGAGTTGCTGCAGTGCATTCTGTAAATAGTACATACTACAGCTATAATGAACTAGTGGTGGCGGGAGTGGATATTGAGTGCAGTGCCAAGAATATCAATCAAGTAGAATGATTGATGGCGTCAAGCTTCCTGAGTATTGTTGTGGCAGTGTCCATCCAGGCAAGTGGCAATTATTCCATCATATACATGATTTGAGCCTTGTAGATACTGAAGAGAATTTGAGGGGTCAATTACCATAGAGTACTTAGCATCTTCCCTGCTTTTGTAACCACAATGTTAAGCCTTTGTTCAATAGCGATCTGTAAGATGCCACTGGTGAGAACTTGACAATGAGGTTTCAGAAGAAGCTGCTTTGATTAGATTAGAGATACAGCACTGAAACAGGCCCTTCGGCCCACCGAGTCTGTGCCGAACATCAACCACCCATTTATACTAATCCTACACTAATCCAATATTCCTACCAAACATCCCCACCTGTCCCTATATTTCCCTACCACCTAACTATACTAGTGACAATTTATAATGGCCAATTTACCTATCAACCTGCAAGTCTTTTGGCTTGTGGGAGGAAACCGGAGCACCCGGAGAAAACCCACGCAGACACAGGGAGAACTTGCAAACTCCACACAGGCAGTACCCGGAATCGAACCCAGGTCCCTGGAGCTGTGAGGCTGCGGTGCTAACCACTGCGCCGCCCTTGGTTTTCACTTGTTGGAGATTGCCATTACCTTGCATTTATGTGGCATGAAAGCTACCTGTCAACCCATGCTTAAGATATTATAGAAGCCTTGCTGTAGGCTGCTCCAATATTGGAGGTATCATCAGCAAACAGTTCTGCTCCTGACGTTCATAGAATCATACAATGGCTACAGCACAGAAGGGGGCAGAATCTGTCATTCCCATACTGGCTCTCTAGAAGAGTAAATCACCTCGTTCCACTCCCCTGCCCTTTCTTCATAGCCCTGCAAATGTTTTCCCTTCAAGTGCCCATCCAATTCCCTTTTAAAAATCTCAAATGAAGCTGCCTCCAACACACTTTCAGGCAGTGTGTTCCAAATCATAACTACTCGCTTCATAAATGTTTTTCCTTATATCCCATTTGGTTATTTTGCCATTCACCTTAAATCTGTGTCCTCTCGTTCCCAACCCTTCTGCCAAAGGGAACAGTTTCTCTCTATCTACTCTGTCCAGACCCCCCATGATTTTGAATACCTCTATCAAATCTTCTCTCAACCTTCTCTGCTCTAAGGAGAACAAACCCTGCTTCTCCAATCTATCCATGTAACTGAAGTCCCTCATCCCTGGAACGATTCTTGTAAATCTTTTCTGCATCTTCTCTAAAGCCTTCCCATCCTTCCCAAAGTGCAGTGCCCAGACAGAACACAACACTCCAGTTGTGGCCAAACCACTGTTTTATAAACGTTCACCATAACTTCCTTGCTTTTGTACTCTATGCCTCTATTTATAAAGTTCAGGATCCCCTATGCATTTTTAACTACTTTCTCAACCTGCCCTGCCACCTTAAATGATTGTACACATATACCCGAGGTTTCTCTGTTCCTGCCCCCCTTTTAGAATTGTACACTTTCGTTTATATTGCCTCTCCTCATTCTTCTACCAAAATGCATCACCTCGAACTTCTCTGCAATAAATTTTATCTGCCATATATCCGCCCATTATGCCAGCCTGTCTATATCGTTATGATGAAGTGAGAATGATTGATTAAGCAGCTGAAAATGCTTTGGCCACAACATTGCTTTGAGGAATTCCTCCAGCAATCTCTTGGAGTTGTAATGATTAGCCTCAGACAATCTGAACAATCTCCCTGTGTATCAAAAAATGGCGTCAACCTCTGACGGTTTTTCGTTTGACACCCATTTATCAAAGTTTTGCTAGGTACAATCTAATGAATGTGACAAGCTTGCTGGCCTGATTTTTCTTTTCATTTCATATGTTCCATATGTAATGATTATATTATCTTTGCTATGACAAGTGTATGGTAGTGTAGTGGTTATGATACTGTACTAGTAGTAGAGAATGTGAGTTCAAAACCCACCATGGCAGTTTGAGAATTTGAACTCAGCATTTAATTTTGAGATTTTTAAACTATCACGTAAAGGTGACTATGGCCCAATATCAACTTGGCGGGGGTGGGGGGGGGCGCATTGGTGGTGCGCAGCTTATCAGTCAGGAAGCCTAGGAAGAACAGGTTTAATGGCTGGACCTGATTAGCATTTTTGGAAATCATTTCCTAGCTGCAGCCATCCAGCTTTACAGTCTCGCTAGTTGCAGGCAGATAGGTCTTTGACCTTCCAAAGAGAACTGGATAATTATCTGAAAATAAAAAATTTGCAGGGCTACGCAGAAAAGGCAGAGGAGTGGGACGAGGTGAGTTGCTCTTGCAGAGAGCCAGCACGGACACAATGGGCCAAATGGCCTCCTTCTGTGCTGTAATCATTCTATGATTATACCAGTCTCCAGTAAGGGAGTGAAGAGGAGCAAGGGGGAGAGGGGAGAAGATCATGGAAGGGGCTGGAGCAATTGGAGGAGGAGAGAAGAAGATTGTGGAGGTTGATGGAATACCCTGGCAGGGAGGCAGGAGACTGTGGGCCATGGACAACATCAGGAGGGCATTGGATCGTGAATTGAGGGGTGGTGTCCAATGATATGGGAGATTAGAATGTTTGCTTGGGGGGCCGAGGAGAAGTACAAGGCACTTACCTGTTCTCCATGCAGCAGTCCTCGCCTCCCTTTAACTCCCCGGTTTACTGAGGCCAAGGAAATGCAGCCAGCCAGCGTTAAAGCAGGAACAGAGAAAGAATCTGAGGCATGCAGCCTCATTAACATATTTAAATGATTGCTCCGCCTGCTGGGAGTGGTTGGTTGTATGCCCCAGTCTCTGTTGGAACCAGAAGTGGGTAGGGTTGAGGTGGGTTGGGTTTGGGTTTGAGATTTTTACGAACGGTAGCATAGTGGTAATGTTACCCGACCAGTAATCCAGAGGCCCAGACCAATGCACCAGAGACACGAGTTCAAATCCCACCCGGCAGCTGGTGGAACTGAAATTCAACTAATTCATAAATCTGGAATGAAAAAGCTAGTCACAGAAATGGTGACCATCAAACTACCGGATTGTTGTAAAAACACATCTGGTTCACTCATGTCCTTTAGGGATGGAAATCCACCATCCATACCCAGTCTGGCCTACATGTGACTTCAGACCCACAGCAATGTGGTTGATGACTCCTAACTGCCCACTGCAAGCCATGCAGTTGTTCCAAACTGCTACAGAAAAGTTGAAAAAGAATAAAACCGGACGGGCCTAGGCACTGGAAATGTCAAAGACACACTCAGCCCAGTCGAACCTGCAGAGTCCTCCTCACCAACATCTGGAAACGTGCAAAATTGGGAGAGCTGTCTTACAGACTGGCCAAGCAATAGCCTGACATAGTCATTCTCACCGAATCATACCTTACAGCCAGTGTCCCAGAAACCTCCATCACCATCCCTGAGTACGGCCTGTCCCACTGGCAGGGCAGACCCAACAGAGGTGGCAGCACTGTGGTATACAGCCAGGAGGAAGTGGCCCTGGGGGTCCTTACTATTGACTCTGGGCCCCATGAAGTCTCATGGCATCAGGCCAAACATGGAAAAGGAAACCGAGGGTAGCAAGAGCATATTATATACTCTGGGTGGGGGACTTCAATGTCCATCACTAAGATTGGCTCAGTAGCATAGATCCTGATCGAGATGGCAGAGTCCTGAAGGACATACATGCCAGACCGAGCCTGCGACAGGAAGTGAGAGAACAAACAAGAGAAAAAAACGTACTCGACCTTGTTCTCACAAATCTACCAGTTGCAGATGCATCTGTCCATGACAGTATTGGTAGGCGTGACTGCACAGTCCTTGTAGAAATTAAGTCCCATCTTCACACTGAGAATAACCTCCATCATGTGGTGTAGCACTACCATTGTGCTAAATAGGATAGAGTCAGAACAAATCTAGCAGCTCAGAACTGGGCATCCATGAGGCGCTGTGGGCCATCAGTAGCTGCAGAATTGTAGTCTCAAGATCCAGCATATCCTTCACTCTATAATTACCATTAAGCCAGGAGACTAACCCTAGTTCAATGAGAAATGCAGGAGAGCATGCCAGGAGCAACACCGAGCATAACTAAAAATGAGGTGCCAACTTGGTGATGCTACAACACAGGATCAGATGCATGCTCAACAGTGGAGGCAGCATGGAATAGACAGAGCTAAGTGATCCCACAACCAATGGATCAGATCAAAGCTCAGCAGTCCTTCCACATCCAGTCATGAATGGTAGTAGACAATTAAAGAATTAAGTGTAAGAGGAGGCTCCACAAATATCTCCATTCTCAATGAAGGTGGAGAACAGCACTTCAGTGCAAAAAGCAAGGCTGAAGCATTTGCAACCATCTTCAGCCAGAAGCACCAAGTGGATGATCCATCTCGGCCTCCTTCTGATGTCCCTTGCATCACATATGCCAGTCTTCTGCCAATTTGATTCACTCCAGCTGATATCAAGAAACGGCTGAAGGCACTGGTTACAGCAAAGGCTTTGGGCCCTGACAGCATCCTGGCTGTAGTGCTGAATATTTGTGTTCCAGAACTAGTTGCACTCCTAATCAAGCTGATCGAATACAGCTACAACAATGGCAACTACCTGACAATGTGGAAAGTTGCCCAGGTATTACCCATCCATAAAAAGGAGAAATCTAATCTGACCAATTACCGCCCCATTAGTCTACTCTCAATCATCAGCAAAGTGATAGAAAGTATTGTTGACAGTGCTATCAAGCGGCACTTGCTCAGCAATACCTGCTCACCGATGCTCAGTCTGGGTTCCGCCAGGGGCACCTGGCTCCATAACTTATTACAGCAATGGTCCAAAGATGGGCAAAAGAGCTGAATTACAGGGGTGAAGTGAGAGTGACTGCCCTTGATGTCAAAGCTACATTTGACCGATGTACCATCAAGGAGCCCTAACAAAATTGATGTCAATGGGAATCAGGGGGAAAACTCTCCAATGGTTGCAGTAATACCTAACAGAAAGGAAGATGACTATGGTAGTTGGATGTCAATCATCTCAGTCCCAGGACATCACTGCAGGAGTTTCTCAGGGTAGTGTCCTAGCCCCAACTATCTTCAGCGGCTTCATCCATGATCTTCCCTCCATTATAAGATTAGAAGTGGGAATGTTCACTGGTGATTGCACAGTGTTTGGTACCATTCAGGACTCCTCAGCTACAGAAGCAGTCTGTGCCTGCATGCAGCAAGACCTGGACTACATTCAGACTTGGGCTAATAAGTGGTGCCTCCTCTGTTTCCTCTTGTAATCCACTTAACAGCTCTGTATGTGTTGCAGCACAGATTCAAGTCAGCCCAAATTTCAAAACTTAATTTCTAAGACACCCTTTGTGAGCTGTTTTGCTCTGTGCATTGAAATATGAAATACTACATCTTTTAAGTATGCTGGTTCACATTTATGGAACATTTCCTCTGAGCTTGGCCTGAATTAATAAATTGTTTTATGCCCAAGTGTGATATACTTCATACTACAGTACAATGAAGGACAAACCAGATTGTCTCCAGTTCAAGGTAGCCAGGGAAATCCAAGGATGATCAGGAATCTCTAATATTTTTCCTATTTACATGGAAATAAAGCTCTGCAACTAAACGATTAGTTTTGCTTTTATATGTTAAAGTATTCAAATGTAATTCAACATCACAGGTAAAATTTGCACATAAATTTCAACTGATGTATAGCCAACACATTGGAATGAATACACACATTCTACTTTTAATAATCAGACTGCATTTATCAGCAAAAAAAATCTTAATCTCTTCACATTTTGAGTTCAAGTGAGTTTACTGGATGATAGATCACTGAGATACAATTTAAAATTTTAAAATGCAACATTGTGTAGGACAAGAAAAAGCTTTGAGTTTCAATGCAAGCTAGCAAATTCAAAACTGTTTTTTTGGCAGTGTAAAATGAAGATACAGAACCTGGCTACTATTTGCGCTTTTAATTTACATCCAGAATTAGGTTAGTTGTTACTTTATCAACAGGTTATAATTTTTAGACAGAAGAATGGATGCTGCATGTTTCTCATCATCTGCTTTACCTCAAAAAGTGTGCCATACTAAATTATATCAAAGACTAGCCACTAATTATGTCATCCTTTGATTTTTCATTTCTTGTGAGAGTATTTTTCCAAGAATTCAATCTGAAACAACTGAAGAAAATATGATGCTATTCAGCAGACAAGGCACTCTCTTAAAGTACTTATTCATCACTATCATGTAAAATACATAGAGTTTGTCGTGGTTTGAATCCCTTGCCATTTATGCCTGCCGGGCCGGATTTTAAGAGCCCGCCGCCGATCTTGGCGGCAAGCTCAAAAAATGGTGGTTTGCCCTTGCGGCAACCCCCCCAAATCATGTGGAGAGAGAAGGCTGTCTATCCCCGGCAATGGCGTCAGCTGCCTGTGAGCAGGCACTGCTGCCATTTTTAAAGGGATGCCAGCCCTGCCGGTATACTTACATTTTTCAAGCAAGATCCCCCAAAATTAAATAAATAAATTTATCATCCCCCATTCCCACCCCCCCCATAACAATTACAATAACTATTTGCCCTCCTATCTACCCCCCCCCCCCAAACAGTTACCTTTTACATCTGAACATCCCTCCTCCAAACTTCTCAAAGTTTAAGTTTCAACCCTTCCCACCATCCCCTATACCCATTACGTTTATTTGACCCCCATTCCCCACCCCAGCCCCACCCCGCACTGACAAACTTACCTCCTCCCCCACTCCCCACCAGTGTGGCGCTGCTTTTCCCTGGACGAGGATCTG
This sequence comes from Heterodontus francisci, assembly GCF_036365525.1. Lineage (NCBI taxonomy): Eukaryota > Metazoa > Chordata > Chondrichthyes > Heterodontiformes > Heterodontidae > Heterodontus > Heterodontus francisci. Next base: position 64,262,394 of record NC_090382.1, read on the forward strand.
AAGGCGTGGGAGTACTGGCCGCCCCGATGAAGATCACGGCGGGCCCTTAATATTGGAGGTAAGTGTATTTAAATTTATTAATTTTATTGATTTGCATATTTAAATTGTGGTCCCATTGCCTAGCGGCGGGAGGGCCGCCATGGAGCCTCGGCACCGCCTGCAGGATCAGGCCGGACCCTGGCAGCGTCGAGCTCCACGGCGGGCCTCATCCAGAGTCATCTTCAAGCCCTACCACCACTCGCCCCCAGCCATGGATCACGATGCAAAGGCTTGTTAAAATCCAGCCCACCAGTTTTGTTGTGGAATCTTAATGATTACATTTAAAACATGATAAATATATGTAGTAAACATGGGAGTGGATTGAATTTCCATGGGTCCTCCTGCTCATTCACCATAACTTTGGTGGAAAAGACTCAGTAAGCCCAGTAAAACAAGATAATCTACACGATTGCTTCAGTGTTCCTGTTGCGTTTCCACTGAAGTTACAGTGGATGAGTGGGAAAACCCTAACAGAAATTCACCCCCTTGTGTTGTAGTGTAATGTTACAGGCACAAGGAATATTGAAAGTTACACGCTGCGTAAATTAGTAAAAGAAGCAAAATGAATTGTAAATCCAGGTATGCAACTCTATGTCCAGCATCCACTGTTGGGATTATCTTTTATTAATGATTGCCCTGGTCAAGAGCTAGAACAGCTGACTGTATGTTGTAAGGATTCAACTCAGATGAAGTGAGACATAATGACCAGATTTTCAAACATGTTGTGATTCTGTAGAGCATTTTGCTGAGCTTTTTTAAGCACCTGTGGTGTTTATATGTTTCCATATTACTGTCTATTTGATGTATTGGTTCAAGGAAAGGAACTTGCTTTGATAAATTGAGCTAAGAGGGCGAAGCATTTGAAAACAGGATAACTATCAAAACAATGATAGATCCTCAGCTTTGTTTCATTTTCTTGATGATGGTCTCTTGTTACGCACAATATTGCAAGATATTTTTGCTCCATTCTGTTAGGAATGGAACCTGCTCCAGTCTTTTCACCCTTAGATCTTTTAGAAATTTTAAATATGGGCAATTTCCACAAATTGCAGGGTAGATTGGGTTCCCTGGTGGTACTGGAAATTTGAGTGAAGAATATTACAGCATTTATGCCATTAGTCAACAATTCATAAAAAATTCTTAAGCTTTGTATGTGTGCTCAGAAACCAGCACAAATGAGGTTTCCAAAAAAAAGTCCACATCATTTAGAGTTGTGCTTCAATTTTATCATACTGAAAATTGGCAACAGTTTCTCATTTCACCTTTCTCCTAGGCAGTAATCGCAGTAATGAATCTGTTCTCTCAAGTAAACAGGATTTCATTGCTGCTAGCTAACTTAATCGCATAGCTAAATTCCCTTTGATGAATACACCAGTAAAGATAACACCAGTGGGAGTCTGTTGGAATGGCTTAGAAACAAACACTCCAGCCAAATCAGAGAGAATTGTGATCTCTTTTAGATACTTTGATAGAGATTAACTTCAGGTGAACCTGAATGAATGAAAATTCATTCTGTCAGAGTATTTATCAAAGCATTAGCAAATCATCCAGAACTTTACATCAACATCACATCATGATTTATTATAACTTTGAAAGATGAAAGACTGATCTATTACAGTCTCAAAACAAGAGCCTCTAAACACCATCTTAAAGAAATCTATTACCATGAAACTGTTCTAAATTCTGAATAATTGCCAAGAATGTGGCATACTAATTTTGTCATATGAACATTGATTTTAAACTGTTGCTGGAGTGAAGAAAGGATTTGTTAAAAAATCACCAGAAGCTTGGCTGGAAGGACATTCGCATACGAAGAAACAGTGCTTGTGGAGACGAAGGGCTATTCCCTGGTCCACGTAACCCACGATGGATTTCGATCACCAGACAATGAAAGTGTAAGGAAGAGCATTCCAGAGACTGACAGTGAAAAGCCAGGACTGGTTAAACCAGATGGTCACATGACTAACTGGCTGGTCCAGGGTTTTTTTGAACTAGCCACAGAGAGTTTGAACTCAGAAAGACTGTTTGCTGCTGGACTGAGAAGACCTCTCCTGTCCGCTCCCATCTCTTTCTCACCAGCCTCTGAAGAGATGTGAACCTCAAAGAGAGAAAAGTCTCCTACACTGAACAAGGTTTAAGAAGAATACTGGGCCCCAACGAAAAGCAAGACCTACCTACATTCAAGGACTCTACAGCGAGCTCAAACAGTAACCAAAACCATCTTCAGATATTGCCTCAAACTTTTCCACTGTATTTCTTCTGCTCTTTTCTGTCGATCTGCACGTGTGTATCGCGTACGCTTGCTAGCGTGGGCGCGTCACATATCCATAGGCGTTAACCGAATTAGAGTTTAAGTTTAATAAAGTTCAACCATTCTTCCTTAAACCTAAGAAAACCTGTTTGGCTGGCTTATTTGCCTTACAATTGGAAAACAGTGAACAAGGATTCACTAAGGGGGAGCTCAAAAAACCCTGTTACGGTAACACCAGGTGACGGCTGAGTGGGAACCTAGATCCCTTTCTCACCTGGTCGTAACAGAAACTTAGGGGCTACCATCCTGGTTTTTACCCACAAATGAGAGAAATTAGAAGGGGGAAGCCAAATTGTTCCCAATCAAAAAAGAGCAAGATTTCAAGACAGGTTTTCTTGTGGTTCTGTGTGCTTGAATACTAATATGTCTGCACCTGAAGGGAGGAGCTCCCCAAGCCAGGGTGAAGTAACTTGGGATAAGTTAAAAGCACTGTCTATGAAGGAACTGAGAAAAATGGCTGAGCAGTGTAGGATCACTATCCGTGCCAAGGCTAGAAAGTCTGAACTCCTAAGACTAGTGGCTAACTAATTTTCCCTTGAATCTGAAGAAGCAGATACAGAGTTAGAAGCAGACTCCGACAGGGTATTGTTCACAAAGATACAATTGGAAGAGAGGAAATTTGAATTTGAAGAAAGGGAAAGAGAGCGAGAGGCAGGAGAGAGAGAGGGAAAGAATCTTCCAGAAAGAATGAGAAGAAAGAGAGCTGAAGCCGCTTGAGTTAACCCGGGGGCGACAGAGTAACCCCAGTGAAAGCATGGCCAATATGGAGGAGCGTAATTCAGGGCTGGGTACAGAATTATTAAAACTATCGCAACTAATCCCAAAATTCAATGAGGAAGATGTGGAAGAATTTCTTGTGTCTTTTGAGAAACTGGCAAGGCAGCTAAAATGGCCAGCTGAGTCCTGGCCTCTTTTATTACATAGCAAGCCAACCGGAAAAGCCCATGAGGTTTATTCTCTATTGCCAGGTGAGAGTTCATCAAATTATGAACAGACAAAAAATGCTATCCTCAGGGCATGTGAATTAGTACCCGAAGCCTATCGGCAAAAGTTTAGAACCCTCAAGAAGCAAGCTAATCAAACTTATCTGTAGTTTGAAAGAAGTAAGCAGCTGGTTTTTGACCAGTGGCTGCGGGCTCTTCAAGTATAGCTCAGCTATGAGAATCTAAGAGAAGTAATTCTGTTAGAGGAATTTAAACACTCTTTCCACTCTCCATAAAGACCCATGTAGAGGAGCAGCGGATTCAGAGAGCCCAGCAAGCGGCCATTCTGGCTAATGAGTTTGCTTTAATTTATAAGTCGGTTTCCCAGGGGAGAAACCTTCCCTAATCACCCCCACGAATCTGAAAAGGACAAAGGGTGGGAAGGTGATGAGCCCAAGCAGTCCTGGGAGAGAAAGGCAGGAGACACATAGGCCCTCCTCTAGCCAAAAAGGAAAGGTGCTGTGAGCAGCAGTGAAACCCAGAGACCTGAGTGCTTCCATTGTAATAAGGCAGGTCATCTAAAAGTTGACGGCTAGAAATTAAAGGGAAAACCTGTAGGGTTAATCAGGGCACACCCGCTCAGTGAAGATGGAACCCTGATGGAAAACACAGCAGAGCAAGCTGTAGCTTTAACGGCAGTAAGAGCGCAACCCAGGAAGTCTACTGTTGCAAGTGCAGGAAGATTCAGTAGGATTCCTGAAGGTTATCAGGGTTTTGTGTCTGAAGGGAAAGTAACCCCATACCCCTCGAGGAGGGCAAGCAAGCCCATAGTAATTCTCAAGGACACAAGGGCCACTAGATCCTTTTACTGGGAAAAGGCCTGACCTTTCCCTCAGAGAGTGCACTGAACACCAGAATGGTGGTGAATAGTATTGGAGGGCAGCGTATGCCTGTTCCTGTACGCCGGGTGCATCTGGAGTGCGACTTAGTTTCAGGACCGGTGACTGTAGGGAGTGTCCCTAGTTTGCCCTGCGGATGGGATTGACCTGCTCCTAGGTAATAATCTGGTGGGGGCGAAGGTGGTAGGCCCCCAATAGTGAAAACAAGACCCCAAAAGGTCAGAGAGATAGGGCAGTGGCAGGAGACGGACCCCTACAGTTTCTCTGAATGTGTAGTGGATCAGACCATGAACAAACCATCTCCCCCAGAGGAGACTGAATTGGCACTGCAGGCAGATGACCATGAGGTCTGTCTGTCTGAGAAAGAGGTATAGGGTTCCCTTTCAGCCTTCACCTGGTCTTACTGTAACAGGGTTTATATTTTAAACACACTGTGTTTCTTGGTGAATCCTTGTTCACCACTTTCCAATTATAAGGCAAAGAAACCAGCACATAGAAACATAGAAAATAGGAGCAGGAGTAGGCCAGATAGCCCTTCGGGCCTGGTCCGCCATTCAAAAAAGATCATGGCTGATCGTCTAATTCAGTACACTGTTCCTGCTTTCTCTCCATATCCCTTGATCTCTTTGGCATTAAGAAATATATCTATCTCCTTCTTGAAAATATTTAATGATTTGACCCCCACTGCCTTCTGCGGTAGAGAATTCCACAGGTTCACCACCCTCTGAGTGAAGAAATTTCTCCTCATCTCGGTTCTAAATGGCATACCTCGTATCCTGAGAATGTGACCCCTGGTTCTGGACTCCCCAGCCATCAGGAACATCCTCCCTGCATCTAGCCTGTCTAGTCTTGTTAGAATTTTATATATTTCTATGAGATCCCCTCTCATTCTTCTAAACTCTAGTGAATATAGGCCTAGTCGACCCAATCTCTCCTCATACGTCAATCCTGCCATCCCAGGAATCAGCCTAGTAAATCTTCTTTGCACTCCCTCCATGGCAATAACATCCTTCCTCAGATAAGGAGACCAAAATTGCACACAATCCTCCAGATGTGGGCTCACCAAGATCCCGTATAACTGCAGTAAGACATCCTTGCTCCTGTATTCAAATCCACTTGCAATGAAGGCCAACATCCCATTCACCTTCCTAATTGCTTGCTGCACCTGAATGATTGCTTTCAGTGACTGGTGTACCAGTACACCCAGGTCTCATTGCACCTCCCCCTTTCCCAATCTATCACCATTCAGATAATAACCTACTTTTCTGTTTTTATAACCAAAGTGGATTTATCCACATTATACTGCATCTGCCATGCATTTGCCCACTCACCCAACTTGTTCAAATCACATTGGAGCCTCTTTGCATCCTCCTCACAGCTCACTTTCCCCCCCAGCTTTGTGTCATCTGCAAACTTGGAAATGTTACATTTAGTTCCCTCACCCAAGTCATTAATATATCTTGTGAATAGTTGGGGCCCAAGCACTGATCCCTGTGGTACCCCAACAGTCACTGCCTGACACCCGGAAAAAGACCCATTTATTCCTACTCTCTGTTTCCTGTCTGTCAACCAATTCTTAATCCATGCCAGTATATTACCCCCAATCCCATGTGCTTTAATTTCGCTAACCTCTTATGTGGGACCTCATCAAAAGCTTTCTGAAAATCCAAATACACCACATCCACTGGTTCTCCCTTATCTATTCTACTAGTTGCATCCTCAAAAAACTCCAGTAGATTTGTCAAGCATGATTTCCCTTTCGTAAACCCATGCTGACTTTGCCCAATCCCATTTATGCTTTCCAGGTGTTCTGCTATCACATCCTTTATAATAGACTCACTGGTCTGTAGTTCCGTTTTTTCTCTCCCTCCTTTTTTAAATAGTGGGGTTACATTTTCCACCCTTCAATCTGTAGGAACTGCTCCACAGTCGATAGAATTTTGTAAGATGACCACCCATGCATCCACTATTTCCAAGACACTTCCTTTAGTACTCTGGGATGTAGATTATCAGGCCCTGGGGATTTGTCAGCCTTTAACCCCATTAATTTCCCTAGCACTTTTTTTTTTACTAATACTGATTTCCTTCAGTTCCTCCCTCTTATTAGACCCTTGGTTCCCTAACATTTCTGGGAGGTTATTAGTGTCCTCCTTTGTGAAGACAGAAACAAAGTATGTGTTTAATTGTTCTGCCATTTCTTTGTTCCCCATTATAATTTCACCCGTTTTCTAACTGTAAGGGACCTACATTTGTCTTCACTAATCTTTTTCTCTTCATATATTTATAGAAGCTTTTACAGTCAGTATTTTATGTTCCCTGCAAGTTTAATCTCATAGTCTATTCTCCCCCCGCTTAATCAACCTCTTTGTCCTCCTTTGCTGAATTCTAAACTGCTCCCAATCCTCAGACTTGCAGCTTTTTCTGGCAAGTTTATATGCCTCCTCTTGGGATGTAATGCTATGCCTAATTTCTTTTGTAAGCCATGGTTGAGCCACCTTTCCGGTTTTATTTTTGCACCAGACAGGAATGAATAATTGTTGTAATTCATGCACACGTTCTTTAAATATTATCCATTGCCTATCCACCGTCAACCCCGTTTGTAAAGTTCCCCAATCTACCATAGCGAACTCACGCCTCATACCTTCATAGTTTCCTTTATTTAGATTCAGGACCCTAGTTTTGGATTCAACTACTTCACTCTCCATCTTAATGAAGAATTCTATCATGTTATGGTCGCTCCTCCCCAAGGGAGATTGTTAATTAATCCTTTTTCATTGCACAATACCCAGTCTAGGATAGCCTGTTCTCTAGTTGGTTCCTCAACGTATCGGTCCAAAAACCGTTACGTACACACTCCAGGAAATCCTCCTCCACAGTTTTATTGCTAATTTGGTTTGACCAATCTATCTATAGATTAAAGTCACCACCCATGATTACAGTTGTACCCTTATTGCATGCATCTCTGATTTCCTGTTTAATGCCATCCCTTACATTTCCACTACAGTTTGGGGGTCTAAAGGCAACGCCCACCAACGTTTTCTGCCCCCTGGTGTTTCTTAGCTCCACCCATACAGATTCCCCATCATGATTTTCCGAGCCAATATCCTTCCTCACGATTGCATTGATTTCCTCCTTTACTAACAATGCTACCCCACCTTCTTTCCCTTTTTGCCTGTCCTTCCTAAATACTGAATATCCCTGGATGTTCAGTTCCCATCCTTGGTCACCTTGCAGCCATGTCTCCGTAATCGCTACTAAATCATAACGGTCTATATCTATTTGTGCTGCTAATTCATCTACCTTAATGCAACTGTTCCGCGCATTAAAACACAATGCATTTAGACTTTTCTTTTTAACATTGTTAGTCATCCTAGCTTTATTTTGCACTACAGCCCCATTTGTTTCTAGCCCTTGTTTTCTCTGCCTTCCACTTTTGCTTCTTACCTTTCTGTCTTTCATTTCTATCCTTGTTTCTCTCTCCTCTGTCTCCCTGCTCAGATTCCCATCCCCCTGCCATTCTAGTTTAAACCCCCCCTGACAGCACAAACAGGCTTTCTCAAGTTTAAAGAAAAGTTGCACTTTATTAAACTTAAACTCTAATTCGGTTGCCATCTACGGATACATGATGCGCCCACGCTAGCATGCATACGCGATATATGCATGCAGATAGGAACAGAAAGAGCAGAAGAAAAATAAAGTGGAAAAGTTTGAGGCAATCTCTGAAGAGGTTTTCTTGTTACTGTGCTTCGGGCTTGCTGTAGAGTCATTGTTGGTAGGTAGATCTTGCTTTTGGTTGGGGCCCAGTCTTCTTCTTAAACCTTGTTCACTGTAGGAGACATTTCTCTTTTGGGGTTCATGTGTCTTCAGTGAGTTCCGTGAGAAAGAGATGGGAACAGACAGGAGAGGCTGTGGCGAGCCAGCCAGCAGAGGTCTTTTCAATCCAGCAGCAAACAGCTTTCTGCAGGTTCTAAGTTCATAACTCTACAATTCAGAAAAAAAAACAGATTAGTCATGTGACTAACTGGTTTGACCACATCTGTTTGTAGATTACATTGGAGCAAGGGATAGCTCCTTTGTTCCAAACACTGTCTTTATTTTGCAAAAATGTCTTTCCAGCCAGGAGCCTGGCAACCCTTGTCACAGGCCTTCTCCTTCCCAGCAACAATTTGAAATTTAATATCCATGTGGCGAAATTAATGTGCCAGATTCTTGGCAGGTGCATTACAGAAGTTAGGAGACCCAGGGAATGAATTAAATGGATTTTCCCTAGCTGAGGCTCAGTGAGCCAACCCAGTATTGTGAAAGTGAGCACAAGCTGCCCAGTCTGAAAGTGAAGCAGAGGGAGTCCCTGATTGCTACCATTTAACGAATTAGGTACTGATGAGGAAATGGAGTTCTCCCCACAGACCTGAGGGCAAGGAGTGGACAGTAGTTCACCAGTTAGTGGTGCTGCAGAGGTACCGGAGAGAAATATTAAGAAGGGCCCACAAGCCAACACTGGCTGTACATTCCGGTATATGAAAGATCAAAGCCCACATAAGACAGAAGTTTGACTGGCCAAAACTCCACAAAGATGTGGTGGAGTACTGCAAGAGTTGCCACGTGTGCCAGGTTGAGGGGAAACCCAACCTACAGTGAAACCTGCACCCCTAAGTCCTGTACTGGTGTTAGGAGGACCCTCCAGCAGAGGGCTGGTGAACTGTAAGTGACCCCCGCTGAGAACAAACTGGGACAGGCAGGAACAAGGCTGGCAAAAGCTTAGAAAGGGAAGGGGAAAAAACGACCAAGAGGGCAGGTTAAAGGAATTCCGGGAGGAATCCCAGATGAAAACCCCTACTGTCCGGTCAGCCAACCCCAAAATGTTTGAAAAAATTAGACCCCACATCCTCCTATGTAAATGCAGATGCTAGAAGTGCCCCACCAGAGTTGCTAACAGCATCTACAGGCACCTGCAGAGACAAAGAAGGTCCTCAAGAGGGCAGAGAAACCGTGAGGGCGATACCTCACCTAGTCGAAGTACCACAGGGGACTGCAGTAGAATCTGGACAAATATCTACAAGCAGAAGTGTCCCAGAGGGCAAAGGGAAGATTAGCAAAGAATCCCACCCCACAGTCAGGAAAAAAGTGAAACAGCCATCCAGAGGTGAAAAGCCCTTGCATGACTCATCAAGGCACTGGAAGAGAGTTCAGAGTGGAACTGCCCACTGCCGCTGCCCCTGAACAGAACTCCAACCTAGGGCTAATTAAACCTAACCTCCCCCCAGCCCACTGCAGACCTCAACAAGAACAAAGCCCCCTTACGCAGTCCTTGAAATGGGCAAACTGAAGAAAAACTTCCCCAACGAACCACATGTATATTGGGATGCCAAAAAAAGGGATAGGTAAAGCAGCACTGCTACCAAGAAAAGATAGGCTGTAATAAGTTCAGGGCTTGTGAATGAATGTGAATGCATGAGAGAGACAAGTGTTTTTCCCCTGTAACTTATATTTTCTCACTCGACCCTTTTAATGAAATGCTCTCTTTAAAATTCGCATTTCATTCCGTTGGGTGTGGAGGCGTCATGCAGGCCCCCACCTGCCAAGAATGAGGCATATTAATTTTGTCATATGAACATTGATTTTAAACTGTTGCTGGAGTGAAGAAAGGACTTGTTAAAAAATCACCAGAAACTTGGCTGGAAGGACATTTGCATACTAACAGACAATGTTTGTGGAGACAAAGGGCTATTCCCTGGTCCACTTAATCCACAATGGATTTTGATCACCTGATATTGAAGGTGTAAGGAAGAGCATTCCAGAGACTGCTAAGGTGATACAAGTCACAAACGCCAGGACTGGTTAAACCAGCTGGTCACATGACTAACTGGCTGGTCCAGGGTTTTTTGAACTAGCCAGAGAGAGTTTGAACTCAGAAAGACTGTTTGCTGCTGGCCTGAGAAGACCTCTCCAGTCTGCTCCCACCTCTTTCTCACCAGCCTCTGAACACACTGAAGAGACGTGAACCTCAAAGAGAGAAAAGTCTCCTACACTGAACAAGGTTTAAGAAGAATACTGGGTCCCAACGAAAAGCAAGACCTACCTATAATCAAGGACTCTACAGCAAGCTCAAACAGTAACCAAAATCATCTTCAGATATTGCCTCAAACTTTTCCACTGTATTTCTTCTGCTCTTTTCTGTCTCTATCTGCATGTGTTTATCGAGTATGCATGCGAGCGTGGGTGCATTGCGTATCCATAGGCATTAACTGAATTAGAGTTTAAGTTTAATAAAGTTCAACCATTCTTCTTTAAACCTAAGAAAACCTGTTTGGCTGGTTTATTTGCCTTACAATTGGAAAGCAGCGAACAAGGACTCACTAAGGGGGAACTATAAAAATGGTGTGTTTAAAAATAAAACCCTGTTACGGTAATACCAGGTGACGGCTGAGAGGGAACCCTTGACTCCTTTCTCACCTGGTCGTAACAATATATTTAATGTCACTTTATTTATAAAATATAATGCTATGTATTTTAAAAATCAAAATATTTTTAATTTTTCCTTAATCCTTTCCAATAATTGACATTTATCTATTACAGTCTTCCAAAGACCTCAGTTTCCAACTTGAGAATCTATTTTTGTGCTGTTTTTGAATTCACCTCAGCTGTTCTTCATACATCCTTGACCAGGTGTAAAAAATGGAATGTGATGATTTGTTCTCTTGTTTCTTTCTCCCTGTAGGGTGCTGTATGCATGGCTAATGCAGTATTCAAAAAATCCACTCATTTGAGTAGAATATGCAGTATGTTTATCCCTCCATCTCCAACCATTGTTTTTTTTTGCCTTCCTACTCTGTTCAATCCTTTGTGGCTGGCATCCCTCTTGCTGACCATCCCCTGTGTATTTCAATACATCTACTGTCTAAATATTTTTTTTTCAAGTTCCAAATCTGCAAAGATCACAAAAAAGAGCTGGTATTTATATGGAGCCTTTCAGAACCTCAGGACCTCCCAAAGTGCTTCATATTCAGTACCTTTCAGTTGTAGACACTGCTGTAAATTAAAGAAAAGGTTCCATAAACAGCAATGACATAACTGACCAGATAATCTATTTTAGTGGCACTGGTTCAGATTCATGTTGTCAGACTGGTGGGAGAATTCCACTGCTCATCTTCAAATAATGCCATGGGATCTTTTCCACCCACCTAAAAGAATGAGAGATGAAGCGCCATTTGAACACCTCAACTGGAAGTGCAGCACTCCATCAATAGCACACTGAAGTATCAGCCAAGATCGAGTGCTCACATCTCTAAAGTGGGGCTTGAACCCACAACCTTATACTCAACCAAGAGTACTACTGTGAGCCAAGGCAGTCAAGCAAGTGAGGAGTTCCAAGCAATTTCAGCATTCCCCTTGCCCTGCAGAAAGAAAGAGTGAGAGTGATTGGTTGTTGAAAAGGAAAGTGAAGGCGTGTAAGTCTTGTGCATATGGTGTATGTATTAAAAGCTGGAGAAAAAGCAAGATGGATTAAGGAAGGGAGATTATAACCATAGAGCCAAGCAATATGAAGTGAGGAAGGAGTGGCAGGAGAGAAGTAAAACACAGGAACAGAATGGCATTAGTATGAATGAGGAAAGGAAGAGGGGAAAATGCTTGGAATGACTAAGAGAGGTAGTTACAGTGTGCATTTGTGATTGTATGCTGAAGAATGTGATAGAGGGAGGGCTTGTTGAGGTAGTGTGTGAGGAGGTGAAAGGAGTATTCATGGGTGCTATTGAGACAGCTGGAGAAGTGAAGAGTTGTACTCACCCATTCTGCTTTTGCCAGGCCTTTGTACCCTTAACCCATTGCACTGACCCTCTTAGCAAACTCTGCCAAGCATTGTTTCAAGTGGCCTTCGGAATGTTCTTGCAGCTCCTGGGGAACAGGACATCACACCTTACTCTGACTTAGAATCACTGAATGAAGCCATTCAGCCCATTGAGCCTGTGCTAGTGCCAGCACTTAGTTACAGCTATCCAACTGGTCCCACTCCCCTACTCTTTCCCCATGGCCTTTCAAATATTTTCCCTTCAAGTATTCATCCAATTCTTTTTTGAAAGTTGCTACTGAATCTGCTTCAGCTCCTTTCAAAGTGCATTCCAGATCACAACAATTCACTGTAAACAAATGTTTCCTTATGTCACTCTGCTTCTTTTGCCAATCAGCTTATATCTGTATCCTCTGGTTACTGACCCTTCTGCTACTGGAAAAAGTTAACCCTTATTTATTCTATCAAAACCATTCACGATTATGACAACCTCTATTAATCTCATCTTAACCTCTCTGCTCTAAGGAGAACAACCTCAGCTTCTCCAATCTCTCCTGCTAATTAAAATCCTTCATCCCTGGTACCATAGTACTTTTTCTGCACCTCTCCATGGCCTTGGCATCTTTCCTAAAGTGTGGTTCCCAGAATTGAACACAATACTCCAGTTGAAGCCTAACCTGTGTTTTATGAAGGATTAGCAACTCTTCCCTGTTTTATAATGTATGCCTCTATTAATAAAGCGAAGGATCCCATATGTGTTGTTTTAAACAGCCTTCTCAACTTGCCACCTTCAAAGATTTGTATACATACACCATCAGGACGCTCTGCTCCTGTACTCCCTTTAAAATGGTAGCATTTACTTTATAATGTCTCTCCTCATTCTTCCTACCAAAATTAATTGATTCACACTTGGCCGCATTAAATTTCATCTGCCACGTGTCTGCCCATTTCACCACTCTATGTCCTCCTGAAGTCTGTCACTAATCCTACTCATTGTTTACTACATTTCTGAGTTTTACATCATTTACAAACTATGAAATTATGCCCTGTATGCTCAAGTCTCCGTTAATAAGATATATATTGAAAACAGCAGTGGTTCCTATACCGACCCCTGGGGAACACAACTGTATACCTCCCTCTCGACTGAAAAACAACCCTTCACCACTTCTCTCTGCTTTTTGTCCTTAGCCAATTTTGTATCCACACTGCCACTGTCGCTTTAATCCTTTGGGCTTTAATTTTGCTAATAAGTCTATTATGTGGGACTTTGTCAAATGCCTTTTGAAAGTCCACGACACATCTAAACAATAATCGCTTTTTCAATGAGACAGCACAGGCACGACAGGCCAAATGGCCTCCTTCTGTGCTGTGATTCTTTAACCTCATCAACCCTCTTTGTTACCTCTTCAAAGAGCATAATCAAGTTAGTCAACACGATTTGCCTTCATCAATTCCATGCTGACATTCATTTATTAATGCATAATTTCCAAATTTTTCCAAATACTTTTCCCACTCTTGGGGTTGAAATTTTAGCCCATGCCAGAGCCAGGAACTGAGACAGGCAGCTGCTAAAAATAGCGCTTCAGGCTGGCAGGCAGGGCCATTTTCCCAGAAGCAGGATGGGAAGGTTGGCAGGGATACCCACCCACAGACAGTGGGTAGTCAATTAAACTAATTAACGGCCACTTACGGCCAATTGAGGGAGGCCAACTTGGATTCTCCAGTTCTCTTCAGTTTGAGCAACTGGAGACGCTTCCTGCATATGTGGTTATCCAGGACACATGTAGGGCTGGATTTTGTTCCCAGCCTGACGTTGGGTTCCGTGGTAGGCGGGGCCGGAGAATCAGAGCGGCAGTAGCCGCCACGGAACCCAACGCCGGGATTGCCGGGCCCGATCTTCCTGGTGGCGGGGAAGCCCCATGACGGCCCCTCCACTGCTCTGCGACAGGACCCTGCTTTCCATATGCTAATTTGCATTAAATTAAATGTAACCCGTAGCGATCTTACCTTCAGTTCCCGATCTTCAGCGCGATGTGCGGTACTTGCGCACCTTCACTTTCCTATCCAGGGAAAGCTGCCGGCACCGAGGTGGAGGAGGGGTCAAATCTGCACTATTTGTACAGGAAAAGGGTCAACTCTGCACTATTTGCATAGGGAAGGAGGGTAAGGGGTCAACTCTGCATTTTGTTGAACTGTCTGCAGGGCTGGCAGCCTTTTAAAAATGGTGCCAGCAACTGCCCTTGCATCAGGTGATACCGTGAACGGCATCGCCAATGCCATCCCCGCCATGTGATTTGTGGGGGTGTGGTGGGGACAGCCGCTACGAATATGGTAAGTGGCCGCCCGCTACAGAATCGTGGAGGAGAGGGTCCCGCGTGGGCCGGCTGCTATTTTCTGCACCGCCCACCACTCCTGGTGGTGGGACAACAAAATCCAGCTTGTAGTGTCCTGAAGTTCCCACAGAAATTGCAGGCAACAGGTCTCAACTGTCGCAACAACTTATTTAAAAGTCTATCTACTTATGTTATCCATGTTTAGTCCACCCTTAATCCTATTTATCATTCAATTATTTATGTATACCAAAATTTTATTTGTTGCAGTTCTGACCCCTTTAATGTTGGAAGTTTGAACCGGCAGCTGAGGCAGAAGAACTCACTACTCAGAGTCAATGGCTCAGAAGGCGCAACAGCAAAATGTGTGACACATCTAGGGCAGAGTTATGACACTTAAGGAAAAATGGCACCTTGGAAGAGTCAGGGTACTCACCAAGTACTCACCTATAGTTAGTCATGGAATCTAGTTTTGACAGTAGCAGTGATGTAGGCAGACCTGGGCCCCCTGTGGAGATGTCTACTGTAAATAGGAACAGGGCAGAAGAGACTTGCTAGGAAGTAGGAATAGCCAGCTGAAAGATGAGGGCAGTCCAAACTTGAAAGATGATACTTTCAAACCCAGACAAGAACATGGAACGTGAGGACACTCTACCAGAGTGGTAAAATAGACAACTGCATGAAAGAGATGTTACAGATATAATGGACTGGATGCAGTTGACCTATGCAGAATGCAGAGGTGAAGACCCATGCAGTCAATCTTCTGGGAAGAAAATGACACGAAAGAACAAACGAATGTTGGTATCATCGACTCAAATTTTACTTATATCCCTTTAGATCTAACTAATTACTCTGATTTACTTACTTATTTACTGTAGCCTAATGGCTTAATGTATTTAGCACCTCTGCACCAAATTCCCATTACCAATCTAACAGCTCATTGTGTTTGTGGATATCCCTTTAATCTATACCTTTCAGAAACACACTAGTTGCAACTCGTCAGTCAATTGCCAGGAGCAATAAATAATATCTAGGCAGGGACCCACTTATAGCTGATTGACTGTTAACTGCTACTGATTTACAGTCTGGGATTTTACGGCCCCCAAACGAGTGGGCTGGTGGCCGGCGGGGGGCACGTCAGATTGAGCAGGAGATGGGGGGGGGGGGGCCATTCCCGACCCCCTCCCACCCCACTGCAATTTTACATGAGGCGGCAGCAGCAAGGAACAGTCCGCTCACCCCAGGTCAATTAACTAGCACTTAAGGGCCTCCTCCAGCCGCCGTGGGTATTTTACTCTTGGCGGCCGGATGGCAAAAACCTCAAGAACCCCGCCTGGTAAAACAAGGCAGCCTTCTTGCAGGCTGGTAGGGCTCTCCTGATTGGGCACCCTGTGCCCCACGGAGGGCTGCCCCCGAAGCCCCAACCGCCCCCAACGTACAACACTCCCTCCACCCCCCTAACCAACCCCCCTTTCCTCGCCGGGGCCCAGCTGATTGTTGCCGGCGAGGCCCTAAAAACTTACCTGTCTTCCAGGGCCATCCTTCACATTACTTGCGATGGCTGGCAGCTCCATTAGGCGAGACTTCCTGCCTCAAGGAGGTAGAAGTCCCGCCCAACATCAATTAAGGGCCTGGGGAGCAAAATATCCTGACGTGGCTCCCCAGGCCTGCCACCGAATTTTCGGCTGGTGGGCAGAGTCGCCCGCCCAACGAAAAATTCCAGCTACAGTTTTTAAGGAAGAATACTAGTTTAAATTTCACTTTGATAGCAACACACTATCTGCACTACTTACCAGTGAATTCCCACTCTCACCAAATTTCCGTTGCCACTCTGTTTAGCAAGCCACTCCGTTTAGAAGATCCTCCCAGCTCTGTGTGCACAGCTCTTCACTGTAATTTCCAGGGAGGCATTAGAAAAGTGGAAGGCCGCTCTTTGACAAATCTCTGGTGCTAAAATTTCTGCTATAGCTGTACAAGCAGAAATCAAAGTAGAAGTGCAACCTCGCGTTAAGAGGTCAATCCCTGCTTTAAATAAGTCATGCTGGAAATTATGCACATTACGTTGGCTGAAGATAAAAATGGGGGCTTGTAATAGGGAAGAAGCTGACAGGTTGCAGAAAGTTTTTTGATAAAATGGGTGAATGAACCTGACTATGGCTCTATTTTAAATCTGGCCAATAGAATGGAACTGAGCATAAATACCATCACGATAAAAACCGATAAAGGTAGAGGGGCACCACTAACGCAAAACAAGTGGTCCAGTCAATGCAGGCATTGAGCTTTAAATAATCAATCAGTGCTCATTATAAAGGCAGAAAATGCCCTACAGTGCCTATCAGTCAGGAAATGCTTTGAGGAAATTGATGAACATGTGGTGAATGCTCTTGGATCACCACAGGTGTGCTCCGGAGCTCAAAACAGTGGCATGCAGTCAGAGCAACCCCCTGGTCACTTAATGTGGATAAATGATATTTCATATACATGGGCCTAGGAAACTTTGCCAAGTGTATACCATGCAGCGGTACTCATTGAAGAAATTAATTAGGAAAAGACGACTTGGGGGCTAGTAGCTGATTGACAAAAGTTCACAATTTGTGAGGCATAGTAATAGAGAAAGCAAATAAACTGCTTTTAACTCAGGATGTAAGTTCAGCGTGGGAGTGGAGGAGGAAGAGTGAAACTTGCCTGGCCTAGATGGTGTGAGGCCTGCATTGTCTTAACTACTGGGCTTCATTTCCATCTCCCAGATGAGTCTCCTGCCTGAACCTGGCAGGATTCAGTATTTGGCCGGTAGGCTCTAGGAACCCATAGTAACAATCCCAGCAGTCAGCGAAGTACGTCAGCGGTGTCCAGAGGTGCTCTCAATCAGGGAGGAGCCCAGGGCGGGGGAGGGCCAAGTCTTGGTTGTTGGCCCCAAAGAAGAATATCTGGTCCTCCTGGTCCACAAGAGAATGTTGTCATGAAGGTGTTTCCATTATTAATATTTTTTGAGGACTCATGTTTAAATGATTGTGAAAATTAGTTCATTTGAAAGACCACGGAGATGTTTGGATTTGTTCTTTTTTAAAGAGTTATTGGAAGGACACTTTGGATTTTTTTTTTAAAACACTTACTGGAAGAGACAATGAAGTGCTAAAATGAACATAAAGAGCCTTGCTGGCTATTGGAGTTGTTTACAGAGAAGTCAGATGTTTAGGTTTATGGTTATCAGGAGTTTTGGCTTCTTGATTTGGCTTGGGCTGTTTGAATGTTCAGTTGGTGTGCAGTCTGCTCAGAGAGAAGCTACCCAACTCATCCTTTTCCACCTGTTTTGGAAAATCTTCTGACAATTCAGTTTGATAGCTGAAATCACTGATGCAGTACATATGAACATACGAACAAACGAATTAGGAGCAGGAGTAGGCCACTCGGCCCTTCGAGACTGCTCCGTCATTCAATAGGTTCATGGCTGAACTGATTACTCCACATTTCTTCCTACCCCCGATAATCTTCTCCCTCCTTGCTTATCAAGAATCTATCTAACTCTGCCTTAAAAATACTCAAAGACTCTGCTTCCACCGCCTTTTGAGGAAGAGAATTCCAAGGACTCACGACCCTCTGAGAGAAAACTTTTTTCCTCATCTCTGTCTTAAATGGGCGACCCCTTATTTTTAAACAGTGACCCCAAGATCTAGATTCTCCCACAAGGAGAAACAGGTAATTCTCCCGAAAAGCCTCCAAGACTACTCCTTGACATCTGCTGAACAGAACTGCTTCAGAAAGATCCCAGTGGCAGCTGTCTATGTCTACCCGGACGCCAGACCAAAGGCCACCTGGAACATTCCATATTTTATCCTTTTTCTTCAAAATTGACAATAATTTGGCCAAAGTATTTTGTAAAAGTTGATCTCTGCAGTGCCAATTTTTTCATTTTTTCATTTTCTTTCTTTAACCAGTGTGTGTGTTAGGTTATTTTAGAAGGGTATATATTTATACTTTCATATTTCAAACTGTGTGTTGATAAGCCTTGCACCTTTATTGAATAAGTCTTGTTTTATAATAAATCAATTATTTTGTTGTTTACTAAAGAAACCTGGTTGGCGATTTTTTTAATTCTGAAACTAATATAAAGTAGTTAATTGGCCGTAGCAGTAACTACGTAAAACATTTAAACATACATTGTGAGCAGTGGAGTAATGGAACTAGCAAAAGACAGTGTATTCCTGCAACCTCAGTCGTAAGAACGTTCAAAAAGATTTTACAAACTTAACTTAACTTAACTTCCCAGTAGCTTTCACCATCGAGCCCGGCACTAGTCATGGGCTGCATGAAGGGTGGCACAGTGGTTAGCACCACAGCCTCACAGCTCCAGTGACATGGGTTCAGTTCTGGGTACTGCTTGTGCGGAGTTTGCAAGTTCTCCCTGTGACCGCATGGGTTTCCGCCAGGTGCTCTGGTTTCCTCCCACAGCCAAAGATTTGCAGGTTGATAGGTAAATTGGCCATTGTAAATTGCCCCTAGTGTAGATAGGTGGTAGGAGAATTGTGGGGATGTGGTAGGCAATATGGGATTAATGTAGGATTAGTATAAATGGGTGGTTGATGATCGGAACAGACTCGGTGGGCCGAAGGGCCTGTTTCAGTGCTGTATCTCTCTATGATTGTGCATTAAAATTGCATTGGGGTCCTACTTAAGTCACAGGACCATAACTTTTACATATTTATGAGGCTTGCAGTTGCCTGAAAAATGCCATGTAAACTAGCATCAAACATGATTGGAGGGGAGAATGCAGCCTCCCTTTTAGCCTTGCACACATCCATTCTCGTTAGGTGCAGTGAGTTAAAATCAACCCAATAGTGGTTTGCCTTGCTTGGTCAGCAACACTGTACAGAATGAATGTGAAAGATTTAAAAGTAGCAAGGATGTAGAAGCCAAATCTTGAACAGATTTAAAGGCTGGAATAATAATGAAACTCACAAACTAAGATATAGCATCACCTGACACACCTAAAATATAGTTGAATAACAAGGACTCCTCCTGGGCAAAAACTCAGATGGCTCAAGTAAGCAATTCATCTAGAAATAACTATGCTTATGTGACAGATAATTCCTTACAAGTGTTTCGAACCTCAATCGGTGATATTGCAAAAACAGCTCCAGTCAAATCACAGAAGAATTTGAAAATAGTGGTATTTACCACATACCTGACCTAAACCAGAAATACCACAAACCACTTGTGATCTCAGATCTTCTACTAAAAATAAGTGGCTGATGGGGAAAAAATGCACATGGGAAACTATTGCAAGTCATAAGTAAGTTTGAACACAATTCTAAGAAATATTCCTGAACAAACACAAAGGACTGAATTTTACCAGCCCCTCGCATTGTGGATCATGGCGGGGGGCCCGTAAAATACTTGCAGGAGAGGACTGCTATGACATCCGGCACCGAGAAGGCCCCACCGCATTTTAGTGGCGCTGGCAAGGCCTCGTGCACCCCCACCCCCCCCACCACCCCCCGCATTCCGCCACCAAGCATCGAGGCCTTCATTTGCCTACTCAAACATATCCAAAAAAATGTTAATTGCCTTACCTGGACCTGGCGGCCAACCCATGCCGATATTGCGGCTGGTGCCAGGAAGTCCCGTGCCTTCCGATGCCGTTTGGTGATTCAAGGTAAGACACTGGTGGGGAGGGGGAGGAGTGTAATTATCAGGGTGGGAGGAAGGGGAGTGGGGAAAACAATTTTCATTGGCTGTGGGGATAGTGGGAAGGGGTTGAAGGGCAAATGTTACGAGGTGGGAGGGAAGTTTGGGTTGGGAATAAATTTCATTTTGTTACTATTGCCCCGAAAACAAACATTTGGAGGGGGGTGGGGTATGGTGGTGGGGAGGCGGCAAAGGGCCTCCAGCATTTATTTAAATTTTTGCAAACAATGCACCACAATATAAAATTTAGAATTAAAATTTCTTCTAAGGGCTTGAAGCCCTTTAAAAATGGCGCCGGCGACGGACACCACTGCTGAGGACAGAGATGCCACCCCCAATGACGTCATCGGGGGCGACCACTCCACCCCCTCCATTTAAATGAGCCCCGAGCGAAATATCGTGGGGGCTCAGTGGTGGAGCATCCGCGTCTAAAGGCCGCTGACTTCAAAGCGCACCGCCGCTAATAAAATTCAGCCCAATATTTCATAGGTGATGCTATATTACTTCTGGCTGATCACTCCTCCAAAAACCTTTCAGAACATACATACATGAAACAGGAGTAGGAGTAGGCATGTCAGACCCCAAGCCTGCTCCAATATTCAACTAGAGGATGGCAGATCTGTATCTCAACTCCATTTACTTGCCTTAGCTCCAATAGTGCACTTAGGATAGTGATTGGAAATACAACTATGCCCATATATTTCTGTTTCTTTCTAATAACTTTGACATTTGTTAAATAACCCTTATTTCTACAAGTCATAACACTTTCTTCTTACAAAGACATTTTCCCAATAATCTTTTAACATACCATGGCAGAAAGATGGAAATATTACCAGGTAATCATAAACTCTGCTTTGCAATGAATATTTTATTTGTACACAGTTATTGAATAAGATGATTATCATATATTAATAGTTAATACATTTCAAACAACAAAATTAGAAACCAATTAGATTATTTCCCCAAGGATACTCACAATAAAAAAACCTTTGTAAATTAACATTAAATTAAAATCTATAATCCTTCATCTAAAAACAAAGAAAAAGAATTGCCAAAATAATTTTATTGTATTTAAATTTAAATCCTTCACTGACATTCACAGTACACACTTAAATGTTTGAATACAATAATTTTCCTATTGTTCGATATTATTTTCAATTAAATATGCATTATTTCACTTTAGGTACGGATAAAATAAATGATTTCAGCATAGAATTATATAGAACTAACAGCACAGAAACGGGCCATTTGACTCAACTGATCTACGCCGGTATTCATATTTCACACAAGCCTCCTCCCATTTTAATTATTTCTGCCCACCCTATTCAATTCCTTTCTCCTTAATATATGCATTAAAGCTACTCTTAAATGCATCAATACTATCTAGTTCAACCACTTCGTGTCGCAACACATTCCACGTTTTCATCATTCTCTGCGTAAATAAATTCCTCCTAAATTCTACATTTGATGTTCGAGGATATCTTACATTTACTCCTCCTTGTTCTGAACTTACCTGCAATTTTAGCAGTTTTTCCACATCCACCTAATTGAAACCCTTCATAATTTTTACGAGCTCGATAAGTTCAACTCTTAGGCCCCAATAATAATGGAGATCAGGAAGGAAGGGTGGGGGGAGAGGAGGAGGTTATGGAGGGGACTCTTTTGTGACCAGGGGTGGTCCTTCCAAATGTAATGGGGATTGTCGAACATCGGGGTGGGGGTGTTGGGGGAGGAAATGTCAGGCACCAGGAGTGGGCGATCGTGCAGGGTAGTGGTGAGAGGGGTCTGATCAGGGGGGTGGAAGCAGGTAAACTTGGAGAGCCAGGGAAAGCACTCCTGCTTCTCTTGACCCACAAGAAGTGCTGTAAAGGCACTTACCTGTTCCATCCAGCCGTGCTCGCCTCCCTTCACCTTTCGGGTTTCCCGAGTCCCAGGAAACCCGGTTGGCCAGCATTAAATCTGCAACAGAGATAAAATCTGAGGCACGCAGCCTCATTGAAATATTTTACTGACCAACCCGCCTCCAGAGGGCAGGTTAGTTGCCCATCCCCCAACCCACCTCTGTTAAAACTGGGTGGGCATGTAGGAGGCAAGTTGGGGTCAGGTATCCCATTTTTATATCAGTTTTCATTCTTTGTGGCTATGTCAAAATTGTGTTGCCATTTTTAACAATACATGTATCTGTAATACCCGATTTCTTTGCTCCTCTACTCCATTTAATTTCGTACCTTCCAAGGAATAAGGAAGCTCTTTATTCCTTCTACCAAAATGTCTTCCTAGATTTTGGTGCAGTCTTCCACATTATTAGCTATACCATGAAATTTGGTAACATTTACAAATTTCAACACCATGCCTCCAATTACAGATTACAAATTGTTTATGTATATGGTGAACAGTGGTCTTAGCACAGATCCCAAATGGGACACCACTTCCCACTTTCTGCAGTTCCAAGAATCTTCCTTTAACTTTTGTCCTGTTTTTTGGCCATCTTCCAATCTACTCCACTCCCTGGCCCCTAACTCCATAGACCCTGACCTTTGTCGTGAGTCTCTTATATGACATCCAACTGAAGTCAAGCACTGTGAATGTTTTGTAGTTTTTCAGAGAATCTATTATTTTAATAGAGAATGCTCAGTACACTTCTAATACAGGATATTGAAATATAGGAAAACATGATCTGAATTCTTCTCCCATTGGCAAATTGGCAGCTGGCCAGGGCTAACACCCTTGTGTCTCTGCTTCTAACCCACTACAAATTTTCTTCTGCGGCCTTCATTATGCACATAGAGTCGCTATACTGTTTTGGATAGGTTCACGGCCACTAGGATGGAGGTGAATTCAATGCTACAACCTTTTAAAAGGGCCTGTGTGTTTCTGCAGAGCTTCAGTCAAAATGTCAAGCAGGCTTAAGGGTATCAGTAGTTAGAAGGGCTGATAGATCCTTGGACATATCTGTAAAGGTTCTCTTGACTGAAGTGATCCCTGCTCCTCTGAGCCCACAAGGAAACATTTTTTTTAAAAGATATCTGCCATGCTGGGCCTGTTCTGGCCCTAGCTCCTGTTTCTGACAGGTTTAGCCTGGCGGATACACTATCACTGCTCCCCCATTACAGCCTCAGGTTAAAATAACAGATTGTTGTCTCAATGATATCATCAGAGCCCTATCTACATATTTAAAGAGTACCAGACTGACTTTGGGCAGTGTTCTTGTTGCCTGCAATTTAACATTGTAGTTGGCCAGATCAGGGTGGGAAAGGAGTGGGTAATTCCCCGCTCCATTTTGACAGCCCTCTGCCTGATTTCTGCCAGTTAGGCAGAGTTAAAAAATGTTTAAAAACATTTTTATGTTACACTTGACATGCACTGCTGCTTTTCACTTTATTATTATTTTGCCTCTTAATCCATTACTGTGAAGGTTGTTGTGAATTGGTCAATACTTGAAATATTAATGTTAACAATATATATGGATAACTAACAGTGCCGAATATTGTCAACTAGAGGGCACCTAGTGTGGCATGCTCAGAAGGAGCCATGATGAAATAAACAATGAACTGGAGGAATTATGACAATAAAACATCAACTGGTAAACCAGGTATTGGCACCAACATGTTGCCACGGACATTTGAAAAAATTATTGACTCAGCCATGGACATAGGGGTAATTAATATGTATATAAAGTGCATAGCCAATCTAATACCATCAAAACACAGTCCAATTTAAAATATATTTCTCCCTATTAATAAAGTAGCTAAGCATACAAACATCAATGGAGAGTACAACAACTGTATTAGCTAACTCGCAAGCAAAACAGTAAGCAGTGCCAAAGCGAATTACTTTTGTTGACAGAATAGAGCTAGCAACACCATGTGCTAACATTGTGTTAGCATATAGCCAGCCAGTTAAATCATTACGCGATAAAAACCAGGCCTGTGAGAAGTAACCATATCCAAAACAAATTCAACATCATTGACTACCAATGCACAAAAAAGTGGGACAAAAATATTACTCATATTTCCTCAGCAAATTCTTTCAGATTTATTTGTTACAGTAAATTTGTATCTGATCTTTCAATGGACTCAGAGTCCCATTGATCTTAGATTTCCTCTGGACCACAGAACTTCAGTGCTCACTAACAATGAGCCAAAGAAAATGAAATGAAAGCTGAAGAGCCCTTCTCAACATAAATGAGTATCAAAAGGGTTTCCCAATCATTTACAAAATAAACAACTATGAACTATATTTATTCTAAGTTGATCTGGTTTTACACCGGTCAAAAATATTTTGTATACTTTAATACTATATAGTGTGCAGGATTTCCTTTGTAAAATGAAGTTCCTAAAACATATCCCAAAATTGTAGACAGCGAGTACCCTCATTTGTTCAAATAATTCCTCTTTTAAAAATGCATTATTGATAAGTGGCTGTGAAGTTTCATAAAGTATTAGCACATTAAAATACAAAAGGGCTGTAGAACTGCATATCTAAATTAATTAGTATTATGGATCCATTGGAATATCTCACCTTAAATAACTATTTTCTTTCGCAAGCAGATCAAAGTTGGAACTAGATTGCACTGATATTTCTAAAATTGCCTCACCTCTGCAATGGTCTTTATCTTTTGAACTATCTGATAATTCCTTTCCCGACACCGATGGGAAAGAAACCCGCAGAATGAAAATAAACACACTAAAATGAAATGACTACCGCCTAAAAACAGTGCTTCGTGATCGTGTAGTGTCGCTGTCTACTGTACATATTTCTACAGTATTCACTATCCTACAGCAATTACTCTATAAATGTACTGATACTATACCAACACTATAAAGATCTGTTCAAATACATCCGTGTCTCATTGTACCGCCGCTCGATTTCCTCAATTATCAAATATGCTGACACTGCCGAAATACAGGTGATATAAATAGGAAGAATTGTGTTTTTCTCCTTTGGTTTTTATTTAACGGTTTATTGTTCTCAGACTGGCGTCCTGGGTTGTGCAATCACAGGACCTGTGCTGGAATAATTTTTTTTCTATATTTGGAAGCTGACCTCTCATCTCTACACTGGAGGGGAGGAGATGCTTTCACCTAAATAGGGGGGATTAATTTTAAATGGTTATTGTTTAATTGATTCCCCGCATTGGGAAACAGGAGAAGGATGTTTGGGGGGCATTTCCCACCATCGTTTGTCACATCACCGCTTCATGTTCTGGGACCCAGCCCGATGCTCCAATGATTCTGATGTTTTCTAATTACTTTCACTCCTGGTAATTTTAAATGTCTTCCTGCAAGCCTTTAAACTGGTATTTTAAAATAACCTAGTCACTAGGTTATTTTAAAACACAAGTTTAAAGACTTGCAGCAAGACATTTAAAATTACCACAGACCTCAAAATTTTTATCACAGACACTGGTGTCTGTATACAGACACGTTGCCAACCCCTGTGGTAAACTGAACGACAAGAAAATGGGCACATCTGTGCCACAGACAAAATGGAGTAGAGTTCAGGTGACCCCTCCTGTACTAGCAATCAACAAGCCTGTCTACAAAGACGAAACTCATTAACTGCGTCTGAATTATCTCTGGGAAAGCCCATTGAAATTGAAAGGGGCCCATGAAATGTTAATAACTTCTACCTAAAGAAATGGAACTAACAAAGGTTCTGTAAGACAGACTGACTCCACACCCCAAATCCAGATGAATGGGTGCGAAGTACCATCATTGTAACATAATGGTCCCCATCTAAACACCATATCCTGGACCACTGCATGGTCATAGCAGGGGAGAGGGCCTTGTGTCACCTGACAGAGACTCAAGTGGTGGATTTTTACCTTAGAGAGAGAGGGGAGATCAAGAAAAGACCACAGGAAGCCAGATCCAGCCAAAGGCTGCAAGATCGGTCCAGCACAAGGAAGAAGCCCTGCTGCTGATACTATACTTCAACTTGCTGCAGCAGAGAACTTAAAAAGTGACCTCCATCTCCAGACTGAGGCTCTAATCACCGGAAATCTACAACACCTCAGCAAGTCCACCACTACAAATCTCCAACCTGCACCTTTGAAAAGACTTTCCTCTTGAGAAGATTCAAAAGGTTTCTGTGAACTACAAACTCTTGCATCACTTTAGACTGTAATTGCATCCCCCCCTTTTCCTCTCTATCCATCTATTCTTGTGTAAGCATGTGTGTCTGAATGCATAAGTGGTTGCGAACAATTCAGGTTTTGCCATTCTAAATAAAAATTTAACCTTCCTTTTTAAACCTTCAAGAAAACCTGTCGTTTGTCTGTTTATTTGACCCTAAAACACTCAGGGACTAATACACCATTTTTAATAAAACACTATTTCAATCATTTGGGAGGTGAGAAGTGGACGTCACCCACACCATGTACCACCTGTCCGTAATAAGGTCAGAAGTGGTGCTGTTTGCTGATGATTGCACTGTTCATCTCGCTTCGCAATTCCTCAGATAACGAAGCAATCCCACATGCAGCAAGACATGTACAATATCCAAGCGTGGACAGGTAAGTGGCAAGTAACATTCATGTCACACAGGTGCTAGACAATGACCATTTCTAATAAAAGAGAGCCTCACCACCTCCCTTTAACATTGAATGGATGAACCCCCCCAACAGGAACATTCTGGGGTTGCTGATTCACCAGAAACTCACGAGGCCAGCGATATAAATGCAGTGGCTACTAGAGCAGGTCGGAACTAAGTATTCTGTGTAAAGTGGCTCACCTCTTGACTACCCAAAGCCTCTCCACTATCTACAAGGCACAAGTCAGGAGTGTGATGGAATACTCTCAACTTGCCTGGATAGATGCAGCTGCAACAGCACTCAAAAAGCTTGACACCATCCATGCCAAAGTAGTCCACTTCATTGGTAGATCACCCGCTATTTTAAACATCCACTCCCTGCACCACCATGGTTGCACTGTGTACTGCAGCAAGTCTCAAATGCTTGCTTGGCAGCACCTTCCAAAGACACAAGCCCCATTATCTAGAAGGACAAGGGCAGCACATACATGGAAACGCCATCAACATCAATTTCTTGTCCAAGTAACACAGCATCACTACTTAAACATGTATCGTCGTTCCTTCATCGTTGTTGATTCAAAATGATAGAACTTCCTATGTTCTTCACCTCATGGATTGCAGCAGTTCAAGAAGGTGCACCACCAACTTCTCAAGGGCAACTAGAGATGGTTTAACCAACAACACTCATATCCCAAGAAGTAAATAAGGAAAAATTGCTAAACTAATCATTGACAATCTTCGAAGTGTCAATTACTTCAGTAGCGTTCCGTTATCTGATGTAGACAATAATTCAATACGTATTTTCAGTTCTAGTACACTGTGCCCTATATTTATTCGAAGCTGGAAAGGGAATATGGTTTGGAAGCGTGATTTTTGGACTGAAAACATGGAACTAAGAATTTCCCTCCTGTCCCACCCAATTTAATGGCAGGATATCTATTGCATTTTTTCAACAGGTTTCCTGCCCAACAACCACCCAGACTGACAGACATGTGAATAAGCTTGATGGGCTGGGGGAAGCATTCCTGCTCCAACTAGCTCACCAGCAATGCGATAAAGGCACTTTCCTCATGGATCGAGCCTTCCTTTTACCTGCCGGGATTCCTGCATCACAGCAAGGAACTCCGTGTGTTAAAAATAAAAATTGAGTTAAAAGGAGGTATGCAGCCTCCTTAAAAGATTTAGAGTCAGGTTTCAGAATTTTAAAATTTGTACCTTCCTATCCACCCCAACCCACCTGTCCTTGAGCTGTTAAATTCCCCTCATTATGTCCACAATGTATAAACTAACTTTAACATTGATTAAAATGCCAGATAAGACAAATATTGGGGCAGACCTAATATGAATATGGCATATTGTCCCATATTTTTGGAGTGCATAAATCTGTTTAAGAAATCAAATTGAAAGCAAGGCCTAATATCACCCACTGCTGCATTATTTTGGAGTGACTCTTGTTCCATGTGCGTGCAACAAGATGCAGCAACAGAAGGTACTTGAAAGATGTATTTGCAAAATGCAGTGCTTAATAAACCAGTGTGTACTGTTACAGACTGAGCTGCACAAGAAGACTGTGACCAGGCGCCAGGATGCAAACCCTGCTGTGCACTAATCTGCAGCAATTAGCTGAATGTGCATACATGTACTCAGGCTAAATTGCATATTTCTTTTCAGTATAGAATTTTTGATTCAAAATCATTAATACAGGTGCATTGCTGTATCCAGCACCTACACTGTGCCACTGTACCAATCAAATAAACAGCAGCACAGTATGCAATGCTGTTTATGTTATATGCTGTACCTTATTATAGTACTGAAATCACAGTGTGCTCTGACCTTTCTTAAACAAATTTGTTCTGCACACTTACTGAAAATCATGTCAGGAAACTATCTACCCACTCAGAATAAGACTGACAGTTTGGAATGATGAGAAACATCAACACTCCTGCAATCCACTTTCTTATTGGATCAGCTGCATTCAGCTTCACATTGAAAATTCTGCTTCCTATATAGGCTGTATTTCAGCAATAATAATAAATCCTACTGTTACTGATATTACATTCCAGAGAACCAACTGGGATGGCTTCTCTTCCCACTGCCGCATTGTTACTTCTGGTGTCCCCCAAGGATCTATCCTTGGCCCCCTTCTTATTTCTCATCTACACACTGCCCCTCAGCAACATCATCTGAAAACACTGCATTTGTTTCAACGTGTATGCTGATGGCACCCAGTTCTACCTCTCTTGAGCCCTCCACTGCCTCTAAATTGAAGTACTGGATAAGCAGAAATTGCCTCCAACTGAATATTGGGAAGACCAAAGCTATTGAATTCAGCCCCCGCCACAAACTCCGTTCCCTAGCTATTGGCTCCATACCTGTCCCTGGCAACTGTCTGAGACTGAGCCAGACTCTTAGCAAACTTGGTGTCATATTTGACCCCAGGATGATTCCGACCACATATCCGCACCATCACTAAAACCACCTATTTCCTCCTCTGTAACATCCTCCAACTTTGCCCCTCCCTCAACCCACTTCCATGCTTTTGTTACCTCTAGACTTAACAATTCCACTGCACTCCTGGTCAACCTTCCACATTCTACCCTCTGCCAACTTTAGGTCATCCAAAACTCTGCTACCCGCGTACTACCTCACACCAAGTCCCATTCAACCATCACCCCAGTGCTCGCTGATCTACATTGGTTCCCGGTTAAGCAACGCCTCAATTTTAAAATGCTCATCCTTGTTTTCAAATCCCTCCATGGCCTTGCTCCTCCCTATCTCTAATCTCCTACAGTCCCACAATCCTCTGAAATATCTGTGTTCCTCCAAATCTGGCCATATTGAGCATATCCGATTTTAATTACTCCACTACTGGCAGCCATGCCTTCAGCTGCCAATGGCCTTAAGCTCTGGAATTCCCTCCCTAAAGCTCTTTGTCTCTTTCTCTCTTACATTCTTTAAGGTGCTCTTTAAAACCTAGCTCTTTGACCCAGTTTTTGGTCATCTGCATTAATACCTTATGTAGCTCAGAGTAAAACATGTAACACTCCTGTGAAGCGCCTTGGAACATTTTACTATATTTAAAGGCACGAGTTAAATACAAGTTGTTGTTATTGCATAATCTCATTATTAATACAGTGTTTTATCTGGTAAAATAAGATGACCAACATTTTATCCTGCCTCCATCTACATAATATAGAATAACAATGGAACTGCACAAATCACAAGACAGAAAGAAGGGGTGAAAAATTGAACTTCATTTGTGTTTGCTTGACTGTAAATAAACATCAAGAACTTTCAATTAATTTCAATGCTTTGTGAAATAACATTAATTACTACTGAAAATAAGTAATTGGATATCTATAGCAGCACCTTCAGGTGAAAAGAATTACATATGACACAGAAACCTCAGTTGAGTGCTAAAGCAGGAAACTACTAATAAAATCACAAGATGTTGGTGTGCTTTAATGGCTGAAGCTGAAATCATTGGCCTTGATATTAATTCTGGGTCTGAAAGCACGTGGGAAACCGGGAAGTAAGTTCAGCATGTCTGTCAGTGGCTTTTTAACTCAACCAGTTCATTAACATTTTGCTTCTAAGTTTCGCATGCAATACACGGCATCTGGCATGATGAGGGTGTGAGGGCAGATGAGGGAAAATTGTAAACTTTTCTACAGGTATGTAAGCAGGAAGAGATGAGTGAAAGTAATGTGGGCCCATGAGAGGCAGAGACAGATGAAATTTTAATGGGGAATAAAGAAATGGCAGAGACATGAAACACATAATTTATAACAGTCTTCATGGCAGAAAATATTCGAGAAAAAATGGAGAAACAAGGGTCTAGTGAGGATGCAGAACTTAAAGAAATCAATAAAAGTAAAGAAATAGTACTGAAAAAATTAATGGGACTAAGTGTCAACAAATCCCCTGGACCTGACAACCTGCACGCTAGGGTTTTAAAAAAGGTAGCCGCAGAGATAGTGGATGCATTGGTTTTGATCTTCCAGAACTCCTGAGATTCTAGAATAGTTCCCAAGGATTGAAAAGTAGCAAACATAACCCTGATATATAAGAAAGGAGGAGAGAGAAAACAGGGAACCATAGGCCAGATAGACTAACGTCAGTAGCAGGCAAAATATTAGAATCTACAATTAGGGATGTGATAACAGGGCACTTAGAAAATCATAATATGATTAAACAGAGTCAACAGGGATTTATGAAAGGGAAATCATGTTTGACAAATCTGTTACAGTATTTTGAGGATGTGACTAGAAAGATGGATAATGGGGAACCAGTAAATATAGTGTATCTGATTTTTTTTTAAAAAGCATTCAGTAAGGTGCCACATAAGAGGTTATTACAAAAAATTAGGACTCATTGGGCTGATTAGGTTTCATTGCTTCAGGATCTCAACATTGGGGCAAAAAGTGGGTCCTGAGCCCGCACTTGCCAGCAATGGGACTGGCTCAGCGTTTTTACCACAGATCGCCTCCCAATTGGTCGCCTGCGGGCTCACCATTCAATTAAGGACGGTGGGCAGGCTTTCCATGTTGCCGGTCCAATCAGACAGACAGCAACTCTGAAACCTCAGCAGTACCACCAGGAGAGGTAGGCGCTGCTGAGGCAGGAAGGAGAACTTGGGGGCCTCCAGGTAAGTAAACTAAAAATAAAAAATTAAGGCGGGGGGGGGGGGGGGGGGGAGAAAGTTGGAGGGGAAACCCCTCTGGGGCAATCACTGGGGCAGCAAAGGCTGCCGATCCTGCCGATGGCCCTCTCTTTGCACCATGGAGCCTCTGGCTCTGATTGACCCCGGGCTGTCACAAGAAAACTGGCTCCCTGAAGCTGGCAGCCTCCTCACATGGCGGGGGGCCATCCCACCATTGGCAAAATGCTGGCGGCCCTGGAAAATGGTCCTTAATAGGGCCTTTAATTATGCAAATCAGCTGCCACCTTGTTGGAGCAGACAGCCAATCCGCCTTGCAGCCCGCTACTGGGAAACTTCCCTGGCAGCAGTACTACTTTGGGAAGCCTGTTATTGTACAGCTCCCTGTTATTGTACCAGCTCCTCCTGTCTCCCAATCCCCACCTGGGGGCCGGTAAAATCCTGTGCATTAAATTCTTAAGGGGCTTGACAGGGTAGTTACTAAGAAAATGTTTCCCTTGGCTAGGGAATCTAGAACACTGGGTCGTAGTTTTAGAATAAGGGGTCATCCATTTAGTACTGAGATGAGGAGAAATTTCTTCATTCAAACGGTTGTGAATCTTTGGAATTCTCTATCCCAGAGAGCTGTGGATGCTCAGTCGTTGAGCATATTCAAGACAAAGATCGATAGATTTTTGGGTGCTAAGGGAATTACGAGATATGGAGATATTGCAGGAAGATGCAGTTGAGGTAGAAGATCAGCCATGATCTTGTTGAATTGCAGAGCCACTCAGTTGTACCTAACCGCTACGAAGTCAAGAAAAAGGAATGAAACCAGACGGACCACCCGGCATCGACCGAGGCACCGGAAACGACAATGGCAAACCCAGCCCTGTCGACCCTGCAAAATCCTCCTTACTAACATCTGGGGGCTTGTGTCAAAGTTGGGAGAGCTGTCCCACAGACTAGTCAAGCAACCGCCTAACATAGTCATACTCATGGAATCATACCTTACCGACAACGTCCTAGTCACTGCAATCACTATCCCTGGGTATATCCTGTCCCACCGGCAGGACAGACCCAGAAGAAGTGGCGGGACAGTGGTCTACAGTAGGGAGGGAGTTGCCCTGGGAGTCCTCAACATCGACTCTGGACTCCATGAAGTTTCCATGGCATCAAGTCAAATATGGGCAAGGTAACCTCCTACTGATTACCACCTACCGCCCTCCCTATTGAACACCACTTGAGGGTGGCAAGGGCACAAAATGTACTCTGGGTGGGGGACTTCAATGTCCATCACCAAGAGTGGCTCTGTAGCACCACTACTGACCGAGCTGGCCGAGTCCTAAAGGACATAGCTGCTAGACTGGGTCTGCGGCAGGTGGTGGGGGAACCAACACGAGGGAAAAACATACTTGTTCTCATCAATCTTCCTGCTGCAGATGCTTCTGTCCATGACTGTATTGGTAGGAGTGACCACCACACAGTCCTTGTGGAGACAAAGTCCCACCTTCACATTGAGGATACCGTCCATCGTTTTGTGTGGCACTATTACCGTGCCATATGGGATAGATTTCGAACAGATCTAGCAATGCAAAACTGGGCATCCATGAGGCGGTGTGGGCCATCAGCAGCAGCAGAATTGTACTCAACCACAATCTGTAACCTCATAGCCCTGCATACCCCCACTCTACCATTACCATCAAGCCAGGAGACCAACCCTGGTTCAATGAAGAGTGCAGGAGGGCATGCCAAGAGCAGCACCAGGCATACCTCAAAATGAGGTGTCAACCTGGTGAAGCTACAACACAGGACTACTTGCATGCCAAACTGCATAAGCAGCATGCAATAGACAGAGCTAAGCGATCCCATAACCAACGGATCAGATCTAAGCTCTGTAGTCCTGCCACATCCTGCCGTGAATGGTGGTGGACAATTAAACAACTAACTGGAGGAGGTGGCTCCACAAATATTCCATCCTCAATGATGGGGGAGCCCAGCACATCAGTGCGAAAGATAAGGCAGAAGCATTTGCAACAATCTTCAGCCAGAAGTGCCGAGTTGATGATCCTTCTCGGCCCCCTCCTGAAACCCCAGTATTACAGATGCCAGACTTCAGCCAATTCGAGTCACTCCGCGTGATATCAAGAAACGACTGAAGGCACTGGATACTACAAAGGCTATGGGTCCTGACAATATTCCGGCAATAGTACTGAAGATCTGTGCTCCAGAACTTGCCGCACCCCTAGCCAAGCTGTTCCAGTATAGCTACGACACTGGCATCTACCCGGCAATGTGGAAAATTTCCCAGGTATGTCCTGTACACAAAAAGCAGGACAAGTCCAACCCGGCCAATTACCGCCCCATCAGTCTACTCTCAATCATCAGTAAAGTGATGGAAGGTGTCATCAACAGTGCCATCAAGCAGCACTTGCTTAGCAATAACCTGCTCAGTGATACCCAGTTTGGGTTCCGACAGGGCCACTCAGCACCTGACCTCATTACAGCCTTGGTTCAAACATGGACAAAAGAGCTGAACTCAAGAGATGAGGTGAGAGTGACTGCCCTTGACATCAAGGCAGCATTTGACCGTGTATGGCATCAAGGAGCCCTAGCAAAACTTGAGTCAATGGGAATCAGGGGGAAAACTCTCTGCTGGTTAGAGTCATACCTAGCGCAAAGGAAGATGGCTGTGGTTGTTGGAGGTCAATCATCTCAGCTCCAGGACATCACTGCAGGAGTTCCTCAGGGTAGTGTCCTAGGCCGAACCATCTTCAGCTGCTTCATCAATGACCTTCCCTCAATCATAAGGTCAGAAGCAGTGATGTTTGCTGATGATTGCACAATGTTCAGCACCATTCGCGACTCCTCAAATACTGAAGCAGTCCGTGTAGGAATGCAGCAAGACCTGGACAATATCCAGGCTTGAGCTGATAAGTGGCAAGTAACATATGCGCCACACAAGTGCCAGGCAATGAACATCTCCAACAAGAGAGAATCTAACCAACTCCCCTTGACATTCAATGGCATTACCATCGCTGAATCCCCCATGATCAACATCCTCGGGGCTACCATTGACCAGAAACTGAACTGGAGTAGCCATATAAATACCGTGGCTACAAGAGCAGGTCAGAGGCTAGGAATCCTGCAGCAAGTAACTCACCTCCTGACTCCCCAAAGCCTGTCCGCCATCTACAAGGCACAAGTCAGGAGTGTGATGGAATACTCTCCACTTGCCTGGATGGGTGCAGCTCCAACAATACTCAAGAAGCTCGACACCATCCAGGACAAAGCAGCCTGCTTGATTGGCACCCCATCCACAAACATTCACTCCCTCCACCACCGAGCACAGTGGCAGCAGTGTGTACCATCTACAAGATGCACTGCAGCAACGCACCAAAGCTCCTTAGACAGCACCTTCCAAACCCGAGACCTCTACCACCTCGTAGGATAAGAGCAGCAGATGCATGGGAACATCACCACCTGCAAGTTGTTCCAAGTCACACACCATCCTGACTTGGAACTATATCGCTGTTCCTTCACTGTCACTGGCTCAAAATCCTGGAACTCCCTTCCTAACAGCACTGTGGGTGTACCTACCTCACCTGGACTGCAGCAGTTCAAGAAGGCAGCTCACCACCACCTTCTCAAGGGCAATTAGGGATGGGCAATAAATGATGGCATTGCAAGTGACGCCCACTTCCCATGAATGAATAAAAAAAAAGAGCAGGCTTGAAAGACCAAATGGCCTATTCAAGCTCCTATTTCCTGTGTTCTTATGAGGACCCGCATGATGTGATCTCAACTCCAATATATAGAGAGCCAATCCAAAGATGGAATTTGAAGGGATTTGACTTTGAACCATAGAAAGAAGTTAAAGAATGGATTTGGGGAAAGCAAATGATATATCACATTTCAACAACACCTCCTATGATGTGCTGCTGGAGTCAGTATGATGCTGCAAAGAGACACTCTTTCCCAGCAAATGAAACAAGAAATCTGCTTGTGACACCAAGAAGTGGAGGCTGGAGGTGACCAAGGAGGTGGGCAGCATGAGTGCAGTGCTGCACTCATAGATTCAGTGGAGCACAGGAAGCGTTTTAATGACCTAAGCAAGCCAGGAAAGAATGTCAGAACATAAAAAATAGGAGCAGGAGTAGGCCATTCGGCCACTCAAACCTGCCCCGCCATTCAATAAGATCATGGTTGATCTGCCACAGACCTCAACTCCTCTTTCATGCCAGCTCCTCAAAGGATATGGGGAGTGGGCAGGAAAGTGGAGTTGAAGCCTAAGATCAGCCGCCGCAATTGTATTGAATGGCAGAGCAGTCTCGACGGGCCATATGGTCTACTTCTCTATTTTTTTGTGTTCTTGTGTCCTGTTGAGGTCTATCACTATCCTCCTCACAGTTCACAATACTTGCAAGTTTTGTGTCATCTGCAGATTTATAAATTGTGCACTTCACACTGAAGTCTTGGTCTTTCATATCAAGAAAAGAAAGAGTTCTAGTACTGAAACCCTGGGGAACCTTACTATATACCTTCCTCCAGTCTGAAAAATAACCATGTACCACCACTATTTCCTGTCACGCAGCCAACTTTGTATCCATGCTGTCACTGTCCCTTTTATTCCATGGACTTCAGTTTTTCTAGCAAGCCTATTAAGTGGCACTTGACTCACCACATTCCCCAGAACCAGATCCAGCAATACATCTTTCCCCATTAGTCCGGAAATATACTGATCAAGAAAATTCTCCCGAATACATTTCGGAAACTCTTCCCTCTCTCTGTTTTTTACACTACTATTAACTCAGCTATATTAGGATAATTAAATTATCACTACTCTATAGCTTTTGCACTTTTCTGTGATTTCCTTGCAAATTAGTGCATCTATATCTTTCCCACTAGTTGGTGGCTTATATAATATACCCAGTAGTATAATGGCTGTTTCTTAGCTCTACCAGATAGTTCCTGTCCTTGACCCCTCCAGGACATCCTTGCTCTCCAGCGCGGTAATATTCTCCTTAACCAATATTGCCACCCTCCTCCTTTCTTTCACGAACACCTTGTATCCAGGAATAGTCAGTGCCCAGTCCTGCCCTTTTTTGAGCCAGCTCTTCGTACTGCTATGACATCATATTCCCATCTGAGACTGCAGCTCACCAAGCTTATTTACCATGGTTTGTGCAATTGCATACATCTCTGTAAATTTAATTTCGTTCTTAAAGCATTCCCACTTAGTCTGACCCCATCTAATACCTTAGTATTTCTTACCCTAGTGCTATCTGTCTCTTCCAATCCTTCATGCATCTTGTTTCTCCTTTTTAATGCTTCATCCTCATGCCTATTCCCCTGCCAAGTTAGTTTAAACCATCCCCTCCCTCCCCAGTAGCAAATCGCCCAAGGACCTTGATCCCAGTCCTATTCAGGTGCAACCCATCCTGCTTGTACAGGTACCACAACCCCAGAACCAGTCCCAATGCCCCATGAATCTAATGCCCTCCTTCTGGCACCATCTCTCCAGCCACGCAATCTTCTGCATTATCCTTCTATTTCTGTACTCACTGGGAGTAATCTGGAGATTGCTATTTTTGAGGTGTTGCTTGCTAGCCTCCTTCCAGCTTTCTAAAATCTGCCTGCAGGACCGTATCCCTCTTTCTACCTTTATCTTTGCTACTGATATGGACTCTGACCTCTGGCTGTTCACCCTCCCCCACACAGTGCTCCGCAGCTGCTCAGTGATGATCTTGACGCTAGCACCAGGGAGGCAACATACCATCCTGGATTCACGTTTGTTTCCTGAATCATAGAATCCCCTATCACTATTGCTTTCCCAATCTTCCTCCTGCCTCCCTATCCAGCTGAGCCACTTGTGGTGCTGGGACTTCAGAACTGAATACTGGTCGAGAGTGAAATGCACTTAGGAGACTCCTGCACTACCTGCCTGGCCCTCTTTAACTGTTTGGTGGTCACCCATTCCCTCTCTGCCTGCACACCCATAAGCTGTGGGATGATCACCTCTTAAAAGCATGCTATCCACGTAGCTGTCAGCCTCATGGATGCACCGGAGTGACGCTAGCTGTGCTCAAGCTCCAAAACCTGGAACTGGAGCTGCTCCAGCTGACGACATTTCCTGTATACATCTTGGAGTTCCCACTTGAAACAGGATGTGCATTCCATGGTACAGGTGCGCCCTTCCATGCCTCTATTTACTACACTGTTCCTCCTCATCTCCAGTACTCCCAAGTAGAGCACTTCTTTGCAGACTCAATGAGATTCCATAAGTTCCAAAATGACTTGTCTCCATTAGGCATAAATCTTCTGTTTCCTAATGACTCCCAGTGCTTAGGCTCATTTCCACATTGGCAGATTCCCTGCTTAACCAGGGCATGGAGAGCCAAGCTACCAGATAACTGAAAAGGAATACTGGGATTTGTTAGATTTTAGTCCCTTAAGTTTCTCCTATACTTTTTCTCTCTGCAGATATTAATTTCCTTAATTTTCTCACTTTTAGCTCCTAGGTTACCATCTATTTCTGGTATGCAACCTATATCTTCTACTGTGAAGATAAACACAAAATATTTGTTAAATGCCTCTGCCATTTCTGAATTCCCCATGATAATTTCTCCTGTCTCTGCTTCGAAGGGCCCAATGTTTACTTTAGCTACTCTCTTCCTTTTTATATACTTATAAGAGCTCTTACAATCTTTTTATATTTCTGGCTAGTTTTTTCTCATTCTATTTTTTCCTTCTGATCAACTTTTTGGTGGCTCTTTGCTGGTTTCTAAAACACTCCCAATCCTCAGATTTGCTACTGTTCTTGCAATATTGTAAGGCTCTTCTTTTAATCCAATACTATTCTTAACTTCCTGAGTGAGCTATGTAGACAAGCTGTTGGAATGCATGGACACATGGCAGACAAAATTTAAAGCAGAGAAGTGTGCTTTTGGTAGGAAGAACAAGGTGAGGCAATATAAAATAAAGGGTACAACTCTAAATGGGGTGCAGGAACGGAGAAACCTGGAGGTATATGTGCACAAATTGTTGAAGGTGGCAGGGCAGGTTGAGAGAGGTTCAAAAGGCGTACAGGATCCTGGGCTTTATAAATAGAGGCATAGAGAACAAAAGCAAGGACGTTATAATGAACCTTTATAAAACTCTGGTTCAGCCTCAACTGGAGTATTGTGTCCAATTCTGAGTCTTGCACTTTAGGAAGGATAGGAAGGCTTTAGAGAGGGTGAAGAAAAGATTTACGAGACTGGTGCCAGGGATGAGGGACTTCAGTCATGTGGATAGGACTGCCACATTTGTCCTGCCAGGATATACCCAGAGTGTACCCCAGACAGCAAAGATGGAAGTTATTGAGCTTCTTTTCCTCGTAGCTGTAAGTCACCCATGTTTCACAGCTATACAGCAAATTACTGAGAACACAGGCCTTATCACGATCAGCTTGGTCTTAAGAGTCATCTTGGTGTTATCCCATGTGCATTTCACGAGTCAGACAAAGGTGGTAGCTGCTTTCCCTATGCATGTATCGAGCTCTGCATCAAGGGACAGATTGTCTATCACCATAGACTCAAGGTAGCAGAATTTGCTAATCACTTCCAGTGGGGCATTACTTCGTGTGATCGGGGCAGAGATGCAACACGCTGTCCCATGACCACGGTTTTCTTAATGCTTATAGTTAAGGAGAACAAGTTACAGGCACGGGAGAGACAGTCTTTGTAGTTGAGTTCCCGTGTGAGCGACTAGCACATCATCAGGGTAGAGGAATTCTCTGATCAGGACGCGATGTGTTTTTGTCTTTGCTTTGAGCGTTGATAGATTGCAGAGCTTGCCATCTGACATAGTGTGCAAGTAGATATCTTCCATATTTGCAGGGAAGGCAAAGGTCAGGAGCATGGAGAAGAAGATGCCAAACAGAGTGGGGGTGAGGACACACCCTGTTTCACTCCATTCTTCACTCCAAAATTGTCAGAAGTGGAGTCATTAAACTATACAGTGCAGTGCAAGCTGTCATGGAAAGAGTGGATGAGACTGAGGCTTCAGTGGTCAGCTAATTTTTCCCAAAATCTTTTACAGCCTGCTCTGCTGACAGTGTCCAATGCTGTAATGAGATCTACAAAAGTAAGGAAAAGGGGTATACTCTGTTCCCTATGCTTCTGTTGTAGCTGGCGTATGGACAAGAACATGTCCACAGTAGATCTGCTGGCACAGAAACTGCACTGTGCTTCCAGGCACACTTGGTCTGCAAGTAAATCGATTATTTGAAGTATGATCCTAGCAAAGGCTTTCCCGTGATGCTAAGGAGTGAGATGCTCCTGTAGTTGTTGCAGTCTCCTCTGTTGCCTTTGTGTTTGCATACTGTGATGATTTTGGGGTCACGAATCTCCTGTGGAACAGAGCCTATTTTCCTGCAGAGAAGGAGAAGGTCATAAAGGTGTGGCAATAGAAGGGACTTTCTGTACTTGAGCAGTTCAGCTGGCACTCCGTGCTTGCCAGGTGCCCTTCTGTTCGTTAGGCAGTCTATGGCCTTCTCGAGCTCCAGTGATGAGGGTTCTTCATCTAATTCATCCATGACAGGAAGTAGCGAGAAAGCATCAAGTAAAGACTGGGAGATGTCCGATTCACAGGAGTACAGCTCACTGTAGTGTTCAGCTCAATGGGACATCTGTTTACTTCTGTCACTGAGTACTTCACAATCTGCCGACTTCAAGGGAGCAACTTTGGTGATGGTAAGGCCAAGCGCCCTCTTGGATCCCTTCGTACATAGCTCGTGGATTTCCTTTGTCACATGCAGTTTGGATTTCTTGACATAAGTTGATCCAGTGTTTGTTTGTGCAGTATCTCCCTGTCCTTTGCACCTTGGCTACTTTCAGGTCATGCAGTGTCTTAGCTGTTGGGTTTGTGCTGTGCATCATGTAGGCTTTATCTTTTTGCATCAATGACAGATATCAGCCAGAATTTTTCAATGGGCAGGAGGCCCTGTTCACTGGCCGAAAAGTTTGTGGCAAGTCTGCCTCCACTGGGCTTGGGGAGCCAGACCAGGATTTTGCGCTCAACAGGCCTTTACTTAGTCTTGGGCGGGACTTTCTACCTCCTTGAGGCAGGAAGTCCCACCTAATGGAGCTGCCAGCCAATCAACAGACTGGCAGCTCTTAGTCCCAGCAGCACTACTAGGAGCAATGGCCACTGCTGGGACTACACACAGCTTCAGGAGGAAGAGGATGGATGACCCGGGAAAGGAGCTAAGTTTTTGGCGCCTCGCTGGGGACAATCGGTCGAGCCCCAGCAAGGCAAGGGTGGTCGGCTGGTGGGGACAGGGGTAGTGCTGTGTATTGGGGGCGGTTGAGGCTTCGGGGGCAGCCTTCCATGGGGCACAGGGTGCCCGATCAGGAGGAACACCCCACCAGCCCGCACAATGGCCGTATGATTTTGAGGTTTCTGCTGTCCGGCTGCCAAGGGTAAAATACCCACGGCGCGGGCAGTGGCCCTTAAGTGCCAGTTAATTGGCCACTTAAGGGCTTTGATTGTCTTGGGATGGGCGGGTCGTTTCTCGTCGCCCCGCATAAAACTGCAGTGGGAGCAGGAGAGGGTCAGGAATGCCCACCGCCGCCTCCCACTGAATTTTACGCTGACCCCCCCCCGCCCCGCCACCAGCCCGCTCATTAGGGCGACGTAAAAATCCGGCCATCATCTCAGCTGAGTAGGCCTTAAGCCAGTCCTTGTTGCGGGTTCTGCCTTTACCAAATCCTGCTTCTCCTTAAAGAGAAGGTTGAGAGAAGATTTGATACAGGTGTTCAAAATCATGAGGGTTTGAGACAGAGTGGATGGGACAAAACTATTCTTGTTTTCAAAAGGGTCGAGAACCAGAGGATTTAAGGTGATTGGCAAAAGAAGCAACAGCGACATAAGGAAGTACTGTTTTATGCAGCAAGTAGTGAGGACTTGGAATGCACTGCCTGAGAGTGTGGCAGAGACAGATTCAATCGTGACTTTCAAAAGGGAATTGGATAATTTTCTGAAAATTGCAGGGCTCTGGGGAAAGGGCTGATGTGTGACTGTAGCTGAGTTGCTGTTGCAGAGGGCTGACATGGACACAATGGGCCAAATGGCCTCCTTCCACGTTGTAATCATTCTATGATACAATGAATTTATTTGCTAGCAATTGAACGATCATGATATGATGCGGCGCAGTGGTTACACCGCAGCCTCACAGCTCCAGCGACCCGGGTTCAATTCTGGGTACTGCCTGTGTGGAGTTTGCAAGTTCTCCCTGTGTCTGCGTGGCTTTCCTCTGGGTGCTCCGGTTTCCTCCCACATGCCAAAGACTTGCAGGTTGGTAGGTAAATTGGACATTAGCAATTACCCCTAGTATAGGTAGGTGGTAGGGGAAATATAGGGACAGGTGGGGATGTGGTAGGAATATGGAATTAGTGTAGGATTAGTGTAAATGGGTGGTTGATGGTCGGCACAGACTCAGTGGGTCGAAGGGCCTGTTTCGGTGCTGTATCTCTAAACTAAACTAAAACTTTTGTTAAATGTGGCTAAGTTTTCTGATGACCTTTTCATTACAGGATCTGAATTTGTTTAATATGAGCGCTCTCTGTTGAGTCAGTTTGGGGAAAAGGCTGACAGGCCAGGTGACATCTTCAGGAAGAATAGGCTATTGTGTTGTTAGAAACAGATTTCATATATTTACTTTTTTTTTTATTTCCAAAATATACTTTATTCATAAAAATCTGTAAAAATTACATTGCCAAACAGTTTCCAAACAGCACCAAAAAATACAAACATTGCAAGGGAGATCAGTTTCCTTCAATACTCTCATGAGTTTCTTCCCAACCCTTCCGTTTCACAATTGTCATGTCAATTACAGTTTTACATTTACAGCAATTGAGAATATTAACGATACAGTTCGAGGGGTTTCCCAGTGATCCAGCCCCTCAGTCCAGCTTGGTGGGTGAACCTTACACTGTGGTCTTTCCCCATTGAGCCTTTGCTGCGGCTGCCCCAAGCTTTAGTGCGTCCCTCAGCACGTAGTCCTGGACCTTGGAATGTGCCAGTCTGCAACATTCGGTGGTGGACAACTCTTTGCGCTGGAAGACCAGCAAGTTTCGGGCAGACCAAAGGGCGTCTTTCACCGAATTGATAGTCCTCCAGCAGCAGTTGATGTTTGTCTCGGTGTGCGTCCCTGGGAACAGCCCGTAGAGCACAGACTCCTGTGTTACAGAGCTGCTTGGGATGAACCTTGACAAAAACCACTGCATCTCTTTCCACACCTGCTTTGCAAAGGCACATTCCAGGAGGAGGTGGGCGACCGTCTCTTCCCCACCACAGCCAACGCGGGGGCACTGTGCGGAGGGGGCGAGACTTCGGGTGTGCATGAAGGATCTGACGGGGAGGGCCCTTCTCACCACCAGCCAAGCTACGTCTTGGTGCTTGTTTGAAAGTTCTGGTGATGAGGCATTCCGCCAAATGACTTTGACGGTCTGCTCGGGGAACCATCCGACAGGATCCACCGTTTCCTTTTCCCGTAGGGCCTTGAGGACATTCCGTGCAGACCACTGCCTGATGGACCGGTGGTCAAAGGTGTTTTCCCGCAGAAACTGCTCCACGAAGGATAGGTGGTACGGCACCGCCCAACTGCACGGAGCGTTCCGCGGCAATGTGACCAGGCCCATCCTTCGCAACACCGGGGACAGATAGAACCTCAGCACGTAGTGACACTTGGAGTTTGCGTACTGGGGATCTACACACAGCTTGATGCAGCCGCACACGAAGGTGGTCATCAGGATGAGGGCCACGTTGGGTACATTTTTCCCGCCCTTGTCCAGAGATTTGAACATCGTGTCCCTCCGGACCCGGTCCATTTTAGATCCCCAGATGAAGCGGAAAATGGCTCGGGTGACTGCCACGGCGCAGGAGTGGGGTATGGGCCAGACCTGCGCCACGTAGAGCAACAACGTGAGCGCCTCGCACCTGATGACCAGGTTCTTACCCACAATGGAGAGAGATCGCTGCCCCCACATGCCCAACTTTTGTCGTACCTTGGCTACTCGCTCCTCCCATGTTTTGGTGCACGCCCCGGCCCTTCCGAACCATATCCCCAGCACCTTCAGGTAATCTGACCGGACGGTGAAGGGGACAAAGGATCGGTCAGCCCAGTTCCCAAAGAACATGGCCTCGCTCTTGCCGTGGTTGACTTTGGCTCCCGAGGCCAGTTCGAACTGGTCGCAGATGCTCATCAGTCTGCGCACGGACAGCGGATCCGAGCAGAAGACGGCGACGTCATCCATGTACAGGGAGGTTTTGACCTGAGTGCCTCCGCTGCCTGGGATTGTCACCCCTCTTATGCTCGCATCCTTCCTAATAGACTCAGCAAAGGGTTCAATACAGCAAACAAACAAGACCGGGGACAGAGGACAGCCCTGTCTGACTCCAGATTTGATCGGGAAACTTTCAGATTCCCACCCGTTGATTGACACTGCGCTACTGATGTTTGTGTAGAGCAGTTGGATCCAATTGCAGATTCCCTCCCCAAACCCCATTTTGGAAAGCACGTCCATCATGTAGGTGTGCGATATCCTGTCAAAAGCCTTCTCCTGGTCCAGGCTGATGAGGCAGGTGTCCACCCTCCTGTCCCGTACGTAGGCGATCGTATCCCTGAGTAGCGCGAGACTATCAGAGATCTTCCTGCCGGGTACAGTACAGGTCTGATCGGGGTGAATCACCAACTCCAGAGCAGACTTGACTCAACTGGCTATGACTTTGGACAGAATCTTGTAATCAACATTAAGCAGTGAGATGGGCCGCCAATTTCTGATTTCTGCCCTCTCCCCCTTCTG
Source organism: Heterodontus francisci (assembly GCF_036365525.1). Classification (NCBI taxonomy): domain Eukaryota; kingdom Metazoa; phylum Chordata; class Chondrichthyes; order Heterodontiformes; family Heterodontidae; genus Heterodontus; species Heterodontus francisci. The sequence continues at coordinate 64,306,388 of NC_090382.1, forward strand.
GTTGTAAATGAGGGTGATGATGCCTCTTCTCATGGATTCTGACATGCTGCCGGCCAGGAGCATACTCTCGTATACTTCCAGCAGGTCCGGGCCGACCCAGTCCCACAGGGCCGAATACAACTCGACCGGTAAGCCGTCGCTCCCGGGAGTTTTACTCGTCTCGAAAGACTCGACGGCCTTTGTCAGCTCGTCCAGAGTTAGCGGCTTGTCCAGTCCCTCCCTCCTGCTGTCATCTAAGACCTCTGTGATAGATGACAGGAAGGACTGGGAGGCTCTGCTGTCTGTGGGCTTCGCGTCATACAGCCCGATTTCATATATTTACAGGTGGAATTCTCTTACTGTTGCACAGGTGTCCTGTGCTAGAGACATAAGCCTAGATTTTCTGACTGTAACGCCAATGACACATTACAGTCAGAAAATCTAGGCCATTAGCTCCATATTAAAATAGCTGAGCTTGCAACTGAGAGCCAGCTAATGTCTTTGTTGCAATTTTCCTACTACATGTAGGACACCAGTGCCATTATAGATAAACTAGAGCACCATCATTCTATTAAACAAAAAAAGAAATACCATAAGCAGGCTAGCAATCCTGGAAAACTCTTCACGTCCACCATGTGGCAGCTGGCATAGTGTGGAAATATCAGCTCCCATTTTATAAGAATAGCAAAAATAGGCTGGACAAAAATGCACAATAGCTCAGGTGATAGGCCATGCCAATTTTATTGATGAGAATCCTCTCCCCTAATTTGAATAGACTACTAGTTGGAGTACACTCAGCAAAACCAATTAATCCACAGAGCAAAAAGTACATATGCAGAAAGTAAATTTTGTTTTATTGCCTGGAAATTGTAATGTGTTCTTTATGCTGTCTGATGCAACATAAATGAGATGCATGGAGTCCAGTTATGCTGATGATCTCTAACAGGTTGGTTAACAGCTAACAAGTATATACAGTACAGAGCAAACTATTTACAGAATCTTTCCTCTAGGTTTTACAGGTGCAGAGTGACTCTGGCTTTGATTCACATGACTACATCCTGGTACTTAGCTCATTAGCACACTAAGATCTTAATGGGATATCTTTCTTAAAGGCGATCACACAACAGCCCCTTTCTTTTCAAAGATGAGTCTTGTATGCTACAATTAAAAAAATGCATAACATCAAAATTATTTAAACAGGTATAGAGATTATGAACTTTGCAAGTGCAGAGGCTTAAAGGCCCATAGATCATTTCAGTGGTTTGACAATTCTTGCTCAAGGAATCTTCATCTCATCTATTGCTGTTTTTTCTGAAGTTTCTCCCTCTCTGCATTCAGTTTCTGTTTCCCTGCCTTCAGCCTACTCATATCCTCTGTTGCCATGACTGCTTTTGAGGTCTTGTCATTCTTGGAAAGTTCCAGCACCTTATCTCGAAGAGCCAACAAACAATGCTTCAACTCATTCCTCCTCTGCCTCTTGCATGTCCTTTGCCTCTCCTCATCCTCCGAGTCTGAAGGCCTGGGGTTCAAGGTCAAAGACTTGTTGGGAGAGGAGTACCTGGCCTCATGGAGGTACCTGTCTATTCTGGCTGGTTGTGGTGCTGGTGGTTCTCCGGAGAGCAGAAGTCAAGGTGCGGCTCAGTTATGCTGTTGCTGGGTTTCCAGACTGCACCGTTTGATGCTGGCCAGAGTGTGAAAGCAGGTTATGGTCCTTGGAGATTTCCCCTTGGGAATGCTCCCCACTGCCAACCTTTGTTTCTCAGTAGTGACAACGGCAATCTCTTCTTCTGAGTCGCTGGAATGCAAAGAGACACTGCCTGTTACTGGAAACTTTCACCATCTGAATTTGTATCTTCATTCTCTTGGTGTGGCATCTCTGAAAAGGGGCTGATACTTTCCAAACCAGAGCTACTGAGATCCTGGAGGAACTGTGACTCAATGCGGGTACCCTTGGTTTCTTCTGCTGTTGTGGGTGCCTTGTGACCTCGTAGATGGTTATGATGTTGAGGTCCTTACACGGTGGTAGTCCTGCCAATGCTGCTCCGCTCGTGTCTACCAGGTAGAATATTTGTGGTTTCCATGCCGACTTGCCATAGCTGCATTGCATTGTTAGTGTGCCACTGCAAGGGATGGATGACTCATTATATGCAGATAACTTGGCATTTGTCGGTTGTATCATTGATTTCCAACAACTCCAGTACATATCCTTTGGGATTTGGACTGGTAGGATGTTTGCACTAGCTCCAGTGTCAATCTTGATCCTGACTGTATGTTTGCCAGCTTTCTTTGGGTCCATGATGTTCATTGTGGCAAAAGCTTCCAGTTGTTTGACTTCATCAACATGATGTCTCAGGTTCACAATGTGAAATGCCTGTTCATCGTCTTCTGGCTGAGAATCACTCCTCTCTGAGTCTTGTTTCAGGTCTGTTTTGCTGCGGACATCGTGCATTGGCTTGCGTTTAAGCAGGTCTCCAGATTCCTCTTCGCTGATGTTGCCCTGTTGCTGTGCCTTGTCTTCTGTTTTATTGCGTCCTACTGTGATGTCTGGCTGCATATTTGGAGCCAGATTTCTTGCCTAGGTGGGCTCAGTGTCCTTTTACACCGCACGCCTTGCAAAGGTCTTGAAATGCAAGACAACTTCGTGGTGAGTGGGACCAATCACACTTACCTCACAGTTTGCTTGCTCTTTTCAACCTGGTTATGTTGTCAATACTGTTGGATGCACCTAGTGCTTGCAGGTGCTGTTGTCCAGCTACAATGGCTTCATATTTCCAGCCATCTTCTAGCAACGCCTCAATGCTGTGACCTTTATTTTTTCCCAAGAGGTCTTTCTGAAACACTTCAATGAGTGTTGATACAATGACAAGCTTCATTATTGATTCTGACAGCTCAGTTTCTGAGAAGTTGCATTCGTTGCCTTACTACGGCATCTACTGACGAACTGGTCTATTGATCCCTGTGGGTGTTGCCTTTTTTCTAATTCATTCATGGGATGTGGGCTTCACTGGCTATGCCAGCATTTACTGCCCATCCCTAATTGCCCTCGAGAAGGTGGTGGTGAGCTGCCTTCTTGAGCCGCTGCAGTTCATGTGAGGTAAGTAAACCCACAGTGCTGTCAGGAAGGGAGTTCCAGGATTTTGACCCAGCGACAGTGAAGGAACGGCGATATAATTCCAAGTCAGGATGGTGTGTGACTTGGACAGGAACTTGCAGGTGGTGACGTTCCCATGCATCTGCTGCTCTTGTCCTTCAAGGTGGTAGAGGTCGCCAGTTTGGAAGGTGCTGTCTAAGGAGCCTTGGTGCATTGCTGAAGTGCATCTTGTAGAATGTACACACTGCTACCACTGTGCGTCGGTGGTGGAGGGAGTGAATGTTTGTGCCAATCAAGCACGCTGCTTTGTCCTGAAGGACATCAATTCCAGGTGGTGAATTCTAAAATTCACTCATAACCGGAGCTGATTTCTAGCACTTTCCATATATTTGCGGGATCTTTCTGACCCTCTTCAGATAAGCTAGAGGTATTGATTCTGTGCAATCCCTCATTTCCAACTGCTATTAGTATTTTGACATCCTGTTTCTCTGGTTCGACAATCACTTGGTTGGTGAAGCATAACTGCATTCTCTGTTTGAAAAGTTTGAACTCAGAGAGGATATCAATCGCCTTCCAGTTCATGCTGGGACATTTGGTATCCATATTTCTGCAGTTCTTTTGCTTAAAACTTGCTTTAAGATTTGTTCTATGACTCTGCACTGTTTCCCCTTTAAGAAACTCTCTGTTATTTAGGTTAGCTGCTAGGATTGAGAGGAGCAGGCATGTTGCAGTGCTGTGTTTATCTTGCTTGCAGCACTTAAGCTGGTCTGTTTACACAGCTGTTCACTAGGCAGTTCAATTGCTTTTTTTAAAAAAGAGTTTGTTTATGTTGTTCATGCTCGAGTAGTTTAATGGCATTTTTATAGCCGTGGCTCTGTGAATGAAAGCTCTTCTTCACCCTCGAGTGATTTAATGAGTTTTTAAAAACTTTGGTGGCGTAGATGAAGGCTCTGCAGTGATTGGGGTCTTCCCGTGCATTTTGCAATCGGACGCCTCCTGTAATGGCGCCGACCTCGATTGGCCTGGGAAAGGAATCGGATCTTCCCCTTTTTTTTTTAACACGGAGCATTTGAAAAAAAAAATCAATTTTTAAGCACCTCAGAGCTTTTTCTTTTTAACTGGGATTCCTCGGCCACGGGCACAATGATGCACCCAATTTACTTGCAGCCTGTTGTTCGGTGCTCTGTCTTCTACAGCTGTAGGTGAGTTCTTTCTCCTTTCTACTGTTTGGGCCAGTATTTCTGTGGAACTTTCTCTCTTTTGGCTGTAGAAGGGGTAGCTTTTACAGCTGTTTTACCTGTGGTCTTCACTTAGACTTTGTTTTCTCACCACAGCTGCCACCATGTAATGAGATCTTTATGTTGTCTGATGCAACATAAATGAGATTTATGGAGTCCAGTTATGCTGAAGATCTCTAACAGTTTATTAACAGCTAACAAGTATATACAGTACAGAGCAAACTATTTACAGAACCTTCCTCTAGGTGTTACAATTGCAGAGTGTCTCTGTCTTCGATTCACATGCCCTGGTACTTAGCTCATTAGCACACTAAGATCTTAAAGGGATATCACTCTTAAATCACCACTTTACTTGAAGAAAATACCCAAGCAGTTCAGGTCCCAAGATGCTCCATGCACCAATTTCTACATGCAAGCTTACACAATGGATGGAACCTGATCTGAAGTTGTCCAATTATTATTTGGACCTGGTCAGCACATTTTTTCATTTCATGTAGCCTCTCACAAACTCTGAAAACCAGCAGCACAAAATGCAGCATGCCATGCCATCAAGCATGCCAGATCACAGCTGATTTCACGGCCCCAATTTTTACATTTAAGAGAACATCTGGGAGTTATATGGTATTGCAACACATTCCAGTCAATGGAACACATCATCAGGTGGTCATGGTTTTCATGCCACAATTCCCCAACATTTCCAATCTATGCTATACTAAAGGAGGTGTGAAATGGAGGGCACATACATCCCAGTAGGAAAGGATAATAAAACTAGACTGATAGTCATGCAAAATGATTTTAGTTTCTTCCAGACTAACTCAATAATGGTTTTAGCAAAGGTTCAAAACTGCAACAAAACTTGTATTTTTATAGCACCTTTAACATAATAAAATATCCCAAGGCACTTCACAGGAGCGTTATAAGGCAAAACATGGCACCTTGCTACATCAGGAGATATTATGGCAGTTAATCAAAAGCTTCATTGACAAGGTAGAATTAAGGAGCGTCCTAAAAGGAGAAAGACAGGTCGAGAAACAGACAGGTTTAGGAAGGTTATGGCCCAGGCAGTTGAAGGCACGGCCACCAATGGTGGAGTGATTATAATCGGGGATGTTCAAGAGGTCAGAATTAGAGGAGCATAGATATCTGACAGTGTAGGGTTGAAGGAGATTACAGAGATAGGGAGGGGCCAGACCAAAGAATTTTAAAATCAAGGCACTGCTTAACGGGGAGCAAGTGCAGTTCATGAGCACAGTGGGTGATAGGTAAAATAAGATTTTGTGCGAGTTAGGACACGGGCAGCAGAGTTTTGGATGACTTCAAGTCTACAGAGGGTAGAACATGATGTGCCTCAAATCTCAATAAATAGTGGTATGATGAAATCTATGGATGACTAAACAATTTCAAAAGCATCACAATTATATTTGGTTGATCAAAATGACAATTGTAAGAATCAACAAGTCACTTTAGTATCAAGGGATATTAATTACTGCAATCTCAATGGAAAACACCAAATAAAATGGATGGGGGTAGCAACAGGTAAACTAACTGCATCACCGGATTTTTTTCAATACCAGGATAATTAACCTGCTACTTCTTTCACACTACAGTTCATAACACACATGAATTTCACTTGTTTTCAACCACATTTATGAGGATAGACTCCA